>NC_045789.1:10370266-11570266 GCF_009873245.2 Balaenoptera musculus | reverse complement strand
CCGTTTGCTAAGAATTGTGTTCCTGATTGGAAAGAACCTTGGACAGAAGTATTTTACAGAGATTGTTGCAGACACAATGGGTTGCCATGATTTTTTCCTCTACATTTCATTTGAGAAAAGAAAGAAGTATAGGCCACCAAAGGAGAATGAAACAATGAGATACTTCATAGAATAAAGAAAATTATTTTGTATTTACAAAATGGTTGGTCAGTTTAGTAGGCAGTGACAAATTCTTATTGGTTAACAATACAATGTCATCATTAAAGCATTTGGAAGTGACATAGGCCAGCAGAAAAGAGAGCCTGAATTGCTATTAATATCCAAGTTACAAGTGACTTTCTAGGAAATCATGGGCTAGGGATTTTCAACTAATTCCCTTGTTGAGAAAAATAGTTTCCAAACATGGCATAAATTAATTTTCTTCATTGTTCTGTTAAACAGCTTAATTGGTTAAGTTTTATACGTTATTATTATAATTAATACTTTTAAAATTTTACACTTTTATTTTAATAAACACTTCTTACAGAGAAAATATTATGGCCTTGATACTCTGCTTTGCTTTCTGTTTAAATGAGGCCTGTCATTACACTCCATGCAGCCCACACCTCATGCACTGCCGTCATTAGGTGACAAGTGATATCTCTGTAGGCATAAGATACCTAAGAAAAAATAACCAGTATTTTTGGTGTGTTCCATACATGCAGGTTTATCAGTGATGCTGTCTATACTTAAAGACCAAGTGGTGGTCTTTTAAAGATTTATTTTTTATTGATTGATTGATTGCTATGTTGGGTCTTTGTTTCTGTGCTAGGGCTTTCTCTAGTTGCGGCAAGATGGGGCCACTCTTCATCGCGGTGCGCGGGCCTTTCAGCGTCGCGGCCTCTCTCGTTGCGGAGCACAGGCTCCAGACGTGCAGGCTCAGTAGTTGTGGCTCACGGGCCCAGTTGCTCCGCGGCATGTGGGATCTTCCCAGACCAGGGCTCGAACCCGTGTCCCCTGCATTAGCAGGCAGATCCTCAACCACTGAGCCACCAGGGAAGCCCCAAGTGGTGGTCTTTAAGCTTCTCAAAGGCAGCTGAACAGCTTCCCAGATTAGTTCTATTTATATTCTAGTTTTTTACTAGTTGGCTATTATCAATAATTTGTTAACAGTAAATCAGACAAAATACTTGTTCATTGTATTAAATGAATTAGAAATAGTATTATTGTTTACTTTTTGTCATTTTTCAAATAGTAATAGACAATCTATTACTTTTATTAACTATGATAATAAATGTTGTAAAAGACCCAAAATGACAAGATAAAAATTCAAATTACTGAAGAAGAGTGTACATTTTATATGATAGGAAAATATAAATGATCTCCTATCTCATATCTGCCCCTACTAGATGTTAACGGTAAAATCTTATTAACAGTAGCATTAATTCAAATGTGAAAAAAAGAGTGAAATTATATACAGTCAGCATTCATATTGTAAGTGAATGTAACATCTTAACTTGAGTGTATTTTTAAAATAATTTACTGGTTAAAATTATAGACACTTTCAACCCAAAATGGCATGGTATTTCTTCATTTACTCATTTATTCATTATATATCTTGTGTGTCTTATTCTAAATAGCCAATAATTATTACTTAAAGGACTACTTTATTTTTTATTTATTTTTTATTCAATTTTTTCTGATTTTGAGCTTCATGTGCTATTCTTTTTTTAATTATTAATTTTTATTGGAGTATAGTTGCTTTACAATGTTGTGTTAGTTTCTGCTGTACAGCAAAGTGAATCATCTATACATATACACATAGCCCCTCTTTTTTTGGACTTCCTTCCCATTTAGGTCACCACAGAGCATTGAGCAGAGTTCCCTGTGCTATACAGTAGGTTCTCATAGTTATCTATTTTATACATAGTAGTGTAAATATGTCAATCCCAATCTCCCAATTCATCCCACCCCTCCCTTCCCCCTTTGGTATCCATGCTTTTGTTCCCTACAACGGTGTCTCTATTTCTGCTTTGCAAATAAGTTTATCTGTACCATTTTTCTAGATTCCACATACAAGCGATATTATATGATATTTGTTTTTCTCTTTCTGACTTACTTCACTCTGTATGACAGTCTCTAGATCCATCCACGTCTCTGCAAATGACACAATTTGGTTCCTTATTATGGCTCAGTAATATTCCATTGTATATATGTACCACATCTTCTTTATCCATTTTTCTGTTGATGGATATTTAGGTTGCTTTCATGCAAAGGACTACTTTAACTTGGTACATAAGACTAAACAAATGCATATTTATAAAGTTTCTTAGTAAAATATTTATACTTTGTCTGTGATCTTTTATAATATTAAAACATAACTTTAAAAATTCATTTTATGACAATTAAGTAGTTCAATACAGCTATTTTAACCATTTAAGTGTACCTTTCCTTAACTCAAACTTCTTATATTTTGTAAATTTTGTGAAATCTATAAAGTTGTTCTTCATCTATTCATCATTGCTTTTTTACTAATATACACTTGTGGTGTATGTGTGGTGGTGGTGAGGAGAATATTGAAAAGAATTAAATCAGTTTTGTGTATAAAGATGTAGGTTTTCTATTTCTGAATAGATATATACATATATATATACACATTTAATTCATTTATATGTATATACACATTTAATTATTTGCATATATATATACATACACAATTAGAATATACACATATTTATATAAGATATATAGATGTTTAGAAATGCTGACATGTACACACTGCTATATTTAAAATGGATAGTCAACAAGGACTTACTGTATAGCACAGGGAACTCTGCTCAATATTATGTAACAACCTCAATGGAAAAGAATTTGAAAAAGAATAGATACATGTATATGTATAACTGAATCACTTTGCTGTACACACCTGAAACTAACACAACATTGTTAATCAACTATACTACAATATAAAATAAAAAGTTTAATTAATTAATTTTTAAAAATGCTTATGTATGGCTCATAGTTCCACTCTTCCAAGATGTTTCAGAAATCTATGAATTCAGGTTTTCTGCTTGCCTTTCATTTAAAGGTAGTATCTGGACGTTTAGGAAAAAGCAGTCACAATTTGTGACCATGAGATCAAGCTTACAGGAAAATTCTAATTATTCTGTGCAATCAGATTATTTCACCAGTATTTTATACATATGAAAACACTAGAATCATAGAAATTTATTAATTCTGGCACCTGCTCTTCTCTGTCCTTGAAAAATATACAGTCTACCTTATGTTCCCCTCTCATAGAAAGGCTATCCGTACAAAGTAAAACATCAGAGAACTTGCCATTCCTATAGCTGTTTCTGAGAAGTTCTTCATTTAAAAAGTTTCGTTTTATCATATCAGGTAATTCTGTGATGCCAGGGGTAGGTGCAGCTTGGCCCTCAAGCTGACCTTGGCAGAAACATAGGAGAGAATATTAATGAGGGCACTAACTTTGGCATTTTATACTAGACAGTAACTTGCCAAATCAATAAAAATGTCTCTCAACTGTTTGAATATCAGCCATCCCAAATGTACGTATGACAAATAGATATTAGGTATGAAAGAAGCATATAAACATCAGTGAACAGAAGTCATGACATGATGGGAATTATGTGACAACAGAAGCCAATCCTAAACAGAAGTTACTGGCTAGAAACAAAGGAAAATTGAGAGAAATTAGGCAATAGTGGAGGAGAAGAAGCAGATAAAGAAAAGCAGCACAGAAAAGGAGTAAAGAGTTTGGTCGACTAATGTGGTGACCGTTGCATATCAGACCATGAGAACCACAGTGACTACTAGAGGATGATGATTTTCCAGTTCGCCACGAGTTCTTTGCTGGAGTCGCCTTACACGAGTTTGCAAGAGCTGACTGTACTCACCTTTTCCCAACTCCAACTTCAGAGACTTGACCTGGTAGCTTGAAATTGGCCATGGTGGAGCAAGGGCACCATAGAAACTGGCAGATGCTACAAATCCGTTTCTCCTTAAAGGGCTGATTATTAACCATTTACCAGCACACCACTGGTTCTGCTTATTTTGCTTCTGAGGCTATTATTTTCCTCCTTAATTCCCTGTTTTATTTATAAAATAAACTCACTTTTACTGAAGTAGCTTGAGGTTTTTTGTTTTTGTTCTTGTTTTTTTTTTCTATTTCTCCAACATCCTGAAAAACCTGAATGTCATTTTCTAGTTATCCTTCCTATTCAGTGAGATTTATTGAAAGTCTATTATTAATTAGGCACTGTAGACAATGCATTATGCACAACCAATTCTGAGATAAATAAGACATCATACCAACCATCAGATCAATAATAGTCTAATGAAGAAACATAGGGAATTACTCCAATGCACTGGCATAGGTACTATAACTGAGCTTGTTTTGAGAGGTACAGAGGAAAAGCACAAAAGAAAGATACAGTCTACTACTTGGGAGGAAGTGTTGGTGTCTGAAAATATTACTCAAAAAATTTAATAGTGGATCTTTGACTTAATGATGACTAAGCTTTGGTTATACAGATAGCTTATAAGGAGGCACAAGTTGTTCTAATAGAGGAGACAAGAAAGGATTTAAGAGAAAAGGGACTGAAGGGAGCCAGTAGAATGGTGCTAAAAGATGATGGTGAAAGGGGGAAAATTCAGATATCATAGTCACAAATGTCGGTAAGCTGCTTCTCCCTCCAAACAGTTTATCCTGCCTAAACATCACCATGAGACATGAGAACTTCTCTCAGTTCACTGTCTTAGTCATCTGATTATAGTCCTGTTGTATTATTTTCTTATTCAACACACTGCATCTTCCTCACTTTAGCATCCTTTACAGCAGGGGTCTCCAACCCCCGGGCCATGGACCGCTACCGGTCGGTGGCCTGTTAGGAACCGGGCCGCACAGCAGGAGGTGAGCGGCAGGCCAGTGAGCGAAGCTTCATCCGTATTTAGAGCCGCTCCCCATCGCTCGCATTACCACCTGAGCTCCGCCTCCTGTCAGATCAGTGGTGGCATTAGATTCTCATAGGAGTGTGAACCCTACTGTGAACTGCACACGTGAGGGATCTAGGTTGCACGCTCCTTATGAGAATCTAATGCCTGACGATCTGAGGTGGAGCTGAGGCGGTGATGCTAGAGCTGGGGATGGCTGCAAATACAGATGATCATCAGCAGAGAGGTCTGACTGCACAGAGACCAAAATAAATCAATTGCTTGCAGACTCATATCAAAACCCTATCAGTGAGTGGCAAGGGACAAGCTGCATCTGGTGGCAGGCTTTATAGTGGCAAGTGAGTTGACGTACTTCAGTTGCACAGCTGCATCTGGTGGCAGGCTTTAAGTCAGAATCCAACACTTACTTTAGTCTGCACGTGGCCCGCCCATTATTTTATTTACCACTTCCATTCCCACACTGCACACTTGTCTCAGTCACAGTTTTGGTAAGCCCACAAGCTAACCCTAGCCAAAATGAGTAAAACACAAATGTCGCTGGCGAGCTTCTTTGGGAAGGGGGAAAGACCCAAGGATGAGACAGCAGAAGACTCGAAGACTGCCAACAAAAAGAAAGCTGCATTTAAAACAAAATACCAAGAGTCCTACTTAAATTACGGGTTCATTGCAACAAGTGATTCACATTCTCCAAGCCCGCTTTGTTTAATGTGTGCTGACCAGGTATCCAACAAAGCCATGAAACCTTCAAAACTGCTTCGTCACATGGAGACCAAGCACCCTGCATTAAAAGACAATCCTTTGGGGCTTCCCTGGTGGCGCAGTGGTTGAGAATCTGCCTGCCAATGCAGGGGACACGGGTTCGGGCCCTGGTCTGGGAAGATCCCACATGCCGCGGAGCGACTAAGCCCGTGAGCCACAATTGCTGAGCCTGCACGTCTGGAGCCTGTGCTCCGCAACAAGAGAGGCCGCGATAGTGAGAGGCCTGCGCACCGCGATGAAGAGTGGCCCCCACTTGCCGCAACTAGAGAAAGCCCTCACAGAGAAACGAAGACCCAACACAGCCATAAATAAATAAATAAATAAATAAAATTAAAAAAAAAAAAAAAAAAGACAATCCTTTGGAGTTTTTCAAAAGAAAAATATGTGAACACGAAGAACAGAAGCAATTATTCAAGGCCACCACTTCATCAAATGTCTCTGCACTGAGAGCATTATTCTTAGCAGCTAACCGCATTGCTAAAGCTAAGAAGCCCTTTACTATCGGTGAAGAGTTGATCCTGCCTGCTGCTAAGGACATTTGTCATGAACTTTTAGGAGAGGCTGCAGCTCAAAAGGTGGCACGTGTTCCTCTTTCGGCTAGCACCATAACTAGACGAATTGATGAAACAGCAGAGGATACTGAGGCATAACTGTTAGAATTAATCCAGGTTGACGAGTCTACCGACGTTGACAACAAGGCAAGAATGCTGGTTTTTGTGTGATATGTTTTTCAGGAGGATGTGCATGAGGATATGTTACGTGCACTTTTGTTGCCAACCAACACCACAGCTGCAGAACTATTCAAGTCTTTGAATGATTACGTACCAGGAAAACCGAATTGGTCATTTTGTGTCGGTGTATGCACGGACGCAGCGGCTGCCATGACTGGATGGCTTTCTGGTTTCACTACTCGGGTCAAAGAGGTTGTTTCTGAATGTGAGTCTATGCACTGTGTCATCCATAGAGAAATGCTGGCTAGCCAAAAAATGTCACCTGAACTTAACAACGTTTTGCAGGATGTGATTAAGATTATCAACCACATTAAAGTACATACCCTTAACTCACGTCTGCGCAGCTCCATGAGGAGATGGACGCAGAGCACACACGTCTTCTCTTATCCACAGAAGTGAGATGGCTTTCTAAAGGGGAATCACTGGCCAGAGTTTTTGAGTTACAAGAGCCGTTCCAGAGATTTCTTTTAGAAAACAGTCACCACCAGCAGCACATTTCAGTGACAGAGAATGGGTCGCAAAACGTGCTTACTTGTGTGACATATTCAACATGCTCAACGAACTCAATTTGTCACTTCCGGGAAGAATGACAACTGTATTCAAGTTGATAGAGAAAGTGGCTACATTCAAAGCCAAACCGGAATTATGGGGGTGACGAGTGAACACTGGGATTTTTGACATATTTCAGACATTAGCAGAGATTTTGAAAGAAACTGAGCCAGGGCCTTCTTTCTCCCAGTTGGTGCAGGATTACCTACCTCAGCTTTCAAAAGAGTTTGAGCATTACTTCCCAACCACAAAAGACCCCCAAACTGGGAAGGAATGGATCCACGACCCATTTGTGAATAAGCAGGTGAATCGACTTTGTCCTTGCTAGAAGAGGATCAACTGCTTGAGATCACAAATGACGGTGGCCGTAGAAGTATGTGTGAGACAACTTCAAATCTTCTTACATTCTGGATTAAAGTCAAGATGGAATGTCCTGAGATTGCCACAAAAGCACTGAAAAGCCTGCTTCCATTTCCAACATCTTATCTTTGTGAAGCAGGGTTTTCAGCAGTGACGGCAACTGAAACGAGATTACAGAGTAGACTGGATATAAGCAACATACGTCGGTGTCACTGTCTCCTGTCACCCCCAGATGGGACCATCTAGTTACAGGAAAACAAGCTCAGGGCTCCCACTGATTCTGCATTATGGTGAGTTGTAGAATTATTTCATTATATATTACAATGTAATGATAATAGAAATAAAGTGCACAGTAAATGCAATGCACTTGAATCATCCCCAAACCATCCCCCCTCCCCCCACCCCTGGTCCCAGGTGCCAAAAAGGCTGGGGACCGCTGTTTTACAGGGTCTGGCACAACACTCTGGTTAGGAAGGCTGAATACATATCTGTTGACCTGAACAAATGACGTAAAATCATTGAGAGCATGTTGGAAAACATACTTAAAAATCATGTTTGGTTTGGCATTGAAGGGGTTCAGGACACACTACTCCCCAAAGATGGCACAACGGCACATTAAATATTTCAAGTTGAAGAATTTGAGAGGTGGCATGTGCAGGAAGGACTTTCTGACCTTCCGTTGAAGCAGGTCATAAAACCCTCCTGTGAGAGGTGCCCTTCCTTTACCTGGGGGAAAAGAGCATCTTCTTCATCTCTGAAGACAAGAGACACAGAGAGAATCTGAACAAACAAGCCTTGCTACAGTTCCGCCGTTTTACTACACTCACCTCATACTCTTTGTCCTATCATATCTTTCCACAACTGTCCACTCTTCATCAGACCTAGAATAAAAGCACTCGGTTTTAACTGTTTCTTTGTGTCTTCACTTCCTCATGAAGGCCCCTGTGTCATGAAAAACTTAGATTAAATATATTTGTATGCTTTTTGCTCTTTAATGTGTCTGTTATAGGGATTCTAGTCAAGAGCTTAGACAGATAAAGGAAAGGGATAGTTGTTGTCTCCCATAGCATCATAAATAAATAGTTTATTGTAGAAATAGTAAAATTAAGTTTCAGGTGCATGGTAGATTTTATAGCTGCTATCTAAATTGTATGTATGCAACTCAATCTATTTGGATGCTTTTTTGAGAAATTATCACTTATCAGTGCATTTAAATATTTGTGTATTAGATGATAGCCAATTTATTTTTTCCCTAATATAAAAGGTTTACATTTTTTTATTCTGTTACTAATATGTTTTAAATTACTAAGCAATTTTTCCCATTAGCATATCAAAGATAAGAAGCACTATAATTTTTTTTTTTACTTTACATCTCTATTTTTTTTACTACAAAAATATAATTCAGTTCTTTTTTTCGTGATGGGAGAAAAAGGGGCTGATTCTTGATACAAGAAACGGGGACTATCATGGGCTCAGTAGTCCTCCTTCCCACTTTGAGCTTTGACTATTTTATGCTTTATGCCACATTTAAATATAGAAGGAAGTATCAAAATTTCAAAGAGAAAACTCCATGGCCTCTTTAATGCTCTCCCTGGCTTAGCTTACCACTGATAAAACTGAAATAGAAGTGCAAGAGCTAGTCCCTTTCCTGTGTACCTAGAGTAGCTGGAGTCCCCTTGCAATTAGTTCCTTTGACGTGAATTTGAGACAGAAAGGGGGCAGGGCACAACCTTTAAAAGAATAACATAGCCATTGAGGATACAACATAAACTGGTTAGAACCAACTAGGTCCAAGATGGCAGACAAGTTGACTTCCCCTAGACCTTGAGCCTCATTATACGCTCATTGTAACACATCAGCATGCTAAATGACACACCCACAGGCACCACGACAGTTCCAAGCCTGACCATAAAAGGTCAAAAAGTGGGCAGTGGCCCAATTCCTAGAAATCCACACCCCTTCCCCAAAATAGTTGGAATAATCATCCCACTCATTAGCCTATGAAATTACCCACCCCTGTAAAAACTGACAACTCTGTACCCTGGCAACTCTTGCCTTCTGAGATGGTCCGCACTCTTGTCTATGGAGTGTGTATCTCCCTGAATAAACCTTCTTTCACTTTACTATGGCTCGTTCTTGAATGCTTTCCTGTGCGAAGCCAAGAGCCCACACGTGGCAGCTGTCCCAGGGACTCGTCTGAGACCTAGGACATGACCATCCTCTCGTGCCCCACTTTTTTTCCTGCAACAAATTCTTTGTGCACTTCTAATCTGGCACTTTTCTGCTCCCTTGGTTCCATGGATCAAGTGACCAAGACCCTGAAGCACTACCTAGAACAAGGGCTTTATTTTTTTTACCCAATCCCACTTTAAAAATGGGACAAAATACTAGCAAAACATGATAAATATTTTTATAAAGGGAAAATATTTTTTTTACGATGAGAAGAGAAAAAGGGTTACCCTCAAATTACTTAGTTTTAATCTGGGTTTAAATCTGATGAGTCTTCATAAATTTATTTTGAGTTTAAATAATATATTCATACCAGTGGGAAAACATATATATACAGGGTCCTCTGTGTTCCTCATTTTATCATTTTAACCTAGTTTTACTATAGCTTCAGAAAGTATCTAATGAAACTTAAGAATTACTTTTATTCAATAAGTACTTAATGAAAATTTAAAAGAGGACATAAACATATATATATATGAAACTAAGCAGGACCCTGTTTGGTACAAAGCCTTTCTATGTCCCCGTTTCTTGTTTCTTGTTTGTAGGAAATAGGCCTTATTCAGCTTCCTGAGTTCCAAAGAGCAGATTCAAACAGTTGCTAATCAGGGAAGGGAGGGAATGTAGAAACAAAGGAGAAGCAGTCTAGAAACAATAGTGCAGAGATAAAGCAGGGTCCTGGTTCCTCCTCAAGGAATATACATAACAATACCTTTGAGTTCTTCTGCGGGGGGAACTAAGGCCCCCACCCAGGTAGAGGATGGTGACTTCAAGCTGAGCACAAGATTCTTGGAATATGTCCCTGTTCCTTCACCACCAACCAATGAGAAGAAAGTCTGCACACAATGGAAAACAAGAAGACTCTGACAGCCTGTCCAAATGATTCTCCTTTTCAAAACTTTCATGGTCGAGCAGAATCTTGGGAACTGGTTTTTGGACATGAGTCTGCCTTCTCCCCAGGTTGCTGGCCTCCTGAATAAAGCAACCTTTCCTTTCCAACCAACAACTGTTTTTCAAGTACTGGCTTTCAAGCAGCGATCAGCCGAACCTGAGTTTGGTAACACACACATATATATATGGTTCTTGTCCTCTAGTAGTTCAAACTTTGACATGAGAACTGGGAACATAATTAATTTTCAAAACTTTTCAATTCTTTTAAAAAAAATTGTAAGGAAATCCATGTGTGTGTATCATAAGTACCTCAAAATTTAAAATAGAGGCTATTTAGCACATGACATAAAGCTATCAAGAATAATTGAACATATTACATAATGTAATGTCATAAAACAAATCTATAGACTGCTCAGAAACTTAGACACTAAAAAAGACCATACTAGCTAACTTCAATTAAAAAACTTAACTTGATTATTTTGATGCAAGTTATTCTTCAAGAATCATGCCTTAAAATGTTGAAAAGTTGCTTGTATTTCTGTGTAGAGGAGTTGAATATAGAGACAAATGTTACATTAATGAAATCATTACAAGTTATGTAAAACATGAAGATGATATTTGGCATTTGAAATTAAATATTAAATATTTTCATATTAAATATTTTCTTATATATTTTAAAAGCTTGGTTTTTAGGTAAAATCAAAACATATTCTGAGTAAAATGGGAAACATATTTTAGAAATGTAAGTTCCACACTGCATGTAATTTAGCCAAGGGAGCAGGTATGGTTGGAATTTTCTTTTCCCTGTGTTTAACTTCATTACCGTTACTGATAGCCATTTTATTCACAAATTACTTTAGGAGGTTCAAGTTTTTGTTTATTTTATTGAATACAAGTCTCAGTTAACAGTGTTTGCATTGCTAATATCAAAGTGTGTTGATACCTCAGTTGGGTTTTCTTTCAAATTTAAGTAGGCAATTTGACCATTTATGTGAGAATACAGTAAAAACAGATTGTGTTCATTTTTCTTGTTTTTAAAATATCTGTGGAAGTGCTGACAACACAAGAAGACAAGGCTTCTCCTGCTTTTTAGTATCTGCCAGAATAAGGTGCTAATGAAATCAAGCTAATGGGTTGTCATTTGAATACAAATGTAACAGGTATTTACTGACTAACTATTGTGTAAAATACACTGCTAAATAGTGTGGCAAATTACAGAGACAGCACAATAATGTGATATATGGGGGTGGAGTGTATAGGAATATATGGAAAAATAAACATATGCCAATAACTGTAACAATAGTAGAAAAACTTTATAAGAAACTCAGAGATGTATTTAAAATATTCTGTTATTTGTCTATCAGTAATCACTCCCCCTTCTTCCTAGTAACACAGCCCCAGTGTTTTGGGGATAGTAATGTATCTGATCAAAAGATTACATTTCTCCAGCCTTTTTTGCTGTGAGGTCTGGCCAATGACACATAAGCAGAAGTACTGTGTGGGATTTCCAGAGGGGCTCTTCACATGAAGAGGCTCAACTAACAAGTATGTCACTTTTCACCTTCCCCATTTCCTCCCTACTACTACTTGGAACGTTGCTTTAAAACAAGAACTCCACTAGACTAAAGTGGTCTTTATTACAGAAGTTGGACATGCTTAAAGCAAGACAGAACAATAACAGGAGTCAGGGTCCCAGACGACCTCCAGGAACAGCCCTATTTACCCCCTCTGGGCTGCTACCTCCAGACCTTTTTGTGTGTAAGAATAAATACAATAGGGTTTCAGTCACTGTTATTTTATGTTTTTGTTTTGATTTGCAGCTGAACACAATTTCTAACTAAAATGAGGTACCAAAAATGTTATCAAGATTATCAAGTCAGGAAAAGATTAGATGCAGTTAAGGGAAAAAAGGATATACGAGACAGAGTATTAAATAACTTCACCACATTGGGTTACTTCAAATTAAAACACCCAATTCTTTCTATTTTGGGGGAATACAGGTTTTACCTCAACTATACACAATTGTCTGGCTAATTCTACATCACCTGTATTAACTGGATGAAAACAGGGACCAGATTAAATTTATGATAACTCAAAAGACGCTTTGATTAGATAATTCAGTATCAGAAGAGAGCATATTATCATGATTTCTATTAACATAAACAATGATAATAAATCCTTACCTCTCTGCATATCAGATGCACACACACATATATACACTTAGGTATACGAGTACTGCATATACATAGAAACACGTTAAAGCACAACATGACATAATAGCTTTTTCATTTAACAAATATTTATTAAATAGGTATTCTGTGCCAGTCACTGTTGTATGAGCTGGGAAAACAATGGTGAATAAGTCTGTGCCCATGCTGACCTTCTATTCTACTGAGCAAAACTAGTTTTAAATTCATACATATAATTTCATGTCAGGTGACAAGGGTTTTTGTACTATGAAAAATAATCAATGTCACGAAGTAAGACAAATCAGGAAAAGGAGCTGGAATACGACAGTTATTTTAGGCAGGGTAGTTGGAGTAGGCTTTTCTGATGTACTGTGACACAGCACAGATTCTTAAATGCAGTGATGGAATGAGTCGTATGATAATCTGGAGAATGAAGAATGGAGACAAACGAAAAGTTAGTACAACTGTCCTGAGGAAGGAGAGAATTTGCTATGTGTAAGAAACAACATGAGGTCAGCATGGCCAAAGCTAGAAAAGACATGCCAGAGAAATCAGAGATGAGATCGGAAAAGCTACCACGGGCTAGAAGATACAAGGCTTACAGCCCTTGGCAACTAATTTCACTTTAACCTTGTATTTGATGGGATGCTTCAAGTGTTTTATGCAGGGGAATGACACAATACAACTTGTCTTTTATAAAGAAAACTCTGGATCCTTGTGAAAAATGTATTATAGAGGAGACAAGTGTAGAAACAGGAAGGCCAGTAAGAAACCACGTCACACTCTGGGTGAGAGATGATGAGGATGATGGTATTATAAGTGGAAGAAATGGAGAGACTTGGAATATACTCATATATATTCAAGGCAGAGCTGACGTGTGCTGATGGATGGAATGGGTGTGAGAAGAAATGAGAAGAATAGAGTCAAATATGAAATTTTTTTTTTCTCCTTTGGCCAGAACAATGAAGGAGTTCACAAAATCATTTACTGAAATGGTGAAGGAGATCTGTAGACCCAGAGAGAAATAGATTTAGGACAGTGAGGTGGGTATAATGGCATAATAATCAAAAATTTTGAATGGTTTTATCAATTTGGAGATTCCTAATAGATATACTAGTGGAGCTACTGAGTAGGCATTTATATATATATGAGTCTGAAACTCAGGTAAGTCTGGGATGGAGTTAAAATAGTTGTGAGGCATCAGGCCATAGATAGTATGAAATCAACCAGGGAATGAGTGCATCCAGAGAAGAGAAAAGACTGCAGGGAAGGGGATTGGGATCCAGGACAATATAATATTTACAAATTGGCTAATATCACTTGAGATTAGGCATCAGAACTTTCACTTCCCAGGATAAAAACTGCCCCTAATATTTAAAAAAATGAATCACTAGAAATTAGAGTATCATATTTTTTAAAAAATGTAAATATTACCTATGCTGATCCAAACGTAGATTAACACAATACTTTAGGCCCACATTTATCTAACCCCTAGAAGCAATCTAGATAAGGTTGGAGAGGAAAGAGTCTCCTCTCCTGTGAATTCAGAAGACAGTATGTTTCTTAAATCCCAAGGTAAATTGTCTGATGAATTATTCCACAGAAACAGAGGAGTTAACTGCAAATGAAAAAGAACTATATGTTATTAGATTTATTTTAAAGTATTTATTATCATTGTTTTGTTAATAGCAATCATGATAATATGCTCCTCTGTGATACTGAATTATCTATCTAGTCAAAACATCCTTTGAGTGGTCATAAAAGGTCCTCTGATCTAGTCCCTGTCTTCATTCAATTAAGACAGATGACACAGAATCAGACAATTGTGTAGAGTACAATTTATAGCATAGCGCAGTACTTGAAACAATGGGTTTTGAAATCATTCTGGCTCTGCCATTTATTAGAGATATACTGGGGATATTTAAAAAGACTCTAGTTTCAGTTTCTTCTTATAGAAAATAAGGTTAAAGACGCCTAGTCTAATTTACGGAGTTTTTCCTGAGAAAAATATATGTAAAACATCTTAAAGTCTGTTTAACCCATTGGAAGTGCTCGAGAAATTAAAGCTGTACTATAGTTATTTTTTAGATAAGCCATAGATTTAAAGAGTCTTTATGGTTTAGCAGGAGTAACACTCTAAGCAGATAACTTTTGAGCAAATATTTGGAATACGGTCTATTTTAAAACCAAACCTGAATATACTAGAATTTTGACTGTGTTTATAACTTTTAACATTATCTTAAAAGAAATGTTATGTCTTATACTTTTTAATTGAAAAAATACTGGGTTATCTGCCTCATACATGTTGAAGTCTAAAATATAAACACAGACATAAAATAATGCTTTGTTATTCAGAAAGAGGGATATACTACTTGAAATGAATTCTGTGATAAAGTTAAAAAAACATAAACCTCAATTTAGTAAGCAGATTACTCAAAATGAACATGTTATGTAAAGATGCTAGCACCTAGCAAACAACTGAAAATACAATCACATAACTCAATAATCCAATAAGACAAATTCAAATACTTTAACAACTATTTAATATCCTATTAGCTACCATTAATCTTTGTGCATATTGGTTCCTTAAATCACTATCTATATTGATGTTTCTGTATTTTTTTTCTCCCCTCAAGGAGCTCTTGAGAAGAATGTAAACACCATATGTTACATAGTGTTACGACAAAATTATAATTACTTACTCAAGTCACTAGATAGTTTAAATCTGAATAAGTGTAAAGTTATTTTAGAGGCAGCTGCTAACACTTAAACTGTTTTTACCACATAAAAATGTATTAAATTATGTAGCTAATAACCTAATTATACAACATGAATACACTGAAGAACAGAATTTTGCGTACTTTAATAAATCTCATTCTGTATTTGTGACTAAAGCTTTAAAACTAACTTATAAGACTGCAAATAGTGACATTACACCATGTGGCTTATGAAAATTTGTCTCACTTTTTTATTGTGAACTTTATACTCACTTCTTAGAGACAATTTTGAACAACATATGAATCTTGCTATACATACGTCTGACTTTATGCACCAGTTTTTGCAGAACTTCACTGAAGCTTTTATCAAATCTTTGCATGCACTAAATTAAGTAGACTTAAAACAAGTTAGTTCCAGCATATTTCCCATAAAACAGAAATGATTATTCATGAAGTTCTGATGCTTTCCTAATAGACAATCACTTTATTAAGACATATTTCAAAGAAGAGACAATTCCAAATTCTTTAACTGGCTTTATTCTTAAACACTTAATAAATATAGTCTGTGTGACAAGGAAAGAAAAAAGTTAAAACAAAATTCATAATGCTAACTGCCATTTTTGGTCCTGTCAAACTAAGTAGATATTGGCTCTTACTCTTTACCAATATGCATATAAAATTGAATGTGTATTGTTTATTATATTTTATAACCATGTCTAGAGTATTCAGCCTGGTTTTAACATAGATTTATTCCTCAAAGTTCTTTAAAAATAAATATAAAAACTCCACATTATATAAATTATATATACACTTTTTTAAAAAACAGAAATTAGGAAAAAAAACGGTATATTTAAAGATAAAAAGTCCACTGTAAAATCTAAGCACTTTGAGAGTAGACACCAGATGGAAAAGAAAACTGGAAAGCAGATAGACACATGAAACCTGAAACCTGAGCCAGTAGTGTACCCCCAATCCCCAAACAACCCTACTTTTACTGTGGGATCATAGCAAAGCTATGTACCTATGAAAGTGGGACTAAAAATGGAGCTGACAACCAGAGGATTGGTTGAAAATATTCCATGCAGCCAGACAACTTCTCCTCCCTTCCCTAGCAGAAGATAGAAGTTCATTCTCTTCAGGAAAAAAAAAAAAAAGTATATATATAATATATATTACTGTATATATTACATATTTATATATATATAAATTAAAGAAACATCAGGCAAAAGTGGGGAAGGGAGTACTTACTGAAAAGAGGTAGATTAAATTAAAATGAATAGACATTTTTTCCAAAGAATACTCACAGATGGCCAACAGGTACATAAAAAGGTGCTCAACATCATTAATCATCAGGGAATTGCAAATCAAAACAATAATGGGATATCACTTCACATCTGTTAGAATGGCTATTATCAAAAAGGCAAGAAATAACAAGTGTTGGTGAGGATGTGAAGAAAAGGGAGCCCTCATGCACTGTTGGTGGGAAAGTAAATTGGTGCAGCCACTATGGAAAACAGTATGAAGATTCCTCAAAAAATTAAAAATAGAACTACCATATGATCCAACAATTCCACTTTTGGGTATTTATCAAAAAAAGAGAAAAAAAAGAAAACACTAACTCAAAAAGATATAGGTACCTCCATGTTCATTGCAACACTATTTATAATAGCCAATATATGGAACAAACTATGTGTCCATTGATGGATATGGATAAAAAAAAGAGTTTTATACTTATATACACATGCACGCACACACACACACACACACTGGAATATTATTCAGCCATAAAAAAGAATGAAATATTGCCATCTGTGACAACATCCATGAACCTCCAGGGCATTAAGCTAAATGAAATGTCAGACAGAGAGAGACAAATACCATAAGATCTCTCTTGTATGTGGAATCAAAAAAAAAAAAAAAAAACCATATTAATGTGAGAACAGATTGATGGCTGCCAGAGGCCAGGGGTAGGAGAAATGGATGAGGGGGTCAGGAGGTAAAAATAATAGGATTTAAAAAAATAAAATAATGTATTGAATTTCAAAATGAAAAGAAAAATTTAGGATGACTAGATAAATATTATTTTCATCACCTTGTCTTACTCTTCTCAGACAACCTTATTCCTCTAACCACAAATACCTGAACCAACCACTGACCACCAATGCCCAACTTCTCATTCTTTAAAAAATAAAAAAATCTACATATTAAATCCTGAAAACCAGTAGGTCCTTTCTCCCCACTTGTGCACATGCCCGGCTGAGCTGAGGTGTTGGCAGTAGCCATTCTGCACTAGGAAATCTGGTCGGAGGAGCTGGGTGCGAGGCCTCTGCACGTAGGTCCCTGTGAGCAAGTGGAACCCGACTAAGCACAAAGGAAAAAAAAAGCCATCTCAGACCTGTGACTGTTTTCAAGGCTACTGTTTTTCTCTGTGGAACACAGCCTTTGGGGCAAAACAAGGAAGAAGCAGGTGATTCTAATGTGCAGCGCAGAAGGACAGCCATTGCAGGCCAGCTTCTCCAACTCTGAAGGCACTCCAGTTGTGTGGCTGACAACGTCTTGGTGTTCTGGCCGGGTGTCAGGCCTGAGCCTCGGAGGTGGGAGAGCCGAGTTCAGGACATTGGACCATCAGAGACCTCCTGGCCCCACATAATATTAATCAGCGAGAGCTCTCCCAGAGATCTCCATCTCAAGGCTAAGACCCAGCTCCACTCAATGACCAGCAAGCTACAGTGCTGGACACCCTGTGCCAAACAACTAGCAAGACAGGAACACAACTCCAGCCATTAGCAGAGAGGATGCCTAAGATCATACTAAGTTCACAGACACCCCAAAACACATCACTGGATGTGGTCCTGCCCTCTAGAAAGACAAGATCCAGCCTCATCCACCAGAATACATGCATAGTCCCCCTCCACCAGGAAGCCTACACAACCACTGAACAACCTTACCAACTGAGGGCAGACCAACCCAAAAAAATGGGAACTAGGAACCTGCAGCTGCGGAAAAGGAGACTCCAAACACAGTAGTAAGTTAAGCAAAATGAGAAGACAGAGGAAATACACAGCAGATGAAGAGCAAGGAAAAAACCCACCAGAACAAACAAATGAAGAGGAAATAGGCAGTCTACCTGAAACATAATTCAGGTAATGATAGTAAAGATTGATCCAAAATCTTAGAAACCAGAATAGAGAATATACAAGAAACGTTTAACAAGGAACTAGAAGAACTAAAGAGCAAACAAACACTGATGAACAACACAATAAATGAAATTTAAATTCTCTAGAAGGGATTCAATAGCAGAATACTGAGGCAGAAGAACGGAATAAGTAGACCTGGAGACAAATAGTGGAATTAACAGAACAGAATATAAAGAAAAAAAAATGAAAACAACTGACGGACAGTCCAGAGACCTCTGGGACAACATTAAACATACTAACATTCAAATTATAGGGGTCTCCGAAGAAGAAGAGAAAAAGAAAGGAACTGAGAAAACATTTGAAGAGATTATAGTTGAAAACTTCCCTAATATGGGAAAGGAAATAGTTAATCGAGTCCAGGAAGCACAGAGAGTCGCATACAGGATAAATCCAAGGAGAAACATGCCAAGACACGTATTAATCAAACTATCAAAAATTAAATACAAAGAAAAAATATTAAAAGCAGAAAGGGAAAAGCAACAAATAACATACAAGGGAATCCCCATAAAGTTAATAGCTGATCCTTGAGCAGAAACTCTGCAAGCCAGAAGGGAGTGGCAGGACATAATTAAAGTGCTGAAAAGGAAAAACCTACAACCAAGATTACTCTAGCCAGCAAGGATCTTATTCAGATTCGAGGGAGAAATTAAAACTTTTACAGACAAGCAAAAGCTAAGAGAATTCAGCACCACCAAACAAACTCAACAACAAATGCTAAAGGAACTTCTCTAGGCAGGAAACACAAGAGAAGGAAAAGACCTACATAAACAAACCCAAAACAATTAAGAAAATGGTAATAGGAACATACATATCAATAACTACCTTAAATGTAAATGGATTAAATGCTCCACCCAAAAGACATAGACTGGCTGAAAGGATTCAAAAACAACACCCGTATATATGCTGTCTACAAGAGACCCACTTCAGACCTAGGGACACATACAGACTGAAAGTGAGGGGATGGAAAAAGATATTCCATGCAAATGGAAATCAAAAGAAAGCTGGAGGAGCAATTCTCATATCAGACAAAATAGACTTTAAAATAAAGACTATTACAAGAGACAAAGACGGGCATTACATAATGATCAAGGGATCAATCCAAGAAGAAGATATAACAATTGTAAATACTTATACACCCAACATAGGAACACCTCAATACATAAGGCAAATGTTAACAGCCATAAAAGGGGAAATCGACAGTAACACAATCATAGTAGGGGACTTTAACACCTGACTTTCACCACTGGACAGATCATCCAAAATGAAAATAAATAAGGACATACAAACTTTAAGTGATACATTAAAGAAGATGGACTTAACTGATATTTATAGGACATTCCATCCAAAAACAACAGAATACACTTTCTTCTCAAGTGCTCATGGAACATTCTCCAGGATAAAACATATCTTGGGTCACAAATCAAGCCTTGGTAAATTTAAGAAAATTGAAATCGTACCAAGTATCGTTTCCAACCACAACGCTATGAGACTAGATATCAATGACAGGAAAAAATCTGTGAAAATACAAACACAGGTAGGCTAAACAATACACTATTCAATAACCAAGAGATCACTGAAGAAATCAAAGAGGAAATCAAAAAATACCTAGAAACAAATGACAATGAAATCATGATGACCCAAAACCTATGGGATGCAGCAAAAGCAGTTCTAAGATGGAAGTTTATAGCAATACAATCCTACTGCAAAAAACAAGAAACATCTCAAATAAACAATCTAACGTTACACCTAAAGCAATCAGAGAAAGAAGAACAAAAACCCCCAAAGTTAGCAAAAGGAAAGAAATCATAAATATCAGATCAGAAACAAATGAAAAAGAAATGAAGGAAATGATAGCAAAGATCAATAAAAGTAAAAGCTGGTTCTTTGAGAAGATAAACAAAATTGATAAACCATTAGCCAGACTCATCAAGAAAAAAAGGGAGAAGACTCAAATCAACAGAATTAGAAATGAAAAAGGAGAAGTAACAACTGACACTGCAGAAATACAAAGGATCATGAGAGATTACTACAAGCAACTCTATGCCAATAAAATGGACAACCTGGAAGAAATGGACAAATTCTTAGAAAAGCACAACCTTCTGCAAGTGAACCAGGAAGAAATAGAAAATATAAACAGACCAATCACAAGCACTGAAATGGAAACTGTGATTAAAAATCTTCCAACAAACAAAAGCCCAGAACCAGATGGATTCACAGGCAAATTCTATCAAACATTTAGAGGAGAGCTAACACATATCCTTCTCAAACTCTTCCATAATATAGCAGAGGGAGGAACACTCCCAAACTCATTCTATGAGGTCACCTTCACCCTGATACCAAAACCAGATAAAGATGTTACAAAAAAAGAAAACTACAGGTAAATATCACTGATGAACGTAGATGAAAAAATCCTCAACAAAATATTAGCAAAAAGAATCCAATAGCACATTAAGAGGATCATACACCATGATCAAGTGGGGTTTATCCCAGGAATGCAAGGATTCTTCAATATATGCAAATCAATCAATGTGATACACTATATTAACAAATTGAAGGATGAAAACTATATATCATCTCAACAAATGCAGAAAAAGCTTTTGACAAAATTCAACACCCATTCATGACAAATCTCTCCAGAAAGTAGGCATAGAGGGAACTTACCTCAACAAAATAAAGGCCATATATGACAAACCCACAGCCAACATCATTTTCAAAAGTGAAAAACTCAAAACATTTCCTCTAAGATCAGGAATAAGACAAGGTTGCCAACTCTCACCACTATTATTCAACATAGTTTTGGAAGTTTTAGCCATGGCAATCAGAGAAGAAAAAGAAATAAAAGGAATGCAAATTGGAAAAGAAGAAGTAGAACTATCACTGTTTGCAGATGACATGATACTATACATAGAAAATCCTAAAGATGTTACCAGAAAACTACTAGAGCTAATTAATGAAGTTGGTAAAGTAGCAGGATACAAAATTAATGCACAGAAATCTCTTGCATTCCTACACACTAATGACAAAAAATCTGAAAGAGAAATTAAGGAAGCACACCCATTTACCATTACAACAAAAAGAATAAAATACCTAGGAATAAACCTACCTAAGGAGACAAAAGACCTGTACACAGAAAACAATAAGACACTGATGAAAAAAATTAAAGATGATACAAACAGATGGAGAGATATACCATGTTCTTGGATTGGAAGAATCAACATTGTGAAAATGACTCTACTACCCAAAGCAATCTACAGAGTCAATGCAATCCCTATCAAACTACCAATGGCATTTTTCACAGAACTAGAACAAAAAATTTCACAATTTGTATGGAAAAACAAAAGACTCCCGAATGGCCAAAGCAATCTTGAGAAAGAAAAACAAAGCTGGAGGAATCAGGCTCCCTGACTTCAGACTATACTACAAAGCTACAGGAATCAAGACAGTATGGTACTGGCACAAAAACAGAAATGTAGATCAACAGAACAGGATAGAAAGCCTAGGGATAAACCCACGCACATATGGTCACCTTATCTTTGATAAAGGAGGCAAGAATATACAATGGAGAAAAGACAGCCTCTTCAGTAAGTGGTGCTGGAAAAACTGGATAGCTACATGTAAAAGAATGAAATTAGAGCACTCCCTAACACCATACACAAAAATAAACTCAAAATGGATTAAAGGCCTAAATGTGAGGCCAGACACTATCAAACTCTTAGAGGAAAACATAGGCAGAACACTCTATGACATAAATCACAGCAAGATCCTTTTGACCCACCTCCTAGAGAAATGGAAATAAAAACAAAAATAAACAAATGGGACCTAATGAAACTTAAAAGCTTTTGCACAGCAAAGGAAACCATAAACAAGATGAAAAGACAACCCTCAGAATGGGAGAAAATATTTGCAAACAAAGTAACTGACAAAGGATTGATCTCCAAAATATACAAGCAGCTCATGCTGTTCAATATCAAAAAAAAAACAACCCAATCCAAAAATGGGCAGAAGACCTAAATAGACATTTCTCTAAAGAAGATATACAGATTGCTAACAAACACATGAAATGATGCTCAACATCGCTAATCATTAGAGGAATGCAAATCAAAACTACAATGAGATATCACCTCACACCAGTCAGAATGGCCATCATCAAAAAATCTACAAACAGTAAATGCTGGAGAGGGTGTGGAGATAAGGGAACCCTCTTGCACTGTTGGTGGGAATGTAAATTGATACAGCCACTATGGAGAACAGTATGGAGGTTCCTTAAAAAACTAAAAAGAACTACCATATGACCCAGCAATCCCAGTACTGGGCATATACCCTGAGAAACCATAATTCAAAAAGAGTCATGTACCACAATGTTCATTGCAGCACTATTTACAATAGCCAGGACATGGAAGCTACCTAAGTTTCCATGGACAGATGAATGGATAAAGAAGATGTGGCACATATATACAATGGAATATTACTCAGTCATAAAAAGAAACGAAACTGAGTTATTTGTAGTGAGGTGGATGGACCTAGAGTCTGTCATACAGAGTGAAGTAAGTCAGAAAGAGAAAAACAAATACCGTATGCTACCACATATATATGGAATCTAAAAAAAAAAAAAAGGTTCTGAAGAACCTAGGGGCAGGACAGGAATAAAAGCGCAGATATAGAGATAGGACTTGAGGACATGGGAAGAGGGAATGGTAAGCCGAGACGAAGTGAGAGAGTGGCATTGACATATATACACTATCAAATGTAAAACAGCTAGCTAGTGGGAAGCACCCACATAGCACAGGGAGATCAGCTTGGTGCTTTGTGACCACCTAGAAGGGTGGAATAGGGAGGGTGGGAGGGAGATGCAAGAGGGAGGGGATATGGGGGATATGTGTATGTATAGCTGATTCACTTTGTTATACAGCAGCAACTAACACAACAATGTAAAGCAATTATACTCCAATAAAGATGTTAAAAAAAAAATGTTGAAAACCCCATATCCTCATCCTTTTTCCCTTTATTGCTCTCAACCTGACAGCATAGATTATCCCTTCCAGGCAGGAATCTCTCCTGGCATTTTTTCCCTACATATCTAAGCCCAGTTTGATGACCTTCCAAGAAATTCTTTAAACTGTCAAATATCCTATAATAAAATCACTTCCGTTTCAACTAGCTAAAGCAAATTATATTCTTTGGATCTATGAAAACTAACCAATATTCCAGGTGGCTTTTATTCCAGGATTGCAAAGATGGCTTAAACTTATTAGGTCTGTTAGTAAAAGAAATACATAATCTTAGTAGAATTATGATCTCAATAAATGTCAAGCCTGAGGAATGGAGGGATGTTTACTATTTCTTTTTTTTTTCTTTTTTTTCTTTTCTTTTCTTTCATTCCCTTTTCTTTTCCTCTCTTCACTTCTCTTATCTTCTCTTCTTCTGTCTCTTCTTCTATCTCTGCCTCTATTTGTGTGTTTATCCACTTCAGTTATATAAAACCAATGATCAGGCAGAATTATAATTAAAATAAAAACACTGTAGACTTTCTGTAGTATAGTAGTTCAAGCTACAGTCTTTAGAATTTTAGAAACCTGAGTTGGAATTCCAGCTGAGCCAATTACCAGCACTGTGACCTCTAGTCAGGTTCTTAACTGCTCTAAGCTTCAATTTCCTTATCTGTAAAATGAGACAATAATCATGTGTATTGAGGTTTAATACTCAAAAGAAGTAGATAGCTTTTAGGATTTCCAATTTAGAGAAACTTGAAATGTATATAGCATTTGGCTATAGAATAATCTTAGGAAAGGTAATATTTATAAATCCAAACAGCTGTTGGCAGGAATGCAGTTATCTCTTAGGCAATGGTTATTACATAAATACCTGCTAAAGCAGAAGCCAGATTTTCAGACCACAAGATGAGATACTGACAAATAACAAGAGCAATTAAATACTGAATTCCCTAGCACCAAGTTAGTCTCATACAGATAATTTGTATCCAGGATTGGTCCAGCTATGTTTATAGAGTTGTAGGGAAAAAAAGGGATAAGCTACAGAAAATTTGGTAGGCTACTTGTATAGCTTGATAGGCTTTGTTATATGTATCAGCTTATCAATGGCTAATGTAATAAAATGAGTATTTCAATTTTATTATGAAAAAACACTAGAAAAGAAACTAGGTCTTAAGTGAGCTTTTTTTCACCATTAATTCATACAACAATTCATTCTTTCATCTACTATTAGTATATTATATACTAGTTCTATACTAGACACTGAAATAGGGAATATAAAGAATATAAAATATATCTGTATTTATGAAAATCTGCATCTATTGGGGAAGACTGTAAATATATTTATAATATAATTTTATAGTTCTATATTAGAAGTGAAATTAAAGTATTGTGGAGACTTTGGGGAAGAAGTTTCACAAAGGGGGTGGCATTTAATTGGACATTAAGTGAGGATTAGAAGTTTGCCAGACAGAAAACTGAAGATAAAGGAAATAGCTTTTATAATTCAGCACAGTGGATATTCCTTACTCTGTATTAATATAATAACCAATTAACAATTGACAGAAAAAGAAGAGTAATGCATGCTAATTATTTAAATAATCAGCTCAGCGATTATGAACAAAGATTCCTATGTCAGGAATAAGACCCAGATCTTACATATGTGTCATTACTAACTGTGATAGTAAGAATAATGCCCCTTTTCTTCCTCCAATGATGTCCATGGCAAAGGAGAATTAAGACTGAAGATGAAATTAAGGTAGCTAATCACCTGACTTTAAAATAGGGAGATTTTCCTGGGTTATCTGGTGGACCTAGTGAATTCATGAAGGTCCTTAAATATCATAGGGAGAAACAGAGAGTCAGAATCAGAGTGATGCATCCATCATAAGAAAGGCTTAATAGGCCATTGTTTTAAAGATGGAAAGAGGCAAAGGAATGCAGGCAAACTCTTGTAGCTCAAAAAAGTAAGTAAATGGATTATCTCCCAGAGTCTCCAGAAAAAACTCAGCTCTGCCAACACTTTGATTCCAGTCTAGGGAGACCTAATTCTGACCTCTGACTTTCAGAACTATATGAAACTAAAATGAGAATTGTTTAAAGGCATCAAGTTTGTGGTAAGTTGTTACAGGAACAAAATGAAAGTAATACACTAACTACAACTTTTTAAGATATAACAATTAGGTAAATATAAATATATGGATATTTTAGTGTATATTTATGAAAACCTAGACTACCTATAAACTCTATTATTTTAATAAAGATATAGACAATCTTCATCCTATTTGATGAACAGATCTGCATCTGCATGTACAGATGAAGGCAATCAATAATAGTGGATAACATGAAAATCCTTCCTAATTTCTTATCATTTGTATTTGATTAGTACCATTTGATTTTCTAGGAATTGTCAAATTTCGAATGAAGCTCAGAGCCCATTCTGTGGAAATCGAGCTCAAGAAGAATTATAAAATTTTCTTCATTTTGCATCTTAAAATTTGTTCAACTTGCTATGGTATGAATGTGTGTGTCCCCCAACCTTTATATGTTGAAATCTTAACATGCCGAGGTGATAATATTAGGACGTGGGGCCTTTGGGAGGGGATTAAACCATGAGGTCAGAGCCCTCAGGAATGGGCTGAGTGCCCTTATAAAAAAGGCCTCAGACAGCTCCCTTGCTACTTTTACCATGTGAGGGCTACAACGAAAAGACAAAAAGAGGGCGTCTAGGAAGTGGGCCCTCACCAGACACTGAATCTGCCAGTGCTTTGATCTTGGACTTCCTAGCCTCCCGAACTGTGAGAAATAAATACATTTCTGTTGTTTATATGCTTCCTAGTTTATGATATTTTCTTAGAGCAGCCTGAACAGACTAAGACACAACTCTTGCTTGCTCCCTGTACCTCACTGCTTGTAGAAGGTAGTCAAAGTTCTCTATAAAGCATGTGAAGTCCTTCACAACAAACAAATTCTTCCTTGCCACGTGGGCAACACGCAACTGAAATTTACAATTCTAGACCTTCGTGGTCTAGCTTGAGACCTTGGCGCTTACTTCTCCTTTGCCTCACGACACTTCCCTTCCTCAACTGCATCTCTGAACTTTTGAAATTACTTGAATTTTTGCAGGCACGTGAACTACAAGCGGCATTATGATATTCTGTAGCTTTACACAGTCTGAAGAAAATATTTCTGCCCCAGTACCTTTACATAAGGTCTTACACATAGTAGGAACTCAATAAATGTTTGTTGATTGCTCTGAATGACTCACTACATTCAAGAAAATAACAGAAATAGTGAGAAATGATAATAGTAGAACTATTATCACTAAGTGAGTAAGGCCCACAGGAAAGAACAAGAAAGAGAAGGAGAGAAACAGCTAATGTTAACAAGAGGAGAGACCACTGTCGGTTTTATTCCTGTAGGCATCATTACCAGAAATTATGACCCATCTCTCTTTAACGTGGTGTAGCAGCTGGCACAGCTCCATTTTCCTACTTGGCTCTATTGCCAAAGTTTCTATTGTCTGGCAAAGACACTTAAGGGAGAAAAGGGGGCTTAATTCTTCTTTGACAATTCTGCTTAGCTTTTTAAAAACTTTCAGCTCAAATACTGCTGCCAAAGACTTTCTTGTTAAGCAGGGCCTAACTACTTTAATGAATTTTATTCTTTTTTTTTTTTTTAGGGTCAAAATAAGCAGCTTGGACTAACACAGACATCATTAAGTCTAGTGACTAGTCTAAGATAGCACAGGTGTTTGGCATTACATAGAGAATGGAGGACAAGTCTATTTTCTGACTTGATTAAAATGAATCACTTTTTTGTTTTCCGCTGAGAGTTTTAACTCAGTGTATGAATTTCCTCAAGGTTTTTCAGTACCTTTGGGGAGAGGGTGAGTCAGAAGGTGATAGGTCTGGTTCTCTGTACTAGGTCAACTTTGGTCACCAAGGAGACAGAAGGAGGGAAAAAGCTTGGAGACATGGAAAAAGAAGTTGCCTGTGTGGGAGTCTGTAAGGAATAAAGGTTGTTGAAACAGATTCCTATATATATTTATATATAAGAAGGGATTTTCTTTTCCCTTGGTGAGGAAGAACATAAATTGTTTCACAGATGTTATGTGGGAAAGAAGAAAAGAACTTGAATTTTTACTCTTAATAAGAAATACATGCAATAAGATTCTAATATAACAGGTTTAGCCAACATTATCAGTGCTTGTCACATCTCCTGAGATAAGAGTTCCTTATCAGATTTACTAGAGTAAAAGAGATTACCTGAGAAAAAGGGCAAGTCCCAGTACAGACAGAAGCTGACTGCTGATAATATAATGCAAAAACTTAAAAGAAAACAGAGAATTTCCTTAGCTGAAAATCTGATATCAATAATTACTCAGAATATTCAAATTACATCTATCTTCAAAATTATTCTATTAGGCTGTTGATTAGAGTCTAATATCCATCTGGCAATTGTTTACCTCCTAATTTCTTGTGCTATGAATAAGTCACTATCCAAGAGGATAAAAGTTAAGTATTTGCAAAAGCACATTGCACCCTTCCTGATCTCTTTTGGAATGCATTTTAAAGTAAAACACAAGAAAAGATGCTCAACATCACTAATTATTAGAGAAATGCAAATCAAAACTACAGTGAGGTATTACCTCACACCGGTCAGAATAGCCATCATCAAAAAATCTACACACAATGAATGCTGGAGAGGATGTGGAGAAACGGGAACCCTCTTGCATTGTTGGTGGGAATGTAAATTGGTATAGCCACTATGGAGAACAGTACAGAAATTCCTTAAAAAACTAAAAATAGAGCTACCATATGACCCAGCAATCCCACTCCTGGGCACACATCTGGAGAAAACCATAATTCGAAAGGATGCATGCACCCCAATGCTCATTGCAGCACTATTTACAATAGCCAGGACATGGAAGTAACCTAAATGTACATCGACAGAGGAGTGGATAAAGAAGATGTGGTACATATATACAATGGAATATTACTCAGCCATAAAAAGGGACAAAACTGTGCAATTTGCAGAGATGTGGATGGACCTAGAGACTGTCATACGGAGTGAAGTGAGTCAGAAAGAGAAAAACAAATACCATAAAATATTGCTTATATGTGGAATCTAGAAATATGATACAGATGAACTTGTTTGCAAAGCAGAAATAGAGTCACAGACATAGAGAACAGATGTATGGTTACCAAGAGGGAAAGGGGAGGTGGGATCAATTGGGACATTGGGATTGACATACATAACTACTATGTATAAAATAGATAACTAATGAGAACCTACTGTGTAGCACAGGGAACTCTACTCAATGCTCTGTGGTGACCTAAATGGGAAGGAAATCTAAAAAAGAGGGGATATGTGTATTCAATATATGTATAACTGATTCACTTTGCTGTACAGCAGAAACTAACACAATGTTGTAAAGCAACTATACTCTAATAAAAAAAAAATTAAAAATAAAATAAAATAAGCGAATAACAACAACAAAAATAAAGTAATGTTCATACACTTCCCTAAACTATTAAGAATATCTTTTACTGTAGACAAGGGTAAACAGAATTTTCTGTTTATTCATAATGACTATCCCAACTTTTAACTTGTGTCATCCATGTGCCAATTTTGCCCAGCAGAGTTACTACAGGTATTAGAATCTCTGACAAATTATTTATGTGTGCTTTGAAAACTGCACTGAAGAAATGTTAAATCTGTGATACAAAAAACCTCAGAACAGAATATTTGCTTATTTCACTCCCTGTATTGCATCTGTCAGCATGGCCATTTAATACCCCCGTATAGTATAATTAAAACAAAGGATGTCCAATGTCTTAATAAAACACTTTAGGTCTAATATTCTATAACCTTGTGTAGTTACCAAAGTAAATACAATCATTTCTAAATTATTTGATGTATGGCAGAACTAACTGTACTTAATTCCTTGCACATTTTATTTTACCGCTGATATGATTCAGCTTCCAAAATTCATTTGTTATTTAAGTAGATGATTCCAAGATAGAACAGATGGAAGTCATTGCCAGATAAACTAAACTCATGCTGAGTCCACCTCTGACAGCTTCTCATATTCACGGTCCATCTCAAATGGGCATGTTAATAATGAATCGCAGCCTTGGAATTTTACCTTGATTACTAATTTCTTATTTTAAAAAAAATGTTACAGTATACTTCACACTTATAGGTAAATCCTGAAGTAATGCAAGAGATTATATTTTAAAACAACAAAGAATAAGTGTATATGATCCAGAATGTATATGAAATGGTAATGTTAAGATAAAAAATAAACACTTATGTACTAAACATGAGATCAACTGCTTAAATTATCATTAATAATGATATTATCTTAAATATAGTGTTAATCCCAAGCCAATTCCAATATCTGACGTCTGCATTAAACGTTAAAAGAAATCTTGTTAATACTGGTGTGCAGAGCAAGGACTGCCACATCCGCTATTATCTCACATCAAGGTTTTCTAGACACTAGGGACCAACAGGTATTGAGGAACAGAGCACATTGCTGACATCAACTGTTTCCAAATAAATCTGTCCTGGCCTCTTGTCGGCAGACAGAACATATATTTCAGTGACGCCAATCCACTCTTAAGTGGGTCCGCAAACCAAGGTTGAGGTCATAATGACTCAGTTTCTTAAAATTCATTTTCTTTCAAGAAACACACAGAAAGTTGTTTTTATTTCCCCAAATTTCAAGGCTTTTATTGGCTTTAGAATTTTGCTAGCAGTAATTCAATATCCTGTCTTTTATGTACAAATTAATCCAGACCTTTTCACATTGTGTACCTGAATTCTTTCCTCCAATGTTCTGTACCTGTATTCTAAATTCAAGCTTTTCCTAGAAAATCCTCACTTTTGGCAATTATGAAGTACCATCCAAATCTATGTATCTTGTAGTTTTCTGGAGCTCTTTTTAACTCAATGATATAAACAGTGGATCCTTGAATTTGGTTTTCCAAGATCATCTCTAACAGATGCTGAGTAAATTTTGCCCACTAAATATGTCAAAGGGACTTTTTGACCACAGTAAGCAGAGTAGGCCCAATGCTCTGAAAGTATGCTAAAATAAACCTTTTTACAACGAAAGTTTTCTCTCATTACCACATGGAGAACTCAAAAAAGTTAGGAGAAATCCAAGGCAGCAACCTATGCAAAGATGAAGAAATTCAATGAGATTTGCACTTAAGGAAGAAAATGAATGTGTGACCTGTGGATGAGGTGGGAGGGTGTATGCCATTATTTTTAGCATGTATTAATGTTGACAAGTTCTATATCTTGGACATGCCTTACTGAAACCATTTGGACAGTGTGTGAGAAGGATTTAACAGCAATATAAAGCTAGCAAGCGACATGAAAGTATTTGCTTATTATTTCCATTAATTTTTATTTCCCCTTGAGGTCTACTATGGCTGAGAGATACTGCATACCTTTTAAGAAAAATTAAAATTTGTTTTGGCTTTAATTTATGTAAAAGTAATTTTAATTTATTTAAAAATAATTTTACTTGATTTATCAGGATATACAATTATTATTTTTCTTTCCAGTGAATATTCATAATACATCAGTGATGCTGTCTGCAAAAGTTAAATAATAGATACAATGTTTATTCAAAATTTATCTTGACAAAACCAGAAGGAAAAATGTTAACATAAAATAATACTATATAGACATAACATAGAAAGTATTGTTTGGTAGTTGTTATTTCAATTTTCCTCTCAGTGTTTATAATCAAGACTTTAGTAAAATATTTTTATAGCCATAATTCTTTGATATTCTCAACCACAAGGTTTTAAGGACTATAAGTTAATTCAAATATGGACATTTAAATGAAGTTTCCAAATTTAATGGAAATTAAAATAGCATTGGAAAATATACTCAAATAAGTGCACTGATGAATATGTGTAAACATTTAAGGAAATCTCTCATTTTCTATTTCATTCCCTCAAATCCAAACTCCCTCACACATCACTGAGAATTTAATAGCGCTGAAAACTGGATTAATAAAGGAATATCACATATTTATCTGGTAGATTAAAAATTGCTCCAAATCCTTGTCATTCCCCATCAAGAGGTGCAATTTATTTTTCCTTTCCTTGAGTCAAGGTTGGCCTTGTGTTCAGGAAAGAATTAACATAGCAGTCTTGAGTCCCCTCAAAATTTGCAGGTTGGAGTTTCAACTCCCAGGACCTCAGAACGTAACCGTATTTGGATACAAGGTCTTTAAAGAGATGGTGAAATGAGGCCACGGCGGCAGGGGGATGGGGGGTGAGGGCTCTAATCCACTATGACTGGTGTCCTTATGAAAAGAGGAAGAGACCCCAGGAATGTGCACGCACAGAGAAGACTCTGTTAATCGCTACATCATGATACCTATTTATTTGCAACATCAGAAAGATAGCAAAAGAGGTAAAAATAGGAAAATATACAGAACCCTAGAATCAGGGATAATCTTTGATATTGCTCTTTTCTGATACCCCACATACACTCTATTAACAAATCCTGATGACTCACACTCAGAATGTACCTAAAATGCCACCAGTGCTTATTAGCCTGTCAACATTTACCCCGCCATCTCTTACCTATAGGAGCTTAGCCTTCCTTCTTCTACCATGTCCTTTTGCTGCCTACATCTACATGGAAATCAGAGTAACAGTTTTAAAATAAAGTCTGGGGCTTCCCTGGTGGCACAGTGGTTGAGAATCTGCCTGCCAATGCAGGGGACATGGGTTCGAGCCCTGGTCTGGGAAGATCCCACATGCCGCGGAGCAACTGGGCCCGTGAGCCACAACTACTGAGCCTGCGCGTCTGGAGCCTGTGCTCCGCAACAAGAGAGGCCGCGATAGTGAGAGGCCCGCGCACCGCGATGAAGAGTGGACCCCGCTGGCCGCAACTAGAGAAAGCCCTCACACAGAAACGAAGACCCAACACAGCCAAAAATAAAATCAATAAGTAAAAAAATAAAAATAAAAATAAAAAAATAAAGTCTGATTATGTCATTCTTTTTTCCCAAAACAGTCCAGTGGTTTCCGATCTCATGCAATGTAAGATTCCAAGTCTTTACCACGGCCTACAAGGCCCTTCATGATCTGGTTTCTCTCTGACTTGATCTTTTATTACCTGCACACTCATTCACTCTGCTCCAGCCACAATGCCACTCTTGCCGATCCTAAAAAGGTCAAATGTTCCCCTGCCTCATGGCTTTTGCACTTGTCCTCAAACCTCTTCCCATAGATAGATGAGTGGCTTTCTCTTGTTTTTCATTTTAGTCTCTGCTAAACTCTCTCCTAATCAGAGTAACCTTCTTTGACCATCCTTTTTGAAAGAGCAACATACTTTAAAGTCACTTCTTATCTTCCAAATCCTGCTTTATTTTTCATTATAGCATCTATCATCCCTACCTGACATGTTATATATTTATTCTTTTGCTGTGTATCACTCCTCGCTAGAACCCAAATACCATGAAAGCAGGAATTCAGTCTGTGTTGTTTACATTGAAGCACCAGTGTCTAGAACATTATCAAGCACATGGTAGGTATTTTATAAATTGATTCATCAACAGATGAATGAATGAATAGATGGCCTAGTCAAAAACTAACCAAAAATGCAGAATATATCATTTTGGGCTCTTTCTGGGACAACCAAAAAGTGAATTCCAATAATAAAAAGAGACCATTAAATTCAGTAAATGAAAAACAACAATAAACACACAAAAAAATCTCAACCAATGCAGGATATGCAACAGATGATGTTATGAGGTCACACCACTATCTGACTCCACTCCCTCAGAGTCTCCAAATGTGTTCTTTTCCACTATGGTGTTTTTAGACCAAATAAACGGACACTACGTAGTATATTGATGTTATATAAAGAGTAAAATATCAATAGTGCTTTGTTCACAATGAGGTTTTTCCCAGAATCTAATGTGATTAAATAATGTGCCTTCAGTGGAGATTGTATTTAGAAAGTTACCAGGTTAATGCACAGCGGGAGGTTTGGGGAATTAAAGAAAAATATACTGTGATGTGTTCCTGATAAAAAGATACCATACATCCTACGGTTACACAAACTATTATGTATTCCTTTTTTCCAAGTAATGTTTTATGTATATTTACCAGTTTCCCCCTAAGATAGATTCATTATATTAACTTCTTCGCCCTCATAATTAATAAACATTTCCATTAATTATTTTTCATGAGAGGAAACTGATATATGAGCTCATCTGAATACTCGAGGGTATAAAATAAACAGCATGCCTTCTAGGAATGAACATTAAACATTATTCTTCTTCATCAAAGTAAAGACTTTATATTTCTACTCTCACATTTAGAAATGAAGTACAAGGAGTTGAGTGGAAATATTTCTGTTTCATGTTATTTCTAATATATAGGACTTTCTTGCTTTAAACTAACGGATATCTCTGTAAAAAAAGATTGGTTAAAACATCTACTGTTCACTATGTGCTATTCTAAGCACTTTCTATTTAATAACTTGTTTAACCTTATAAGAACACAATGAAGAAGCAGTTGCTATTGTTCCCATTTTACAGATGGAGAAACTGAGACACAAAGTAACTGGCTCACAGTTCTAAAAATAGAAAGTGGCAGAACTGGGATTTGATCCTAGGAAGTCTCTTAACTAGGCTACACTGCCTCTAATGTTCCCAACTCTCTTTTCTGCTTTCTTAAAAAAAAAAATATTGTTCTTAAAATAGAAATAAGTGGTCATTATAGAAACTATAGGAAAAAAATTAAGTATAGTCCATCTAAATAGTTGATTGTTGATAACTGTATATTTTCTGGGGTTTTTTTTTCTACCCAATATTTATTTTATATAATTGAGAGCAAACTATGTGTGTTACTACATGTTACTAAGTCCTGAGTTTAGGCTCTATGGTCAAGTGGATCATAACATCCCCGCATTGCCTAGCAGGATAAAATTTGTGAGACCTTCATGTATTTTTCTATTTCTTCCTCTGTGTCCCTTGCTTAAATAAGGGGGAGGAAGAAAAGTAGTCAGAGAACCTTGGAACTCCATAGGAGAGGAGACCCAGGAAACAGCCCAGCACCACTTTGTGTCAGCTCCTGGGGAAGATGGCTGGACTTCAGGGAGGGTGGCTCCACTGTGCATTCTAGGCACTGGATACCCAAGCACCTTACACACGCCAGGAACCCACTAACACAGAGAAGCAGCAGTCAATGGGGTCATGAAGGCAATGGGTGACTTTTATTTTCAGACTTTGAAGATTGGTGAATGGAGGATAGTCTTGGTGCACTTTTGAAACAATGTCTAAAGAAAAGGCAAATTGAATTTGTTTCTTTCCTGTTGACTTTATCACAGGATAAGGATAAAGAATAAGGCAGGATAATACCTGTGTCTAACTTATGTAATCAAAGAAAGATGCTTTCTGGAGGAAAAGGGATTAAAATCTAGCCATCAGGCTTCATTGAAGAACAAATAAATACATTTAAAAATATGTGATGAATGTGGCTGGCAAAAAGAACATGGCCCATAATCAAATGTACTATTAACAGAGGGGTCAGGAACAGTGAGCCAGCTTTAGCTTCAAGAATGTTAGTTCCAGGAATGGATGGAGGCTGTAATACCTGTGTATACACAAATAAATTAAAAGGGTCAGCCTACTAAAGAACAGTAATATTTGGTGGCCCCAAAGCATTTTTGGTGTGGTACATCTGACTGAGGCCAACAAAGGAAGAGACAAGGCAGATTAAGGAAATCAGGGAGAATGGCAGAGGGAACAGGTAGAATAGGGCAGAATGGGCACATCAAAATTAACAATGTCAACTTGGTTATTCTACAGAAAAACATAAAACTTTTAATTAACAGTTAAGCAGTCTACTCCCTTTTTCCTTATATCAAAGTCTCACTTAGATCAATTAACTTGCACTACTATGATTCTATTATGGCTGTTTGATAAAATATTGTTTCCACCCATGTGAAATTAGTTATCCCTTGGCCTTTCCATAATAATGTAGCGGCATATGTGTCAGACCACATATGTATATTTTATGGAATGCTGAAAACTCTATTAAAAAATTGAAGTTATGCATTTGCCCTTTGTTTTCAAATATATGTCCATAACAATAGTGTGCACAATTATCAAAACCTGGACTCCTAGAAACTTCTCAGCACCAAGAGTCTGACTGGGAAATCTGTGAGTTTATTACCTGTGGTATAGGTGGAGGATGGTGAATTATACATCTTTTTATATGAAGGGGTTCACTCAAATGCTTTCACTGCCAGGTGTGAATAGGGAATGGTGACTGTGGTGAACTGGTATCCATGTACCCTGTCCGGATGGAGAAACCCTACTTACCTCTGATCAATCAGTTCTATCTGAAAGAAAGGCAGTTTCCCAGATCTTGCAATTTATTAAGAGAAGACTAGATGGATTTTTTGTGAGAACTGTCCTCATCTTTGAAAGACTAAACCAAACAAAACACTATGGCAATGGGTTTTAAATGGTAAGGGCAAGAAATTTAGCATGAGGTGAGCTGTTCTGTAAGGGAATAGAGTCGTGAGTAAGTATACAGGGCTTGGGTTATTTTTCAGAGCAGATCTGGTTTTGTTTAAAAATTAAACTGAAGTATGTATTCCAGTACTAGTAGTGCCAAAAAAATACAGTCTTATTATGGAAAAGAAGCATCTGGTCCCAAACAAAATTTAATTGTCATCTTTGATTCTCGTATCTCCAAAGCTTAACATACCTCTCTTGACTCCTTGGGTAAGTCTCCAGGATACTACCAGTTTTCTACTACCTTAAATTTAATAGATCCCACTGTGGTACATTCCTATTGATAGCCAATTTCTCATCTAACATTCAAGTCAATAATATAGGTAGAGATATTAGTGGGAAGGTAATTATTAGGGATTTAAAAAATATATTACATACCATTTGTCATTATGTCAAACGGTATGGTTAAAATAAATTTAATCTGAATGTCATTCTGAAGATAATATTTAAAGGAAAGCATTTACTTGGATAAACACTTGAGCCAAAACAGGATATCTTTCTCCAACTGTTATATGAGTGCTTCCAAAATAGACCAAGAAAAGGGATGGAATACTTTCTTTTATTAACCTAATTACTTCCCAGAAGAAAATGTATAATTAAGTCTCTCAACCGGCCACCAAAGCTTATCTCTCAAAAGCCTTCCTTGTCTAATATTAGGGCAGATGGTTATGGAGTTGGGTGCTGAAATCACTGTCTTAGAAAATACAACTAAAGTATCAAAGGTGATTAATCTTATTTTATTCTTGGGGAGTTAAAAAAAAAAGATAATCAATTTTTTTTCTAGTTACTATGTAGGTCAAATATCAAAAATTTAAATAAAGTTTCTGACATAAATGAATTACAATTGCAAGATTTTTCAGGGTATCATTATCGGAAAACTTCAGTGTCTTCCATGTTTTTTTGTTTTCAACAAATTTTTTTGCAATTAAAATGTACTATACTGCTAAGGTACATCTCAAAATAGTTTCTGTATATTTTGTGTTTATATAAGGATAAATAAGAATTCTATTAATCATTTATATGACAACAATTTATAAACTAAAAATAAAAGAAGCAAATGCAGGAGTTGTATAATTTGAAACTGTAATTTTAGATACTTTAAATACTAGTGGATGTTTCTATATCTGATAAAATTGTTTCAAAAAAATATAAATAATATTCCTATCACAGAAGAAGTAAATTAAGAGGTACTATAACTATATTGGTTAGCAAAAGCCAATATTATATATTATAAGCACTTGGAAGTTTTAACTGCATATTTACACATTAACACGGGAAAAATATTGATCTCTTAGAACCAGTCAGAGAAACTAACTAAAATAATTATATTTATATTAGCTTTATGTCAGCAGATTTTGTAATATATCTGACATTTCCTTTTACCTCTGTTAAAATATATATTAATTTTCAAGGAAGGTAGTCATCATCAATATATTAAAAAGAGAAAATGGTTTCTAGTGATGCTGTGAGAATTCTATTAGAAACTGGTTAAAAATATGATTTTTCTTTAAATTTTGTCCCATCTACTATAAGATGGAATATTAAGGAATACTAAACTTTGAAACATTAGTATTATTTTCTCCTTTTGTTGTAGAATGATAAAATATTTCTCAATAAATGATATAATCAGAATTCTGTTTAGTATTTAACAATTCTCTGACATAAAATGAGCCTTTAACAGTTATTATTGTCTATCATTAAGCCACAAAGCACCTATAATTAGAAAACTAAAGACCCACAATGGAATTTATAACCTTCTATTATTTTCATTTTAACAATAAAGCAAATATCGAGTATATGGAAATCCATGTCAGTCGCTGTACTAGATGTAAGCAATATGAAGTTGAATAAGATTTTGTCTTCATATGAAAAACAATGACAATGTTATGATAAAATACAAATCATCATAACCCCCCAAAATATGTTTACCTGTCTTTAAACTAAACTGAAACCATTGCACATAAGTGTATCATCCCAACTTTCCAAGTTTTTTTTTTTCTTTCCCATGATCTTAAGGAGTCCCTTTATTTACAATAATCCTAAGGAAATCCAAAAATCTCTGGTACACATATAAAATAGCTAATTTACAAGCTTTGGCTTAAAGAGAAACATCTAATCTTAAATAGCAAAACAGGAAGATGACTTCATATTTGTAATGTACACAGACTCCCAAACTGAAGAATTCTGCTAATCATACTTAGAGTATTTACTTAAATATTTAAAAAATGCAGTGTTTGGAAGAATGATTCCATATGTTAATTTTTTACCATTAGTTTGTAAAGAATACACAATTAATTAATTATGACCTAGAGTCATCAATGAAAATTTAACCAGCTAATGAAAGTTTAACCACTCAATGAGTGCTGAATAATTCATTCCAAACTTATTGCTTAAATTAATATAAATAAAAGATTTGAAACCTATAATTCATCTGACATCAAACTATTACAATGAAATCACTGTCTCTTACATGCAAGGCAAACAATGTGTTATATAAAGTACCAATTTCTATTCAAACTCTACCTTTATTTAGCAAGTAGAATGACGACAGACAAAACAACAACAAAATTTTAACATCTGAAACAAGATCCTTACGAACTAAAGCAGTTAACCTCACCATCTATGCCTGAACTACCTATTTTACTATAGTAAAATAAATATTTTTTAAAGATCCTAAAAGTATTGTAAACAATTATTAAAAATGTTTTCAATTTATTTTTTACCTTGAAAGGCGATGACTCTTCAGTAAGAGGACTAACAGGAAGTGAAGTGGTGCTACTTGCTGGGCTCATATCTGTACTCTACAAGAAAAACAAAATTGAATTAAAGAGATACTTTTTTGTAGTCATTTTTTATTATTCCTAATTTAGAATCTAACTCTTCTTGTTAAAATAAGAGACAAATATATCAGTGAAAATGGATGTAGAAAAATTCAAATTATTATTGTATAATGAATCATTCCTTATTTAGAAATAATTAAGAAATTAATCAAATTATCACTTCTCAATTTGCATGTCAAGTGTATTTTATTAAATATAATAACCATCTTTTATGTTAGGATGGTATCTAGTATTATATTTGCTTAACTTATATTTTTACCTTTTTTTGATAATTAAACTATACCTATAATGGTTCACTATGGTGCTATTTCAATGCCTTTCAGGCTGATTTTTCAAATATGTGTTATTCATATTTTCCTTTTATGGAGATTTGAGTCATTGTACCCAGTTTTTAATTCATCATGAAAAGCATATCTGCCATTAATTTACAATTGCAAAATGAAGAAATATTAAATTCTAAAAATTCCCATATTCATAGCTCTTGACAAACTTTCTTATTATATTCAGCTAAATAAAAATTTAAGGACAAAAGATTTACACAAATATAAGAGAATTATCAGAATGTGGCTAATGCTGTTCTTCTCATCCTTTAAAAATGTAATCAATTAAAACTTCTTAAGTGGGAGATTAGCCTATATAAAGAGATGCATGTTAGAAGCTTGTCATTATTTTTTTCTAAAAGCAAGAAAAAGATATTGATAATAGGTAGCAACAGAAGTTATTTTACTATGCTCTCAACTCGTTCTCTCAGAGGAATTCTTCCATTTAAGTAGATAAGAAAACAAAACATGGAAAAAAAATGCACACCTACATTTTTTCAGTTCCATTTCCCAATGTACATGGACACAAATACAGGAAAACTTTCAGTAAAGATTAAAGCAAAAACATGAATTAACCTTGATTGAGATAAGGGAACAAGTAGACAAGTTTAGCTGACAAATTCTAACAAAAGAATACATTCAAAGAATACATTCAAAGAATGCACGCTGCAGTTGCTACAAATTCTTAGTGTCTCTTTCTACTCAAAGATTATTTTCAATTCATTTGATTCAGGTGTACAATAACCTGGACACATTTTAAATATCCATTAAAGCAGGATTACTTCTGACTGTCTATTCCAGAAACAATGGATATGAACTATAAATATAGGACCCAAGATACTCAGTATAATATTTTATACAACATGTACCTTCTTTAGAAATTGACATAAGCCTGAACATTGAGTTAAAATGTCTAAAGGAGGAAATTAGATAAAAACTGAACAATAATCTACTAAAGGAAACAGGAAAATACAGGCACCAGATAACTGAGGTGAGTTACTTACTAATTTCTAAATATATTCAGAGCTTCTTGGCCACTTATTAGATCGAAATCAGGAAATATTCTGAACTTCTGACTTTCACTATCTGATTACATGATGTAATGGGGAAACAAAGAGGTTTTCTTAAGAATCAATTTACTGCAGGATTTTAACATAAGAAATGAGTAAAACATTTTCGGAGAAATAGAAAAACAAGACTCTCGAGCTGTTCCTCTCATCATTAGCTTTTTCATGAGAAATTAAGCAAGTGATAGAGCACAGTTCATATGTAGTTGAATTATCTGATATTTTCCTAAAGTACTGATATTCTGCATAGCGTATTAAAGTATTATGTCCTTAAAAATCATATTCAGGAGACAGACATGACATTCAGTTACAGAAATTTGAAAGCCTGAATCAGATGAAGGTTTTTTTAACTTCCATAAGAAGATGAGCTCAAAATAAAGCTTCATGGTTAACTTCTTTAAGGGTTAAGGTCTCCCACAACTTCCCAGAAATAAATGTGTCATTCTAAGCACTACGGAAAGCAGACTCTAAAATTTGCATCATGTAACCTTGATTATTTGAATATCATTCTTAGAGAAAACTTTGTTCTCACTTTAACTTTCAAATCTATCTTACAGTGTGTCATTTTAATTCTATTGCTCTTAGGAAATCTTGAGAAAAGTGTTTTAGAAAAGCAAATCAATCTTATATGACATCTGATAAACTGCATTTAATTATCAAGTTGAGAAAAACATAGCAAAAAATAGGATAAAAAATCTTCAGTTTCAGCTAGTTTTTATCCCATTTGTGTTTCAGTGATCTGTAATTTAGGTGTCATTCCAATTTATTCACCCTTTAGATAAAATACTATAGTAAATCCTTCAGATATGTGTTATCTATACTTCATATTTTAAATCATTTACCCTTTCATTCAATGACAGCAGTACCAATGCAAGTGTATATCTAAATACAAATTAACAAAGTACTCTCAAGTTACACTTGAAGTTTTTAAAAGCTAACAGTGTGTGTTCTTCCATAATTTTCTTCATAAATTATTTTTTTAGAATTATGGCTTCATTTGCTTTTAATATATTTTAGAGACTTTGGAAATAATCCATTCACAATAACGTGAAAGCAAATCCCATGGGAATATGGAAAAACTATTCTGCAAAAGAAGCAAATCATCCCAACAGAAGGAATCTCCTTAATGCTCATATGACACATTTGGGTTTTCTGACCCTTTGGAGACTGCACTAGACATTCTTGACAGGTTATAAAAAACAATGATCCTAATTCTTATTGTCTGAGTGTCCTACAACTTGGTTTTCTGATTCTAAGTCCAATAAATGTGTGCTTCATTCCAACATTAGGTGATTAAATAAATATGAACCTAGCATTATTGTTCCTTCACGTAAAATGTTATTTTACACAAATTAGTAGACTTTCCCCCTTTCTATTTCTATCCCAAGTATGCTAAGTTCTCTTTTATTTTCTTCCAAATTGAGCTTAACATTAAGTAAGATCTTTAAGTTCAAAAATAAAATCTAGCCAAGTATTTCCTTTGAGCATATCAGAGAGATTCTGGTGAATATCACCCTCCTCTCATGCATACTGACTGCTCTTCAGGATTCTTTCTACTCATTAGTTTTGAAGATACTACTCATTTTGTTGTTGTTGTTTTTAGAATATAATTTCCCTAAATTTGCAAACTCTTCCCTCATCTCCAACCTCTTTTCCTTTAAATCAACTTTATTTCTTTAAATCAACATACCTATACTAAAATGCAACTTTTCAAAATATATGGTCAGATGAGATTTGACAAATGTACTCACATGTATAACTACCACCGAAATCTAAATATAGAACATTCTCATTACCTCAAATTTCCCTCACGTTCCTTTGCATGCAAGCACCTCCCACCCAACCAATCCATTGTCCCAGGCAACACTGATAAGCTATATGCTATAGGTTAGTTTTTCCTTCCCTAGAATTTCATATGAATGGAAATATATTAATATGAATTTGTTTAGAACCAGCTCCTTTCACTCAGCAAAATTATTCTGAAATTCATCATATCATATTGTTGCATGTTTCAGTAGTCCATCCTTTTAAATGTTGTGTAGTATTTAGCAGAGGCCACAATTCATTTATCCAATCACCTGTTGCTAGAATTTGCATTGTTTCCAGTTTGGGGGTATTGGGAATACAGCCATACTGAGGGCTTTTGTATATATCTTTATGTGGATGTATGTTTTCGTTTCTCTTGGATAAATACCTACTGGTGAAATTACTTGCTTCCTACGGTAAATTTATATCTGGTATTATGTTAGCTTTATAAGAAACTGACAAATGTTTTCCAAAATGCAATAGGTTGTACTTTCATTTGCACTGTATCTCATAAACAATGGTATTTAGTTTTGTTTTTTTTTTTAATTTTAGCCATTCCATGGGTCTGTAGTGGTAGCTCACTGTGGTTTTAACTTTCATTTCCAAGGATGACAAATGATGCCGAGCATCTTTTCATGTGCCTACTGACCATTAGTAAGTATATTTTGTTTCGTGAAATGTCTGTTCAAATATTTCGCCTATTCTTCTCTTTCACTGGGTTGTTTGAATACAAATCCTTTGTCATATATATTTATTATAAATATTTTCACCCAGTTTGGGCTTGCCTCTTCATTTTCTTAACAGTGTCTACAAAAGAACCAATGCTTTCCATCTTATTTGCCGTTTTGTTTGTTTGTTCTTTATGGTTTATACTTTTCTGGTGTTTTTCCTAAGAAATCTTGTCCTACTTCAAGTTCACAAAGATTTTCATGTATGTTTTCTTCTACCATCCTTTCAGATCAACATATGATGGCCAAAAACACAGCAGAGTTAGGATTCTATTCTTTGAAAATATTTTTGCAATTACTTGGTGTTTAATGAACATTAAGTAACCTTAATATTTGTACTGTACACATTCTAGTACAAAGATTTTCACAGAGATTAGTTTGTATTTTATCAAGTAACCTCAGACACTTTAGCCAATCTCACACCTTAGATGGGAATCTAACAGTTACTAGTGCCTTAACCATACTTTAATTACAACACACCTAAACACTGAAATATTATCTGCTTGTGGGTGTGTTGTGGAAGGGGAGAAAGTCTTTGCTAAAGTATTGACAATTTAAAATTAATATACAAGACTCTCCTCAGAGTGGGTGACTATGGAACTTCCTGGACAGATGGATGGCAGAAGGAGAGATATAAGCTTTAAATGTGAAGGAGAATAGTAATGCCAAGAAGAGCAGTGTATCTATCAACTCCTACTGTTGACTCATCTTTGACTCTGAGGAAAAAGAGGGCACAAGTGGAAATAAAACAAGCTTTTTAAAATAAAATTCTAAGAAACGAGATAGGAATATTCCCCTCTTTCTTAAATTTCTCAATGGAATAGAAATTATTTAAGCACATAGAGAGGTTTTGCCAACACCATACCACTTTGGCATACTAAGAGCTGCCACACAATGTTGGTGAAGTATAAGTATTAACAAATTTAAATGAAAATGACACCCGACTAAAGGAAAACAATGGCAGGGAGCTGAATAGACCTTTTCTTGGCTCCAATGAGATGGCTCATAAAAAATATATGAATAATTAGGGGCAACTTATCAAGAGGCTGGAAATAGCAGATAAATGACCTCAGCGAAATCCTCAGTCTCAAGTATCCTGGTACCAACTCTGACTACCAACCTAGTACTTTATCAACACTGATGTCAGAATTACTAGAAGTTATTGTTGAGAAAAAACAAATAAACAAAGTTAAGCTTATTAAAAAAAAATCAGGAAAGTGAACAGTAAACTAGTGCATCACAATAGGTGGTCTTTCCCAATAAATAATGAGTATGGAAGGAATATTTTTGTTATATTAATAACAATTTTCCCAGGTTAAATTTTAGACCACAATTTCGGAAAATGGCATAGTATCTATTATTATAAATAATGCTTAAAATGTTTGGTTAGAAAGTGTAATCACACTCAAAACTGTCACTGCTCAACTGTCCATGGCCAAAGTATACATTTGAGGGCTTTGGCACTCAGTATACTGTCACCAAAGAAATAGGGAAATTAAAGAATAAGGGACACAAAATACTTACTAAATCAGAAAAGAATGCTGAAACTTGAATGTTACATCTTCTCTTAGCTTCTACTATTATATCTATTATTGATAAATGCAAATATGAACTCATTGTAATAGCTTTGAGAAACATACTATACTGTTCTTTCTTTTTACATAGAAAAATAAAGAACTCTCAATTGATCTATCACTTGAAACTGTTGATGCCTTGTGTATAAAATTTGCAATCAGCCATTTGTATAATAACATAAAAATTAAAATTCAGTTTTAAAATATTTTTCATTAATTCATAAATTAGGGAGTTACTTTTTGTCCATGAAAATGAGAGAATTTTTTTACAAGTATTAAAAATATTTTTCTTATGTAAGCCGTATTGTATTTTCCTTCTGATTCTGGGGAAAAATGTGTTAATTTTATTAAATAAACTATTCTATTTTAATGCCCAGTGCCTGGGTCTTGATTTCTTCTGATAAAGGAACCAGGGCTCCTTGGAGAAATAGGTGATTCCTGGGATGAGGAAAGGAATGAATAGCTTGTGCCAGAAAGTAAGAAAGTGCTCAAAAGTGCTCAAAAAATAAAAGGAAGAGGTGTGCCAAAGAGACAAATGAGCCAACATGAGAGAGCTCCCAATTGCCAAAGCTGGAACAATTTGAGCAACAAAATAAATAACATAGTATTGGAGTATAATCAAAGCATAAAACAAAAATCATGAATTCATATATAAATAAATAAGTGACTGAATAAATAAACAATTGGGGAGAACAGACAAATCTCTCTTACAGAAATATTCCAAATAATTTATGTAGATACTCTCCCTCTTCAAGAGATGGAACTTAACGTCACACCCTCAGCCCCAGGCTGTGCTTAGTGGCTTACTTCGGAAAAGAGTAGAGTATGAAAAGGGGGAAAGGTAACCTTACAGTGGAGAAACACGGCAAACACTACCTCAACCAGGTGATCAAGGTTAACATGCTATAGAGAGCATATAGATAGCGTGATACAATGCGATGAGAGGAGTACGTTACCTCTGTGATCTTCCTCCCCAAAACCAATGACATCAGTCTAATCATGAGAAAAACACTGGACAAACTCAAATTGAGAGACATTCTGCAAAAATCTGACCAAAGTAAAGGTCATCAAGGACAAGAAAAGACTGAGAACTGTTACAGATTATGCTGCTACGGAGGCATGATGACTAAATGTAATGTGGCATCTTGGATAAAATCCTCAAATAGCAAAAAGGCCATTAAGGAAAACTGGTGACATCTGAATAAATCACTGAGTTTAGTTAATAGTAATGTACCAATATTGGTTCTAAGTTGTGATAAATGTACTCTGCTGAGGGAAGATGATGACAATAGAGGAAACTGGATGAAGGGTATATGAGAGCTCTCTGTACCATCTCCGCAGCTTTTTTTTTTTAACATCCTTATTGGAGTATAAATGCTTTACAATGGTGTGTTAGTTTCTGCTTTATAACAAAGTGAATCAGCTATACGTATACATATATCCCCATATCTCCTCCCTCTTGCTTCTCCCTCCCACCCTCCCTATCCCACCCTTCTGAAACTATTTTGAAATAAAAAGTTTATTTAAAAATATTCTTCATTAGCAATCCAACCAGGCTTTTCAGGATTATAATACATAACTGTCATTATACTCATATTCTAAGCTTTCATCAGGGCTGTTCCAACTTTCATAAAAATAAATTGCAACAGACCATTTTATTGGGATGCATAACTTCTCCACCAAATAATCTTTAATCTTCTATGAAGATCTCATCGAAAAGCTGATGTTAAATTGTTTTGCATGAATGCCATCATTCTACAGTGCAAATTCATTAACTACACCTCCCCTAAAAGCATAATTAATGGATCTGTCCTATGGAATCAAAATTTATTTATAAGGATTTCTTGAAGTGAAACATGATCAATTTGGCTCAAATCTATTGAGTACATAAATATATTTGACTGTAAGTGAAATATTTTAATTTTTAAGCTATTAGGGTAAAAAGTATGATATAAAGTAATTCTTTAGGTCTAGTAAAATTAAATGGTCACCTAAATGGGTTAACTCTAATTTGAGCATGTATTTTTTTTTAAATTAATTAATTAACTTATTTATTTTTGGCTGTATTGGGTCTTCGTTTCTGTGTGAGGGCTTCCTCTACTTGCGGCAAGCGGGGGCCACTCTTCATCGCGGTGCGCGGGCCTCTCACTATCGCGGTCTCTCTTGTTGCGGAGCACAGGCTCCAGACGCGCAGGCTCAGTAGTTGTGGCTCACGGGCCTAGTTGCTCCGCGGCATGTGGGATCTTCCCAGATCAGGGCTCGAACCCGTGTCCCCTGCATTGGCAGGCAGATTCTCAACCACTGCGCCACCAGGGAAGCCCTTGAACACGTATTCTTGTAGTTCTAAAATTAAGTAAAAAATGTGTACCACATGTTATAGTATTTTGCTGTTTTAATAATCAATGGTGTTATTACTGATAAAGTACATAGGATAATTTAGATTTCTGTAGTTTTAATGGGCCACTTTTCTTGAAAATATTTTCCTTTTATTAGACATGCCAATTTTCTATGAAAATGTGTTGATTTATTCAGCCATTCAATAAAAGGTAGTCCTTGGTTATATGTCCACGCTTATTTTGAGGCTACTGGATTAGCACTACAACCATTCTTACCGGATACAAAGAGCACAAAATCCAAATTATTTAAGCGAAGGTCAAATCTGAGAATTGTGTTGGAAATTTGAGAAAGAGATACTTTCATTCAGCCAGTGCTGCTAAGGTCAAGAATGTATTTCTATTTAAACTGACAGAGGCCACCAAGTAGATGGGACATCCCTAGAAACAAGTCCAATGCAGAACCAATACAAGAAATGGAGAGAAAGAAACTGAGTCCTAAGGGTGTATTTGACATATTGATAACTCAGCTCTACATGAACAAATGATTTTCAAAAAAGAGTATGCCTAAGATTTAAGCATCCTTTCTGATATAGGAATAAGCACCCTGGTTGGGAAGTTGCAAGTTGTAGAATCTAAAATTTGAATTGGCTGACAGAAGTAGACAGCCAGGATATTATTCTATCTCAGACTGAGAATTTAGCAATATTTAGGTGGTAGTAAAATAATTTATTAAATTACTTCCTAAATTTTGGGGGACTCACATATTTTTTGAATTTGGCGCTTCATGTGCATGCCACAACTAAGAGTTTGCATGCCACAACTAAGAAGCCTGTAAGCCGCAACTCAGGAGCCCACGAGCTGCAACTAAAGGAGACTGCCTGCCACAACTAAGACCCGCTGCAACCAAATAAAATAAATTTAAAAAAAAAGAATGTATCTACTTATTCTCTTTTTATTATATATATAATGTATATTATATATGTATGTAAAATATATATTATATATATTATATATAAATTTACTTTTGACTAGATAACACATTCTCATAGTCCAAAATTCAAAAGGTGTAACATCTTTTTCCAGGAAAAGATTTCTCTTCCACTCCTAGTCTTCAGCCATACAAAGCCCACTGATCTTACCAATTTATTGCATAACCTTCTATAAATGTATATGTATATAACAGAAACACACACACATCTATATATCTATATCTATTTATCTATCTATCCACACACACACAGAGGGTCATTTTTTTTCTCTATACATATAGGATAACATGTTATAATACTGTTCTTCAACTTGCCTTTTTTCAAATTACCATGTATCTGTATGTAATGAGATCCCTCATTTTTTATATGGCCACATCGTATTTCATTTTATGGCTATATGATAATAAAGTTAACCAGTGCTGCATTACCACTCTTCCATTATTACAAACAGAGCTGAAATGAGTAACCTTACCTTATATGCATATGTACCTATAAGATAATTCTGGGGATGTAGAATGACTGGGTTAAAAGAGATATTCAGTTGTAATTCTGAATTATGCTGCCAAATTGTCCTGCATGGAGATTCTATCAGTTTACACACCCACATGAGGCTTAAAAGTGAATAATTCCCACTGTCTCACCATGTATTCTCTACGTCAAAAGGCCTTTAGTACAGATGCATAAGGTAAACAAAAGCTCTGGTTGAAGTTCACCTTCTTAAAATCACAGAGATTTTCAAAATCTCTTCCTGCCTGATATCAATAATCGAAGACAGCTGAGAGAAACAATATCCCAATAAATGCCTGGCTCAGTGTTGAGTTAGCTTTGCTCTTAGTCCTACTCTGATGTGATCAATCCCAATTACTAATCTCATTACCTCACTGTTCTGTCACTAAACCAAAGCTAAATCAAGGTTGTGACCAAAACCCAAAGTAACCTAAATTACTAGGCTATGACAGAGATATAAACTAGCTCATTCCCACAGGAGAAATTAGGACTTGGTACTTGGTTTGGAAGTTTCAGAAATTAAATTATATCAACTCAAAGAGGGACAAGCAGGTTTTGTGGGGATGATTCAGAATAACTAAATGAATAAGAGACTGTACTTAATCAGATATTGGCCAACATATAAACTAATAATGAAAACTAAACTTGACGTAAGAACTCAGGGTGGCAACCTATTTGAGTTCTTTCCTTTTGGTGAAGAGAACCATTCAGAAACCACATTACAGAGTGGAAGATTCGTTGTTTAGTATAAAGTTAGAAAAAAGTAGTAATTAGATTCTCTCAGAGTATGCTTTATATCAAGCTATGGTATATGTACAAAGAAACACAAATCATTTACAATCCAAGCACTTTATCCTTTGAGTAGTGCTAGAGCTTCACCATAGTGACAAAATTCATATCCTCTTATTCATTTAAAATAATTGAAAAATCAACTACTGAAAGCACAATGACTTCATGCCAGACACACTGCAACATAATTTAAGATAGAAATAGCTAATCTGATTAACAATATATTTTTTTAAACCAGCCTTTTTTTGTTGATGGTGGCACTAGTTACCTCAACAATGACTAGCTTATTAATTTTATTTTGCTTTGGCTTGCTTCAATTTTAGGAAATTGCAGTTTCAACTCATATATCCCAATTCTGGAAGTGCACGATATTTGAACCTCAAAGTTCCTATATAATTTCCCCAAGTTATCGTACAGATATTGTAAGGCTGAGTTCCTGTTTTTACTCACTATTTCTCCCAAGGAAAGAAATTCTGTCCCTGATCCCTAATCTCTAAGGCTGAATCCAAACCAACTGTTGCTGGACCTCTTTATGACTTGAATCTCCATTATCCCTCTATCTGCTTATTTTCTTGAACATTCTTGGTATGTTCTGCTGCTGCCACAAACTGAAATTATGGTCTTATTTCATTTACAACATTTAACAAGCAGTATTGAGAATCTATCACAAACCAGATTTGCGATGTATGTTTAATAAAAAGTCCTTGCCTCCAATTATCTTAAATTCCTTAGAGGAGATAAGCAAGTGTGAAAAGTACAAACTAGAAAAAGGATTCATAAGTAAGTAGATAGGGAAGCAAACAAATAAAAATCCAACTATCTAAGATAATCACTGATTAAATATGTATGTACTTCTTTTCAGTCTTTTTCTGTGACATGTAATTGACTGGAATTAATGTATATTATCTATTCTAAATTTTGCCCCAAACTACATTCTCAGGATTTTTCTCGCATCAAACATTTTTCTTCAATGTACTTTATGATGGGTGAAAATACCATCATATAATTTTATTCATTTGTCAAGCTCCTAATTTTTGACATTTTTGCATTTTCATTTTTTCTTTACAATTAATGCTGTGATGAGTCGTAAAACACATCTGTGACTATTTCTTTTAATAAATTTATAGAATTACTAAGTCTCAGTTAATATGCACATAATTGGCTAATTTCACATATATTATCAAATTTTCCCCCAAGGCTAACGTACTGATTTTTACTCCTACTTGAGAAGTTTGAGAGTTCTAAATTTATTGTACCTTCAATAGGCATAGAGAAATATACCAGGTTGTTTAATAGGCTGTGATTTACTAATTGGTTAAGTGTTAGGGGGAAAAATACATCCTTAAATTTCATTCAAATAAACTTTAAATGTATTAAAGTGCTAAATATAAAGAAAATGCAAAAGAACTTGAAGAAAATATAGGTAAGTATTATCTATCAATTATAGAATGGGCAGGGCTCTTCTAAACATAAACATAAATAAATCATAAAGTCAAAGATCTGTGACTATGTTTAATTTTCTACATTTAAAGAAAATGAAGTTATAAAGCAAATGAAATATTTGGAAATTAAGTTCGCAGGGAACACTTATTCCTCATTCCTGGTGTTTCCTTTCATGGAGAAGGAGCTTTACTAGTGTTACACTCTCAGCTTCTCTGCCTAGCAAAGAATCGGTAAATTTTCTTGCTGGTAAATTTGGGATGGATGAACTCGGTGTGATTGGCTAAGCTCAATCCTCATTCTTTTGCTAGCTGGATCACATGCAGAGAACATGTGTTCTGTTCAACAGCTCCGCAGTAGGCTTTTTGCTGCTAAGGTCCGAGTAAGAGCTTTAAGCCTCAAATCCTAAGAACTTTAACCTGGAAGGTTGTCTGCAGCTTACAGAGACTTTTCCCAAGGGCAAGGAGCCCTTTTACATTGTTGTGAGTATTAAGTGATGGTGTGTGTGATGAACAGACCTCAGCAAAGCCTCTGGGTCCCAAGAACATCAGAAGGACAATGGCCATGAGTAGTCTCAGTCAAAACACAGATGCCAGGGCCTTAGGGGTTGCAAGTTGCTGCTGGCTGACTTTGAACTATACAGAGCAGCTTTTCATGAGCAGATCTGGCTGGTATAGTATTGAACTGGAAGAAAAGAGTGCCTTTCCATTCTTGGACTTTTTAAGTGTTCCGTTCCGTAGGTAGTAGAATGTTGGCAGCTTTTAAACTGAAAGACAGCTGAATTCTGTGTCTGCTATAGAGTGCTAGTATGCTTCTAGCTTTAATTTCTGCCTGCCAGGGCTAGCACTTAAAACTTGATATATTGGCTAATGTAGTCGGCTTCTAGAATGGCCTCCAAAGATCCCTGCTTTCTTGTATTTGCACTGTTGTGTCATTCTCTCCCCTCGAGTGTGTGCTGGATTTGGTAACTCACCTGTAGTGAATAAAATGTGGCAATGCCAGGTTAAAAGAAATTGCAGAAAGGCAAGCATGGAAGCAGAAAGACCACTTAGGAGGTGATTGTAATATGTTGAGAGCTGATGGTGGTTTGGACAAGGTTTCATCAGTACATGTGGTGAAAACTGGTTGAAGAGTATATATATTTTGATGGTAGAAAGACAGAATTTCCTGATGGTTTGGATATGGGCTAGGAGAGAAACAGAGGAGACAGGGATGACTTCTAAGGTTGTGCCTAAACAAACAGAAGGATTAAGTAGGAATTTACTGGGAGAGGAATGTCTGCAGAAGTAACACATTTGAAGTAGAAAAAAAAAAAAATTCAATAGTTCAGTTCGTTCAAGTTTGAAATTCCAGTTGGACGTGGGAGTGGAGATGTCAGGGAAGCACTTGGATACACTGCCTGAGATAGGATGAAGAACAAGGTTATGAAAAAATCAGGAGTTCAAGTGAGGCAGGAGACAGATGGGCCCCAGGCTGAACAGTTTCTCCCCTGGGGACAGAAACTCCATAAAAGCAGGATGGTGGAGGAGGCTGGGCCCTGCCCAGATAAGAGAAAAAAAGACCTCATATTACGCATTCTCGAACTCAAGGAGACCTCCCCGACTACACATGTGCAGAAAGGCTCCTTGGAGGTTCAAAGAGGGAGGCGGAGGCCCCCATAGTAAGTGATGTCAACCTCCCATGGGCCCCTTCGCTAGAATCCATCTTGGCTAAGAGATGCACACGCACACATGGGAGGACCCTGAGATATACCAATTACAGACTCACAACCAGGCAAAGCAAGATGATTGGCCAAAGGAAACCCGGAAGAAATGCCCCATAAAAGTGATTGAAACTACCACGAGGGCGCAGCTCTCTCTCTGAGCCCGCCTGTGTGTCTATCCACACACGTACTGTACTCTTTTTTCCTCCTAATAAACACTTTACTTGCTTCACTACTTTCCGTCTCTATGTGAAAATTCATTCCTACACAGCTGACGGACCAGGGCCTTGTCACTGCCCACTGGTCCCTGGTGGTCTGCTGGCTAGGATTCAGCGCTCTCACCGCCACCGCCCGACCTCAAATCTCTGGCTGGGAACCGAAATCCTGCTTCAAGCCGCTGCAGGCCAAGGCCATCTGAAATCACAAGGAGCTGAGACGCTAAGGTGAGGCAACAATTTGGATAAATAAGAACTATTTCAAGAGCAATATTGGAAATCATGAAAATGAATAAGGATCCATTTTCTTTTTAAAGAATAGGGGGAAGAATATGGGGGTCAAGCGAAGACTACAATAAAGAGGGGTAACAAGTAGAATAGTCTGATGAACTTCAAGCTTTGAACCAACAGTTATTAGGGAGGCAGGAAAGACGCTGGTCAGGAAACTGTAAGGAGGAACAGGAAGGACACCTGCTTCTTCTCTCCACCCCTTGACGTTAGGGTGTGATCATGAAAATCACCACCACATAGCTTATGCTACCTGGAAACCAAAATGACTTCACCTAAATTATTCTTTCACCATCCCTCTCAAAGAAGACAAGAAGTTTAGCATCTTCCTGTAGCCAATACACATAGACCCAACTTAACCAATTTATAACAAAGGAAAACCAAGAAAAGGGAATGAGCAGAATAAACATAAAATATTTACTTCAACTTTATACCCATTGTCAATTTTGTTTAGCAAATTTCTTTCTTTCTTTTTTTTTTTCTCACACCACAGTGGCAGCCAACTGGCCAGTTCCACAGGTATTATTTAATGCACATTAAGTTTCTTGTCATCTGGCACATAATAGATGCTCAATAAACACCTTCTGAACAAGTAAATTACCTGAACTCATAGACATCAGGACATCTGACCCTTTAAGACATAACTCAGAGATGGATAATTTCCATGACCAAAGGATTCTCTACGAAAAGACTTTGTTTAGCAAATTTCTGCTGTATTATATACTGTAATCTTTATGAGGGTCACATGCAGTTTACCTCTTTTTCCACACTTCATTTTCTAAACTCCCTCAAATTATCAAGAAACCTTGTAGTGTTCACCCAAATCTGTCCGTTCCTAATAGCTAAATCTTGATCACTGAAGGTGTCAGCTCCACTACGATGCACAGATCACAGCTGTTAAGGGAAACTTTTGGTTTTCATTTTTGTTCTTTTCTTTGTTTCTTTTAAAATAATTTTTAATTCACCACACGAAAAAGACAATTTTGAGGTGGGATACATGTGACGGTGTGCAGGAGTCACCTCACCAGGGCTCCCTTGAATTATTTTCATCTCTTCCTAGAAGTATTAACAGCCCACCAAAGTGGTGTAAAAATATTTTAAACTGAAAACTTCTGAACAATCGGTAGTCACAGAAAGAAACATTATCCTAACCTAAGCGGAGCCTCTGGAAAATACAGCTTCCATTGATCCTTCTCCTAGGGAGTTTCCTATTTAGGAAAAGACTGACCCTCAGCACCAGAAAAGTGAATCCAGCTGTCCATTAGCATCAAAAAGCCCCATAGAACCTTCCCTACTTTCCCCACTGAAGCCCTAAGCCAGCCCCCTTTTGTGTTGTGTTGGTATAGAAGCCTTTACATCTGTCTGGCTATTCAGGCACTCACTACTGAGTAGCTCCATCTGCATAATAAACTTTCCTCCTGTTAATCTGTCCATTATCAGTTAATTAGAGGGGCCCAAATCAGTCAGTCCTAAATTGGTAGAGGAGAAGTTTTCCTCCCAGCACTTCTCAAATTCATGTTCATTTACATGACAGTTCATTCACATTGATAATTTGAAATTGGCCACAGGGAAGGATTATTTTACACCACAGAAATTGGCAAATGTTACAAATTAAGGCATTTTTTCTTTGGAGAGCTGATTTTTAACCACTGGCCTGCACAGAACTGGACGCTTTCAACATGCAGACATATACTGCAATACAATTCGTTATACGAGACATTGACAGGGACCAGATGAAGCTTTAATTTTTCTTTATTTTTTTAAATTTCTTCACTTTCTAGAAGTAAACGATCACAACATACATGGGGAAGGTCAACTTCTGAATAGGGCTTGTTTTGCAAGCTATCATTTTCCATGTTTTCATCTCTATATTGGAATGAAAACCTGATTTAAAATATTACAATCCTTGTCTGTACTATTGTATTTTAAGAGATCCCCCTAACTCAGTCTCTCCCCTAGCCAATTCTTCCCACACCCTAACATCAGATTGATCTTTCTGAAACAGTTCTTCATGCCCCTTCTTTGCTGAAAGATTTCAACATTTCACTTAGGCCATGAATGAATTCCACACTCTTTAGACTGGGATTCAGGCACCCCTCAAAATGAGAACAACCTTCCGTTTTAATTCCCTCACCTTTACTTACCTACGTGAGTCCAACTCCCAAGACAACTTACTTCCAACAATCCTTTTTAACCATAATTCCCACCCATCCTGACACTTAACTTGCTTTCAGTCATTATGCTCTCTCCACCTAAACATTTGGAAATGCCCTTCTCCAGTAACCCTATTATCAAAATCTCATTCTCATTTACAACTAAGCTTAAATGCCCACTCCTCCAAGAAAGCTTCTCTAATGCCTTCAACAGTAAGCAATATTGCAATTCTCTGAACTCTTGTAGCACACTCTCTGCACCTCTTTGGGGCTCTTATAATATTCTAACTTATTATATTTGGGGGGATATATATCTTCTTTCCTGTCTAGATTTCAAGGTCCCTGTGGGTAGTATACTTATCTTACACATGTATTCCTCAGAGTACAGGGGAAAAAGGTTTTCACATAGCAGATACCAGAAAAAAATAATTAATTAATTAATTAAAAAAAATATATATATATAAATCAATTTTCTCCTTTTATACTCATTTATAAAAAGCTGCTCAGGTCATCCTTGTTTGCCACCAATATTGAGAATCATTAGATTAAATGAATGAAGAGATCAATGAATGCTGAACTTGGTCATACCTTTTGAAAGGTTTCCTAAATATTTGTTCAAGAAGCAAATAAACGGGCTTCTTGGTGGTAGGGGTATGGAATGTAGTGTCTCAATAAAAGAATAGGTAAGATTCAGTACTTTATTACGGAGTGCTTTAGAGGATAAGTGAAGTAAGTATATGAAAGAACAAATTTTGTTTCATTTTTGTTTGTTGAACTGCTTACTTTACTCCTGTGTTTTTAACCTACGTTAACTTAATTATTTTGAAATATTGTTTATTATTTTTGTGAAACAATCTAATCAGAAAGTGTACAATTTTAAAGGCCTATGATCTTTTCCTGATCTACCTCACTGGCTTCATCTCCAGACACTTCTCATCTTCAACTTTACAGTTTTGCAGAGAATCTTGAAAATTCTGATCCAGAGCAGTTAATCACCTGACGTGCTCTATTAAGATGCTCATTTTGGCCTCACTGCGGAGATTCTACGACATGGTCTGGGAAACTGTATATTCAACATGTATCCAAGGGTTCTTTCTCAGATGTTCTGAAGACTCTGCTGTGGTAGTAAGAACCTGCTATAGTTCCCGCATACATCCATTGGTCTCATAGCTCCTTGCCCTCACTAAATCTCTTCTGTTCTCCCAGAAAGCTCTTTAACTGTTCCAGTCCCTGACTCTCCACCCTAAAAATTTCCTTTTCCATCACCATGCAGCTCTCACCTAGCACATCTGAACTCATTTCCTGAGCTGCAATTCAGCATCATCTCTGCTGCAACAATAGCCGATGTGCACCTTTGCTTCTTGAGTGAGACTGAGGCTGCTTGGTTTCAACGTCAGCACAGGAAGTTATCAGCTGTGTTACCTACGCAAGTTACTCACCCTTTCTGGGCAGCATTTTTCTCTTTTGTAAAATGGAGATGGTAATAGAACCCACTCTTAAGGGCTGTTGGGAAGAGTAAATGAGATAAAACTACTAAAAACAGAGCAGGCACACATCAAGTGCTAAATAAGTGCTAGGCTTTAGCTATTATCATGCTATATTGAAAAGTTTACGTGCCTGTCTGCTAAAACTGTGAGCCAACTTCAGGACAGGCTCATGTGATCTTCATCCTTATATCACAGAAACTACCAGAATTATTCAGTTAGGATTTATTATATAGTTTATTACATGGTTTATCTCTATAAATGTAGATAATTAGGTTAAAAACAAAACCAGGTATGTAAACTACTTTTGAAAGCTCCTGTTTTGTAAGTTCTGCTTAATAAGGCTTAAGTAGCTTTCTGTTCATAGCTTTAAAAAAATTAGCAGTTTCTCAATTAATTTTAACTATAGTTAAATACCCAGCATATTAGAATGTCCATCTTATCCAACAGGATAAATATACAACAAAAACAATGAGGCATTTTAATGAATAATTGTTGAATGTGGAACTGGTTGGCAGGAGCTAATCAGTTAATGTAAATGTAAATAAATTCAGCCACAAAACACAGGTGCACATTTCTGTGGACATTATTCACCCTGATTAGACGCATACTTTATTTTCAATTAAAACAAAATTTAAAAAATCAGCATGATGCTAATCCAACTCTAATGGTCACTGCCTATAAATTAAAATTGATAGTTGGATGTAAGTTTTATATTTAGGGAAAGGAATCAATGAGTTGTTGTTGTTTTTTTTTAATGTTCTGCTTTCTTTCACTTTTTTTTTTTTTATAAATTTCTTTCTTTATTTTCTGGCTGCGTTGGGTTTTCGTTGCTGGGTGCGGGCTTTTTCTAGTTGTGGTGAGCGGGGACTACTCTTCCTTGCGGTGCATGGGCTTCTCATTGCGGTGGCTTCTCTTGTTGCGGAGCACGGGCTCTAGGCGCGTGGGATTCAGTAGTTGTGGCACACGAGCTCAGTAATTGTGGCACGAGGGCTCTAGAGTGCAGGCTTAGTAGTTGTGGTGCACGGGCTTAGTTGCTCAGTGGCATGTGGGATCTTCCCGGACCAGGGCTCAAACCCGTGTCCCCTGCATTGGCAGATGGATTCTTAACCACTGCGCCACCAGGGAAGTCCCTACCTATATCTTTTGTCCAATTACTGTTCTAAGTAATTTTAATCTGACTACACTGATTTAATACCAACAGGGCTTGTACTCAATAAAGTAATATGAAAATTTTATACAGTAATATAAAGAAAATTTCTTGAAAAATTATAAATGTCACCACCAGTGTATCAAGATATAAATATTTGGTTTAATAATATTAGTAAGTAAAACAAAATGTACTAATGTGAAGAGTATTTATTTTTCCTCTGCAAGTTCATAAACTGTTGAGATTCACCTAAATGAGCTACTTAATGTCATGTGAGTACAGACAAATCTCACATGAACCTAGACAATCACAACTGCTTTGCCTTTATACTTCCCTCTTATGTAAATGTTTAGTTCCATCCCTTACTCCTTTCTGGATCTAACATTCTATGATGCTTCAAGAAATAATATCTACCCAAAGAGTAAACTAATAAAGAGCATTTTAAGATCCATTTCAGCTTTGAGTTCTAGGGCTCTCACACAATATATTATCTTTGAAAATGTGCAAAAGAAGTGAGATGTTATCACTGAATTTCTACAGATCAATGATTTCGTTTATAAATTAATTCCTTATAATATTTCATTGTATTAGATGCATTTTAAAACTTCTTCAGTCTCACAAGACACGAAATTTCTCATTTAAGCTACATCTCTATTTATAATAGATGAACTTATCAAGTTCACATTATCTGAGGCTTTTATTCAAAATACTGTGTCCTCAAATTTAACATTTTAATTTATTTTCAATTATACATCTTTCAGTTCCCTATTGGTTGCAAAATATACAGAGATCAAAAAATTCTGGATTAGCAAAAAAAAAAAAAAAAAAAAAGGCAGAAAAACATTCTCGCCAATTCTGGCCTTCTCCTTACATGCCCTCTGAAAACAAAAGAAGGCAACATTAGTAAAGAATACAGTATATTGGTAAATTGTAGCTCATTGGCATTCAGATTTGGTAGTGTAGTAAATGATTTCCAAACATCTTTTCTTCTCTATAAAATTTAGGATTGTAGCTTTTAAAGAATGCAGTGTTGAAATTGGCTTCATAAATTAGACTCACACAGAAACACACACACGTATACATCATGCAGTGAGAAAGTGCCCAATATCCTGGCTTAATGGAGCTTTTTATACTGAAGGGAATATTTGGCAGAGGTTGCCACATTTAATAAGTGCCCTTACTCTTTGTAAGATTCAAAAAAGATTTTGAGTTAATCCCAGCTCTGGAAATTTTCTTCAGGAAACAAACCAAACAAACATGAAGCCATTTTCCATGCCCCCAAAGAATAGAACAATTTGAACCATTAGTTTTGTCTATGGCACAAAACCTTCCACTGGCACTAAAAGCTGGTATGATGAACACTTAAGAACTATACTGAAATTTTGTTTCCTACTCTCTATTAACCTTTTCTCTCAATTAAGCAGGGAAAGTTACTATCATACTGCAGACTAAGTAAATTAGCTGTCCAGCCAACATTAAATGACTGCTCACTCAATTTCTACAACTTCCTGAATATAAGGACTCATGAAAAAGGTCATAACACAAACAGAATTTTTTCTACCAGAAAAAGAAATGTTGTGCTTTTAATCACTAAAATTTGAAGGCTCCAATTTTGGTTCAATAAAACTGAGGATTACTAACATACATGAAGTAGTTATTGAAATACCTAATTCATGATAGATGCTCAATAATTATTATGATTTCCACTCAATAAGAACGATATTGCAAAAATTGGGATTTGTATGAAGTCTTCTGACTCCTAGTCCAGTGTTTTTTACCTACCACAATAGTCACTACTCTCCTTCAGTTCACGTGTCCTGGTTAAGACTATTAGCACAAACATGAATTTCTAAATTGCTATGACACTTTCATTGTCATAAAAGGATTGTTTACAGAATTTTTAACATGTGTGTGCCTTTTTTCTGACAACTAAATTATGAACTGAAAGATAGGAATTTCCCTTCCTCCCTTCCCTCTCCTCCCCTCCCCTCCTCTCCCCTCCTACCTTTCTTCCTTTTTTCCTCCCTCTCTCCTTCCCTCCCCCCCTCCTCCTTCCCTTTCTCCCTCCCTCCCTTCCTTCTTTCCTTCCTTCCTGCCTGCCTGCCTGCCTTCCTTCCTTCCCTCTCATATTAGTTACTATTGCACAAGACATGTATTAGACACTTAGGGAATGAATTGGCTTTGGTGTATCTCTGGTAGCATACCTTTGGAGTATTACAAAAATTAGACAATTTAGAAATAATTTAGACTTATACCTTATTTTATAAGAAACTGAAACCTGGAGAGTTTTCCAGAGGTTACACAATAGTTGCAAAATATGACAAGAACCAAGCCTTACACCTGACAGTCAACTGAACAGTTAACTATCAATAATATACCTTTCCAAGTCATCAAGTGTATCCACCCCCATCCCTGATTTTATCATTCATTCACAATCTTCTTATCACATCAATGAAGTTTTCTCTTGACGGATCCCATCCTGTTAGCAAATTTCCTTCCCTGAACGAAATACAAATTGAGTTTACAATTACTTCCCTTTCTTCATAATCTAGAAAATCCAACTTTAATTTGTAGTAGGGAAAGAGTAAATGGGAACATATGAATTTGGGGTAAGAAATTATTTTAAACCATAACTGTAAAACATTTTTCACATCTCTAAAATCGAGATAGTATCTTAATATTTGTTCTTATAGTTTTTATCTCGTGAGATTTTTGTGAAGATTAAATATGTTTACACACATAAAGCTCTAAGCTTAGATCAGTAAGTGGCATTTAGTTACTAACAAATGTTAGCTCTCTTTTAAGAGAGAATTTGAAGACTCAGGCCACTGTGAAGTAGAATAATATTCAATGAACACAACCTCATCCTTAACCTCATCCCCAGAAGTCCCACTCTACTGAGCTTTAACCCTGAGTCTGACGTTATAAAACCGTGCCCACCTTTCTAGGATAGTATTAAGTTTCTTTAATTTCCTTCCACAAATAAAGAGACATACTTAGAAAGAATACAGAATATGCATTTAAAATAAGAAAAGTAGAAATAACTTTGAGAGTCAATAGGTCATCTATTACATTTGAATGAGAAATGAACAAAATCAAACACATCATTTAATTTTAAGCTTAATTTGATAATGTTGTATTTGATACTGCTGTATGTTATTTGGTGATAAAGGGCTAAAATAAACTCAAACAATTTTGTAATTATGATTAAAAGTGTTAAAGACTGGACATACCTACTGCAGAGCCTAGCTTAGCTAATGTAATGTGTTCAAGGCACCGCACTAACTTTATTATGCTAGCTAACTGAAATAGTTAATGAGTAACGGTCATTCATAAAGTAGAATTCATATTTCAAAATTAACAAGTTATTTAACCAACATCATTATGGAATGAGGTATTTTACATTTTTCAGTATAACTGAAGTTCTCATTTCAATTTCAAAATTTCTTTAAAAAATTGTACATTAAATAGACATTATTGTAAAATATATTACATATACCCCTGCCTTATTAATTTGAGTATACTGAACCACAGTTCATTATAATTTATGATTAGGAATATCATTATAAACATCTATTACTCTCCTATGCTTTGTTATCCTGGGACTGCAGCTTGAATTACTGCCATTCTGTCAAGTGTCCCTTCACGTTACTGCCATCATTATGCCTCTAGCAAATCCCCCTCCTAATTTGTTACTTTTAATCGAGGGTTTTCAATACTTATTTGACCATGTAACATTTTTCATACTGTAATGCATAAATAGAACACAATGAGGAAGTCATGAAATAAAATGTGCACTAGGATTATAGCAGATGCTCAAAATGTATTTGAGGTTACAAATGATCAGCATTTGATTATCATATTTTAAAAAAACATTTAGTAACATAACAAAGACATATAAAATTATAAGTTAAGGCACATAACATCAGACAAGCTATTGGACAGGTGGTTAACAAAGCTATGAATCAAAGAAAAAATGAATCATAATTGTTTAATGTTCCATGTAATTTAGCTTTCAACTTCATGATGGAATTTGAAAATGAAAAATATTCTCTTAAATGAGATTTTTCATGATCACAAGAGCTCTATAAATGTGTTTGGTATTTTTCATGTATATTTGAAAATAAATTATAAAAGGATAATTAATCACTAAATTAAAAAAAAATGCTTTTATCACGTTATTTTGTGCTGTATTCTCCCAGAACACCAGTTAACATCTCACTTAATATAAGAGTTCTTTGGAACATGATCTGTGAAATACTGGTCTAACCTGTGATGGATTTAGAAATAAGATAACCAAGATTATTTACATTGGAGGAGGCATATGTACCTATAAAAGACTGAGAGTCATATCTTGGAGCAAAACTTAGGAGTTTAATGTAGGCATATATAAATTATACAATAAAGATTTAATAGTAAATTTATTAAGAGAACTGATAGTCTAGAAGTAAGGCTTCTATGGTATATCATTAAAAGCTGCTATCATCTACTAAGGATCTACCATATTTCAGGCACTGCACTGAGCATATAATTAACACTCAAGGCAATCACATGAGATATGGAAGATTATTACTTCTATTTTCTAGATGGAGTAATTGAGACTTTGAGAGGTTAAGTATACTGTTAAAAGTTACTCAAGTAACCAACAGAACTGGGATTGTATGTCTGACTTCAGAGTTTGACTCAGACTCCTTGAAATAGAAAACAGGAAGCTCCAGATGAAAGCATGTAACTTTGTATTCTGAGATCACAGTCTATGTGATATCATTTTGTCAGGAAGTTGGAATTCCAATCCTAAATGATGATTTCAAGGAATTAAACTGCTTTCTTTTTTCTTTTTTTTTTTAGCTTAGAGAGAGTCAGAAGAAAGCTAAGGAGGCAATGAGTTGGTTTCTGGATGCAAGAGGAGGATGAAATGTTCAAGGGAGTACAGCTCGAGGAAAGAATATGGTCTCACTGACAGGGTAGAAAAAAGGTATTTGGAAAAAAAGAAGAGGAAATTAGCACAGAAGCAGAAAGCCAAACTGAACTTACAGAACTCTAGGGACATTTGACATGAAGGACAACAGGTTTCTCTAAGAGGGAATTTTTAATAGGGTTTAAAGGAACATAATTAGTTCATTCAGTGGGACAACTGGGATTTGAGAAGAGGACACAATAAACTGATTAAAGACATCTTCCTCTAAGGGGTGAGTGAAATATTATTAATTTTCCCATAAAGAAGCAGTGACAATCAAACCAGACTCACACTTTTAACACTTGGCTTATAGTGGCAAGCAGATGAGCATTTAGCTGTTCTCTTCACCTTTCTACTCAAGCATTCCTTAACCCCCATCTGTACCACCCAGAGAGTTCATCTTTTTCCCGAGTTTGTACTTGCTTTGAATGCCGATATATTATTATATTTATCACACTAATATTTTTAAGGCTTAGCACCTCTCTGAGAACACGAACTCCTGGTAGTAATCACTGCTAGTGCCCCACACATATTTTCCATCACTTGGGCCAGCTCTGCGCCTGCCTGCCAAGCATGCTTTGCTTTTAAAGGTTTATGCCTGCATCCTTCAGAGGACTGCTCGGAGCACGGGAGTCTCCTCTCCTATAGGACCTGCTGGATGCACCTGGGAGCTTTCAGCACTACCACATGCTCATAACCCCACTGCCTCCCGTCCTGGCCAACAGGAGTATAAAAGCCCTACTCCTTTGTCTGCAGGCAGGACAAACTCTTGAGGTGTAATTTAACGTCCAGAGCTTCCCACAGGATCAGTCTGAGTCTTGAAAGTCAACTGAAATTTCTCCATTTCCTGGCTTTTTTGACTCTGGTTCCTGTTTTCTCCACTCCCTGACTGCTTTCTCCTGGGAGCACTTCCTTGATATTAATCACTAATACCTGAACCTTAAGCTCAGGGTCTACTTATTAGAGTGTCCAACCTATGGCACTCCTTGAGTCTGGGTAGCATGACTAATTATTTTTGAGGTCCCAGCACCAAAGCCAGTCCTTGGCATAAAACAGGTAGTGTGTAGTGGATAATATTTAAATTAAATGTTAGGAATCATAGTTCAATTTTACCTATGTTAATAAATGATTTAAAAACCAATCTTCTCTTTTTTAACTACCAAGTAATACATCACACCCAGATATGTTGGGTAAAGTAAAAGATCGTTTTTTACATATGGAGAGCTTCCAGCAGTTTGACCTATCATTGTTTACTTTCAGGACTTAAACTCTGACTTATTGAACGCCCACGCCCCTCCAGAATGCCAAGTAATTTGTTCAGTCCTCTCCAGAGGGCATAGATCTTGCTTCCCCTTCTCCAGATCGAACTCAGTGTTCCCTGCATTAATCTGAATACTAAGAGACTGAGAGAGAAAATGTCTTCAAGTTTGAACTCCTATATCTACAGCATTTCCAAAGATCAAAATATCACACGACCTTGAAAAGAGAAGTAAGCACACTTTAAGAAGAGCTGCCACCTCTAAATGGTTAGGCAAATGTGTGAACTTACCAGAGTACACGTGATGTGACTAACATTGTTTTAACTCAAACGATACTGCTCAGGTTTTCTTTATCTTTCTTAGCCCAGATACACGTAAGCTAGTTATCTTCTAAAATAATTTTAGTAGCTCTCCTGCATGGCAATGTGAAAATATTTTCAGACACATATTTGAGTAAAAAAATAACATTGCATATTTATTTATCTGTCTTGAGGTTCCTCAGGATCTGAAAGCACAACTGATCTATCAAATGGTAATTTTATAAATATTTGACTGCCCAAAGCAGATAATTCATTCAACGTGTTTAAAAGTTCTATAGATGCATCAGTTAAATAGGTTTGTCATATGTTTTCTTTGTCTCAGTGTATAGTAATTCAAATGTTGAACAGCCTCACAGGAGACATATAAATGCCACCATTAAACATTAAGCAGCAGGGAGATTCACAAGGTTATTTACCTGGAAAATTTAGTAGGCAGTAACCTCTTTTAAGAGGCTAAAACTTATTTAAAATTTTTAATTTAGTATATGTTTATTAGGGTACTTCTTTTTAATGGTAGGACAAGTGTATAATACTGTGACAATCATCTAAGTTTTCTAGGTAGAAAACTTTCTTAAAGGATACTTGTAACGTTAGATAGTATATATTATTAAATTGCTTCACAGACGTTTAGTGTGCAGTGTTTTTTGTGGTTTGTGGATTTGTAAGAGACCATACACACATGCATGCATGCACACACACACACTTACTTTAAGAATGAGAATTATTTAGCAAAGGATACAGAAGATATAGGGCTATGAAAGGCTACTGGGAGTGGGAGCAGATGCGTGTGTCTTGAGTGATGGTCTCTGGCCTTTGGTTCCCTAAAGAGGACACATATCATTAACACATGGCCTGCAAGTAGTCTCTGGACAGAGTTGAGAACACAGACTAATGTTTACGATACCTCTGCCCTTTTATATTTGGGGTTACAGTACCATCTCAGAAAAATGTACACTAACGATCTATGCTCTTATGCATAAAGAAATGTTTATGATGCTCAAGCTTTTTTGGTTTCTGAACAAAACTCAGCATCAACAAGGCCGTCTTAACCAAGATGAGTGAGGCTGGGGATGGTCTGGGAACTAGATCAGAGTGAGAGCCCAGGAGTCCCTAAAAAATATTTCTGTCCCTTGCTTTCCAGATTCCCAGAAAGATATTTCCTTGCAGCATGAAGTAATCGCTTCTCATTGGTGGCAACCTGTAGATTCTGAAATACATGTTCTGAAGAATTTTACATTAGACATTAGGAGAAGAATTTTGAAGTGCGTCTGTGAAAAATCTACTCAGATCTAAGACCTGGGAAGAAATTATTGCTTTCTCTTCTAGTCTTGTCAGTATCTTGTCTGAAAGAGCTGAAGCTATTTTGCTACCAGCCCCAGAGACACACAATGGCCAAGAAAATTACAGTAGAGTCAAACCCTGTTATAAGGCACATAGGAACCTCACTCCAGTTGACCCTTCTTGTGTGCTTTGGAAGCATATGGCTAAATGGTTACTCATTTTGCAAAATGAAAGGAAATTTTCAGAACACTGATGTTTTGGCTAATTCTCGCAACTCTCAGTTAAGTCCGTCAAGAAAGAGTTATGCTTGGGCTAAAGTTGACGTATTAGAAAGCAGAGAAGTAATAAAATACAATTCTGCTTAAAGAGGCTGTTCATGTCTGTGGGCTATAATGTTAATTGATTTAGAGTCAATAATGTGGAACTTTGGGGGGTTGGAAAAGCCACACTTTCTACTCCAAGCTGTAGGTAATGCACACAGAGACAGTGAGAATGGAGACTGGGCAGAAGATTTGATCAGAGCAAAAGGAAATCCTAGAATTCCAGACTTCCAGCAAACACCTCCAGTTAAACATTATTCACCTAGTAAAGGGGACAATCTCATCTTTAAAATGTAGATGGATAGGACAAGTTACATGTGTGCATTCGCACATCAGGCTATTCTTCTAATTTTCCTCATGACAGAGGCCATTAAAGAATGATGATTTGGGGTTTGAGGGAGAGGATGGATGAGACTGATGTATACGGCTGGGACTGGATTTCCCAGGGAAAATAACTTACTGAGCCAGCTCTCTGGCTAGGTTACCAGGCTATGCAACTGAATGAAAATGAGTTAGAATCCAACGTTATTAAGGAAATTGCATTACCAAAGTGACTCTAAGCCTCACAAAGAGTGCATTCCTATAATTAGACCAATTTAAGCTCACCAAACCCACTCAACAGGAAGGGAGTTGGTAAAACTGTGCAGTCCCAGGGTAAGGCGTTCTTCGTGTGCCCATCCCCCAAGTGTCCATGGTAGATTTGAACAAGGACATGTGCCACCAACACAGTCACCAGCCCTGCATCCCCCAACAAGGAGCTGTCATATTGGCAAAACAAGGAATTTAGTCAACTACCAAAACTGAGAATAACCACTATTCATTATTATCTTCCAGGAATACCACTGTGTATTGTATTCCCCTTTTTGTTGAAGTAGTTTTTATGGTAGTAGTCTTTTCTATTCTCCATCATCAGAAGTCCCTGGCCTTAGGCAGTAAGTGAAAAACTCTTTCACTGGACTATAAATAGTTACATTCCAACTTGATGGAAAGGTCCACACTTAACACAGAGACCCTGAACTTGAATTTGCCTTAGGAACTCTCTGAGTCTTTATATTGTCTCATTTTGGAGATGGTATAAATATATTTCAGATAAGCATGGTCATGGGAAGAATGTGTGTTTGTATGCTGGGTAGTTAAAAATGTGGCCTACAGTGGTATCTTTGATTGACACCCTAAAATCCGTTACATTCCTAAATGAGTGATAATTATGTTCTGCTTTCTAGTATTCTTTGTAAGAATGGGATAATTCTGATAAATCTACTGGAGTCTTTGGGAGTTTCTTTCCCCCAAAGAATGCTGGAAAGTACCTGGGCACTGGATTACAAGATTAATTGTTCTATGCCTGGAGCTGATCCTACCACAGACTACCATTTGTGGATTTTGTTCGAGCTGCGATCTTCTGTGACTTGCAGATCAAAACATTCTACACGGGGCTTCCCTGGTGGCGCAGTGGTTGAGAGTCTGCCTGCCAATGCAGGGGACACGGGTTCGAGCCCTGGTCTGGAAAGATCCCACATGCTGCGGAGCGACTGGGCCCGTGAGCCACAATTACTGAGCCTGCGCGTCTGGAGCCTGTGCTCCGCAACAAGAGAGGCCGCGACAGTGAGAGGCCCGCGCACCGCGATGAAGAGTGGCCCCCGCTTGCCACAACTAGAGAAAGCCCTCGCACAGAAACGAAGACCCAACACAGCCATAAATAAATAAAATAAATAAAATTAAAAAACAAAACAAAACAAAAAACATTCTACACTATACAGTAGATTATCAGTGGATGGAATTGTTTCCAAATTTTAAAAACAACCATAACTACCTATCACTCCCTATAAAAGTAAAAATATTAATGAATAACTCTAGCCCGGCCCATTTTATTGTTTTCTGTTTTTCCTTGACTCTAAAATTCTAAACCAGGAAACACACATCTACCTAAAATAATGAAGAAATATAATCTAAAATATAAACTGTAAAGAAATCACAGGACTTTAAAAATTTCTTCTAGCTCGAAGAATTTATAAACTTGAACAAACACAAGCTTAAACAGTAAGAACAAAAATAACAGAATGTGTTATTTTTTTAAGTGGGTATAGCATGTCAGGCACTATTCTAGTTATACCATTTGATCCTCAAAAGAGAGAGTTATAATCTGATTTGGGAAACAAGGAAATGAAAGCTCAAAGAGTTTGAGGAAACATGTTTCAAACCTTCTTTCCCAGACACAACACAGTTTCTTGAAGAAAATGATTACATCCCAAAATAAAGTGAAACAACATACACACAGTCCTTTGTTACACAAAATTGTAACTATGATCACCACTTTTCTAATTTTGACAGTTATAAGACTCTTTTAAATTTTAGAAGATAATATGAAGCTGTGCATTCAAAACGTAATCACTGAATCAAACTCAGAGCATTCTCTAGAGTACAAACAAAACAAAACATGACAGGTTTGAGGATTTGGGAAAGCATCTTTTGTATAATTGCTATTAAATGCTGAAGGCTTAGAAATATGTTAGCGGAAAAGACTGAAAGAAGATAGCAATTATTTTGTTCTACTTGTTCTTTCAGTCAAAGAAACACATCTCGCAAGACAATTTCAAACTATTATCAAACATGCAATCTGCCATTAACTTATTACCTGAGAAATTATATTTTTATTAATTTTAGCAAAACCCCAAATTCCCTATTTTAGGAATATGTCACTTTTCTCTTGATTCAAATGGATACGTTATTTTCTTTTTAATAATTTAAATGTAAAAGCATAATTAATCATTATAGCAGAAAACATTTAAATTCATATATTTGGTGAATAAAAAATATTGGTTTCAAAGCAATTTAATTAGAGTTTGTCTATTTTAAAATCATTACCATTGCAAAACTTGTTCATTTCCCCTAAAAGTTTTTTCACAATGAGATTATTTAGCAACTGGTCAGATTTTTTAAATTTCAACTGTAAATGACTCAGATTACTGAAAGCCAAACCATGTTTTTGCTATGTATCAACTAGACTATGATGTATAGAAAAGTGTGGAAAATATGGATTAACTAAGAGTAATATGATTGCCATTAGGCAATGCAGTCACTTGCTGTAATTAGATGTTCAAAAATAACCTGAGAAAGATTATAACTTACTGCCATATTATTAAAAATAAAATACTTACAAATTTTAATAATGAAAATTAATTCCAAATTTAAAGCTATTCAGTAATGAATAAAACAGGATGTGTACAGTAACATCTATGGGGTCACCAAGTTCTGAGAATTTATATAAACTGTTACATATAACCAAGGCAAAATGAGCCCTTAGCTGCCAGTAGACATTACTAGTGCTCACCAATAACCACTTTTTCTGCCACTAGCCATTTCCATTGGTTAGATGGGGGCACTGGGACCAGTTCTGGCTGGAGATAAACTGAAATATAGTGTGCCTCTTCTGGGGTAAAGCTCACAACAGGCATGACTCCACCATGTATCTCCTTTCATTGCTCTGGAGATCAAGAAGATGCAGCTGGAGGATACATGGTGCCTTCAATAGTCTGGGACCCGAATGACTTTATGGAACAAAGCTCTGGCTACAAAACTGACATGCAGCAAAAGCAAGAAGTAAACTTTTGTTATTTTAAATCACTGAAATTCTGTGATAATCTGTTACTGTCATGTCCCCTAGCCTATCCTGACTAATACGGATCCCCTGGAGAAATAATTCTCTATAATATTAAGAAGAAAAAAAAAAAATAGAAGAAAGAAAAAGTCATTCACCAATTCATGTATATACTGTATCTGGTCAAAAGCACCTGTTATTCTACACAGGAAAAGTATTTTTTTTCAAGATCTGAAAGGATCTTATTAAGCTGATGATACATTTTTAAGTCTAATGTCTGTCCTTTTTAGCATAGGCACAATTTATGGTGAAATCAATATAAATAGAATTATTAGAATTTAAAGTGTAAAGCAGATTTGTTTCTAAACCCATTCTGGGAAGCATTTCTACATGTGTGTGTGTGTTTGTGTGTGTGTGTGTATATATAATATGGAAGAATAGTAATGATTATACATATGCATATACATACATGTAATCTCTAAGAGGATTTACCTACCCCAAGTTTGCCAAGTCAGAGTAAGGATGTAATTCTTGCAGGCTAACTGACACCTATGTTGGGACATCAGAGAGACAGGGGAAAGCCTGCTTCACACTTGCTCAACAGTTTTTAGCACTGGTAGTTCAGTGAAATTTAAAAATGTAAGAAATTAATAATTTATTTTCATTCAGTCTAGTGTCAGCAGTAGTGGACAAGTAGAGGATTACTTTTGCTTTCTTAAGGCAAAACTTAAAAACTGTGAACATTTTGACATTTCTTCCCTTTCCCTTATTTCCCAAGAGTGCAACACCAAAAATACTTCTAAAAATTTACTATTTTCCTGAGTTCTGTGAAGTTTGTGCAACTCTCACTTCTTAATTTAGTCCACAAATAAACGTGTGCTACCAAATAGGATATAAACATACATATTATAATGAATCGATTATCTGTATTAACACAAAAGTCTTTAAATACATCATTAACATCAAAATATATGTCAGCAAAGGCCAAAAAAATTGGCCTGACCATAAGATATATACTAACACTTGAAATCATAAAACTGAGTCCAACATAATTAAACTAAAAAAATACCAATATGATTTCAAACTAATATTTTGTGAATCAAAAAAATAAACTCAGCTACAACTAGCTGTACAATAAGCATCTACTGAATATATGATAACATACATTATTTTTCTCACATCTTTAGAGAGCATACTCTCCGTATATGATAAAAAACATGCATTTTGGTTAGAAATTCTTCTAAGAAGTATTACCTCTCCCTCTTTTTTTTTTCTTCCTTAAATAAAAGCACAGGTTGTCTCCAGGTTGAAGTAAGACTTGTATATAAGTAATAGTTCATATATACTAGTTTATATTTGTTGATTTGTTTTGACGATCCCTCTCTCGCTCTGAAAACTCACTGAATCCTCCGCACAATCCTATGAGGTAAACACTATGAATATTCACATTTTAAAATGGGAAAACTGTGATAGGAGAGGTTGAAATAATTTGCTCAAGGTTACACACATGGGAGAGCTTGGATTTGAACCCAGGGAGTCTGATTTCAGAGACTGTGAATCGATATTTGTTAAGCATATGCTACACTTACTAAACTACTCACTGAAAAATAGCCATAATAATGTAAGACAAAAACATTTTGTTTATACTTGCATTAAAGCAATGGCTCTTTGCTTTCATCCTGGGTCAGGGTTCCCTGAAGCTTCCTGGGGGTGATTTACCCACATGCACAATAATTTGTACACAACCCCAATATACTTATAAAAAAAACAACCACTTGCTTACAGAAAATGTGCATACTTCCTTATAGGCTGTGAGAAAAGGAGAGAAATCTGAAGGAGACATGATCAAATGGCATCTTTCATGATATCAGGAACGTGACTTCAAAGCAGCCTGGAGACTGACTGTGGATTGAAAGTGTTAAACAATTTAGTGATCATAAAGATATATTCTAGGACTTCCCTAGTGGCGCAGTGGTTAAGAATCCGCCTGCCAATACAGGGGACACGGGTTCGAGCCCTGGTCCAGGAAGATTCCACATGCCGCGGAGCAACTAAGCCACACAACTACTGAGCCTGCGCTCTAGAGCCCGCAAGGCACAACTACTGAGCCCGCGTGCCACAACTACTGAAGCCTGTGTGCCTAGAGCCTGTGCTCCGCAACAAGAGAAGCCACCGCAATGAAAAGCCTGCGCACTGCCACGAAGAGTGGCCCCCGCTCTCCGCAACTAGAGAAAGCCCGCGCACAGCAACGAAGACCTAACTCAGCCAAAAATAAATAAATTAAAATAAATTAAAAAAAAAAAGATATATTCTAAAAGGTCATCTAAAATTTTGTGTGGTAATAAAACGATGCCCTCATAGTAGCAAGTAGCAAGTAGCAAGTAGCAAGTTCCCATAGTAGCAAGACTGTGTTTCCTACTAGAAAAGGCTCCTGACTGCTTCCTTCTTTCTACTCCGCCCTTCCTCCTTTCTTCCTTTTCATCCTTCCCCACCTTTTATAAGTATTCTCTCTTCATTCACTGTCAGACTTGACCGCTGTCCCTTCACCACGCACGTCTGCCTCTAACAAGAAGCCTGCATCCTAGATAAAGGATAAGCTGCTGTGGGATTTGAAACTTTGTAACTATGTCAGAAGTAGGAGTAAATGATTCATTCCCCTGGGGCCTAAGGAGTTCCAACATGAGTGCTGTAAAATTAAATAAAAATTAAAATAAGAGGTTTAATTCTCCCTGTCAAAAATAATAGAAGATATTTCCTTCCCCTCCATTTTCTTAGAGCATTTACTTTAGAAAACTTGGAAGTACTTTTCCTCTCTTTGAAATGTATGCATCCTTTTGAAAGCCAGATGGGCCTTCTGTTACCTTTTAGACCCAGGGACATCATCAAGGGAGGCAGAGCCCCTATTTCCCAGTTCCTACGGGAGGGAGGTTGCTCAACATTTTGGGCACCTTGTGTCAAGCTGCAAAACTCTCTACTGTCAAAAGATATGAGAAGGCTGTTTCTCCCCCGATAAAGCTAATCAATTAACACAGATGGCCACCCCACTTAGCAGGTAAATTTGGGATGAACTATGTGTGACAAATGGTGCTGTCAAGTTCTCTTTACTTGAGGACTAGTTATTGTTTATGTTGAGAACATGTATGTAAGGGGTTGTATCTGCTTGGCTATGTAAAAGGGTGAGTTTTCTGTCTTTGCAGTCACGTAATGGGTTGCCCGTGACGCCCATCACACTCTGGTTTAACGCTGATTCAATCATAAAAGTGTTTTCTTTCTCTGCTACCTTTGAGGATTTCTGGGGTTGGAAAAGATTTTGTTTTTAATTGCATCTTCCCAATAGTAGGGTGTATTGCCTCAGCCAGCACGACATTTTGTTCCCTTTATCGTGACTCTAGGGAGTTCAGTTACTGTCTTCAAACACTGATGACCCATGGCACATTTTAGTTAAGGTTTGGAGATAAGTGGCAACTGATAAATAAGAGGTTACCACACGTGTCATATCACAGGCGAAGGTGTATGGGCATACATAGTTTATACAGCATCCCATAGATGTAAGATACTCCACACAGTTTAATTTTTCAGAGGAGTGAGCCTTAAAAATTTAACTTAAAAAAATCATATCTTTTTTTTTTTTGCTTCATGCACTTTAAAAATATATAAGCAGCAGCTAGCAATAGTTGAGCCTTCTCTGTCCTCTAATAGTTGAATATAGAATGTTATTTTAGCATATAACCCATTACACATAAATACTGATATACCTGACTGTTGCCCCCAGAGATATTTACATCTTCTTGGATAAAGAAGATTATATGTACGTGTGTGTGTGTGTGTGTGTGTGTGTTTAGCCTCTAATAGTTCACTGTTCATTTTGAATGGTTAATACTCAATGACTATTTAATGATTGATCAGTGTGTGTGTGTGTGTATGTGTGTGTGAAATTAAATATGGCTATACTCTTGATAGCTCAATAAAGTATACAGAACACTTGTGGTGCCTGTCTGTAGCTCTCTTATTAGGTCCAGTTGCTATGAGTGTTGCCTGCTAAAGCTTCACAGCTGGTTTCTTTGGAGAATTTCCCTTTCCCTTTGCCTACAGGCAGCTGCTTCACCTAGATTACCAGTCCCCTCCCCCAAAGTCAATAACTAATACATGCAGGTACTGGCAAAGGCCAGTCCCTTTGCCTCAAGATGGGACCAACTATGGTAAAAGTCATAGAACAAAGCCTCCTCCAGTTTGCACGAGATCAGGCTGAATCTAGACTCCAGAGGACATCACATTCTTACTTAGTGACTTTCCCTGCCCTCTCTCACTTCCCTCATCTGCTTAACTTGAGAACACATTGTCTACAAAGTGTTAGAAGGGAATGCCTAATAGCATAACTCATTATGTTTTAAGACATTTCCCTCCAATATTTTCTATTTGTATATGTGGATTCATAAAAATATGCCTTATTAGAATTTACTATATTGTGATTATATTGTATATTCTGTACCTGGTTTTTCCACTTAATATTTCCATTGTCTATCTGCAAAATAAAGTTTTGATTGTTAAATTTCTGGTAATCTCTCCCTTCTTATAATCTCTTCTGCTTTGCATTTCCCTATGGTCCTTATACTGTATCTTACACAATAGTTATGTGTGTACATGATTCACTTCCTTAGTTGCATTAGTACCCAAAGGCAGGAACTAAAATGAATAAATTTTACATCTTATAAAATGCTTAACCAAGTGCGTTGTACGTATCAGTTTTAAGAAAAATAACCAGCAGTCCAAATAAATATGCTGAAGTGATAGTATTAATTTTATAGCTATGAATAAAAAAAGTTGATCGCAAAAACAATCGCCAAAATCACAATTACCAAATAATTGATTAATATCTGATATCAATATTCTTTGAAAGCTTTTCAATCTACTGAAATTAACTATTTTAATCAAGATATATTTGAAAGCACATTTCATCTCACATCCCCTGTAAATGGTATTTTTTAATATCCTTCTGAAATCATTCTTTCCTTTTATCAGATTCAGCATATAATACTCTAATGCATTTAGAATATTCTCTTTGTAAAATAATAAATTAGAATGAATTCTACAACATATTCAACTCACATAGCATAAAAATGAGGATTTAGGAGGCTTCAAGTTGTCAATTGTATAGTTTGAACTATATGGCAATCGTAAATGGCAACAGGCTAGCATTTTAGGAGATGGTTCCTTATCTTAAAAACTTTTTACTCTGCAGCAAATCGAGTTGTACAAGGGTAATTCCCCATGGGAGGGGGCTTGGATGCGAGAGCTAGAAAAAAGATGGACAGTTTTCCAATAACAGAAGTGACAGTATATTTCTTCTGCCTCCCTATAGGTGACAAGTAAATATTTATTGTGACTACTATACCTGGAAAATCATTTGACTCCCTTTGTTTTTAATGACAAATATATTTCTCAAGAGTATTACTTCTAGAAGATCACGGCTCTTTTTATTAAAGAAAAAAATAATCCATCAGGCATGTTGACTTTACTCACGTTGACATCTTTAGATCTACCAAAATCACTTAAACTGTAACCTATTTTCCCATCAACTGTGTTGCTGCAGCTCTGCCAGAACACACAAGCGATAATACATACCTCTCTGAGGTTAATGCTGCATTTCTTGGGCAGCACACTGAATCAATATGACATACACAAAATGATTAAGTTTAGCATAGATTTTCAGTCTGAAAAATGGTTTCTTTTTCTTGCATGTTCTATAATATTTAGATTTTATACAAGCAGGTAAAAATTGTAGAAGTGACCATTAAATAATAACCGCTAAAAGTTACACGTACTTATCATAGCCATGTACTTATTTAATCTGCACAACTTCCCAATGAAATGGCCACAGCTGTCATCATTTCCACTTTGCAGCCGAAGAACCTGAGGCACAGAGATGAAGTAATTCACGGTTACAGGGCCAAGACTGGACCCCACACACCCCGGTGCCACAGTTTGTGTTCCTAACCATTATGACGTACTGACTCTCAGAAGACATAACAAATAATGAGGGAAACACATGGCTGACTTGGACCACACACACTCTAGACCTCCAAGCCCCTAAATGCTTGGTATCAACTCTACCACCCACCACTCAGCTCCTGGACTTCCTCTGCAGATCACTTGATATCTACTAAAAGAAAGTATCTACTTCCTAGGGACTATTATATATGTTTTTAATTTTCCTGGCAAATCTGTAGTCAACTCATTTACTTTGCCTTCGACCCTGCTTTCTATCATCCTTCGCCGGTGCTCCCACCCCCATGATGCAATTTGTATTCTCCCTTGATCCATTCCCGATTGCTCCTCTCTCTCCCAAATTTTCTGCTTTAGCCCTGGAAAGCCTATTCCATTGTAAATAAACTCCTCAACATCATAAACTGTTTGTGAGAACCTTCAGTTCAATGTGTGACCTGTCTGAAACCTGGCCCTCTCTCATGTACTTGGATTCCCCTGAGTTCTCTCAGTTGGGGGTACCACTTTCTTCAGCACTTGATGGGGCACTCCAATGAGGCTTCCCGAAGATCACCTCTCCGGAGTCTGCAATACTTCTTCCAGTCTGTGAGGCTCATGCCACCCTCTACCCAGCCCTGTGTCTGTTAACTGCCAACCTCCAGGTAACTGCCCTTCATTTACTGGAGGCTTTTGCATTTGACATCAGTTTTTCTCTCCACTATAACCCTGTCATTATTTGGCTGACTTCTTTGTCCAAATATATGATCCAAACAACTACTTAGCCTCTATGCTCCTTGACTTCTTCAACTGCGATGAAATTCCCGTACTGTGGTAGGCAGAATGTTGGCCTCATGATCTATGCCCATAGTGTCAAGCCTGAATATGTTACAACACCTGGCAAAAGAGACTTTGCCAATGTAATTAAAATTATTACAGCCATACCTCAGAAATATTGTGAGTTTGGTTCCACACCACCTCAATAAAGCAAATATTGCAAAAAACCAAGTCACACATTTTTTTTTGGTTTCCCAGTGCATATAAAAGTTATGTTTACACTATACTATAGTCTAGTAACTGTGCAATAGCATTATGTCCAAAAAAATAACACACATACCTTAATTAAAAAAAACTTTATTGCTAAAAATGCTAACCACGATCTGAGCCTTCAGTGAGCTGTAGTAGTAACATCAAAGATCACTGATCACAGATCACGGTAACAAATATAATAGTAATGAAAAAGTCTGAAACATTTTGAGAATTACCGAAATGTGACACAGAGACATGAAATGCACAAATACTGTTGGGAAAATGAAGCTGATAGACTTGCTGGATACAGGGTTGCCACAAACATTCAATTTGTAAAAAAAAATATTGTGAAGTACAATAAAGCAAAGCACAATAAAATGAGGCACGCCTGTAATCAGTTGACTTTAAGATATAGAGATTATCCTGAACTACCTGCGTAGGCCCAATGTAACCACATGGGCTCTGAAGAGCAGAGCTTTCTCCCAGATGAAAGTAGAAAAGGAGACTCAGAGGACACACTGCAGAAAGGGAAGTCAGATACGACTGTAAAAAGCTCCATGCTCTATTGGAGGGAGCAACATGGCAAGGAAGGCAGGAGGCATTAAGTTGCTGAGAGAGGTTCTCAGCTGACAGCCAACAAGGGAATGGAAACTTCAGCCCTACAACCATAAAGAAATGAATTCTGCCACCAACCTGAATGAGCTTGGAAACCAATTCCCTCCATCCATCCTCCTCACCCTCAGAACCTACAGATAAGAGCCCAGGCTGTTGACACCTTGATTTTTGCCTTGTGAGACCTAGATCAGAGAAACCAGACAAAATCTCCGCCCCGGATTTCTGAGCTGTAAGACTGAGATAATAAATTTGCGTTATTTTAAGCTGCTGAGTTTGTGGTAATTTGTTACAGCAGCAACAGGAAGCTAATATACCACTGCCTTCTAAACACCTTGCCTCAGAGCCTTTAGAAGGGTATTTTCCTCAGTCAGAAATACCCTGCTCTCACCCCTCATGTCTCAACATGTTTGTCCTCAGAACCCCTCGTGCCCCCTAGATTATTGTTATGTATCCCAAAGCCCAGAAAACACACCACATACATGACACATAAGTATTGGTTTAATGTTTCTCTTCCCTACTATTCTGGCAGTAGCCATACTACTGATTGTAACCATACTATATCCTACCACCTAACATAGTACTTGAACTTAGTAGGCATTCAATAAAATTGAATTGGGTGAACATGGACATGAATTTGTCAAGACTCATTTTTAGTGTAATACTCTTGGCAACATCCCCTTTGCCATGACACTAAAATTCAGTAAAGGCATATTACTTTATGCCAAAAATGTAATTAATATTTCAGTTTTTTTAGGCAGCTTTGTAAATAGACACACATCCATCACCCAAGTGTATAAATTCACAGAGTTATTTTATTGTTATTGTACTTATTAATGTAAACCACATAGTAGTATATAAAGGTACAAAAAATATGGTGCTAATAAATTCTATTAACTTAACAAAATTGCTTTAATGCTTTTAGCAAAAAAAAAAAATAAAAACTTCCCATTTGTATATAGTCTGAATTTATGCTGTGTGAATACATTCCCAAATTAAAATATAATTTATGATTGAAAGTTTAAAGGAGACACACTAATCACAAAATTATATCATTACATTGAGTCCCATTTTGAATTGCTGGCCATCTACCTAGAAATTTGTAATGAAATGAGAAATTATGATGTTATTTCATTAGTAAATAATGAAGTACATAGAGAACATTGTATTCATTTTTATTGTATTCATAACACCGTTATTTTTAAGTTAATCCTTTGATTCTTAAAAACTAATCTCAAAAATGAATGTCTCAAAGTAGTTATGTGCATACAATCCCTTGTAAACTAAGTACAGTTTTTTTTTCTCTTTTTTAAAAAAAATTATCCCTGAATTGAAAACCAATTCCTATCTTTAAAACGGTAGTAGTACACAGGTAACTTATGTTCTTAGGCATTAGTTTTGCTTTCAAACAACTAGAAAAAATATTAAAAATTTTGTGTCTAGAATTGAAAACAGTCATCCTTGACAACTGGATATATAAGTAATAATAATAACACACTATTATTTTGTCTTGGTCACACAGATATAACTAATAGCTAAACATCTGCCATCAACAAAGTATTGTTACAGAGAATAACATAATTGACAATCTTATGTTTTAGATTTGACTTACGCATGTTTGAAATATTTTTAAATAAATATTTCAAAAATTTTGAAGAATAGTATATTTTAGTGATTCTCATTGGTTCTGAACATTCCAATCATTGATATTTTGAAAGCTCTGCCAGTGGTTTTTATGTGTAGCCAGAATACATGGTAAAGTGGAAATATTTTGGCTGTGGAACTGAGAGGGCATGTGTTCTAATCCAGGTTTCACTACTTATTCACTGAGTACTTGACTAAAGTAGTGAACCTGATTCGACCTCAGTTTTCTCATCTACAAAGTGAAGTAAATGTTACCTCCTTCATTAGAAAATTAATGAAATAAATGTACAGAAAATTGCCAACTGCACACCAAGACAAATTATTATTATTTCTTTCCTCTAGGTTTCAGATGGTAATACACTAATGTACTAACAAAGTATTGCAGGTGAAAAGGCACAGGATATCTATTTTATCTTCCTGCCCAAAATCAGAAAATCAAACCAAAATGATTATCCTAATTCCTCTCTCATAAGAACAAAAGCATCATAAGCTACTGCCAGTTAGAAATCTCAATTTCTGAAATAAATATTCTATCCTTTAAGATACTACAACATAATTTTGGTGCCTGAGTATTTCTAAATAACAATAATAATAACTGTTAAAGAAAGAAAATATGATTTAAGAGGCAGCCTTGGATCCTTGGTTTCTGAGAGAGTAGATCCTGTACATTTTTTAAAAGTACAAAAACCATGTGTAAAAAATCTCTGCACTTTCATAATTTTCGGTGAGACCAATCACAAATGATCCCACGTAAGAGACTCTGACATTTTAGGAATTCTGGAGTCATCCCATAACCTCTCTAACCTGTGCCAGAGTCCAATAACTATCACTCAGCACTGGGAGGTTCTCCTTTATGGCTAACACATATCTTCTCCTGCTACAGTTAAGTCAATTTCATTGTCTACCGTGCTTCAACCTTCTTTTCTTCTGGTTGAGTTTCCATTGAGACTTCCATTGACGTCTTCTATTCTTCCACTACCTTCTACCAGTAGCTACACATAAATACACTTGCTAATTCTCCCCTGGGAGTTGCAGAAAAGCAGCTACACACTCTTGAAACACAGAAGGGGGAAAAAAAAAAAAGAAGATCTTCTGCAAAACTGTGTTTAAAGTGGGATTCTTATAATTAACAGAAAAAAGGTATAACTGACTACCTTCATGACTGCTACCTAGTCTACGTGCTAAAGCAGCTTTAAAAACCACATAATAATTTAAAAGGAACAAGAGAAAAGACGAATGAACAAACCTCATTATACAGGATTCTCTAGGTAAGTTATAATTTGTTTGGAGTTAGGGGAAGGCAGTTACACAGTAATGAAAGTGCTTATCATTCTATTTAAATAATATGAATGATTTTAAGAGATACAGTATGTCAGAATTTAGAAATAAAATGAATATTGCTTCCTTTATTTTAATCACCATGAGAAGCACTATATTTATTTATTCCAAGAAAGTAGCAACAATAACACCCAGTACCTTTTTTGAGCACCAACTGTCAAGTGTTTTATACACATTCATATTATTTACTCATCTTAAAACAATTATTACTATACTATTTTTCATATGAAAGATTGGAGGCATCTCTGAGATTGCAAAATCTGTTAAAACTCTACATCATTTATGAGGTGGGATTGGATGGAGGTCCATTTGTACAGTGCATCCACCATTTCCACTTGGGCTCAAACTTTGTGACTCTGCCTTAAAATGTATTTAAAATCTATTTTAGAAAGAGGTTAGATAGACCAAACATTAATTTATTTTATCATAAATTCTATAAATTTAAATAAAACATTAGTTAATGTAACCAAATAGTTTTGGCTGGTTCCAATAAAATTTTATTTATAAATACAGGTGACAAGATATATTTGGCACACAGACCATAGTTCTCTAACTCCTGGATTAGACCAATGAAATTAGACTGAGAAAAACTAGAAAACTCTGACCCCCAAACAAATCTGTTTAAAGACCTCACAAGGCCCTGATTGGTCAAAGACCTGAAAAGTCAAGATTCCAGAAAAAACAGAAGCCAGAGAAATAAATGTGATATTTGGTGTCACATTTATCCTTTGAGTCTGTGACATTTTTATATATATTTTGTTTCAGCTCTGGTTTTCTGGCACACAGCTCTTAAAACCCTACGTATCTCCCAAGTAATAAGTGTCTTTGTATGTTAGAGAGACGACTGGTGGGTGGGGGTTCCTGGGTAACCTCAGGAAGAGGGCTTGTTGCCAGTGGATCCAACCATGTAATTAGAAGATGGAAAGCTTCAGCCCCATTCCCCAAACTCCAGAGAGGGAGAGGGGCTGGAAATTAATCACCAATGCCCAATAATTTAATCAGTTCTCTATAAAAATCCTAGCCAAAGGCATTTGGAGAGCTTCTGGGTTGGTGTATACCTGGAGAAACGGCGTGTAAGTTCCATGCTCCTCCCCTAACACCTTGCCCTACGTATTTCTTTCATCTGGCTGTTCCTGAGTTGTACTCCTTTATAATAAAGCAGTAATATAGTAAGCAAACTGTTTCCCTGAGTTCTGTGAGCTGTTCTAGCAAATTATCAAACCAAAAGTGGGGGCTCTGGGAACCTACAATTTACAGCTGGTTGGTCAGAAGCATAGGTGACAACCTAGACTTGATACTGGTGTCTGAAATGGGGGCAGTCTTGTGGAACTAAGCCCTTAACCTGTGAAATCTGATGCTAACTCCTGGTAGATAGTGTCAGACTTGAATTGAATTGCAGAACACTCAGTTGGTGTCTGTAGAGAATTGGAGAATTGTTTCATCTGGGAAGACTCCCAGACATCTGATGTCAGAAGTATTGAGTGTGGTGGTAGCGGGGAGTACAGGGAAAAATAGAGTTTGCCCTTTAAGAGTCATTTGCAAATTGGAAAGCAAAACCTGAGAAGATGAGCAGAAAGCAGTAGCTGAGAATGAGAGATCTTATGAAGAGCTATCAGCAGTGACACTGGGTTAAGAGGGCAATACTGGAACTCAAATATTTCACGGAAAAGAGGCCTTTGAGAAACTTCTGGCTTTCCTTCCACTGGTAATCTCACTAGATTCCCAATGACTGACATTCCTCTTGGAATCACTCTAATCCATGATTGTATTGAGATGAAATGCCTAGATTTTAACTACCTAAAAAAGTAAACCCTTTCTGCAGGAAGTTAATAAAATCTACAGCCTCAAATTACTCCACTTAATTAACCATTAACAGGTCTACCAGGAGAGAGAACGAAATGAATAACAAAGAAAAAGCCAGATATACAAACAGACCAAAGGAGGTCCAGATATAGAATTATAACACATGGACTTTAACCTGATTGTAACTAATATGTTTAAGAAATTACATGGCAAGATGGAAAATTTCAGCAGAGAATTAAAAATTATGATACAAAATCAAATAGACTGAAAGATAGTCATTGAAATTTAGTATTAGATGCGTTAACAGTGGATTCAATACAGCTAAAGAGAGGATTAGTGAAGTGAAATATGGGTGAGATGAAAATATTCATAATGAAACATGAAGAAGATAAACAATGGAAAAACAGGCAATAAGGATAAAACGTATGGTATATGGTGAAACATCAGCATATAAGTAATTGGAATCTCAGAAGTAAATAAGAGAGAAGATGGGCAGAAGCAATTCTGAAGAGATATTGGATCAGATGGTTTCAAAACTAACCACAGATATGAACCACAAGAAGGAAAAACAGAAAAAGAAAATTCTATACAAAGGTACATCAAACTACCAAAAGCCAAAGAAAAGTTAAAACCAGCCACAGAAAGACACATTAGCTTCCAAAAAGCAATAATAAAAATGCCAGTGGAATGGAAGCCAGAAAATAAAAGTGCTAAAGATAAAAATAACTGTAATCATAGAATTCTGTACCTATTAAAATATGCTTAAAATAAAATTGAAATGGATATTTTAGGGAAAAAAAGAATGAGAGACAGAAGAAATTCATCAACAGTATACTCATACTAAAACAAATAGTAAGAAGAAAGTTATTCAGGCATTAGAACAATAATCTCAGATAGAAGCACAGAGATGTAGGAATGTATAAAGTTCAAAGAAAAGAGTAAATATTTGGTTAAATCTTATCAAATATTGAAGGCATGATAATATACTATTGGTATGTATCTGTAGAATTAAAATAAACTAAAGATTTGACTGAGAAATACAAGTAATTAAAGTATAAGTGTTTTAAGGTCCTAACATTACACAGAAAATTACATATTTATTTAAATTACTTTTTTTGAGGTCAAAGACATACGTTGTAATCTCTAGCATAACTACAAAGAAGAAAGATTTTAAACATTGTATAACTAACAAAATAATAAAAGAGGAAATGGAATAATTTTAAAAATAATTAACCCAAAGGGATACAAAAGGGAACACAGAACAAGTGGGACAAAGAGAAAAACAAATATTAAGAACATACATTTCAATTTAAATATTGCAGTAGCTACAAGAAAGGCAAACAAAATACAGTCTCCAGTTAAGAGATAAGGATTTTAAAATCTGTCATTTAAGGGGAAAAAGCCAACTATATTATATCTATTAGAACAACATATAAAACATAAGAATAGAGAAATATTAAAAATAAAAGATTGAAGATACACACAAGGCAAACAGTAACCAACAGAAACTAGTACAGCAATATTAGTATTAGACTAAGTAGACAACACAGTTTGAGATAAAATTAATATATTATAATAATTATAAAAGAGTTGATCCATCCAATCACATTGTTTTAAAATATATAAAACAAAAATTAATAGAACAAAAAGGAGAAATAAAACAATTCATAGTTGAAGGTTTAAACACACCTCCCTTAGAAAGTTATAGGATAAGGAGAGGATATAAATCATCGGAGACACAAAGATCTTTTATTGGGGGCATTTACCATTCCAAGGAGATTTTTAAAAATCTATTTTGTTGAACAACAGCAACTTACAAAACTCTTAAAAATAAAGATTTTGAATATCAACATGTCAAACAACTGAATATCTTTTTCTCTATCGACGGCAATAGATGAAGTAAAAAGATGGTCAAAACAATTTGAGGGTAATGGAAAATAGAAGAAATTAAGGCAGGTTTTTCCAGACTTGAGGAGGCAAGATGTTAGTAAAAGAAAAAGGCTGAGAATAACTTCACATAATCCCTTAAAATATTTTGTCATGTGTAGAGTGATTTTCATGCCCTTGATTTCCATGGATTTAAGGGATAGCGTTTAAAAAGATGGTTAAGGTTGTCAGATAATATAAAATTAAGAATGCCTCTGTTTGGACCTATCTTTCTATTTGTCATTTAATTTCTGAATAAATGCCTACCTACATGTTTATTCAAACTATATTTTGGCAACTCTCAAAGTTTTAAAGATAGTCTTAATACTGCCCAAACCAGGATTCATGAAATTGAAAACTATAAAGAAACAGCCTACGTCATTAGGACCAATCTGAGAACACAGTGGGTTTTCTCAGAGAGATCTAAGCCAGACCAATTCAGATTAAAATTTTCTAGATCTGATCATACTCATCCTCAGAGTTTCACAAATGCACTCCAAATATAGAAAAAGAACTGTTTGTCCTTATAAGATGGACAAGAAAAACAAAGGTTAAAGAGTAGAATGTTTTTATTTTAATGTGAAATAAAAGAGAATGAAAATTTTCCAAAGCTCTCTTTCAACATCAAATAGCTATCAAAAGCCATGAAAACACTAGACTGCTAATGTCATGTCATAAAGCACCCCACAAAATGTGCTATAGAACTTTGTTCATAAAATACATCTTTCACCTCATCAAACCAGGATTCTTTAGTTAAAGAGCAGCAGATATAAGGACCATATTATAAAACTTTATTATGATTAACTATCCATAACTAATATAAACAGAGACTCATTGTACTTTTATTGAACCTGCTATATCTGACATGAGAAACACAAAACTAAAATTCATGTAGTTAACACTGTCTCAGATCACGAGGTAAGAGTTCAAACACACTTTTTTTCTATAGTGATATTAATGTCATCTATAGGCACAGAATAGAATATATGAAATCTAACTCATTTTAAAATATAAACAGTTGTAATCCAAATTTAAATATACAAACTTATCACTTGATAAGATTTTATTATAAACGACTGTGCTGCTTTCTCTATCTACTGAAATTAATTGAAATTTCTGAAGATAAGAATCAATCTCAATTTTATTTATCTCCTTCCACTCCCACCTACCCAGTGAAAATCTATGATCTGGCCAATCCAGCATCCCTTCTAAATCTCTGTTTCTGGCAAGAGCACCATACTCAATCTTATAGTTCCTAGTTTTGTGTGGCAATAGATTCCCAAAGACGTGTATGCTGGATGTGACTCCTTCAATTACAAATGATGTGACTAATATATCTCGAAGAACTGAGACAGGATTAGGCATGTAATAAGGCTAAATAAACGGCATTTGAATGAATGAATAAATGATGGAAAAAACTTTGTCTTCTATTAAAGAAAAGATATGTGAGCAGATTTTTAAATATTTATAATGTTATGCAATTGCATATCAATGCATTTTTAGAAATGCAGCGACACATACAGGCATACCTCAGAGATATTGTGGGTTTGGTTCCAGACCAGCTCAACAAGACAAATAATGCAATAAAGTGAGTAACACAAATTTTTTGGTTTCTCAGCACGGGTACATATAAAAGTTATGTTTACACTATACTGTAGTTAATTGAGTGTGCAACAATATTATGTCTAAAAAACACCAATGTACATAGCTTAATTTAAAAATACTTTATTGCTAAAAAATGCTAACCACCACCTGAGCCTTCAGTGAGTCGTAGTAGTAACATCAAAGATCACGGATCACAGATCACCATAAAAAATATAATAATAATGAAAAAGTTTTAAATACTGTGAGAATTACCAAGATGTGACAGTGAGAAAGCAAGTGAGCAAATGCTGTTGGAAAAATGGTGCAGACAGACTTGCTTGATGCCGGACTGCCACAAATCTTCAATTTGTAAAAAACACACTATCTGTGAAGTGCAATAAAGCAAAGTGCAATAAAACGAGGTATGCCGGTAGCTACAAACAAGCAATGCATAGTCAGAATGGAAAAATACAAATGTGCTAATTAAAAACATATACCTAATTCCTAAATATTCAAAAATATCTTTCGTATATAAGAACATTCTAAAATAACCAAAAAATAAAGTTAAAATATAACATACAAAATGAGATATAAAATATAAAAACAATATAAGAATTCAAATATTTCAAGTAAATTAATAATAAGGATTCCCTTTTTTATAATAGAGCTTAGGAAAAATTATAAAGCTTATGTTAGCTATCCCATCATATTCCACTATATTCCATTAGATAAACTACTCAATATTACCCCTGGGAGAATAATTAAATACTGTTAAATAAAATATTCCAATGAATTAACATAATCTGATTTTAATTTTATCCCATAACAAAAACAAAAATTAAGGGATCCCATAATCTTTCATGGTTCAAATTGACTAATATATTTTTGATAAATTACATATTTTCGAATAACTGTAAAACTATGCCACTCTATATGTTTTAAAATAAGGAAAAATTTATTTGTGCAAAGTAGAGCATCAAGATGCCCTAAGTTTTATGAAATACTAGGTAGGTACTGTGTGACTAAAAATAGGTACTGTGGTGACTAAATTTAGTAGGAAATCCTAAAACATAGGTAAAAAAATTAAGTATTTCAAATTTTTATTCAGGTTTATAAATTGATATCCTGTTGTGCTAAAATACTGATATAAATAATTTACTCTGACAGGGCTGTCTATTTTAATTTTAATTTAATTTAATTCATTGTTTGTTTCTTTAATACTTATGTTTATTTTATTAAAAATACTTTATTAGTTTGCCTTTCCAGGATAAAAAACAATAAATTCACATTGCAGGAGAAAACAACATCAATGTACAGATATGCAAAGGAAAAGTCAACTATTTTCTTCTACCTCCCTATTCCTTAGGTAAACTGTGATAACAGCTTGATGTGCAGCCTTCCTCATATGCCCAGGCTTTTTTAAACATACAAGACATATAAAAATATATACAGGGGCAAGATGGCGGAAGAGTAAGACGCGGAGATCACCTTCCTTCCCACAGATACAGTAGAAATACATCTACACGTGGAACTGCTCCTACAGAACACCCACTGAACGCTGGCAGAAGACGTCAGACCTCCCAAAAGGCAAGAAAATCCCCACGTACTTGGGTAGGGTAAAAGAAAAAAGAAATAACAGAGACAAAAGAATAGGGACGGGACCTGCACCAGTGGGAGGGAGCCGTGAAGGAGGAAAGGTTTCCAGGCACTAGGAAGCCCCTTTGCGGGCAGAGACTGCGGGTGGCAGAGGGGGGAAGCTTCGGAGCCGCGGAGGAGAGCGCAGCCACAGGGGTGCGGAGGGCAAAGCGGAGAGACTCCCGCACAGAGGCTAGGCGCCAACCAGCACTCACCAGCCCGAGAGGCTTGTCTGCTCACCCGCCAGGGCGGGCGGGGGCTGGGAGCTGAGGCTTGGGCTTTGGTGCTAGCCGGGAGGGAGTCCGGGAAAAAGTCTGCAGCTGCCGAAGAGGCAAGAGACTTTTTCTTGCCTCTTTGTTTCGCGGCGCGCAAGGAGAGGGGATTCAGAGCGCTGCCTAAACAAAATCCAGAGACGGGTGCGAGCCGCAGCTATCAGCGCGGATCCCACAGCAACAGGGGCGCAGAGGGAAAAACGGAGAGATTCCCGCACAGAGGCTCAGCGCCGAGCAGCGCTCACCAGCCCGAGAGGCTTGTCTGCTCACCCGCTGGGGCAGGCGGAGCTGGGAGCTGAGGCGCGGGCTTCGGTCGGATCGCAGGGAGAGGACTGGGGTTGGCGGCGTGAACACAGCCTGAAGGGGTTGGCGTGCCGCGGTGAGCCGGGAGGGAGCCGGAGAGGAGGTCTGCAGCCGCCGAAGGGGCAAGAGACTTTTTCTTGCCTCTTTGTTTTGCGGCGCGCAAGGAGAGGGGATTCAGAGCGCCGCCTAGACGAACTCCAGAGGAGGGCGCGAGCCGCGGCTAACAGCGCAGACCCCAGAGACGGGCGCGAGCCGCGGCCATCAGCGCGGACCCCAGAGACTGGTAGGAAACGCTAAGGCTGCTGCTGCCGCCACCAAGAAGCCTGTGTGCGAGCACAGGTCACTCTCCACACCGCCCCTCCCGGGAGCCCGTGCAGCCCGCCACTGCCAGGCTCCCGTGATCCCGGGACAACACCCCCGGGAGAACGCACGGCGTGCCTCAGGCTGCTGCAACGTCAGGACGCCTCTGACGCCGCAGGCTCGCCCCGCCTCCTCCGTACCGCTCCCTCCCCCGGCCTGAGTGAGCCAGAGCCCCTGAAGCAGCTGCTCCTTTAACCCCGTCCTGTCTGAGCGAAGAACAGACGCCCTCAGGCGACCTACACGCAGAGGCGGGTCCAAATCCAAAGCTGAACCCCGGGAGCTGTGCGAACAGAGAAGAGAAGGGGAAATCTCTCCCAGCAGCCTCAGAAGCAGCGGATTAAAACTCCACAAACAACTTGATGTGCCTGCATCTGTTGAATACCTGAATAGACAACGAATCATCCCAAATTCAAAAGGTGGACTTTAGGAGCAGGATATATTAATTTCCCCTTTTCCTTTTTTTGTGAGTGTATATGTGTATGCTTCTGGGTGAGATTTTGTCTGTATAGCTTTTCTTTCACCATCAGTCCTAGGGTTAGGTCCGTCCATTTTTTTTTTTTTTTTTTTTTTACTTAAAAAAATTTTTTTTCCTAATACATGTTTTCTTAATAATTTTTTCCGTATTTTCTATTTTTAGAAATTAAAAAAATTTTTAATAAGTTTTTTCATATTTTTTATTTTAAAAAATTTAAATTTTTTTTTCTTAATAAATTTTTTTCTTAAAAATTTTTCTCTTATTTTTTACTATAAAAAATTAATAAATCTATTTTTAAAAATTAAAAAAAAATTTTTTTCTGAATACATTTACTTTTAATAATTTTTTTTCTTATATTTTATTATAATAGCTTATTTTATTTTATTTTATCCTCTTTTTTTCTTTCTATTTTTTTCTCCCTTATATTCTGAGCTGTGTGGATGAAAGGCTCTTGGTGCTCCAGCCAGGCATCAGGGCTGTGCCTCTGAGGTGGGAGAGCCAACTTCAGGACACTGGTCCACAAGAGACCTACCAGCTCCACGTAATACCAAACGGCAAAAATCTCTCAGAGATCTCCATCTCAACATCAAGACCCAGCTTCACTCAACGACCAGCAAGCTACAGGGCTGGACACCCTATGCCAAACAACTAGCAAGACAGGAACACAGCCCCATCCATTAGCAGGGAGGCTGCCTAAAATCATAAGGCCACAGACACCCCAAAACACACCACCAGACGTGGACGTGCCCACCAGAAAGACAAGATTCAACCTCATCCACCAGAACACAGGCAATAGTCCCCTCCACCAGGAAGCCTACACAGCCCACTGAACCAACCTTACCCACTGGGGACAGATACCAAAAACAACGGGAACTACGAACCTGCAGCCTGTGAAAAGGAGACCCCAAACACAGTAAGATAAGCAAAATGAGACGACAGAAAAAACACACAGCAGATGAAGGAGCAGGGTCAAAACACACCAGACCTAACAAATGAAGAGGAAATAGGTAGTCTACCTGAAAAAGAATTCAGAATAATGATAGTAAGGATGATCCAAAATCTTGGAAATAGAATAGACAAAATGCAAGAAACATTTAACAAGGACGTAGAAGAACTAAAGAGGAACCAAGCAACGATGAAAAACACAATAAATGAAATTAAAAATACTCTAGATGGGATCAATAGCAGAATAACTGAGGCAGAAGAAAGGATAAGTGACCTGGAAGATAAAATGGTGGAAATAACTACTGCAGAGCAGGATAAAGAAAAAAGAATGAAAAGAACTGAGGACAGTCTCAGAGACCTCTGGGACAACATTAAACGCACCAACATTCGAATTATAGGGGTCCCAGAAGAAGAAGAGAAAAAGAAAGGGACTGAGAAAATATTTGAAGAGATTATAGTTGAAAACTTCCCTAATATGGGAAAGGAAATAGTTAATCAAGTCCAGGCAGCACAGAGAGTCCCATACAGGATAAACCCAAGGCGAAACACGCCAAGACACATATTAATCAAACTGTCAAAAATTAAATATAAAGAAAACATATTAAAAGCAGCAAGGGAAAAACAACAAATAACACACAAGGGAATCCCCATAAGGTTAACATCTGATCTTTCAGCAGAAACTCTGCAAGCCAGAAGGGAGTGGCAGGATATACTTAAAGTGATGAAGGAGAAAAACCTACAACCAAGATTACTCTACCCAGCAAGGATCTCATTCAGATGTGATGGAGAAATTAAAACCTTTACAGACAAGCAAAAGCTGAGAGAGTTCAGCACCACCAAACCAGCTTTACAACAAATGCTAAAGGAACTTCTCTAGGCAAGAAACACAAGAGAAGGAAAACACCTACAATAACAAACCCAAAACATTTAAGAAAATGGGAATAGGAACATACATATCGATAATTACCTTGAATGTAAATGGATTAAATGCTCCCACCAAAAGACACAGACTGGCTGAAAGGATACAAAAACAAGACCCATATATATGCTGTCTACAAGAGACCCACTTCAGACCTAGAGACACATACAGACTGAAAGTGAGGGGATGGAAAAAGATATTCCATGCAAATGGAAATCAAAAGAAAGCTGGAGTAGCAATTCTCATATCAGACAAAATAGAGTTTAAAATAAAGAATATTATAAGAGACAAAGAAGGACACTATATAATGATCAAGGGATCGATCCAAGAGGAAGGTATAACAATTGTAAATATTTATGCACCCAACATAGGAGCACCTCAATACATAAGGCAAATACTAACAGCCATAAAAGGGGAAATTGACAGCAACACAATCATAGTAGGGGACTTTAACACCCCACTTTCACCAATGGACAGATCATCCAAAATGAAAATAAATAAGGAAACACAAGCTTTAAATGATACATTAAACAAGATGGACTTAATTGATATTTATAGGACATTCCACCCAAAAACAACAGAATACACATTTTTCTCAAGTGCGCATGGAACATTCTCCAGGATAGATCATATCTTGGGTCACAAATCAAGCCTTGGTAAATTTAAGAAAATTGAAATCGTATCAAGTATCTTTTCCGACCACAACGCTATGAGACTAGATATCAATTACAGGAAAAGATCTGTAAAAAATACAAACACATGGAGGCTACACAATACACTACTTAATAACGAAGTGATCACTGAAGAAATCAAAGGGGAAATCAAAAAATACCTAGAAACAAATGACAATGGAGATACGACGACCCAAAACCTATGGGACGCAGCAAAAGCAGTGCTAAGAGGGAAGTTTATAGCAATACAAGCCTACCTCAAGAAACAGGAAACATCTCGAATAAACAACCTAACCTTACACCTAAAGCAATTAGAGAAAGAAGAACAAAAAAACCCCACAGCTAGCAGAAGGAAAGAAATCATAAAGATCAGGTCAGAAATAAATGAAAAAGAAATGAAGGAAACAATAGCAAAAATCAATAAAACTAAAAGCTGGTTCTTTGAGAAGATAAACAAAATTGATAAACCATTAGCCAGACTCATCAAGAGAAAAAGGGAGAAGACTCAAATCAATAGAATTAGAAATGAAAAAGGAGAAGTAACCACTGACACTGCAGAAATACAAAAGATCATGAGAGATTACTACAAGCAACTCTACGCCAATAAAATGGACAACCTGGAAGAAATGGACAGATTCTTAGAAATGCACAAACTGCCGAGACTGAACCAGGAAGAAATAGAAAATATGAACAGACCAATCACAAGCACTGAAATTGAAACTGTGATTAAAAACCTTCCAACAAACAAAAGCCCAGGACCAGATGGCTTCACAGGTGAATTCTATCAAACATTTAGAGAAGAGCTAACACCTATCCTTCTCAAACTCTTCCAAAATATTGCAGAGGGAGGAACACTCCCAAACTCATTCTACGAGGCCACCATCACCCTGATACCAAAACCAGACAAAGATGTCACAAAGAAAGAAAACTACAGGCCAATATCACTGATGAACATAGATGCAAAAATCCTCAACAAAATACTCGCAAACAGAATCCAACAGCACATTAAAAGGATCATACACCATGATCAAGTGGGGTTTATCCCAGGAATGCAAGGATTCTTCAATATACGTAAATCAATCAATGTGATTCACCATATTAACAAATTGAAGGAGAAAAACCATATGATCATCTCAATAGATGCAGAGAAAGCTTTCGACAAAATTCAACACCCATTTATGATAAAAGCCCTGCAGAAAGTAGGCATAGAGGGAACTTTCCTCAACATAATAAAGGCCATATATGACAAACCCACAGCCAACATTGTCCTCAATGGTGAAAAACTGAAACCATTTCCACTAAGATCAGGAACAAGACAAGGTTGCCCACTCTCACCACTATTATTCAACATAGTTTTGGAAGTGTTAGCCACAGCAATCAGAGAAGAAAAAGAAATAAAAGGAATCCAAATCGGAAAAGAAGAAGTAAAGCTGTCACTGTTCGCAGATGACATGATACTATACATAGAGAATCCTAAAGATGCTACCAGAAAACTCCTAGAGCTAATCAGTGAATTTGGTAAAGTAGCAGGATACAAAATTAATGCACAGAAATCTCTTGCATTTCTATACACTAATGATGAAAAATCTGAAAGTGAAATTAAGAAAACACTCCCGTTTACCATTGCAACAAAAAGAATAAAATATCTAGGAATAAACCTACCTAAGGAGACAAAAGACCTGTATGCAGAAAATTATAAGACACTGATGAAAGAAATTAAAGATGATACAAATAGATGGAAAGATATACCATGTTCCTGGATTGGAAGAATCAACATTGTGAAAATGACTCTACTACCCAAAGCAATCTACAGATTCAATGCAATCCCTATCAAACTACCACTGGCATTTTTCACAGAACTAGAACAAAAAATTTCACAATTTGTATGGAAACACAAAAGACCCCGAATAGCCAAAGCAATCTTGAGAACGAAAAATGGAGCTGGGGGAATCAGGCTCCCTGATTTCAGACTATATTACAAAGCTACAGTAATCAAGACAGTTTGGTACTGGCACAAAAACAGAAATATAGATCAATGGAACAGGATAGAAAGCCCAGAGATAAACCCACGCACATATGGTCACCTTATCTTTGATAAAGGAGGCAAGCATATACAGTGGAGAAAAGACAGCCTCTTCAATAAGTGGTGCTGGGAAAATTGGACAGATACATGTAAAAGTATGAAATTAGAACACTCCCTGACACCATGCACAAAAATAAACTCAAAATGGATTAAAGACCTAAGTGTAAGACCAGACACTATCAAACTCTTAGAGGAAAACATAGGCAGAACACTCTATGACATACATCACAGCAAGCTTCTTTTTGACCCAGCTCCCAGAGAAATGGAAATAAGAACACAAATAAACAAATGGGACCTAATGAAACTTAAAAGCTTTTGCACAGCAAAGGAAACCATAAACAAGACGAAAAGACAACCATCAGAATGGGAGAAAATATTTGCAAATGAAGCAACTGACAAAGGATTAATCTCCAAGATTTACAAGCAGCTCATGCAGCTCAATAACAAAAAAATGAACAACCCAATCCAAAAATGGGCAGAAGACCTAAATAGACATTTCTCCAAAGAAGATATACAGATGGCCTACAGACACATGAAAGAATGCTCAACATCATTAATCATTAGAGAAATGCAAATCAAAACTACAATGAGATATCATCTCACACCGGTCAGAATGGCCATCATCAAAAAATCTACAAACAATAAATGCTGGAGAGGGTGTGGAGGAAAGGGAACTCTCTTGCACTGTTGGTGGGAATGTAAATTGATACAGCCACTATGGAGAACAGTATGGAGGTTCCTTAAAAAACTACAAATAGAACTACCATACGATCCAGCAATCCCACTACTGGGCATATACCCTGAGAAAACCATAGTTCAAAAAGAGTCATGTACCAAAATGTTCATTGCAGCTCTATTTACAATAGCCAGGACATGGAAGCAACCTAAATGTCCATCGACAGATGAATGGATAAAGAAGATGTGGCACATATATACAATGGAATATTACTCAGCCATAAAAAGAAATGAAATGGAGGTATTTGTAATGAGGTGGATGGAGTTAGAGTCTGTCATACAGAGTGAAGTAAGTCAGAAAGAGAAAAACAAATACAGTATGCTAACACATATATATGGAATCTAAGGGAAAAAAAAAAGCCATGAAGAACCTAGTGGCAAGACGGGAATAAAGACACAGACCTACTAGAGAATGGACTTGAGGATATGGGGAGGGGGTGGGGTGAGATGTGACAGGGTGAGAGAGTGGCATGGACATATATACACTACCAAATGTAAAATAGATAGCTAGTGGGAAGCAGCCGCATAGCACAGGGAGATCAGCTCGGTGCTTTGTGACCACCTAGAGGGGTGGGATGGGGAGGGTGGGAGGGAGGGAGATGCAAGAGGGAAGAGATATGGGAACATATTGTATATGTATAACTGATTAACTTTGTTATAAAGCAGAAGCTAACACACTATTGTAAGGCAATTATATTTCAATAAAGATGTTTAAAAAAAAAAAAATATATACAAACATATAAAAACACTTTTTATAAAAATTTTATTCTCTATTCATGACCATGCGACTTGCTTTTAAAAGTGAATAATCTATTATCATTAAAAATAAAAACAAGCTGCAAAAAACCTGCAAAGTTCTGATAATCGAAAATTCAAAGCAAGATTAATTGTTTTAGAACTATGAACTTGTATTTCCGAAGAGATCTATTTTATAGAGAAGTAGTTTGCCTGGTAAGAAATATATGGCAGTTGAAAGACTTGTAATGCATGCAAACATATTCCTATTTCTCTCCCTCAAAAGTAACACCCCATATTTTCAGTGAAAAAATATGAATGAGTTTGATAGGTGTGCTCTCCAGTACTAGTTCTACAATCAAATGAAAACATTCTTATAAAGGATACCACAAAACTAGGAAGTCTTGATTCTAGTATTAACATGTGGCTGCCTTATTTTATTTTATTTTTTTTGCATTATTTTACTGCATATTTTGTCATTCTGAAATATGAAAATTATACTTCGAAATGTTTTGAATTTAATGCATTATATTTATTTTATTTAGGAAGCAATTTTACCTATACATTTATGATTTTTAAATTCACTTATAAATTATTTCTAAAGGAAGAATATTTTGCACATGAACTTTGAAAAGACCATGAAAGTTCTGAGATTTTACTCAATAACTATAAATTCGCATGCCACAGTTTCATGGATACTAGCAGAAAACTTGAGACTTCTGGTCAGAGACACAGGGACTTTACTACTCAGGATACATCAGGCAGCATGAGTTTAATGTTTTCATTGCTCCCCTTGAGTACCCTGTCCCCCCAAATCCCACTGGGGCTATGCAGAGCATCCCAGGTGGATATGGCACACATACTACATCCAACTGAAGGAGCCCAAGCTTAGGAAATTACAATCTTTTAAAGGTGCTGCTAGCAAAGCTGCCCAAACTTTGGCCTAGAGGAAGATAGTATCTCTTCTGCTTTTGCCAAAAAGTGAATTTGTCCTCTGCCCCAGAAGCAAACACTTATGTCTATCTTCCAAGCTGAATTAACGTGGGCTTGTCATTAAGGACAACACATTTAGGTCAAGTAGCAAATGGTTTATATGAGTGTTGGTTTTGCTGCTGGTTTAACAATATTTAAAATAATTATACAAATTAAATATTTTAATTTTTGATCTATGTGCATTTATGTATCAATACAAATACTAATGAAAAATTCAGAAAGAATGAATCTGGTATCCTTTATCCTGTAAAATCCAGAATCAAGAATCAAGTTTATAAGAATCAACAAGTACTCAATATGCACCTGTGGCATTACTTCAGTTAAAATTTTAAAAAATAAATTTAAGACATTTATTCAGAAAATAAAATTATCTTCTTTCTCTTGGTAATATCCATATGCTCTCTTCTTACACTGAAGAATATTTAGTCAGCCCCACCTACCCACTGTTGTGCTAGGTGCTCTGGGAAATACAAAGGAGACAAAGATGTGGTCTTTAGCTGGAAACACCTACACTGATCTTCATAACTAACTTACAGTGCAAGGATGTGGATGATTAAATGCATGTAAGAGCCAATAAGAACATCAAGGAAGGCTTGTTAAAGAGGTGAAATTTAAGGTTAAGAATTTGCACAGGCAAAGCTGGTGGAGAAGGGCATGCCAAGCCTTAGGGAATAAAATGTGCAGAAGTTTGCAGTAAGAAAGCAACATGGCATATCTAGAGAAGAATAAAAAGGGCACACTGACCAGAGCAGAGCAGAGACATTAACTGGGAGATAAAGCTAGATAACCAAATTATGAAGATCTCTGAATAAAGGGTGAGGAGTTGGACTTTATAAAATAAGGGGTTGCTGGAATGTTTTGAAGAAAAATAGCATGGTGAAACATAAGAAAGGATTAGGGAAGAGAAAGGAGAAACATAATAGTTATTCTCTCTCTTTCTCTGTCGTTGGTTCATTTGTTTTTTTACTATGCAACAAGTATTAGTATTCTCACTTATCATTATTTAATTCTTCATTCTACACAAGAGGAAACAAATTTGGAGACATTAAATAACTTCCCCAAAGGCACTAGTATGCAAATGTGAGAGATGAGATTCTACCAAAGTCTGTGCAACTTAATAGCTTCTGCTCTTAGACACTTCTCAATGTTGTTTCTTGGTTATGAGACTACTGTACTATTTTGTACACTTAAGGCAATGAAATTTTTGACTAAAGAATTGATTACAGAAAATAACAAATATAGAGAGTAAATGATGAGGGAGAAAAGAATGATTTTAGAGATTTAGTGACACACTGGCTGAGAAGAAAGCTGTGTCAAAGTGGGAGCCCAGTTTTAAGCTTTGGCATTTAGGAAAATGGTGGTGAAAACAACATGTAGATATTTGGGGAAAGGGAATATTAATACTAAGAAGCACTATTTCCGAACATGTTGAGTGTGAAGGATCCACTGCAGGTACCAAAGTCCTTGAATGCTCAATTTTCTCATATATAAAATGATGTAGTATTTGCACAAAACTTATGCACATCTTCCTGTATACTTTAAATAATCTCTAGATTACTCAGAATACCTAATGCAATGTAAATATATGTAAATCATTGCCAGCACATGGGAAATTCAAGTTTTGCTTTTTGGAACTTTCAGGAAATTTTCCCCGAATATTTTCAATTGTCTTTGGTTGAATCCTTATATGCTGAACCCGCAGATGCAGAGCAACGACTATATTTAAGAGAGATATGAGCAACTGAAGAGAGTGCACCAGAGCATGGTGCTTTCTTCCACTCACCAATTATCTCCCCTTTCTTCATTTCTAAAATTTTTTTTTTAAAGAATGACTATTTCCATTCATAATCTTCCTTTCTCATCCTAATTTTCATCCAAAATATTTAGAAGTCTGGAATCCCACCTATCCTGTCATTATCTTAACATGTCCTTTTTTTAAATCAAGGACTTCATTTTTAATTGAATCCAACAAACTTTATTCTCTTTACTTCTACAGAGAATTCGACTATGACAATCCTTCCTTTTTTGTTTAAGAATATTCTCCCTCTTCCCACTCTTTTTACGCTCTATTTTCACCAAATCTATACATTATTTTGGAGAGGCTGCATGACAAAGTGGTTAAGAGTATGTGCTCTGAAGCTCACAGTGCCTTGGCTATTTAAAATCCTAACTTAAAATGCCGAACCACTGTGAATCTCAACTTCCTTACCTATGAAACAGAGATGATAATAAGAACACCGTTATAGGGCTGTTAGGAAGGTAAAATGGGATAATATTTGTAAATGGCTTAACAATAATGCCTGGCACCCTGTAAGCACTATATATATGCTAATTCTTTTATAACTCTGCTTCTTTGCATACCTTACCTCTGTTCTCTTCTTCAGACCCACTTGTTTCTTCTCTTCTCTCTTAACTTTCCCTAACCTTGCTCACTTCAAAAATCACAGAATGATAATGAATCACATCAACATTTAAGCATACCTAAGCAAATAAATTAACCAATGTGTAACTTTAGGCATGGCCTTTTATCCTAGCCTCTTCTGTATTGATGACTTATTCACAAGTCAGATGAATGAGCGATTTGGATAAGACACCACTACTTCAAATCCAACATAAATCAAATCAAGCTCATGATTTTGTCTCCAGAACTAGAAGTTTGAATTTCCTCTTTCAAGTTGAGCAGTGCCATTCTTTCCACTCCCCGGGTTTATAATATCAAAACAATCTTTCATATGTTTTCTCCTCTACCCCTATCCAAGAGTCAGTCCTTAATCTCTTCATTTCGCCTACAGCTTTCAGTTTCCTCCCTTTTCCTAGACACCTACTGATGCTGCCCCACTCCACACTCATCACCTCAAACCCGGATCGGTCTAAACTGATCTTCATCCCCCTCAATAACCTTTCCTCTAGTAAATCCTGCATATTGACAACAAATTAATTTCTAGTTAGGACTGCTACTTTCAGACACACTTCTGCACAAAGAAATTAGCATAAAATTAACTTAACCTCTTGGCCATTTAAGAGTGAAACCATTCAGGGAGCATTGCCCCTTTCTTAATATGAGTACAAAGCTGTTGAGCCCTTCTGCCACATGCACAGATGAATGTGTAAGAACAAGCAGCTAGTTTCTGTTTTTGATTAATACTGTAAGACTATGTCACGCTCTTGGTGGTCCTCTGGAATAGTACAACAAAGTCCCAGGTTCGCTGTGCAAAAATCTACTTTTGGCTTGGTTCGTTCTATTTGGGAGCTTGGCTGGTATATTAGTTTTCCAGAGCTGCCATAACAAAATACCACAGACTGGGTGGTTTAAATAACAGAAATTAATTTTCTCAAAGTTCTAGAGGCCAGAAGTCCAACATTAAGGTGTTGGGAAATCTGGTTTCTCCTGAGGCCTCTCTACATGGCTTACATGTGACCATCTTTGTTTGTTCACATGGTCTTCTCTCTGTGCCTGTCTAAGGCCAAATTCCCTCTGCGTGGGTGCATTCCTGGTACCTTTTTTTTTTTTTTTTTACTATAAGGACACCAGTCATATGGGACTAGGGCCCCATCCTTTTGACCTCATATAATTGTAATTACTTCTTTAAAGCCCCTATCTCCAAATAGAGTCACACTGAGGATTACAGCTTCAATATATAAATTCTGGGGATCTGTCTCTTGAACTGTGAGTGACACCCATAGAGACTCCAGGGTCTAAGCTTGATTTTATTTTGTAAACATAAGAACCCTGCATACCTCTCTCTTGAGGGCAAGTCCTGACTACCCTCCTTCCTTCTATCCTTCCTTTCTTCTTCCTTTCATTATTTCTTTTTGCAGCTTCAGAGACTGTTATTCAGTGAATATTTGTGGAAAAAACTGAACAGAAGACTGTGAGTCTATGTATAAATTGAATTAAAGGGCCTATAAAATAAAATGCCACATAATAATCTAATATTGAACTTAAAAAAGCAGCGAGTCATTAAAAAATAAATCCCCTTAAGAAATGGAGGTGCAATTAAAATATCATAAAAAATACCTTATTTTAAAAGTGTTTTCCCATTTAAATTTTAAATGCAGGCATGATTATTTCTTTTTTACTAAAATATCACCTATTTGCGCTTCCCTGGCAGTCCAGTGGTTAAGACTCTGCACTTCTAATGCAGGGGGTGTGGGTTCGATCCTTGGTCTGGGAACTAAGATCCCACATGCTGCGTGGTGCAGCCAAAAATAAATAAATAAAATAAAATAAAGTATCACCTATCACAAGCCAAATAACAGTGGTTATTACTCACTGATTGATAAGTTTCTTTATTCATCCAGATTTCTTACTATCTTGAACTTCCTTCACTTCCTAAACTCTTAGGAGAAGTGACAAGGTCCATTTGAACTTGTCCTAATGAAGTGTAAAATAAACTATATCTGAATTTTCCTTTTTATTTTCCTATGCCCCATCCTACAATCAGTGCTACTTTGAAGAAATATTTTGTATACATTTGGGAATATCAATACTATTTTTTAAATTGTCACAAATGGATCCCATTTTTCACAATGATTTATCATTACTGAGTATTCACTGCATTTCATTCACATTATTTACCTTACAAATAGACAGCACACTTTTGGGAAAAAAGCCATGATAGTTTGTGTTCTGATGTTTTGTTTTAGTTTTCAGGGCAGAGTATAAAGAGCATTTCTAATAAGTTCAACATAGTAACACTTGTTAAACTGATCAATATCACTGATGTCTACAAAATCCTATTAAAGATAATAAATATAGTCGCATGTAACTATCTGAGAGAAAAAAAAAAACTACAGAATTAGTAGAGTTACTCCTCAAACACAAACAGGAGTAGAGTTCTGGCTCCCGTCCATGTCTCACCCTCAGTAATCTTACAGAAAAATGTTCTATAGAGCTTGTGGCAGGCAGTCAACTTGACTCACGTTTTACATAGTGTAAAAGCCTCACGTAAGTTTATAATCAGGAGAATAGTTGTTAAACTACCAAGAACAGCTACAGGAATGATGATGTTAAGGAAAAGAATTCTCATTACAATAAGATAAGTGAGGATTTCGTTTTGTTTTTTTTTTTAACATCTTTATTGGAGTATAATTGCTTTACAATGGTGTGTTAGTTTCTGCTGTATAACAAAGTGAATCAGCTATACATATACATATATCCCCATATCCCCTCCCTCTTGAGCCTCCCACCCACCCTCCCTATCCCACCCCTCTAGGTGGTCACAAAGCACCAAGCTGATCTCCCTGTGCTTTGCAGCTGCTTCACACTAGCTATCTATTTTACATTTGGTAGTATATATATGTCTATGCCACACTCTCACTTTGTCCAGCTTACCCTTCCCCCTCCCCGTGTCCTCAAGTCCATTCTCTACATCTGCATCTTTATTCTTTATTCCTGTCCTGCCCCTAGGTTCTTCATAACCTTTTTTTTTTTTTTTTTTTAGATTCCATATATATGTGTTAGCATATGGTATTTGTTTTTCTCTTTCTGACTTACTTCACTCTGTATGACAGACTCTAGGTCCATCCACCTCACTACGAATAACTCAATTTCATTTCTTTTTATGGCTGAGTAATATTCCATTGTATATATGTGCCACGTCTTCTTTAAAGCTAAATGCTTATTATCCCATGAGCAGGATTTCAATTTGATGGGGGGATGAATGATGAGCTGAGAGACTGTGAATATCTGAAGCACTGATGGAAAAACACCATTTCTCTTGGGCTGTGATTTACAATGAAAAGGATGTGTGTGGTGGGGTAGGGAGGAGGAGGAAAGGACTGGGAAATCGTAAGTCCTGTGTGAGGAGATACTTTATGAGATTTAAAGTGGGGCCCAGCTCACTCCTGCTCTGTTTGGTCAAACAAACCAAGAATTCCCTGAAGGTAGTAAAAATATATGAAATGTCTGAAGGCTAATATAAAAGACAGGGAGGGGTGGGTCGTTAGAAGGTAATCTATTCAAGTGATTCTAGTGAAGAAAGCCAGTAAGAGATGATAATAGGATACCAAGAAATTACTCAGAAGTAAGACTGTGAATGCAGACATATGCCCTCATGTGTCTTTTATGAGCATCCTGTTATTTTTTGCAAGGTTTTAAGGATCTTTCAATAGGGCCAAATCCAATTTGCCAGGGAAGAAGCAAATAGATGACAACTATACAGTTAGGGCATTTGCTTTTTGGACATATTTTTAAGACACTTTCCAACCCTGCCTCTCAACCACAACACATACAAATACGTTATACACAACAACCCCCAACACACCTGTGCACATGCACACACATGTGTGGGCACACACACAGCTGGCATCCTGGTACCTTTTCCGTTCTCTAATATCGCAATATTCTCAAATCCACACTTGAACTAGTACATCATGTGACTATCTTTCAACAGTGAGTTCTTATATTTGCTGTATGGACAGAGATGTAGATGGTATCTGCAGGATTTTTGCTCCCCAAATCAATGCCAGAAGTTTCTTGGTCTGTGGTCCACAGAGTTATATGTATCCACAATATTAAGTGCTTTTTTGCCCACTATTCATTACCAAAAAAATGGTTCCCTTTTCTGAAGGTTTCTTGAGAGAAAAAAATGCAGCTTTGGTAGGTACTAAACAATTTGCCAGTAAGATAGATAGTCTTGGATGTCAACTAAGTAAAGAGAAATGTCCGGAAGAAACAATTCAAGAATATTTATAGGTTGCAATTATCTCTCCAGTGGCAGTTAAATTTGACATAGCATCTGCCAAGTCCTTAAATAAAATAATTTTTTTTCAAGAATGTGTAGTAAATGAGGAAGCATATTAATATTAGAAAATGGGCCTTAATATTCAGAATAGCCTTAGGTTTCATAAGCAATAGAGGCATATTGGGACACAGAACTTTCAGCAGATACTGAATTAGACCACACTTTAACTATGTGTCCAAACCATGGTAGATGTTCCAAGAGTTACATGAAACAAAGCAATATGCTGACTGCGAGCTTTTTGCAAAGCCCTAAATAAGGAATAAATATCATAACTAAGGTAACTGTGAATTATATTAAATTTCATCCTAGATTACATTATTAAAATAATATTTTAAATCATAAGTTTATATCTAGACAAAGTACCACCTTAAGGAAAAGCAGAATTGTTTGGGGGAAGATAGAGATGAATTAAAATCATATCTTAGCTGCAAACAGAAGCTAAGAAAATCACTTCTATAAAATAGACTCCCTTGCAAGAAAATGATTTTAAAACAGACTTTAGGGGCTTCCCTGGTGGCACAGTGGTTGAGAATCTGCCTGCCAATGCAGGGGACACGGGTTCGAGCCCTGGTCTGGGAGGATCCCACATGCCGCAGAGCAACTAGGCCCGTGAGCCACAATTGCTGAGCCTGCGCATCTGGAGCCTGTGCTCCGCGGCAAGAGAGGCCGCGATGGTGAGAGGCCCGCGCACCGCGATGAGGAGTGGCCCCCACTTGCCGCAGCTGGAGAGAGCCCTCACACGGAGGCGAAGACCCAGCACAGCCATGGATAAATAAATAAATGAATAAAAATGAAAAAAAAAAAAAGATTCCACAAATTAACATTGCCAGCAGTGATGTGTGAATAGAATGTCTATTTCCCCACATTCATGTGAAGGAAGTATTTGAAATTAAAAAAAAAAAAAAAAAAAAAAAGAAATAGGAACACCAAAATCAAGGGCCAGTTCTAAAGGAAATAAGAATCATGGAAGTGCTATGAAGTTGGAATCAAATCTCAATCTGGGTAACAAGTTGAGAAGTAATGTTAGAATATATTTTTTAAAAGGGGGGGAAGAGAAGAGAACTAATATTTATTTAGACCTTTAGACCTACCAGATACAATTTAAATCTAATTTTCACAATAAAATTTATAAGAATTTTTATCCTATTATTCTATATGTGGAAACCTAATGCTTATCAAAGAAACTGAATAAAATAGAATAAAATAACATTGCTGAATTGTAGATCTAAGCAAGATTTGAATTCAGGTTTTGCCTAATGCTAGATCCATGATCATTTTATGTCACTAGTGGTCCTCAGACTTTGTGATAATAAAATAATACCTAATACAAATTGAACATTTGATATGTGTCCAACACTGTTCCATGCATTTAAAACATATTAACATATTTAATATTCTCAACACACTTAAGTGATATGTTAATATTATTATCTGCAGGGTTTAACTTGCCTAGGATCACTGAGCTAGTAAGTAAAGAGATGGGATATAGACTGCATATTCTGGCTCCTTAAACTAATGCTCTTAACTACACAGTGCCTTGAAGTAGTATCATGATACCTCTCTCTTAAGTAGTATGGGATGACAGGCCCAGAACAAGAACCAAATCTGGTCCACTGCCTATTTTTGTAAATAAAGTTTTATAGGACTCTAGCTATGCTCATTTGTTTACATCATATATCTGCTTTCTTACTACTACTTAATTGAGTTGTTGCAATACAGTCTATATGGCCAGGACTTTACAGAAAGACTTTGCTGACCCCTAATGAAGGCCATGGATAACAAAACAATATTTGTCTATTTTTGAGGTAAGTGAATAAAATCTTTCATAATAATTCATTATTCTTTTTAAACTCCTCATCTCCTCTTACTTACAGAAGCTCATCTAACCAAGAGAACAAGACAAATATATCTATTTGCTGTCACATGCATTTGTCATAAATATGAGTTATTTTGATTTTATTAATAGCTAGCCCACTATACAGAGCTTATTTCACTTTAAAAGACAGTAACAGAAAATAATCTATTTAAACTACAATACTTGAAATAGTAAACATCTGTATTCCTATTAGTAAATTTATATTAAAAGTCAATACTAGTTTTCTCAAGTTTTCATTTTCATCAAGGTTAAAATGAAATAGTTAAGGAATAACTGTCCTGCATCTAAATGAGTCACTGGATGTTAAAACGCCTTTGCTAATCTGTAAGCATGTGAACATTTTACAGTTTATATTACTCCTAAGCAACTGCATTATGTTGTCTGAATTTGTAACACCATCTTTTATACACTCGGCGATTAAAAATAGGCATTTTCACTGTAGTTAAATATGCCTTTGTTTCTGATTTTCAAACCTGAATAAAACACCGTTTCTGTAAAAGTGTGTCTCAGAGGAACACAATCGCAGGCTGTCCACGGCATCATTTGCTTAAATGGCTCTCCGCTCTCTCCTTCCCTCCCCCACCAGAAGCACTGACCACACTAAGCATCCCCTGGGGATCCTGCAGGGCGCCATCTGCTGTATATCTGCTATGTTGCAGCCTGAAATTCTTGATGTGAGATTTAGCCCATCACATCACATAATAGTATGTGAGTTGTATTACAACTGAGACATTAATGCTGGATGCAAGAAGAAAATTAAAAGTTAAACATGCATAGCAGAACCATATTAGTGGTTATTTGATTAATTATTGAATATGATTATAACACAAATAACCACATCATTCAGGTACAATGAGGGTGGCGGTTATTGTTAATACAGGGTTGTAGTTTGTTTTTAATAAGTAATAAAATAATACACATGACTGGCAGATTATGTAAGTACTCATACCAGGAAAGAATTCTCTGCCTGATTGTCATACCCTTTCTCACACTGATCCCACTTCGTTTTTAGTTTGACATTAAATAAATACCAAATGATACACTGATGGCAAAGGAGTAGCCAAAATATTTCTGCAACGTTCATGGGAAGAGAAATACAGAGGAAAACAGCATTGTAGGGGATGGAGTTGGTGTAGTGGGAGCCACTCAGAGTACACACAATTTGCGACGACTGAGTTTTTTAAGGCAACGTTACATATATAAGAAAATATTATGTATATGCAATGATTTTGACAGAAACACATAAGAAAATATACCATGAATATAAAATAAATATCTGCCTTAATTGCACATGTCTACCCCTCCTCAATCACTACCTCTACACATGTAATCTTACCTTGACTACCATGTTTAACATCCCCATACTTTTATAAATATATATTCTTTAATAATATTTAATAATTATTTAGCTTTGCATATTTTTAAACTCTATATTCTGTATGAATTTATCTGTGACTTGGTTTTTGTGTTGAAAACACTCTTTGTGGGACATGATGGTACATGAACATAAAGCATTCTATTACATGAATATACCCGGAGGGAGAGTAACTTGGTACGAGAACTTTGGAAAAACTTTGATGTTATCTAGTAGTTTTGAACATGCACTTACGTAGTAATTCTGCTTCTGAGAGAGACCCGATTCTCATGGATTCTCACTTTGCCCAAAGTCATATGTACCTACTGAGATCTGATGTTCAAATTTGAGCAGTCTGTCGTAGTACAGACTAGTATATTGTGATCACTGTATTAGATTGCCTCTGCAGTATAAATAACAACTTTAGCTAATAGAAGTAATACTCTTTAAAGAAAAAAATAATACCTCAGTATGGAGGGTACTCATGGAAGATGAACGTTTGGTCATCATTATTAATTAACCTAATACAATTTATAATATCCTTCCAAAACTAAGACATGTCTTACCTTAAAACATATTTTAAAAATTCGTTCAGGGCATGTATTATTCATTTTCACATCCTTCAAATTCATAGACCAATGATTTACAAAGAAATAAACCAATAATTTAATAACTGAGAACAAGCTGGAAATAGTTACTATTTCTATTTTAGGCTTTAGCTTTATAAATTAATACTTTGTATAGGTTGTTTTACATATTGAAATTTCTAAAGCCTGGGTAATATGCTTTTGGAATTAATCAGTAGATTGACAAATCCACTGACTGTTTATCTTTTCTTATCATATTTACTTCTCAGCATCATTCCTCAAGTTGGCTTTCTTAAAGTAATGTTTTCCCTTGCTTCTTTTTTTTTTTTTTTTAAGACAATCAGATGTTTTTATTTATTTATTTATTTATGGCTGTGTTGGGTCTTCGTTTCTGTGCGAGGGCTTTCTCTAGTTGTGGCAAGCGGGGGCCACTCTTCATCGCGGTGCGCGGGCCTCTCACTATCGCGGCCTCTCTCGCTGTGGAGCACAGGCTCCAGATGCGCAGGCTCAGTAATTGTGGCTCACGGGCCCAGTTGCTCCGCGGCATGTGGGATCTTCCCAGACCAGGGCTCGAACCCGTGTCCCCTTAATTGGCAGGCAGATTCTCAACCACTGCGCCACCAGGAAAGCCCCCTTCCCTTGCTTCTTGATATTACTCTTGGTATTCTTCCCATCTCATTGGAGACTCTTTTTTTTTTTTTTTAAACTTTCTGATCATTTAATGTTGGAGCTTCCCACCCTGGTGTTACGTACAAGTTCTCTCTTCCATAGCTTTAAACATAATGTATATAATCATGAATACTCAATCTATATTTTTAGCCCTGATCTTTCTGGGTTTGCAGACACATTAATTCAAATTTCTATTTGACAAGTACACTTGCATGTCTAAATAAGCATCTCAACCTCAACCTGGCCAAAAGAAAACTCTTGTTTCCTTCCTGTCTCACACAGGTCAACCCTCTCCTAGTCTTCCCAGTCTCAGAAAATGGCAATAATGTCTGCCTAGTACTCGAAGAACAACTCTCAGTCGCCCTTGCTTCTTCTCTTGCTATCACCACCCAATTCCAATTCATAGCAGTGGCTGCTGACATCACTTCCAAAACAAGTCACACATCTTTTCCCTTCTCTCTGTCTCAACTGCTACTACCATGGTCTGTCATCATTATTTCTCACTTGGAAAAAAACTTTCTTACGTATTGACTGTCAACAGGAAATTCAATTGACATGTAGTAGTTCTCTAGCCAAGGAATGTCAGGTCAAATGTGCTAGCACAACTGAATGCCCAGAAAAACATAAATGACAACAATATTTCCACTTTCAGCTTCAGCTAGTAATAGCCTTTATTAACAATTATTAATATTGAGTTATTATTCAATAAATACAACATATTGTCCTATTAAGAACATTTACTGGTATATTTCCAAGTTTAAGAAATCTCAAATATTCTACCTTGCTTGAAACGGTCAGTATTAATCACACAAATGAATGAGATCATTGCAGCAGCTCCTGTTCAAGGGTACTTAAACCCACACTCTCACTGTGATAACTTGTTATATACATTTTACTGTTTAACTGGCTCTATGAAATAGTTGGTAAACGTTGCATATGATAAAATACAGACTCAAAAACCTTAATCAACTTGTAGCAGCTATTAAGCAGCAGAAGTGAGAATCACACTTAGATCTCAATGGTTTTAAACACTGTAATTTTTACCACTCTAATATACCTCCTCTAGTGGGACTTTGTGGGTGAAATGGGATTAAGGATTAGGGAAGAATTTTTCTCTACCTTCTCTAATCTCTCTCAGAGGACTGTTGAAAGTTAAGGTTGCTTACATAGCAAAAGAGTCATGGAAATATACTTCCCTCCCCTTCTTATCTATTTTCCAGATCAAGCTTATAGCCTCATAAAAAGCCAAGCCTCAGGTAGGTAGAGTATTCTTACTCGGAAACTTATCTATTCTCAATGAATCTAAGTTATGCCATTCTCTAAACTAGAGGTTTCTTCAGGGAGTATACAGGCGATGTATTGCTTTATATGAAGAAAGGGTTCTATATATATATATATATTTTTTTTTTTAACTTATGTTATTCTAAAATTGAGAAGAAAATTAAGCTCCAATAACAACTGGTAAGAACTGACAATAGTGCCCTTAGTCTACGTGATAAATGGTCAGAGTTCACATACAGGTCTTCCAAGGGAAGAAGAGAAATTCCACAACATGGAAGCACTGACAGTGGTGCTATCAGTTATGTGATGACATTCCATGTGTTGCCATATTAAGTGTACAATTTGATAAGCTTTGATAAAAATGTAAATTCATGCAACAAACTCTACCAATCCAGATGTAAACATTTTTTATTACCTTATAAATTTATTTACTAGATGCAGAGCTACTCTGAAAGGTGAAAAATAGTGCTGCAGAGAACCTAGTTCAATCAGACGAAAGGTGCCTTTTGGTTACCTTTAGGGTTTGTCTCACAGATGCGCTCAACCAAACAAAAGTTTAAAGGCTTAAAGGCGTTGTCCATCAGCTATTTCAAGTTAAAGAAGAGCTTATCTTGAAGAGATTAATGGGTGTGGCTTTTGTCTAATGGAGTGAATCCCTAATAAAGTTCACAGAGATCTAAAAAGAATTTAAGAGTTATATTCACAGAAACACTTTACAGTTTCGAATTAAAGGGACAGAGACAGTACAAAATTAAAAGAGGCCTTTGGATACCAATGTAGGCAAACACAAATAAGGATGAGAAAACTATTCAGCTGCAAACATGTGCTAACTTTATAATAAAAGAAAGGATGACTTGAAGGGTAGAACCAAGAGTACAAAGGGTGGAACTAAAAGCCAAGGAGAATTATTCTCAGGCTTTGAGTCCTAATCAAGGACTACTAACCTGTGCATTAGTTCACAGGTCTTCAAATGGAGAACTGTACTTTGGTTGCTGTACTTAAGGCTTGTATCTACAACTGCACATGTTTTACCTAATGAGATTCTGTGCTTTGAACTGATGCTGTGATAGAATGATACTTTGGGTGGCCTTGGGAGGGGGTAAGTATATTTTGGACTGTGAGAGATGGATCTCTGGGGGCCAAGAGGTGGACTATGGTGGCTTGGATAAGAAGGGCCACTATGTTCTGCACTTCGTGGTACCCAGGCCTTTGTATAGTGCCCTCTCACACTGAATCAAGATTGGTCTTTGCGACCAATACAGTTTACAAAAGTGATGGTATGTTACTTCCAAGATTACGTTATAGAAGATATCATTTATTTCCTCTTATGCTCTTTCTCTTGGATTGCATACTCTGGGGGAAGCCAGCTGCCATGTCACACAATGAAGAGGTCCACATGGTGAGGCACTGAGGCTCTGACCACCTGTAGTAAAAAACTGAACCTTCCTGCCACATTACATTAATCCTCAAGCCCAGTCAAACTTTCACCTGACTGCAGTTATGGCTGACATCTCGAGTGCAGCCTCATGAAAGGCCTTCAGCCAGAAGCAGTATGTAAACTGCTCTCAAATTCCTGACCACAAAAACTATGAGACAGCAAATGTCTGTTTTAGTCCACTAGATAATGTGCTATGGAACAATACATAATTTAATTATAAACTTCTATCTTTGTATCCTTCGACCTTGCTAAATTCACTTATTATTCCTACTAGGCTTATCATTAACTTTCTTGTTGATTCCTTAGGGATATCTATACAACCATCTTGCAACTTCGGATACAGGTAGTTTTATCTTTTCTTTCCAATATTTATGCTTTTAATGCTTTTTCTTGCCTATTTTTAGCTAGAACCTCCAGCACAATGTTCATTAAAAGTGGGGAGAGTGGACATTCTTGCTTTGCTAATAGTATTAGAAGCTTCCGTTTTACCTCATTAAGTATGGGTATTAGCTGTAGGGATAGGAGTTCCCTTCTACTACCACTGTGTTCAGTTTTTCTCTCTTTTAACCATAAATTGATGTTTGATTTTTTCAAATGTTTTCTTCACCTATGAATATGCTCATGTACTTTTTCTTTTTTTTAGTTTATTACTATAGTGAATTGCACTGACTGGTTTTTGAATGCTAAACAAACCTTGCACTCTTGCAATAGAACCAAATAGCTCATTGTATATTTTTATATTGCCAATTTTATTTACTAATTTAAAAGACTTTTGCATCCCTCTTTCTCTCTCTCTCCATATACGTGTGTGTGTGTGTGTATATATATATATATATATATATATATATATATATATATATATATATGGGAAATTTTCCTGTGATTTCTTTTTACTTATAAAGATTTTGCCAGGTTATTATAATAGTCCTATGTCTGCCACACCAAACAGTTGAGAAGCATATCTTGTTTCTCTATTTCCTAAACTTTTTTGCATAATATTAGTTTTAAGTCTTTCTTAAATATTTGTCAGAATGCACCAGTGAAACCTCCTGGGCTTAGATTTTCTTTATGGGGATCATTTTTTCTTTTTTAATAATAAAATATATCCCTTTAATAGAAATTGGACTACTCTGATTTTTAATTTCTTCTTGTGTCATTATGGAAAGTTGTATTTTACAAGGGATTTGTGATTTTCATCTAAATTGTCATATTTATTGCCATACTATTGTTTATAACATTTCCTTATTATCCTTTTAATTCCCATAAGATTTGTAGTGATTATTTCTCCCAGCAATTCATTGCTGATATTAGTAATTTGTATTTCTTATTTTCTTTTTTTCCTCTACAGTCTTTTTTTTTTTAACTTCTCAAAGAACCAATTTGAGCCCTTCGTAAATTTTCTATTATTTGTCTGTTTTCAGTTTTATTAATTTTGTTTTTTATATTTATTTCTATTACTTCCTTGGGGTTTAATTTGCCATTATTTTCTAGCTTCTTAAGGAGAAAATTAGTTATTAATTATGGCACTTTATTACTTTAAATATAAACTTTTAAAGTTATAAATTTCCCTCCAAGCATGGTTTCAACTATATCCCATGAATTTTGATTTATTCTATTATTATTACCATCTCATTTGAAACACTCTAAAATTTCCCTGAGGCTTCTAAATTGATCCATGGGGTATACTGAAGTTTGCTGTTTAATTTCAAAATATTTGATGTTTTTCTAGTTACTTGATTATTCATGATTTTTAATTTAATTCCACTGTTCTCAAAAAATGTATTACATAGATGTCTACATTTGAAATTTATTGAGATATTTCTCTGACCCAGCATATACTCTGTCTTGGTGATGTTCCACACGCACTGAAAAGCTGGTATAATTCTATTATGTAAAAGTCAGTCATTACTAAAGAAGTTAAATATGTTGTTCAAATTTTCTGAAACTTTCCTGATTTTTAGTTCTTTTATCAGTTATTGAGAGAAGAGTTAAAATCTTCAACTATGATTGTGAAGTACCTACTTCTTCATTTAGTTCTGTCAGATTTTGCAACATATATTTACAAGTTACATACATAGGCCATCCACATGTATGACTGTTATGTCTTCCTGATGAACTGACTCGTGTGTGTGTGTGTGTGTGTGTGTGTGTGTATTTTATTTTTTTTCACATCTTTATTGGAGTATAAATGCTTTATAATGTTGTATTATCATTATGAAATGTAGCTCTTTGATTCTGGTGATACATCTTATCTACCTGACATGGGTATAGCCACTCTAGTTTTCTTGCATTTGCAGTTTTTGTGGTGTATCTTTTTTCCAATTTTTATCTTAAACAAATTTTTATGCAAGCAAAAACAAGCAAATAAGCATAAGGTAGGTAGCAGAAACTTGGAATTTTGTTATTTTCAAAAGATAAATATAAAGAGCAGTCTAATTATTATATTGTTATCTAGATTTACATGGGTAATTGTTTGTTTTTGGTGAATTTCCATACTTCATGACTCTCCACTGTTGCTTTTTCCTTCTGTAATTATCCATCGTCGGAGCTCCTATTCTACAGGCTTTTCATTTCCTTTTGAGATTTGCTGATAGGAAAATGTTAGTTTATAAGAATGTTGTCATAGATTTTGGAATCATTTCACCAAAATGTGCTAAAAGAAAAAAATCTTTAAGAAATCCCCGCCATACAATGATTTATGGTGAAGTTCAAAACACTCCAAGTTTTGTCATATATTTATGTGTTGTATTTAAAAATAAAAGAAATAAGAAGTTTACATTTAAAATTATCCTTGAAAGTTTCCCATTATTATTTTTTAGAGATAATAAAATTAGTTTGAACTGCTAGCTTGTTGAGAAAAAAAGAAAAATGGGTAAGAGCTCTTTATTCAATGGCAAACCCAAATGTTTATGTCAACTACCTGAGCTTGTAAATGATATTGATTCTCGAACAAATAGTTCTCTGATTTTCAATAATCTAATTTTCTTGTTAGATTCGCCTGATCATATCAACATTTTTAAAATTTGTTTAACATTTATCTAACTTTAAAAAAATGTCTTATATGATTCAGGAAATTTGCTAGGAACATTTGTTAAATATAAATTAAAAAGGCAAGGGTTTTGGGTGGAGGAGCATTGCAAACAATCTTGGATAAACATTCTTATTAGCTGTTATCTTACTAGAAACTATGCACTGCACCTAAAATCCCTTCCCAGTAGTCTTCTTGGTCAGTTACTGTACAGTACAAACAAATTTTATAATAAGAGAATAACAAAAAGAGAACAAACTGAAACGAAACATCAAAACAAAAACTACTTCTGTAGATATTGTATTAAATATTTTCTTCTTTTACAGGTAATGGAGTTATGTGAAAAAGCTAACAAAGAAGGAAGAAAAATTTATATAGTTCTCCCTTGCTGCAGTCACTTTTTTTTTTAAATCATTAATATGAAAAAATAAAGTGACAGCAGAATTTCTTAGGGCCCAAAGCCAGCCTTTTTTTTTTAAATAAAGGAATTGATATTTGGGGTTGTAATAGCAAATGATCTCCAAAGAAGGGGGATAAAAATGGCAGTGTGAGCTTCCATTCAGATTATTCACACTTGACCTATCTCAGAATTAAAATCTAAGATGTCAACAGAGTAGCATTAGGAAAAATCTCAAATAGGAGTGGTTTCTAGTGTGATACACTAAACTCATTAATGAGTATTTTCATCTTAAAAATAAAATAATTGGGATCTTCTGCAGTTAAAAATTATCTGTAGTGGGAAGCAGCAGCATAGAACAGGGAGATCAGCTTGGTGCTTTGCGATGACCTAGAGGGGTGGGATAGGGAGGATGGGAGGGAGGCTCAAGAGGGAGGGGATATGGGGACGTGTATGCATATGGCTGATTCGCTTTGGTGTACAAGAGAAACTAACACAGTATTGTGAAGCAATTATACTCCAATAAAGATCTATTAAAAGAAATTATCTGTATATACAGGTGGACTACTAAGCATCATAAAAATAAGTTAATAGAAATAAACTCTATTTGTCTATGTTAAAAAAGGTATTATTGATCTAAAATGAATAGCTGGAATTAAATTCAGCAATGAAATCTGAATTGCCATTTAAAAACTCATGGCTTCGAGGATATTTCAGTTTTCTTTAAAGGCATCTATTATGAATATCTTTTTTCTAGAACAGATGTTAATGCTAATCATATAATAATATTGCTTTTCTTGCTGACCATAAACAGTAAGACCCCCTGATCTCTGAATGGGCTTAACAAACAGATGTAATTATTGTTCATTTTACATTAGCTTTAAAAGTCAATTCTCTTCAGTTTCTTCAAATACTCTTTAATGAAGAAAAACAGATAGAAATATAAAAACAATCTCAATATATTCTGAATATTGACTTTACAGTGAATATCACTGCGTATTTTTAAATTATAAAATTAAGTACCATAAGAAAGCCCCTTGACTCTTCCTGTCAGTTTTTCCTACTTCCTTTTACTTTTTTGATTTTTTAAAATTAAAATCCAGACCAAAGAGAGAGGTAGAAAACTGAATACTTGACTGTTACAGACTTTGAGATTAATATCTTTTAATATAACAGCTATTATTAAGTTTGCGTTGTTCAGAGAGGTTCAGACTACATGTCAAGCAAAAGGTCAGGAAGCCTGGACTAGTGCAGAAAGAAACTTATGTTGTCAATATAGAAACCATATAGTAATACATATAGCGGTGTACTGGTAAATATTTAACAACAGCTCTCCAAAATTTAAAAGCCCTACCTTGCATTGTTTGCCAATTTCTGTGGCATAATATTCCCATGTGGCTGATTTCAAGCTAACAAAGTGACATAAATGAATGTACAATTGGGAAATATGCACATTAGCTATTATATAGTATTTCTACATATAGATCCAATAGATGTAAACAAGCTCACAAGTGTAATTAATAGTAAAATATAGTAAAGTTAGTAGGAAATGTAGAGTTTTGAGTACTGATTACCCTTTTAAAAATATAATTTGTTTCATTATAAGTGTATATAATTTAATTTTTTTAATGCCTGTGCTTAACTGTCAGCTCATAAAATTCCTGAAATTCTAACAATGATCAAGTATAAGCACACCACTCCTACACACCACTGCATAGATTCTAGACACAAAGACCACCCCAGAGATATAAACTGGTATGGGATGCAGAGATCTCTTCCAGTTATTACTTTAATAGCTCACAGGAATACATGACTGGATGTCCCTAAGAGTCTATGACAATCACTTCTCTTAAATTCCCTTCTCTCTCCCTGATTCAATTCTGGCCTCTAGTGGTAGCCACTAGTGTTGCTATTATTATTATCAGTGTTAGAAAAGGAAATATCAGCGGTCAACATTGTAAGTGAGTCATAATACTACTCATACTAAATAGTTACATTTTTCTATTCTCACACTATTCATTAACATCCCTTTTCAATAATGAGAAATCATTTAAATGATAATAGGGCATGATAAAATGTCACTGAATTGAGAGTCAGAAATCTCAGGCTGTTGTTCTGAATTCACACCCACTAGAGGAAAGTCATGTAAAATTTTGGTCCCCTCATTTTACATCTTTGAAATAATAATGTTTACACTTTTTATAGAAATCCTCCAAAGAAAATAACTGTTGCAATTATAAAAATAAAACCATAACATACTTGAATCCTAAAGAATGGCTGATTCTTGACCATAAAGATGAAAGACTCCACTGCGTATTTTCCTGACTAGCTCATCATCTAACTGAGCATAGACTGAAAGAGGGCACCTGGAGTCAATGGGCAAAATCAATCAAACATTCAGATGAAATTTTACTAGATTAATTGTTATTGGAACAAAAATGACTAAATAAACTACTTTTATGGTATCATATAAAGTCTCAATATCATTAAAATGAAGTCCAGTTAATAGGTCTCTCAATAGCCTTTTAAAAACCTAACAGCTGATGCCCATTTCTCTTTATCTGACTTTTCCCAGACTAGGTATCAATTTATTCTTTTTTAATTCCTTCACAGAATCTTAGAATTTTTGAGTTGAAGAGTACCTTATAAACCAGAACTACAAACCCTTCATTTGACATATGAGAAAGGCTAAGTTCCAAGAGGATACCTGACCTCTGCCCAGTGTTATGCAGTTAACTATTGATAGAAGCAGGCACTAACCAGGTCTACAGACTTCACTATCTACCAGCACTGAAAACATTAATCTTAGAGCAAACCATTACCTCTTGTAGAACTCTTTTCATCTTTAATAATAATGTCTTGACGGCTGTGCAGTCCTGTAGCATCAGTCTGAATGGCATAGAATCGATGCCTCCATTTTCTTCCACACCTGGCAGGGGCCAATCTGCAGATGGACTGCTGGGTGTTCCCCTGATATGGGGACACCTGGCTTCCGGATCAATCTCTTTTGTTAATTTCAGGGAAAGGTTCCTAACAAGAAAAAAATGAACAAAAATTACTAGGTAGCATATTCAGAGCAGTATTTTCCAAGCTGTTGATCAATGTCAGTAGTGAGCTAGAAAAAACTTCCTTGTGACTCTCATTATTTCTTCACATTAGTCTTTGGAAATTCTGAAACTTTCTGTCAAAATTATGAAATGATTTGTCAATTTTATATGTAGCGGTAATAAGGTTCAATGACAATCACTATTTTAGAATGTGATTTTTTTCCCCAACTGGAATTTAATTTATACATGATAACAATGGGTTTACACTTATTTAACCCTTTTAAAAATGTTGAAAGTCAAAAGTAATCACTGAAAGAGGAATTTCATATAGAGATTTTCTGAAAATATGCTTAAAAATTAACTGGAAAGAAAAGATTAAGAAACCAAAATTTGGGATAAAATAATTTTAGTAATTATTCTTTTAAATTACTAAATCAATCAATTGTGGATTCAACCATTTTGTGGATTAAGAAAGACTAGTATGAATAGGATTTTATGTGAAAATAGTAAAATAACTGAGAGATGCATAACTTCATATGTAATTAGCATGCTTATCAAATAATCATTAAATTTTTAGCATAGTAATATGTGGAAAAATAATACTTATTTTATTCTACTTGATATAAACGATTATTTTTAAATACTGCATTTTGAAAATAACTTAACACGCTTATATTGAAGGTATATATAACGAAAAGATATTAAGATTAACAATTTTCCAAATGTGCCTATGAGGTAGATATAAAAATAGTATGAAAAGAGCAGCCTACGAAAATAGTCATTTTTAATGAGTTTTTATAAATTTGTTTCCATTCATTAAAACTAATGGGCCTATACAATAATGGCAATACTATAACATAGCTCAGGATATTTATGAAACTTATGCTCAATTTCAATAGCTTTTATGTATATTATTTACTGAAGTATATGACAAGGTCACTTGGCAACCTAAATTGAGAAAAAACAGCGTTGCCTTGGAGCCTGCCACCAAGGTCAGGCAAAGACGCAAATAAAAAAAATATGTCCTTGGTTAATTTTATCCAAGTCTGATTATTCACAAATAGTATAACAATTTATAAAGTATCGGATAATTAGCAAAGAAACACATTTTTGGATCACACAATTGTTTACTTGTCTTCATGGGTATATTCATGATCACAATTGTTATTTGAAGTGATCATATTAATTACTATCCCCACTTTACATTTACAGTGAAATAATAAATAAATAGTCATAGCTAACATTTTTTGAGGATTGACTGTGGGCCAAGTACTGTGCTAACCACTTCCTGTGTGTTAATTTATCCAAACCTTGAACAAAACCAAGAGGTAGCTATAATGAGTATCTTCATTTTACATATGAGAAAATAGGCCCAGATAAGTAATTCTTCTCAAATTTGAATAGCTATTAAGAAGTTGACCTGAGATGAACCAACCTAAGTACATAAGCAGGATAAGATTTTTTTTTCCTACTAGCCACTTAACATGCATATATATACAATAATAATTAATGTATCTCCTGTAGTCCTGTAAGGACTTCATATATGCTAAACCACTTAATACTCATACAACTCTTTGAGGTATTATAATCCCCATTTCACAGTTGAGGGATTTGAATCTCAAAGAGGTTCATCATGCTGATGGCAACACAGCAAACAAGCAACAGAGCTGAGATCTGAGCGCAGGCAGTGCACTCGAGCTCTTAGTCACAAGATCCTGCATCTCATGTGAAAAACAAACAAGCAAATGAACAAAAACAAAAATTGAAAAAAATAAAACATTCCTATAATTACACAAAGCATCATTTATATTTTCATTTTTAAAATATATTTTTCATGTGGCTTAATAGCATCAAAACAAACAACCCAGTCAAAAAATGGGCAGAAGACCTAAATAGACATTTCTCCAAAGAAGACATACAGATGGCCAAGAGGCACATGAAAAGATGGTCAGCATCGCTAATTATTAGAGAAATGCAAATCAAAACTACAGTGAGGTATCACCTCACACCAGTCAAATGGCTGTCATCAAAAAATCCACAAACAATAAATGCTGGAGAGGGTGTGGAGAGAAGGGAACCCTCTTGCACTGTTGGTGGGAATGTAAATTGATACAGCCACTGTGGAGAACAGTACGGAGGTTCCTTTAAAAAACTAAAAATAGAGCTACCATATGATCCTGCAATCCCACTCCTGGGCATACATCCATAAAAAAACATGCACCCCAATGTTCACTGCAGCACTGTTTACCATAGCCAAGACATGGAAGCAACCTAAATGTCCATCGACAGAGGAATGGATAAAGAAGATGTGGTACATATATACAATGGAATATTACCCAGCCATTAGAAAGAATGAAATAATGCCATTTGCAGCAACATAGTTGGACCTAGAGATTGTCATACTGAGTGAAGTAAGTCAGACAGAGAAAGACCAATATTGTATGATATTGCTTATATGCAAAATCTAAAAAGAAATGATACAAATGAACTTATTTACAAAACAGAAACAGATTCACAGATTTAGAGAACCTGTGGTTACCAGGGGGGAAGGGATAGTTAGGGAGTTTGGGACTGACATGTACACACTGCTATATTTAAAATAGACGACCAACAATAACCTACTGTACAGCACGGGGGAACTCTGCTCAATATTATGTAGCAATCTAAATGGGAAAAGAACTTGAAAAAGAATAGATACATGTATATGTATAACTGAATCACTTTGCTGTACACCTGAAACTATCACAACATTGTTAATCAACTATACTCTGATATAAAATAAAAAATTTAAAAAATAAAATATATTTTATCTGATATGACTTGATTCATTTTAATTATATATAACTTGTAGTGAGCTATACAATCATTCTTAAAGGTTTTTATTTTATTTTAGTGTCTAAGACCAATAAGAATAAAATAAAATATAAAAATTAAAATTCACAGCACAAATAACAATATTTTAGTTATAATAGAATTTTCAAAGATTTATCAGGTTTAAGTTGTGAACTTGCCTGGTGTCTGGCACCTATTAGGCTGACTCAGTAAATAATTGTATAAATGAAGTTGAATAAATGAATACAATAATAAGTAAATGAATGAAACAATTCTTTGTAATAATCTATGCATACAACTCTCATTTGTACACAGACATTTTTCTGGAAGGTGAATTTTTATGTAATGCAGGGCTGCCACCCACGGTTCCAAATTTCCCAGCACTCTTACAATAAATTAAACTAACAATTTTATAATTCCTTTTAATTAGATCGCTGTTTCTTTGAACCTATTTGTCCAATTATGTATCTAAACATCAATAAAGACTGAAAAAGCTTTCAGAAACCATACCAGTGTGAAGCTCTGCAACTAATTTCAGGAAATTACTGAGATCTTAAGAATTACAGTTTAGCATTTACACATCTAAGGATCACTGCTGTTTCAGATAGTTACGAATGGAGTACATGCAGAAATGTACTTAGAAGATAAAATCAGCCATTCGTTTTATACTTCAAAAGTGTGGATCTATCCTTAATTCCAACAAGAAAGAGAATGATGGCGTTATGTCACAGTTATGGAAAACATCCGCATTGTGTCCAGCAGAGCAACGGGGGCTGATGTTGCAGAGATTCATAGGATTCTGTCACTGACCTCAAGAGGCTCACCATGAACATTAACTGCTTAATAATTGATACCAAAAAATAACAGCTAATATTCTTTCCCATATGGAAAACAAATCCATTTATTTCTCCATGCAAAAGAGTGGGCTGCAACACCACAATAATCAAAACCATTCTTCATTAGGTTGAGTCAGTTAGGAAAATGGGCTGTTAATCAGGTCTGCTACTCAGCCGCACAGGCCAGCACAGGTATCCTAGTCTATATTTATGGTCATTGTATTTCTGATTGATTGGTGCCTGGGGAATTACAATTATTAAATATTTTGAATACTAATGTGTTTAACAATAGACTATGATTGGGCCAAAAATACCCATGTGTCTCTGGGCAAATACACCTAAAAAAAATCCATCCCTGTAATTGATAAGAAAAGGAGAAAAGTCTCTAATATGAAGTCATAGTTTCCCCTGGCACAGACAACCCATAAGAAGGCCGGGAGGGTAGAGCAAGGTTCAGGTGCTCTCCTGTTCCTGCATTAGCAGGGCTCACGAGATGATGCAATTCATGCACTTCAGGATATATAGCTCTCTGTCTGCCAACACTCTGAATTATTATTGCCCAGAAAACTGAAGAAACGTGCTTTATATCAAAACAGATAGTCCGTTCACTTCACACACACACACAAAGGGTAAGATACTGAAGCCCGATACAGTGGTTCATTAATCACCATAACTACTGCAAACAAAAAACAAAGACAATGTAATCTCCACTGAGCACATTCATATACACTTCACCCTCTCTGTATCATCTCCATGAATCTTTGCTAGAATTGCTCAGTAATACTTTTACTTGCGTTGTTGATTATAAATGCCAACCAAGTCTTTATAATTGAAAATTTAGTAACATTTAGATAAAGTCAAATTGAGACTTATGGGCCTTTCTTAGTCTGTACGTTTTAGATAATAAAGCTTTTGAGTAAAATTAACAGCAAAATTCATAAATGTTACATTAAATATATTCTTGAAAGTTTCAACTTGAGAAACTGGAGAGTTTCAACTGGTATTTAAAACGTTTGACTCAAACTCCTATGGTGAATTGGCTCTGTACTTTTGTCACTGGGATTCTTTGTGTGAAAGAAATTTTCTACCAAGCTAGATCAAAAGTTCTGCTGCAATTCTATTTTTAGTATGACAGATAAGTTTAATGGGAAAATATATATCTTGACATAAACTATACAGTGATTAAAGAATTTTTGCTTACCAGGAAGAGAAAATAAAAGTATTTTCCTTATTTTTTAATCATTTGGTTATAACTAGAACTATCATTTGGATACCGAGATATTTTCTTCCCACCCATATGTATTCTTCAAATCATTTGAAAACTTCTCAACATAATGGCCCAAATTAATAACAAAATACAAGAAAATGTCAGTTGCAAAAGACTGATGCTCTTACCTGTCATAGGAGCTACTCCTTATTTAGTGTACTGACACCTTTCATGATAGCAAATATCTGCGGTCATTAGGGATCGCAATGATTTACACTTTGTAATGTGCCTATGATTTCTGAACTAGATTTCCAAGGAATGAAAAGTAAAAGTAATCTCCATTTGTACAGCATAATAAATAAGCATATGTATACAACTGCCTTCCAAAGCTTCATTAAGTAGATTTGAAGAAAATAATATTGTGTTTTTAAAAACCATACTTAGGAAACTTATTGTTATTTAAACCTCATTTCCAAAAGGCCCAGGTTATTTATGGTAAATTAAATCTTAGCTTTGAATAATTCTAAGACAGGCATGAAGGTATAAATCCATATTCATGAACTGGCATCCCAGAACCTAATAAAAAAATGTTTAGGGAACTAACTACAAAAAGACTTGGTTGATGAATAAACTATGTATTTTTCTTATGTTTTCTTTCAAAATATGTTGTTTAACTGAAAGTGTCATCTTAGGAAGATACTTGTATCTCAGATTGTATTATAATTGGATATTTAGCTGTATTTCTGGAAGGGATGAAACCAGCATCCATCCTTCCACAGGAGGATAAGTGGTTATAAGAACGTTTGATATTTTACATTTAGATATGAATTCACATATGAGGAGGATTTCACTAGCTGAAATGATGTAGCTGAAGTGATGGGTATCAGAAAGGCAAGATATGGGGAAAGGTAAGATAAAATCCAAATATCTTAACATAACCAACAAGGTTCTCCATAATCTAGCAACTGTCTGCCTCACCACACTTCATCTTCTAACAACTACCTCCTTGTTTTTTAAGTTCCAAACACAGTTCTTCATTCAGGCCCTGAAATGTGCCAAGCTCCAACCTGCCTCAGGAACTTTACATATGTTCTTCTATCTGCATGAAAAAGTGTTGCTTACCCACCTTCCAGCTCTTGCCTTAAAATACATCACTTCTTCAAGGAAATCTCCTTTGCATCTCATATCAAAAGAATAATCAAATTTAGTGCTACAAAAAGCATTATAGATCTAGTTTAACATTCCTATTTAATATATAAGGAGCTCAAACCTAAATTAATTTTCTAAGTGTCACACAGCTAGAAGGTGTAGAATTCCAGTCTCCTGACTTCTTGTCTAGTGCTCTTTTCTTCATACTGCATCATCTTTTAATAGGGTTAAAATTTTAAATATACTTGTATTTACCTATGTTCTTTTCACTGAAGCTACAATAGTAAAATATTAGGTTACGATCTTAGGGAATAAGATTAAATAGTAAGGACTCCTATTCCCTACAACAGTTAGAATTTCCTTCTCTAAAATTTTCAAGAATGTAGATATTCTATGAATGTAAATCTGCTCATACAAACTTTGAAAGTAGTTGTTTAATCATAAAAAGAAATGACTGAGTTGATTGCCTTTGTTCAGCAACTTTTCTCCATGCCATTAATGTCATCCATGTTTCTCCCTGCCTTCTCTACTTTTGTTTTCACATGTCGTTTAAGATCCAGTTTAAAGATCATTTCTGTAAGAAAAATAATTAGAATTGATAAATATAGAGATGAACGTAGTACAATAAAGTTCAGCAGAGAGCGACTCAAATTATTGTTTAAAAAAATCCCATGTTCACACATACATATAAAGATATACAACAAAATCTGTTTGTGCACATGTATACATTTTTCACTTTGCAATTACTCATTTAATTGTAGATATTGTAAGTTTTAATTTGCTATGATTGAATTAATAGTGCAATCATTTTTCTTTGCCAGAGCACTCAAGCTGTCAGAAAGTTGAGGGCACAGAACTATCAAAAATATTTTATATAGATGGAGATCAAATTTTTATTTATTGTCCCCTGATATTATAGAAGTGATTCTCAATTTAGAAAACCTCATAAACTGGCTGGTCTTCCTGTGTCTAACAGATATCAACCAAATATTTTTTAAAAAACATAAGTTCATTATCTCTAGTCTTCCAGGCAATTCATCATGTAAACAACATCAGTTCTCTGATATGTTTGCAGACTCCTATCTTCAACATTTTCCTTATTTTACACTTCTCTATTCTGGAGCTCAGAAAATCTTCCCACCCTCTCATCCACCACTCCATGGAAGTGATTTTATTTGGAAAATTTTGAACTATACAAGGAAAACAAATTAAAGTAAAACAAAATCTGATCTCCGAGAAATAATTATCTCACTATGATACCAAAGAGCTTTTAAAAATAGTTCAATTCCACTGTAGTAAACTGTTACTAAATTTACTTTCAAATGCATTTATAAACATGAAAATCATCTAAAAATGGGAAAGGGTTTTACTGTATTATTTTATAGTTAATGTCTTGATTGTTGACAGAATTCTATAAATATATTTTAGATACTTGGCATCTTCTATAGTTATCTAAGATACATATTTTATAGTTACCTATTTAGTGTACTTTATATATTATAATTTAAATAATTTACATATAATTAAGATTTTTTAATGAAAGAAATACACAATTTATTATTTTATATTTGCTTTGAAAAAATAATCTTTTTTTTTAAAGTCACAAATTCAAGCTCTAATATGACTTGCCTTACTATGAAATTTCTTTCTTTTTTTTAAACGAATGTTTTTCAACTATAAGAGCTTCCTATTTGTAGGGTAATAGAATCAGTAAAATGAGAATCGTCATTTTTAGAGATGTAAATTGTGTTTTTGAAAATAATTTTTTCCCAATGCTACTTATTGCCTGTCCTTTTCCCTTCAATATCAGGATAATAAGTCACAAAAGTACCAAGCTCTTGCTTCACATCCATATCATGTAGGGAATTTGATTAATCTTTCAGAACCAAACTATCACTATAAAACCCATCCTATTTCATTATTGCATAATATATTTAGAACTTAATGTCATCATTTTAAGAATTTGTATGTAAAAGTCTCCTCTTATGACCATTTAAGGAGAGCACACAATGGGTTTTTAGATATAATTTATAAGAAAATTTATAAAAAATATGTAACTGTATATTTGCTTACAATAATTTGTATTACATCAGAACATTCTTAAAAAACAAAACAAAACCATAGAATGTCTTCAATTTGCCTCTAGGTATCTAAGTAACCTTTACAAAATGCAATTTTTTACAAATATTGCGGTTACGGTCTATTACAATAAAAATTCTGATATAATACATACCACTGAAGATATGTTAAAAGTTATACAACCTACAGTCAATTACATAGTTTTAAAAGACTCTTCCATGCCCTTCACCTTTTTAAAATATTCAAGATCTGGCAAACTAAGTGTAATAAGTATTAGCCATGAAAGTATAATATAGGAGGTAGTGTTTCCAAACAAAATCAATTCTTGTGCTGTAACTTGACATAAAGGCAATACCTAAAATTACTGGCATAATACAGAGCGGCAAGGAAACTGTAAAACTCCAATGCTTTTCAAAGCTAAAAGAATTGGAGATTTTGACTTTGAGTAAATCTTTAGAACCACAAAACTTTATCAGTATGAGAAAGATTAGTAAAACCTACATCACACTTATCAACCAAATTTCCCAGATTCCATTCTTGAGGTAACAAAAGGCATTGTCATGGTCTACATTCAATTTCAACTAGAAAAGTAAAATTTTCTGTATTACACAAAATCAAGAATTTCTAAATATCTTGCCAAACTCACTCATACATACACAAAAAGCACCTGGGCTTACTTTTAAATACATGAATTCCAGGGGTGTATCTCCAGCCCACTGTGCCACCTGCCTTAGTAAGACAAACAAAACATGTAGTATAATAGCAGAATAGGTTAGACATATCTTATCGCACTCACTGGCCATAATTTTCTCCAGGATATATGTGAGTTTTGACATAATGTGGCTCATTTATACTTATCCTTTAAGCCTGGATTAGTGCACCCTCTCTCCCAGGAAATCCTCTCCAATCCTTCCAGCTACCTCAGGCTGCACTAATTGCCTCTTCCTTTTGGTCCAGTAACCCTAAATAAGGTGATACTCTCCTTTGGTGATCCTTATATTTCCAAGTCACTGTTGAATAAATTAATATATGGCAATTTCACATACACTAAACACGTGTGCTAAGAATTCTACCTTATTAATCCTCAATAACGGGTTTACATATTACAATTTCCCATGGATCACTTTTCAGATTTATCTTTAAAGCTTTACCTAGGCAAAACTATTTAAGGTAGTCAGTATGTTATGGGTAGATACAGAAAGAAGTAGAACTAAAACAAGTAGAATTAAAACAACAACACTGACAGAAATAACAATAATAATAACGATAGAAACTCATTTGGAGTATGAATATAGATATCAAGTACCATTGTCCCTCAGTATCTGCAGAAGACTGGTTCCAGGACCGAGGACGTATATCAAAATCCATGTATGCTCAAATTCCACAGTCAGCCCTCCAACTCCGTGAGCTCCATATCCGAGGATTCAATCAACACTGGATCATGTATTATTTGTGATCCTGGGTTGATTGAATCTGCAGATGTGAAACCCACGGATATGCAGGGCCAACTATATATTTATCGAAAAAAAATCCAGGTATAACAGACCAGCACAGTTCAGACCCGTGTTGTTCAAGGGTCAACTGTAGTTGCACGAGAAGAAAGTGTAACTGAATTTTCATAGTTTCTCGGTTTAAATTTAGGTCCTCCTAAGAAGTAAGATTTTTTTTTTTTTTTAAGGTGTAGATTTATTTATTTATTTATTTTTTGGTTGTATTGGGTCTTCGTTTCTGTGCGAGGGCTTTCTCTAGTTGCGGCAAGTGGGGGCCACTCTTCATCGCGGTGGCCTCTCACTATTGCGGCCTCTCTTGTTGCCGAGCACAGGCTCCAGACGCGCAGGCTCAGTAGTTGTGGCTCACGGGCCTAGTTGCTCCGCGGCATGTGGGATCTTCCCAAACCAGGGCTTGAACCTGTGTCCCCTGCATTGGCAGGCAGATTCTCAACCACTGTGCCACCAGGGAAGCCCAGAAGTAAGATTCTTGTTCTTGTGGAGAACTATTTTATGTAATATAAAGTTATAGTGGAGGTACAATTGTTTGAATGAGGAAAACCTCGTTTTTAATAATATAGAAGACAATGTGTAGTATCCCACTTATTTTGAAGATTATTCCTACTAAATGAAAAGTACATAATTAGGTTCTAGCCAATAAGCTGTCTCAAAGCCCTAACTCTAGAAATTAAGTGGCTTTTGGAATCATGAGTATTGAAGAGTTACAACTTTGTGCCTAAAGTAAGATTAAGAAAAATTAGAAAGTACCTGAAGATTAACTGGATATCAATAAGTAACTATTGTTTTCTCCAATTACCAGTTGTAATTATATCCTAAATTATATCATCTTTTAAGATATTGAATAGTCAATTATGATATTATATACTGTGATTAACATACTGTGAACTATAATTCAGTTAAGAGAACTTCGAGCTATCCTTCAGTTTGGATTAGTGGAATACAAGGCCACAGTCCAGCCTTTTGATGGGCAGTTTGAATTGCAGCTGCAGTGCACAGTAATTAGAACACAGCTGCCCTGCAAACGCAGTCCTATATGAGATTGCCTGCATGTGATATAAAACACTGGTATAGATTTGGGGGCTAAAAAGTATAATTGCTTTTTATTTTTAGCAAAATATTAATGATCAAATATGTTTTTAAAAAACTTATATTCAGCATAATAATAGCTAAATAATCCTAGTAAAGAATCCTGCTAACTTTACGACTGTATTCCTTAAACATTCATTCATTTGTCCATTCTTTCAATAATTATCTATTGAGCACTCGTAATACCTATTAATGTCCTAAGAAATAAGATTTGTGAAATCTTATAGTAAATAGTTTTCCTGGAAGATGTTTAGATGGCTTATTAAAAAACTGTCTCAAAAAAGGTGCTAAATTTAATTCAAATTTCTATGTTAAATATTATAATAATAAACATTATGATAGTAAAAGCACACTATCAACATGTAGAACCATCGAATGGCGCTGATTCTAAAAATGTAGTTTTTTTGTAAACAATAGCAAACTTAACCATGAATAGACAAGAAAGACAAAAGGTGTCAATCTTTTTTTCTCTCTGAAATGGAGAACCGCTGTACTTGGTATAAATAGCAGGCCAGATTATTTGTGTAAATGAAAAGCATATAGCACCATTTATACATAATTATACATCATAGAACTGTCAAGGTATAAATATCTGTTGCAAGGAACAAACAAAAAATCCTTGAGGCCAGTAAGAGAATCTGAGGCTAGACCTTGAAAGGACTGACATAAAGACAGAGTGTCATGGCTGAACTGATTTAAACGCTTCAGTTTAAAGTAGCTGAATTACCTTTCCATTATTCATCAGTACAGCACGAACACAGAAAAACACTAATATAAACATGATATGTGGCTATAAATCAGAAGGTTAGATAAGTCAGAAACTGCAAAATGTTTTAGGTTTCTGTTGATGAATCTTTTCCTAACTCCTGTCTGGAAGATACACTTAGATTGTTGGACTCTGTCTCCAATATATTCCTCTTTGAATGTTATCTCAGTTTCTTTCTTCCTATGCTGAAGTGTACTTGACATTTAAAACCAGATAACAGTTGGTGCTGGTGGCATAGGATGGTTTCTCTTTTACACAAGCAGCAGAAACACAGATTGGTATCAATGTTCAATTGTCTTCGAAACAGAGATGAGGATGAAAAAGAAAATACCCAGCCCTTTTTTTGTACGCAACCAAAGAAGAGCTGATAAAAGAAAACCTCCATTTTGCTCTTTCCTCTCCAGAGACAACTACCCATTTAAGGAAGTATAACAGGAAAAAAAATTCCTCAGAAAGAAATGAAGTTCCATTCCTAAAACAAGTCTTCCCAAAATGACTGTATTAAGTTGCTTTATATCTACTTTTTTTTTCTTTTTCTTTTGTTTCGGCCACGCCGTGGGGCATGCAGGATCTTAGTTCCCAGACCAGGGATGGAACCCATGTCCCCTACTTTGGGAGCGCGGAGTCTTAAACACTGGACTGCCAGGGAAGTCCCTATACCTACTTTTCGATGCCTGAAAAAAAAAATGTTTCCTTTAATGAGCAGTCTTAATTGTGTTCTGAATTGTCACCTTTTAAGATATTTTAATAGTCAATTATGGTATTAATAATCTACAGAGGAGGAATCTAAGATGCAGAGACTGAACAAGATGCAAGTAGCAAAACTGGGCTTTAAATTCAACAATTTTGGCTCCAGATTCTGCGCCCTAATCCTTCTGCTTCCTCCAGAGACAGCTGCTTGGCAAGAAGTCAATGAGCTCACGAAGCCAGACTCTAAAGGTCATAAATACATATTGATTGGAAAATATAAGCTAATATTACTTCAGAGTACTTCCTATGATCTTTTTTATCTCTTTTTCATCTAAAACATGTTTTTATCTTATTCTTCAATAGTTTCATAGAAGAGTAGAATATTATACTTTAATAATTTATATTGGGAAATTTACCTGAAAACAATTTTGTTTTTAAAAAAAGTTTCCTACAAACACTGAAGTGAACAATTTGGGGATATTTAAAGCCCAGTGCCTATGATCCAAAGGAGGCATTACTGGAGCACTGTTATAAATAAACTATTAATATTCTTAGAGGCAACTTCTTAGAAGTTGGTCATAGTAGTGTTAGAATGGACTCTTTTTTCTTCTTATGTGAACGTATGTTGTTTTTTCTTGCACATAAATAAATTCTTCCCCTTTCTTTGCTAAAAATGCCTTCATTTTCCTTTGAGAAAGTCCCTCCTCTCCCCCATGATTGCATGCAATCTTGATGGGATTGCTAAACAAGGTCCCCTCATCTCTTCTTCTGTGTGGTCACATAATTTGGCCTACAAACAAACTCTGGTGGTTTCCAGAAATATGAATCTTGAGCAACACAGCACAGGGACAGAAAACTACAGTAGCTAACTTATTCTAATGGTGGAGCCTTGAAGAGATTACCCATTAATTCCTGAAACCCAGGGCCAAATGCACAGGCTTGCACCTTCTACAGTCACACAGGATCTGGTTCTTAGAAGGTCCTACATTTGGTTTAATGTTCTGCTATTACTAACTTGAAAGTCTCAATTTTTAAACAAGGAGCCTTGCATTTTTTATTTTTCACTGGGCCTTTCAAATTGTATAACTGACCCAGCTATCTTAGCTCCCTGATATTACCATGTGTCTGCTCTTCTTGAGGCCTGTTTGGTGTTTGGCTTTCCCTTTGTCTCTGTAAGCTAGTGCATATCCTTAAAATAAATTTTGTTTGTTTGTTTTTTTAATGAAGTGAGCAAAATTCGGTTTCTGGTGCTTGTATCAAAGCACCTTATGTTTTACATTTGACAGATCCAAGACTAAAGTGTAAAATGTAATATAGTTTTTTTCCAGTGCTCTCACACCCTTCGGTGTATTCCTGTCATGTCCATTTCTATGATCTTCTCCAGGTTTGTTTTAGAGTATTATTGCTCCCTGGATATTCAGAATTCATTATTGGGACGTTGTATTTCATTGTGCACTTCCTAAGCCAGAGGCCATCACTTTTTGTGACTTCCCTGTCAAAACACACTGATGCTGTGCCCTGGCCCTCACCACCCTGACCCCTTTTAGGTAATTAATTCAGCTAGCATGCTGGAAGTTGATAAGGGACTGGTATAACATTTTTATTTTAATAGATTACTTCTTATCCAGAAGGAATGACTTCTGACACAAAAATTTAGGGCATGTTTTCTGCTCAAAACAGATGTTTTGTGGCTTTAGGTTTCTCAAAACATACTAAATAGGGAGCCATATATTCTGTCTACCAATTTCTCCTGCATTTAGAAGGAAAAATGAAGTTATTCTAAGACTCGTGTTTTCTGACCAAATAAAGTGGCTGGAGGTCAGCACTAGAAAATTATATGACCTTTGTTTTAATGTGGAATTACCCTGCTTTAAAATGGTGTAGCATGCACTCTAAATCTTGTACATTTTAGGTGATAATGCCCTAAGTTTCTTTTCACTGGTAACTCCAATAAATTGACTTTATTTCAGCTTCTCATTTTGTTCATCAAAAAGGTAAAAACTGATGGCTGCTTTCTGTGATTACCTAGCCCTACTAAATTATCAATGGGAAATTTAGGATATGCTTTCTATCCTTTTTAAGACATATTCTATTTGATATTCCACTTTTTTTCTATATCCCCTCTAAAAATTTCTCTATAAACTAAAATTTTACCTTGAGAGAAACAAAAATTTCACGTGGGTCAAGATATTTCATTTTCTGTTTTAATGTTGTTTTAAGATTTAAAGCTTTTCTTTATAAATGACCTTAGTAATCTAAAGTTGCACTTTTATCGAATAGATTGTTATTGGCCTATCTATTAATTATCACCTAAGAGAAAATAAAAGAAAAAAGGAATTATGTTAAGAAATAATAGTTTTCTTCATATGAAATGGTATTATAAAAACATCCCTGTGAGGCTTTGTTTAGAAATGGACACACACACAAATGAACTATGCCAATCGTATAAGAACTGAACTTAAATTTTAGGCAGACTAGGCATTGGTGAATGAATATCTTCTACTCCTGGGATCATTTTGTTCTCTCTGCATAACCAACTGAGATTTGAATAAATCCCACTGATCTTACAGGGATGTTAAGGCATCAGAGGGATAAAGCTCTGTGCCTTCAACCTCTGGTTCATGTACTAAAAAAGATCTCCTGAATTTATATCTTAGCTCTCTCATATCACAAGAGAGAGACTTAATGACATTAGTCACCAAAATAGTCCAATCATTAAACAAAGGTGATGTATCTTCATTTTTCCTATAATTTTGTCATTATTAACTGATTTTTTGTTGTTTAGTAAAAATATTAACTGATGACATTGTTTTGAGATTTGATTTTTTTTATTATACCATAATTCACTCAAATATGATTCAGTCTGCCATCTGTCCCATACATCCTAGCTTTATTTGTTCAACTGATATGATTTGCCTGCATATTGTAAGTGGGGACCTTTTTTTTTTGGTCAACAATTATCATGTTCACAATAATACAGACAGATAAAATTTATTTTTGTATTGTTTAGAGTAATTATTTGTTTGACTTTTAGGTATTTTCACATTTTTGGAAGCAAATTATTTAAGTGGTACAATAACTAGCATAAAATTTCTGTCCTAGAAACTGAAGTAGATCAATAGCCTCACTGACAATAGGACACTGTCAGTCCTAGAAAACAAAATATTTAAAATATTTATATCACATTAAATTTATTAATTTATCCATACATGTATGATATGTGTAAGCAATGGCTATAAACTAGTTCTTTACGGTATTTTGCAAATGTTCTTTGAAAATGTTTAAGATGAGAAAATTAGGCATGACATTAGAAAAACACCAGAATTTTGACTCAGAGAGAATAGCTGGTTCCTTGGGATCTTTTGTGATTACTGTTTCTTGAAATCACATATTTAAATTGATATTCTTTATGAGTAAATATGACTTTTTCTTCTCTAGGTAATATGTCTTCCAATCAAAATCACACTAGTCGGGCTTCCCTGGTGGCGCGGTGGTTGAGAGTCTGCTTGCTAATGCAGGGGACGCGGGTTCGAGCCCTGGTCTGGGAAGATCCCACATGCCGCGGAGCAACTGGGCCCGTGAGCCACAACTACTGAGCCTGCGTGTCTGGAGCCTGTGCTCCGCAACAACAGAGGCCGCGATAGTGAGAGGCCCGCGCACCGCGATGAAGAGTGGCCCCCGCTTGCCACAACTAGAGAAAGCCCTTGCACAGAAACGAAGACCCAACACAGCTAAAAATAAATAAATAAATAAATAATTTAAAAACAAACAAACAAAAAATCACACTAGTCAATATGAATGCTATGTGATTCAAGTGAGAAATAAAATAATTTAAAACATGTGTTGAATATTTTAAGACCAATGTCTCTAGTATGCCAGTGGTTACTAAAGCACACATCCTATTAGTTTGCATTTATCTAGATGCAGGAGTCTCATCTACTTTTATTTATAAATGTTTTCTGAGTGTTCACTTATACAAAACCTCTCTAAGACAGCTAGTTAATTAGTTACCTAGGTAAGTACAGATAGAGGCATCTGATATCTAATAAGCATCCTAATGTGTAATATAAAAATGTTGTAAGGCATCGGATATCATATACTGAAAAAAACGCTCTACAGTTTTCCTTCTAAAATAGTTGTGTCAACTCTTCCCATTGCAATTTGAGGTTTGGGATGATGTCTTTAAATAGAATGTTTTATTTCTTCTTCCAGAGTTCTCCTCGTTCCACCATAAGGAAAACTATATAAACTGTTTTTTTCCCCTTTTCTTTCTTCTTAATTGTATTATTTATTTATTTATTCACTTATTTAATATTTATTTATTTATTTATTTATTTATTTATTTTGGACATAGCAGTTCTAGAATAGTCATCATCTGACAGGCTAGAAAATCTCACATCACTATTTAAATATAATTGGCATATGATTGTTTTTGACAACATGTCATAATTATCCCAGCTCACTTATAACACATATATATTTACCAATCACTATCAACTATAGTAAAGAGAAGAGTGAAACAATTTAACCTTTATTAATGCCTAGAGAAGGAACCGTGATCCCATTATGACCTCATTTCTATCCTCTGTGTTCTCCTAATCTAGCAAGGGGTGGAGTCAGAACACATAACATATGTATAAATATAAGGCAAAATAAAGAAAATTGATCACACACACCTCTATTATGGCTAAGTGCAGTGCACATACCTAGATGCAGTTATTACAGATAACTACAGGAATTCAGGATTCTATCTTGTAAGCAATAGCATTTGAGGCAGGTATTGGACCTTAATGGAATGCTCTAAGAACAAATGGGGTGAAATGTGAGGAAGGAATACCATTCAGAGAGAACAAAATGAATAAAATCACAGGGTGAGTGTATACGTATAGAGAGATATGGCTAGAAAGTTAATATTGGAGTGAAATCACGGCAGGCCGTATATACCAGACAACTGGTTTCAGAGCTAATGAAACACTTTTGAAGTTTCTGGAGAGAGAAGTCAGATGGTCTCACCTTTCTTTTAGGAATATAACTTTGGAGGTGATATGAAGGAAGGCTTAGAGTGATGATGGTTATTTGGGAAAGATAATTTTTCAAACTAACTGATACAAAAGCACTTTGATATATATGAAGTGCTTTACAAATGTAAAGTTAAGAATCAGTAGGGAAATAAATAACCTGGTTGATGTTGAGGATAGCACCATTTCAAGTATTAAAGACATTCCCATTTTTGCATCTACCAGGGATAAACCTGTAGATCAGTGATTTCTAAACTTACTTGACAATAAAAATCACCTTAAGTATTAGTTAAACACATGAATATCAAAACCCATTGAAAAAGAATTTCCTGGGAAGGGGCTTGGTAAAAGTTTTAACAAGCTCTTCAAGTGATTTTTAACTGAGGAGAATAAGAGAAACCTTCTTGCCTAAATCAGGGCTTTTCAACCCTGTTAAATGGAGATTCTGATGCATTAGGTTGTGTGGTGGGCATTCTGGGTTTCTAACAAACTCTCAGGTGATATCAACGCTGTTGACCCACAGACCACAGACACTCTGGGTAACAAGGGACTAAACTGTTATTTATCTCTGAATGAGGAGCGTAAATGGGTTAATATCATCATATATGTTCTAGCTCTATCCAAAGAGGCACCTAGAAGCAATGATGAACAAAAAGTAATAAGTACACCTAGCACCTAGATCTTGGTTTCTAAAACCATTTTCATATTAAAGAAATGGGCTCCTTGTAGAAGTGGTTGATTCTAGGCTAGGGAGTGAAAAATACAAGATGAGCCTATAGCATCTTGTGGTGCTAGAGGAAAAAAGAAGTGCTCAAGAAAGGATGATATTACGTCAAAAAGATACAGAAGCTTCCCTAAAACAACTCCCAATAGCCAAAGACGGAATAATTTGAGGAACAAAATAAATAACAGCACTATTGGATTATATCTAAAAAAAATAAATAACCATGAGGCCATAATAATAAAAATAATTGTGTAAATGTATAAATGGGGGAAGAGGGACAGCTCTCCCTTAAAACATAATTCCAATATTCCCAATTTCCAGTGAGGAAATAGAAACTCACCAATAAAACAATAATAATTGTTGGAGGTAAGATCCATCCGTGGGTAAAAGTTTGAGGAGAAACAGGATATTTGCATAGTCTTAAAAATATCTCCCCCAGGATATATAACATTTAAAGACGGCACAACAGTAACTTGACCATGGAGAAACCTGATGGGCAACATCTTAGCCCAGTGACACATGTTAACATCATCTGTAAGAGACATATCAGCATCATGGTTGAAATTAGATTATGTTGCTTGTGTGGTACTCCTGCCGAAAATTAATAACCTAAATCTAATGATAAAAAACATATCAGACAACTTCAAATTAAGGAATGATCTACAAAATACGTGACCAGTCCTCCAAAGCATGAAGGCAGGGAAAAACTTTGGAACTGGCACAGAATGGAGGAGACTGGGGAGGAAAACACAGCTACATGTGTGTGGGACCGTGGCTTAGATCTTATCACAGAAAAAGGACATCAGTGAAAAAAGCAGAGGAAATCCAAATAGAGTCTACAGTACAATTAATATATTGAATCAATATTAATGTATTAATTTTGATCATTTTACTATGGTATATAAAATGTTAACATTAAGGAAATCTGGGTGACATATGTGATCACAAGCACTCTTTCTTGCAATTTTTCCGTAAGTCTTTTTCTCAAGATAAAAAGTTATGAGAGAGGCTTCCCTGGTGGCGCAGTGGTTGAGCATCTGCCTGCCAATGCAGGGGACACGGGTTCAAGCCCTGGTCTGGGAAGATCCCACATGCCGCGGAGCAAATGGGCCCGTGAGCCACAACTACTGAGCCTGCGCGTCTGGAGCCTGTGCTCCGCAACAAGAGAGGCCGCGATAATGAGATGCCCGCGCACCGCGATGAAGAGTGGCCCCCGCTTGCCACAACTAGAGAGAGCCCTCGCACAGAAACGAAGTCCCAACGCAGCCAAAAATAAATAAATAAATAATAATTCAAAAAAAAAAGTTATGAGAGTTAAAAATAATTATTTGTGTTATATAAAAAGTATTCCTCAAATGTCTCACTTTCATAAAATGCCTAAGAAACTGACTGTCAATCAGTATATACTCAGTTTCTTTTACTCTCTCCAGTCTTACATATGGTTGTTATCAAAACTGTAAAAGGCTTAGAAGTACTGAGTAACTGAACCTCACACTGTTAAAATTTTAATTTGTTAAAATTCTATGTCTTCAATTACTTAATGATGAATGAGATTAATAGTGACACAGAAAAATAATTTTCTTATTTGCTTGATAGGCATGTGAGAATTATTTCATAGGCTATAATTATTTTTTTCCTTCTGTTCCTTTGGGAGATTTGTAAATGTAAATATGACTTTGAAAATGTCGTGAAAGGTAAGCAAATTCTTTATTATAAAACAGATTGAAATTTCTGAGCAACAGACTACATAGAAGGCCATTGTTAAAAACCCTTCTCTAGAAGCAGGAAAAACAGGAATCAAGTGAAATAAAGAGAAAAGGAAATTAGAAAGGCTATATAGTGGAAACATTATTTTCTAGATAATAATACTATATATATTAGGAGTTTAATGAAAATACAACGTTTGTGTAGTTTTTAATTACATATGTATCTCATTTTATTACTATTGTCTATTAATAATGTATATTTTATTGATAACATATTTATCTGTTATGATACTAGGCAGAACTCTAAGGTGGCCTCTAAGATTCCACCCACTGATGTTCACGTTCTGTATATGCTCCTCCTCCCTGAGTGTGGGCGGAACCTGTAAATATGATGGGATTGGCATGCGATTAGGTTGATAATGAGTTGTCTTTCAGTCAATAATAAAAGAAGCCTATCCCGATTGTCCTGACCGAATCATTGGAGCCTTTAAAAGAAGATAAAGCATCTTAGAAGTGTGTTCCTACTGGCCTTGAAGTCAAAGCCACCGTGAATTCTACAGATCCAAGGAACTCAATTCTGCCAACGACCAGCTGAGCTTGGAAGACGAGCCTCACATTGAGACCCAAGCTGGCCAACATCATGACTGTAGCCTTGTGAGACTTGTCCAAACATCTTACCCATGGACACTGTGACTGTTGATCTAAATACTTTAGACAAAAAAATACTATATTTGAAACATAGTTATGTCATTGGCATTCTAGTGATACGAATTTTCTTAATAGTACCTTCTGTTTTAGAAATGAAACAGCATTCCTTTTTTCAAAAATTACTGAAAGGGCTACTCTATTTTATTTCTATTACATTATTTTCTATTTCTTCATTTTGCATATTTATAGCAAAAATATAATGAATAGATATTTATGGGAACTAATATATCTAGAGTCATAAAACAAATTATAAATGTACATATTTGTGTGGATAGAAGGGCTTTTTGTAGACAATTATAAGTATTACTGTTTCCATAGATGGGTACTTTCTATACACAGATATGTGACGCAAATTATCATTCTAATGTGATTCTTTATACTAGTAACAGTAACTAGTAAATGATGTTTTTCTATCTTCCACATAAAATGAAAGAAATTATATATTTTTTTCCAAAGTAAAGATGTGTCTTTCTGCCAATAAATAAAAAAAGTCATATCACACCTGTAAGCAAAGGGCCATAATGAGTTTAATGAGAAGATATCAGTATTTGTGTAACACACCACAGTGCTATAATACCACTTGCCTGGGTTGAAAATTGAGGTTTCATTGCATGTTCTCTAATGCCTTCAGAAAAAGGTTAATATAACCAATAAAACATTTTTAATGTTTTTTTCTATCTGGGCCTATTCATTCATTTACTAATTATTTGTTGAGTGCCTGAGTCCTATTTGTAGTAACTGCCCTCAACTTTACTCTTAATATGTGAAAATCATTTCAACAAATATATCTAGATCTCAGAGTAAATATCCAGTCTGTAACGTGTGATAGACATATATAAAAAACACTATTTTGCTTCATGAAAATTGACATATAATATAAAAAATTTAGTTTGGCTCAAGTTGTGATCTACTGTTTTGAGAAATAACTGATTCCAAATGTTAAGTTCAACAATCATGATATGACTATTGCTTTTTTTCTAGTACTGTAAATATTCTTAAAAATGTATTTCTGTGAATAAGTACATGACATAGATAATACAGTGATAGTGCAAATAATTCAATGATTACCATATTGGTGGAAATATATAGAAAAAAAGATTACTACTTTACATCTGTGTTGTTCAATAACATAGCCTCTAAACCCATGTGACTATTTAAACTGAAATTAATGAAAATTAAATAAAATTAAAAATTTAGTTACTCAGCCACATGTGGCTATTTGACAACACAGAGAACATTTCCTATAGCACAGAAAGTTCTATTGGACAGCACTGTTCCAGATACTATATGTAAACTGTTCTTCAAGAGTTTCTAAAACAATATTACATCAGGATGCAAGTTAAGTAAATACCCAATTATTCTGAGAATATATTTTACAGTGTATCCATGTGTTTAATTTCATAAAATACATTGGGGTCACTACTGCAGTTTAATTGACTATCAGGGAGCTACAAACACATTTTATTTCTAATGTTTCAACTTTATCAGGCTATGGCTCATTTGGCTGATTACTGAAAGGAGCCCAAAGGACATATTTACTCCATTCCCAACAAAATCTTAGGTCTATATAATAAACTACACAGTCTTTAGGTGAATTTAATGTTTTTCTCAAAAATTCCCAATTGAAAAATGATTTAATTGAAACAAAAAACTACCAATGGATAACTGAAGTGAAAGGATGAATGAGAAAGTAAAAGGTCTGAAATCAGGAGTGGTGTCCATTTATAAGGAAGATGTTTTTAAAAGCTTTTAAAATCAATTTCAATTTCATATATATTTATATATAGTATATATATTATACATATAGACTATACATATATATTTGTATATAAATTACATATGCAAGTATATAATTTATTTTTGAGGTATATACTTTTGGAAAATAACATGTCTGTATTACTTATTAAAATATCAAAAACTTTTCTTTATAAATAAAATAATATAGTAACAACTAATAGTTCTTTAATTCCTACTGTGTGCCAGACCCTGTACTATGTGATTTATAATAAATATCTCATTTAATAATCTATATGTACTTCTACATACCTGTGGAAGAGTTTAACACCCTTGGAATCCTTATATTTACAAATAAATAGCTATCTCACAAGAAAGTGAGTAATAAAAACTAAAAGCTTTGACCTGGAACATTTCAGTAAGTTACATGACTTCAATATTCAAAACACGTAAGACCCAAAAGAGCAATTTAGAGCTTAACTGTATAAATAATCTCAGTTTTGTTTAACCAAACTATGTCTCACTCAGATTTATTTGCTCTTTTAAAATGAAGAAAAATAAAATTGTAAGCTACTTTTTACAAAATATTTTACCCATTTCCTTACTGGCACAATTATAGAATCTACAATAAAAGTATAAATTCAATCTCCAAAATTTTTAGTTTATGAAATGAATATAAAACACAGAAACACTTGCTTTTCCTTTGACATTAAATGTGTCTGAGACTTAAGAAGTACAAATGAGAAAAAGAGAGATACAGATTGTCTTCTCGTCTTGAAAGGGAATACAGGAGTCTTTATATTTTTTCACGTTATATGTATTAGTTAATTGGAATCATGTGTCAAAAGGAAAAGTTATGAAAAGCAAAGCAACATTTTAAGTTTCAGTTGTAAGGGATATGATGCTATTACAAATGATTAAAGATAAAAAAATAAGTATCCAAAAAAAATGATGGAGTAATGCTGAAACATTCAGAATCAGAGTGCTTTTACAGGAAAAAAAAGTAAACCTTCAGATCTGGTCAAGCATTACGACTTTAAATTTACAGAGCAAGTGAGTAATATGTTTACAATTAAAAGATAGATATGTATGTGGTATCTTAATCATTCTATATTTGAATATGCAATAAAGTTGAATCCAATCATATTCATCACTGAACGTGAATGGCAGCAAAGAAAAGGGGAAATTAGGACACGTTCCACTTCATCCTTCAGCCATTTGAAAGGAAATGGGAGAAAGGAAAAGTGGCATTTACTAAGCAATTAAAAATAAGATATACAAGGCTTATTTCATTCACATTTATAATATTCAAATTTGCAGGGGGAATTAATGGGTCATTTAAAAAGGTCAGGAGAAAGGGTCATCGATGACTTTTGTCAGATAATTTCAAAGAATGAGATATAGATGCTAAATATCAAAAGATATTTAGCTTTTCTACTAACCTAACAAATGTTTCAAGTGTTGAATAAATATCAATAGCTATTCAGACTGGCAAGAAATTCCAGTGGTAAACAGAAATGTATTTTATTTATAACAAATGTTTTTGAATCTGACAAAAATATTTAGGTTGGTTGATGTGTGTGTACAGATATGCACACGTGTATGTATGTAAAAACCATTTATTGTTTTGAAAGCCCATAACATCTTGTTTTTTGCTCTCATTTTAGTACTTATCACAGTTGACATCCTGGGGTGGCATTCATTCTATGCCAATGAGGTCCCTCACATTATTTCTCAAACAGAGAAGTGGTAAGATTTATGGATTATGTCCAGCAATTATCATCATAGACATTTTCATCATTTATAACATTATAAGAGTGTTTTTTATGCGACATACACTTTGCCAAGAGGTTTACATATGTTATCTTATTCAATCCTACAACAAACCTACAAGCTAGGTTCAATTATAACTTCCATTTTATGCAAGGTAAAATTGAGATTACTTATTACATTCAGTGTTTATGGCTTTCATCCTTTCCCTAAACATAAGCTCCACGACTGGAGGGTCATTTGTCTTTTCCTTTCATTGATCTATCACAACTGCCTAGAATAATACCTACCATATTAAAAATAATAACTACCCATTAAAAAAAAGTTGACAGGGTCAGATAAATCACACCCTATGAGCTCAAGGTTGGAGGAGGGCAGAAGGAGGAGATGACTGGAAGAGAAAAAGAACAGAGTCAGAAAGGTCTAGGAGATTGGTTCAAGATGGCAGATTAGAAGGACATGCTCTCACTCCCTCTTTTGAGAACACCGGAATCACAACTAACTGCTGAACAATCATCGATAGGAAGACACTGGAACTCACCAAAAAAGATACCTCACATGCGAAGACAAAGGAGAAGCCACAATGAGATGGAAGGAGGGGTGCTATCACAATAAAATCAAATCCCATAACTGCTGGGTGGGTGACTCACAAACTGGAGAACACTTATACCACAGAAGTCCACCCATTGGAGTGAAAGTTCTGAGCCACAGGTCAGGCTTCCCAACCTGGAGGTCTGGCAACGGGAGGAGGAATTCCTAGAGAACCAGACTTTGAAGGCTAGTGGGATTTGATTGCAGGAGTTCGGCAGGACTGCAGGAAACAGAGACTCCACTCTTGGAGGGCACACAAAGTAGTGTGCGCATTGGGATGTGGGGGAAGGAGCAGTGACCCCATAGGAGACTGAACCAGACCTACCTGCTAGTGTTGGAGGGTCTCCTGCAGAGGCGGGGGGCAGCTGTGGCTCACCAAGGGACAAGGAAACTGGCAGCAAAAGTTCTGGGAAGTACTCCTTGGCGTGAGCCCTCCAAAGGTCCACCATTAGCCCCAGCAAAGAGCCCAGGTAGGCTCCAGTGTTGGGTTGCCTCAGGCCAAACAACCAACCGGGAGGGAACCCAGCCCCACCCATCAGCAGACAAGTGGATTAAAGTTTTACTGAGCTATGCCCACCAGAGCAACAGCCAGCTCTATCCACCACCAGTCCCTCCCACCAGGAAACTTCCACAAGCCTCTGAAATAGCCTCATCCACCAGAGGGAAGACAGTAGACTCAAGAAGAACTACAATCCTGAAGCCTGTGGAACAAAAACCACATTCACAGAAAGACAGACAAGATGAAAAGGCATAGGGCTATGTGACAGATGAAGGAAAAAGATAAAACCCCAGAAAAAAAACTAAATGAAATGGAGATAGGCAATCTTCCAGAAAAAGAATTCAGAATAATGATAGCGAAGATGATCCAGGACCGTGGAAAAAGAATGGAGGCAAAGATCGAGAAGATGCAAGAAATGTTTAACAAAGATCTAGAAGAATTAAACAACAAACAAACAGAGATGAACAATACAATAACTGAAATGAAAACTACACTAGAAGGAATCAATAGCAGAATAACTGAGGCAGAAGAACGGATAAGTGACCTGGAAGACAGAATGGTGGAATTCACTGCTGCGGAACAGAATAAAGAAAAAAGAATGAAATGAAATGAAGACAGCCTAAGAGACCTCTGGGACAACATTAAACGCACCAACATTCTCATTACAGGGATCCCAGAAGGAGAATAGAGAGAGAAAGGACCAGAGAAAATTATTTGAAGAGATTATAGTCGAAAACTTCCCTAACGTGGGAAAGGAAATAGCCACCCAAGTCCAGGAAGCGCAGAGAGTCCCATACAGGATAAACCCAAGGAGAAACACACCAAGACACATAGTAATCAAATTGGCAAAAATTAAAGACACAGAAAAATTACTGAAAGCAGCAAGGGAAAAATGACAAATAACATACAAGGGAACTCCCATAAGGTTAACAGCTGATTTCTCAGCAGAAACTCTACAAGCCAGAAGGGAGTGGCATGACATACTTAAAGTGATGAAAGGGAAGAACCTACAACCAAGATTACTCTACCCAGCAAGGATCTCATTCAGATTCGACGGAGAAATCAAAAGCTTTACAGACAAGCAAAACCTAAGAGAATTCAGCACCACCAAACCAGCTCTACAACAAACGCTAAAAGAACTTCTCTAAGTGGGAAATACAAGAGAAGAAAAGGACCTACAAAAACAAACCCAAAACAATTAAGAAAATGGTAATAGGAACATACATATCGATAATTACCTTAAAGGTGAATGTATTAAATGCTCCAACCAAAAGACACAGGCTTGCTGAATGGATACAAAAACAAGACCCATATATATGCTGTCTACAAGAGACCCACTTCAGACTTAGGGACACATACAGACTGAAAGTGAGGGGATAGAAAAAGATATTCCATGCAAATGGAAATCAAAAGAAAGCTGGAGTAGCAATACTCATATTAGATAAAATAGGCTTTAAAATAAAGAATGTTACAAGAGACAAGGAAGGACACTACGTAATGATCAGGGGATCAATCCAAGAAGAAGATATAACGATTAAAATATATATGCACCCAACATAGGAGCACCTCAATACATAAGGCAACTGCTAACAGCTATAAAAGGAAATTGACAGTTAACACAATAATAGTGGGGGACTTTAATACCTCACTTACACCAATGGACAGACTATCCAAACAGAAAATTAATAAGGAAACAGAAGCTTTAAATGACACAATAGACCAGATAGATTTAATTGATATTTATAGGACATTCCATCCAAAAACAGCAGATTACACTTTCTTCTCAAGTACACAAGGAACACTCTCCAGGATAGATCACATCTTGGGTCACAAATCAAGTCTCAGTAAATTTAAGAAAACTGAAATTATATCAAGCATCTTTTCTGACCACAACGCTATGAGATTAGAAGTGAATTACACAGAAAAAACCGTCAAAAACACAAACACATGCAGGCTAAACAATATGTTACTAAATAACCAAGAGATCACTGAAGAAATCAAAGAGGAAATCATAAAATACTTACAGACAAATGACAATGAAAACATGACAATCCAAAATCTATGGGAGGCACCAAAAGCAGTTCTAAGAGGGAAGTTTATAGCAATACAGGCCTACCTCAAGAAACAAGAAAAATCTCAAATAAACAATCTAACCTTACACCTAAAGGAATTAGAGAAAGAACAGACAAAACCCAAAGTTGGCAGAAGGAAAGAAATCATAAAGATCAGAGCAGAAATAAATGAAATAGACACAAGGAAAACAATAGCAAAGATCAATAAAACTAAAAGCTGGTTCTTTGAGTAGATAAACAAAATTGATAAACCATTAGCCAGACTCATCAAGAAAAGAGGGAGAGGACTCAAATCAATAAAATTAGAAATGAAAAAGGAGAAGTTACAACAGACACCGCAGAAATACAAAGCAACCTAAGAGACTACTACAAGCAAATCTATGCCAATAAAATGGACAACCTGGAAGAAATGGACAAATTCTTAGAAAGGTATAACCTTCCAAGACTGAACCAGGAAGAAATAGAAAATATGAACAGACCAATCACAAGTAATGAAATTGAAACTGTGATTGAAACTCTCCCAACAAACAAAAGTCCAGGACCAGATGGCTTCACAGGTGAATTCTATCAAACATTTAGAGAAGAGCTAACACCCATCCTTCTCAAACTCTTCCCAAAAATTGCAGAGGAAGGAAAACTCCGAAACTCATTCCATGAGGCCACCATCACCCTGATACCAAAACCAAAGATACTACAAAAAAAGAAAATTACAATGCGTCAAAACCACAGCAAACATCATTCTCAATGGTGAAAAACTGAAAGCATTTCCTCTAAGATCAGGAACAAGACAAGAATGTCCACTCTCACCACTATTATTCAACATAGTTTTGGAAGTCCTAGACACAGCAATCAAAGAAGAACAAGAAATAAAAGGAATCCAAATTGGAAAAGAAGTAAAACTGTCACTGTATGCAGATGACATGATACTATACATAGAGAATCTTACAGATGGCACCAGAAAACGACTAGAGCTAATCAATGAATGTGGTAAAGTTGCAGGATACAAAATTAATGCACAGAAATCTCTTGCATTCCTATACACTAATGATGAAAAATCTGAAAGAGAAATTAAGGAAACACTTCCATTTACCATTGCAACAAAAAGAATAAAATACCTAGGAATAAACCTACCTAGGGAGACAAAAGACCTGTATGCAGAAAACTATAAGACACTGATGAAAGAAATTAAAGATGATACAAACAGATGGAGAGATATATACTATGTCTTGATTTGGAACAATCAATATTGTGAAAATGACTACACTACCCAAAGCAATCTATATCAATGCAATCCCTATCAAATTACCAACTGCATTTTTTACAGAATTAGAACAAAAAATCTTAAAATTTGTATGGAGGCACAAAAGACCCCGAATAGCCAAAGCAGTCTTGAGGGAAAAAAACGCAGTTGGAGGAATCAGACTCCCTGACTTCAGACTATACTACAAAGCTACAGTAATCAAGACAATATGGTACTGGCACAAAAACACAAATATAGATCAATGGAACAGAATAGAAAGCCCAGAGATCAACCCACGCACCTATGGTCAACTAATCTATGACAAAGGAGGCAAAGATATACAATGGAGAAAAGACAGTGTGTTCAATAAGTGGTGCTGGGAAAGCTGAACAGCTACATGTAAAAGAATGAAATTAGAACACTCCCTAACACCATACACGAAAATAAACTCAAAAAGGATTAGAGACCTAAATGTTAGGCCGGGCACTATAAAACTCTTAGAGGAAAACATAGGAAGAACACTCTTTGACATAAGTCACCGCAAGATCTTTTTTGATCCACCTCTTAAAGTAACGGAAATAAAAACAAAAATATACAAATGGAACCTAATGAAACTTCAAAGCTTTTGCACAGCAAAGGAAACCACAAACAAGATGAAAAGACAACCCTCAGAATGGATGAAAATGTTTGCAAACGAATCATCGGACAAAGGATTAATCTGTAAAATATATAAACAGCTCATGCAGCTCAATATTAAAAAAACAAAAAACCCAATCCAAAAATGGGCAGAAGACCTAAATAGACATTTCTCCAAAGAAGACATACAGATGGCCAAGAGGCACATGAAAAGATGCTCAACATCACTAATTATTAGAGAAATGCAAATCAAAACTACAATGAGGTATCACCTCACACCAGTTAGAATGGGCGTCATCAGAAAATCTATAAACAACAGATGCTAGAGAGGGTGTGGAGAAAAGGGAACCCTCTTTCACTGGTGGTGGGAATGTAAATTGATACAGCCACTATGGAGAACAGTATGGAGGTTCCTTAAAAAACTAAAAATAGAATTACTATATGACCCAGCAATCCCACTACTGGGCATATACCCATAAAAAACCATGATTCAAAAAGACACATGCACCCCAATGTTCATTGCAGCACTATTTACAATAGCCAGGTCATGGAAGCAACCTAAGTGTCCATCGACAGACGAATGGATAAAGAAGATGTCGTACATATATACAATGGAATATTACTCAGCCATAAAAAGGAACGAAATTGGGTCATTTGTAGAGACGTGGATGCATCTAGAGACTGTCACACAGAGTGAAGTAAGTCAGAAAGAGAAAAACAAATATCGTATATTAACGCATGTATGTGGAACATAAAAAATGGTACAGATGAACCGGTTTGCAGGGCGGAAGTTGAGACACAGATGTAGAGAACAAACGTATGGACACCAAGGGGGGAAAGCAGCAGTTGGGGGGGTGTGTGTGTGTGATGAATTGGGAGATTGGGATTGACCTGTATACACTGATGTGTATAAAATGGATGACTAATAAGAAAAAATAAATAAATAAAAAATAAACATTAAAAAAAAAAAAAGAAAGTTGACAAGTGAATGAAGAATGTCCATAAATTTATGCCTTATTTTCAATAAAACAAATCAAACAACCACCTAACTGGTTTGTTTTCTGTTTATTTCTCAAATACTAGTTATCACTGGTAGGTGCACTTGAAACTCTACTGCCCTTTTGATTAGGGCCTTTTTTTTCATTTATCTAATCTTGTCCTTATTTTTTTTTGTTTACCAAAATCCCTGACTAACATGTCAATTTGCTGAAAGCAATGTTGAAAATAAACATCTTTAAAAGCTTTAAAAACACTTAAGAAAAGTGGGGAGTCAAAATTACTAAAAATAGCTTTGGAGTGAGCTTTGACATTCACTTTGGCTTCAGTATACTTAAGTGTTATTTTCAGCCATGAAATTTAAAGATCTTAAGCACAGTCTTTCCTTCAAATTCTGTAATGTTTTGAACTGAAATTTAGTTCAGAGAGAGGGAGAGGGTAGGTTGAATTTCAAGATCCATGTTTAAGAAGGGGATTACAGGGCTTCCCTGGTGGCGCAGTGGTTGAGAATCTGCCTGCCAATGCAGGGGACATGGGTTCGAGCCCTGGTCTGGGAAGATCCCACATGCCACGGAGCAGCTAGGCCCGTGAGCCACAACTGCTGAGCCTGCACGTCTGGAGCCAGTGCTCCGCAACAAGAGAGGCCGCGACAGCGAGAGGCCCGCGCGCAGCGATGAAGAGTGGCCCTCGCTCGCCACAACTAGAGAAAGCCCTCTCACAGAAACGAAGACCCAACACAGCCAAAATAAATAAATAAATAAATATGTATTAAAAAAAAAAAAAGAAGGGGATTATATGTGCTTAATACTCTCCATTATGGGTTGAGTCATGTCTCCCCAAGGTTTATACTGAAGCAATAATCCCCAGTACTTCAGAATATGACCTTATTTGGCAATTGGGCTGCTGCAGATGTTAAGATGAAGTCATAATGGAGTAGGGTGAGCCCCTACTCTAATATAACTGTCATTATTATAAAAAGGGTAAATTTGGACACAAATATCACACAAATGCCATGTGAAGATGTAGGTAGAGATCAAGGTGATGCTTCTACAAGCCAAAGAAGGCCAAAGATTGCCAGCAACTCAACAGAATCTAGAGGAGAGGCAAGGCACAGAATCTTCCTCCCAATCGTCAAAGGAACCAGCCTGTCGACACCTTGATCTCAGACTTCTAGCCTCCAGAAGTGCAAGACAATAAATTCCTGTTGTTTAAGCGACCCACTTTGTGGAACTTTGTTACAGCAGCCCTAACAAACTAATACACCCTCCTTCCTTAGAACTTGTTCTATTTGTCAAGTTAAAGGGTGACCAAATCTTATCACCCAGATAAAATTTATTCCATTAAATACTGAGGTACAAATCAACATATACATGAATGTCCAAAACAGCCAATTATTTTCATTGTTTTTTAGTCAATAACTAATGTTAGATACTCTAAACTTTTGGTTAAAATGCAATACATTTCAGAACATCAGAGGCAGCCATAACTAAACGCATAACTTCAAGGATATATAAAATCTTCCCTCCCTGCAAGATTGGAATTAATCCTACCCTGTTCCCCTCCATTAGCAATAATCATTATGACTTACTGGCATCCTTCATTTTAGCGAAAACATATAAATAGAAAAGCCATGAAAGTATCTTCAGGCCAAAATTTATCTATAACAATATTTTTTGGAAAGATGACTATTTGCTGTGTAAATGCAAAAGCTCAGCCTGAATATAGTATAAGTCTGCATGCAAGCACTAATATTTATGCATTATGACCCGGTTTATCTGTCTGAGTGTCACATTAACCCTCACAGCTTGAGGTGCCCCAGTGTTATTTCACAGCAGAACAGTACATACACCAGTGAACATTATTACCTCTGAGAGACATAATAATTTTGGGAAATGAACCATTAAATTAGGATTTTTTAATCTACTTTTGGGTACATATCCATGCCGTTAATTTTCTATGAAATGATGCATAGTACTTTAAGAATAAAAATAACTAAAAAATTTATACACATATTAGAAAAATACTTTGTTCATAATCACACAGTGAAAAAGTGACACAAACTCTATTCAATGCAAGTATAACAACAACTGGCAGAAAATTACCTCTGGCAAAGAAGAGATAAAGGCATAACTTATTGATAACAGACTCCAAGTGTATACATTTATCATATCTATATTTAAAAATCTTAAAAGCATTGTATATTCATCCAAAAATTACACTAACTTTCCTTCAGAGACAAATTTTTGAGGAAAAAGAAACTATGAGCAAATGGGTGTCCACACATTATAAGATAAAAAATATAGTATCCCTTTATAAGACTCCTCAGAATCAAGAAAATTATCAAAAGAAAAAGGTATCAATGCAATTCAACTATTAAATTTAGCACATGTTAACTATAGTTACATTCAAATAAGTCTACATGCTACAAAACTAGAAATATACTGGGGAGATATATTGTGGTGACCAAATTAAATATTTTTACTGTCTCGATAGTTTAAAAAAAAATACACAAATTTCGCATCAAAATTTTTGGTCAGTTTAAACGCATTGGCAATAATAAGTCTAGAAAAATTTTCAAGTGCATTTACATTTTCAGCAAGCACTCAAGGATATACATTTGATTCTAATAAAAATACCACTAGCACAACACCAAGATGTTCAGGCTGTTCCTGGTTTCCCATCTCATCTGCATTAGGGCAAGACAGAAAAAAGGCATACTGATAGAGTGCTACCAGCCAATTTTCCTTAAGAAGGAATAATAGAAGTAAGTTAATTATATTTTAGACTGGATTTGTAGTCTTGTCTACACATCCTACTCTAGTCTATATTTTCGATTTGCAAACATTTTCCCCTTTCTCGTATCAGCTTGTTTTGATTTGTGAAGACACAGATTTATCAGATTTAATATATGACTTTGAAGAGTCAGAAACATCAACTTTAGCAGTCCACATATATGCCATCGTACACGATTGACAGCAGCATGCAAACTTTTCATCTAGTTTCACAGTTCAACACGTGCTAGTCCTGATCTCTAAGTGTTTTACCCTCTTGCTCCATGATCACAGGTACACACAATTAATGTAGTAACAATGTGCTAAGAAAGTTGTATATATCATCTCAAATTCTCACACGACCTTGCCAGGTATATATTTTTATATCTGTTTTACAGATGTTGGCACTAAAATTCAGAGAGCTTAATTGAATTGCTCAAAAATCACACAGATATTCATTGGTGGAGATGGGACTCCAACTTTAAATTAAATTCAAATATTTGTGCCTCCGGAGTCTGAGTTCTTTCCAATATACACGGGCAGCCTTGAAGAGCGTAAAACAGTCCTAAAAGAATAATAGGAGGCTCCAGGATGTTTATCAGGAAGGAAGATGTCTGTGACATACACAAAAAAGAACATAGGTTCTATAATCTTTCACAGCCGTTTTTGAATCATCCCTACCATTTATTAAATGTACGATCTTCTACAAGTTACTTGGCAGCTAAGACTCAAGAGCTCATCAGGGAGGAAGGTGAGGATAATATACCAGTTCATAGAATGATACTGACAATTAAATTGGAAAATCCATGTGAAACCTGCTGGTATAATGCCTATCAGAGAAGACATTCAATCCTTTATTTCTCCTTTCCTACTGAAGAGTGAAGCGATTGATGTCAGATATTAGGTCTTGAAGTATCAAAGAGCCACCACACTTTCTTTTTCTCTCCCATTGCCTCACAGACTCATCACCCAAAGGCACTAAGTCAGTGTCCAGGAAGGAGAGACCTGAGTACCAATTTCTGTTCTTAAATCATGTGCAAATAGGCTTTCCCTCTCTCCATTCTCCTGTGGTTACTCCTTGGAAAGTGAGTGCTTTAGGAAAATAATTTGGTACCATCTATCAAAATGCAAGATAGGCACACACTGTGAGCCTTTCCATTTCTAGGAATCAATCCACTGGAAATCCTTTCACACGTGCCAAAAGGGAGCTGTACCAAGTTATTCACTAAAGTATTGTTTGTAAAGAAAAAAACTATTAGAATTTACCTTAATAAAGACTTTGACGAATTATCTGCTAGCGATTCAGCATCAACCTCCTTCGTCTACACTCTTTCCTAAAATACAGGGAAGAGACCAGCAGCGATCATTCCCAAATTCCCAGAGTGTCAGCAGATCGTGCCAATAAAAATCACTTGAATGAAATTTGGGATGTGAAAGAGTAAGATAAGCCATTATTCTCTGGTACTGCTGAGGACAGGCACAAGGGCGTTGGCAGAGAGCAGGCTGAAGACCTGGAGTTTTGCCAACAGTTTTCAGGCATCCTCCTGAGAATTAAACACTTTTATACCATAGGTAGCACAGATCTGAGCCCTCAGCTCACCTGCTCGGCCTGCACTTCCAGATATCCTGATAGTGAGTTTGGGGCCTCTCTAACTTTTGCTGTCCCGCCCTTCCAAGCATTACGTAAGCCTCTAATTTTTTGTATTAAATCACTTCTTATTCAAAATACTTAAAGTGGCTTCTATTCTTTTCTGCAGAACTCTGAGTGGTACTATGGGAGATAATTCCCACTGAGTCTGCCATTTCTGCATAACCTCTGAACAAAGGGCACTGACAGCTTCATGCAAGAATGTTTGCAAAGCTGCTCCAGGGCAGGGAACAGATTTGCTTACATTCCAGGGTAATAAAACTAGAGTCTCTCTTCCTCCCCAGAGGCATTCCAGAGCGACAAAGCAAGTATCTTCCTCCAGGAGAAAGGGCAGATTTGATTCCTGACCAGGATAATAAAGATGATATTTTCCTGTGGGGAAAGCTTGTTAGCAGTTCCCTTGTGAGATCAAACATATTCCTCTCTGTGACAAAAAACTCTATGTACATAGTATTTACTTGGATTCTTTCCTCATTGCCTCCATGGAACTTGGTGAGGGGGTGGGGTGGAGTGGGGGGAAAGCAGACAGGCACAGAGGAACCAGTGCAAGTATGAATATCATGCTGTTTGCGGTGCCATGAGTAAAGAACTGTCTAAATTCACTTGGTCTCACTGTTTCCTTATCGACCAAATTCATGAAATATGGCAAGATGCCCCAGCAGTTGCTTGCTGCTTTGAAACTCCTTGGCTACTTGTTAACATAATGGAATACAATGCATGATTGAAATTAATAAGATTGATACACTAAGATGGAAATTGGGCAGCTGAGATAGCCCAATTAAAAGACAAATATTGTCAAAATGGATAAAGCCGCAAAACCAAACTATATAGTGCCTACAAAAAACCAACTTCAGGGGCTTCCCTGGTGGCGCAGTGGTTGAGAATCTGCCTGCCAATGCAGGGGACACGGGTTCGAGCCCTGGTCTGGGAAGATCCCACATGCCGCGGAGCGACTAGGCCCGTGAGCCACAATTGCTGAGCCTGCGCGTCTGGAGCCTGTGCTCCGCAACAAGAGAGGCCGTGATAGTGAGAGGCCTGCGCACTGCGATGAAGAGTGGCCCCCACTTGCCGCAACTAGAGAAAGCCCTCGCACAGAAACGAAGACCCAACACAGCCATAAATAAATAAATTAATTAATTTTAAAAAAAAATTAAAAAAAAAAACAACCAACTTCAAATATAAAGGCATAAATAGATTAAAAATAAAATGATGGAAGAATATATACCACGCAACCACTAGTCAAAAGAAAGCAGAAGAGACTGTATTAATACTAGCCAAAAACATTTCAGGGCAAATACTACTACCATGTATAAAAAAGGTTATTCCTATTGATAAGCTGTGTTAAAGACAACAGGTCCAAATGGAGTCACTTATGCTAAGCTCCACATCACCAAACCTTGATTTATAGATTATAGATTTGGCTTAACTTAATTATAGATTATAGATTATCTTAATTATCTTAATTATAGATTTGGCTTCTCCCAGAAATGGAATTTTATTTATTTATTTATTTATTTTTAAAATGTATTTATTTATCTATTTTTGGCTGTGTTGGGTCTCTGTTGCTGTGCCCGGGCTTTCTCTAGTTGCGGCGAGTGGGGGCTACTCTTCATTGTGGTGCGCATGCTTCTCACTGCGGTGGCTTCTCTTGTTGCGGAGCACGGGCTCTAGGTGCACAGGCGTCAGTAGTTGTGGCTCACAGGCTCTAGAGCGCAGGCTCAGTAGTTGCGGCACACGGGCTCAGTAGTTGTGGCTCGCGGGCTCTAGAGCGCGGGCTCAGTAGTTGTGGCGCACGGGCTTAGTTGCTCCGTGGCATGTGGGATCTTCCCAGACCAGGGCTTAAACCCGTGTCCCCTGCATTGGCAGGTGGACTCCTAACTACTGCACCACCAGGGAAACCCCAGAAATGGAGTTTTAAACCAGTCAATCAGGAATCACCTGGTCATCAACTGGTGAGGTAATCTGCCTGACTGATCCCTGACATCCCCTGAAGGAAAGTGAGCTCGCCACAGCCAATGGACTTTTTGTTAATATAGCTTCCTTGTTCCTGCTCCCTTCTGCCTAGAGGTCTTTCATTTTGTGTAGCTCCTTGGAGTTCCTTTCTGTCTGCTAGATGGGATGGGATGCTGCTCAATTCATGAATTGCTGAATAAAGCCAATAAGATCTTTAAAATTTACTCAGGTGAATTTTGTTTTTTAACAGATCATTAGTTCAAGAAGATAGAAAAATCCTAAACGTTTCTGCACCTAATGACAGAATTTTAAAATACACAAAGCAAAAACTGACAGAAGGAAAATCCATAATTTTCATCAGAGATTTCAATACCCATGTCTCAGTGCTAATAGGAAAACTAGACATAAATTCAATAAGAATGTAGAAGACTGGAACAATACAATTAACCAACTTGACCCACATGAAATTCATAGTCTGCTTCATCCAACAACAGCACAATACACAAGTTCAAATAAAACATTTACCAAGAGAGACCATATTCATATAAAACAAAAATTAGTAAATGTAAAGGAATTCAAGTCATACAAAGTATGTTCTCTGACCAAAATGAATTCAAACAGAAATTGATAACAGAAAATCCTGAAATGTTGAGAAAATAAATAACACAATTTACAGTAACCTATGAGCCCAATAAGAAATCAAAAAAGAAATTAGTATGTATTTTTAACCAAATGAAAATAAAAGTACAACATATAAAAATTTGTTGGACATTGTAAAAGTAATACTTCAGTGGAAATTTAGAGCACTGAACACTTACATTTAAGAGAAAAAAAAAAGAAAAAGAAAAAGTTCCCAAATAAACACATCCAGCTTACACCTTGTAGTACTGGAAAAAGAAGAGCAAATGAAGCCCTATGTAAGTAAAAGAAAAGAAACAGTGTAGATGAGAATACAAATAAACGTTAATAGGTAGAAGACAACAAGTAGAGAAAGTAAATGCAACCAAAAGTTGGTTCTTTGAGAGGATTAATAAAAGTGATAAACCTTTAACCACAGGTGGGAGAGCTGGAAGAGAGACAGAGAGACAGAGAAAGGCAGAGACAGAAAGACAGAGAAAGGCAGGCAGAAAATGCATTTGTCATATTCCAACAACCATTCCTGACAAAAACTCTCAGCAAACCAAGAGTATATAAGAACTTCACAACTTGATAAAGGGTATCTAGAAAAACTATACAGCTAACATCACACTTAATGGTGAAAGACTGAATGTTCTTCCCCAAATGTTAGGAACAAACAGAGGTGCCTGCTTTTAACACTACTGTTCATTATTGTACTGATGATATTTCTGGGTTATGCAATAAGGCAAGAATAAAACATAAAAGGCATAGAGATTGATTGGAAAGGAAGAAGTAAACTCCTTTATTTACACATGGCATAATTGTGGGTTAGAAAATCTGAAATTACTAGAATTAATGAGTCAGTTTAGCGAGGTTGCAGAATATAAAATTAATGTATAAAAATTGATAGTGTTCTATATACAACCAGAGCATGAAATAAAATAATGCCATTTACAATAGCATCCAAAAAAAGAAACAGGGATAAATCTGACAAAAATATGCAAGACCTACACACTGAAAACTACAAAACATTGCTTAGATAGAGAAGACCTAAATAAACTATGTTCATAGATAGAAGACTTGATATTGCAAAAATAACAATTCTTAGCAAATTCATCTATAATTAAATTTAATCTCAATCAAAATCCCAGCTGGGTTTTTGGTGGATATTGGCCAACTGATTCTAAAATTCAAAAGGAATTTAAAGACTATCAAGTAGTTAAAATGACATTGAAAAGAAGTCACATATTTGAAAGACAAATGCTACTTCTTTTAAAGATTTATTATTAAGTTACAATAATCATGATACTATGATACTGGCATAAAGTTAGGCAAATAAATCTATGGAACAGAATACTGAGTCCATAAATAGATCCACAAATATAAGAACAACTAAATTTTGACAAAGGTAATTCATTGAATAAAAGTCTTTTAAACAGATGGTTGTGGAACAATCAGATATCCATATACAACAAAATGGAATTCATACCACAGTTCATGATGGATACAAAAATTAATCTAAGAAGTATTCACAGATGTAACTGTAAGGCCTATAACTATAAAACTTCAAAGAGAAAACCTTTGTGGCATTGGGCTAGGGAAATATATCTTAGATGCTACAATAAAATCTCAATCTCAATCCAAAAAAAAAGCTAATTGGACTTTATAAAAATTAAAAACTTCCCTTCAAAAGACACAGTCCACAGAATGAAAAGCTAATCCACCATCTTGTAGAAAACATTTGCAAAGCATATATCTGATAAATGACATGTATATAGAATACATAAAAAACTCTAACATCTCAATAAAAATTTAATTTGAAAATGGGAAAAAAATATTTAAATAAATACTCCACTGAAGAAGATATACAAATGACAAATAAGCTCAGAAAAAGATGTTCAACAGAGGGAAAATGCAAAATTAAAACCACAAAGAAATACACACTGATTAGAGAAGCTAAAATTAAAAACTGACTATATCAAATGTTAGCTAGGAGAACATATACTGCTGGTGGAAATGTAAAATGGTGCAACTACCATTTGTCAACTGTTTGACAGTTTCTTAAATATTTAAACCCGACCTTACTATATGATTCCAGTCTTAGTATTTATCTAAACAATGGAATACTACTCAACAATTAAAATGAATGGACTATTGACATACACTATAGCACAGATGAATGTCAAAATAATTATGTTGAGTGAAAGAAGCCAGACAACAAAAAGTACATACTATGTTTCTTTCTATACAAAATTCTAGGAAACACAAAATAATGTATAAAATGTATAATAGAAAGCATATTAATTGTTGCCTGGGACTGCAGGAGAACGAGCTGGAAGAAGGTATTACAAAGGGGCAAAGAAAATTCTGAGGGGTGATGGTTACATTCATTATCTTGGATCATGGTAATATTTTCATGGGTGTGTACCTGTTTGAAAACTTAAACTGTATATTTTAAATGCATGCAGTTTATCATATGCTAGTTATAACTTAATAAAACTGCATTAAAAAAACTAACATGTAGCTTTCAGTAAGACAAAATACATAGTGAATGTAATTATAGTATAACACAAGTTCAGTTGAGATGTCATAATACCATTCAATTAAGTTTAGAATGATCAATGAAGCATGAATCAAACAGAACAGAAAAGCATTTGATTTTTTCAGTTCGTCTTTGATTTTCCTACTGCAGGTTACTTTATTTTTACAGCTTATTTAAAGGGCTGTGAATCTTGATTTCAACTTTACAAAAATCCATGGGTTTTTTTCCTTAAGCAAACCAATCAGAAGATAGAATTTACATTTTTACAGAAATAGACATTGCATTTTGTAAACCTCCTGTGTTTGAAATTGGTAACTTAAGAGATTGAACTTTCAGATCAGTACCAAGTAGTCACGTGAATGAGAATTATTGAAAATAAGTCATAAAAACACTGAAAAAATTTTAACTATAAGTTTTTAAATTCCCTGTAGAATGTCTTTGGGAGTATTCCCTCCTCTTCAGTCTTTTAGAAGAGTTTGAGACGGATCGGTACAAGTTCTTTGTACGTTTGGTAGAATTCACCTGTGAAGCCATTTGGTCCTGGACTTTTGTTTGTGGAAGTTTTTCTTTTGTTGTTTGTTTGTTTTGTTTTATTTATTAAAGATTCTATCTCACTTCTAGTGATTGGTCTGTTCAAATTATCTGTTTCTTCTTGATTTAATTTTGGTGGGCTGTATGTTTCTAGAAACTTGTCCATTTCTTCTAGGTTGTCGAATTTGTTGGCATATAATTGTTCACAGTATTCTCTTATGGGTTTTTTAATTTTTTAATTTTTTTTTGTATTTCTGTGGTATCAGTTGTTATTTCTCCTTTTTCATTTCTTATTTTGTTTATTTGGGTCCTCTCTCTTTTCTTCTTGGTGAACCTGCCCAGATGTTTATCAGTTTTGTTTACACTTTCAAAGAACCAGCTCTTGGGTTTATTGACTTTTTTTTTCTATTGTTTTTTTGAATATCTATTTTATTTATTTGCTCTCTGATCTTTATTATTTCCTTCCTTCTGCTGACTTTAGGTTTTGTTTGTTCTTTTTCTTATTCTTTTAGGTGGTGGGTTAGGTTGTTTATTCCATCATTAAAAAGTCTACAAATAACAAATGCTAGAGAGGGTATGGAGAAAAGGGTACCTCCTACACTGTTGGTGGGAATTTAAGTTGGTGCAGCCACTATGGAAAACAGTATGGAGGTGCCTCAAAAAACTAAAAATAGAGTTGCCATATGATCCTGGGCATATATCCGGACGAAATGATAATTCGAAAAGATACAGACACCCCTATGTTCATAGCAGCACTATTCACAATAGCTAAGACATGGAAACAACCTAAATGTCCATCAACAGATGAATGGGTAAAGAAGATGTGGTACATATATGAAACAGAATATTACTCAGCCATAAAAAAGAATGAAATCATGCCATTTGCAGAACATGGATGGACCTAGAGGTTATCATATTGACTGAAGTAAGTCAGAAAGAGAAAGACAAATACCATAATGTATCACTTACATGTGGAATCTAAAATATGGCACAAATGAACCTACCTACGAAACAGAAACAGACTCACAGACATAGAAAACAGACTTATAGTTGCCAAGGGGGGAGGGGTGGGGGAGGGATGGATTGAGAGTTTGGGGTTAGCAGATGCAAACCATTATATATAGAATGGATAAACAATGAGGTCCTACTGTATAGCATAGGGAACTATATTCAAAATCCTGTGATAGGGCTTCCTTAGTGGCGCAGTGGTTAAGAATCCGGCTGCCAATGCAGGGGGACACGGGTTCGAGACCTGGTCCAGGAAGATCCCATATGCCGCGGAGCAACTAAGCCCGTGTGCCACAACTACTGAGCCTGCACTCCAGAGCCCGTGAGCCACAACTACTCTTCAACAAGAGAAGCCACCGCAGTGAGAAGCCCACGCACTGCAACAAAGAGTAGCCCCCACTCTCTACAACTAGAGAAAAGCCAGCGCTCAGCAATGAAGACCCAAAGCAGCCAAAAATGAATAAATAAATAAATTATTTAAAAAAAATCCTATGATAAACCATAATGGAAAAGAATTTTAAAAAGAATGTGTATATATGTATAACTGAATCACTCTGCTGTACAGCAGAAATTAACACAACACTGTAAATCAACTATACCCCTATTTTTAAAAAATGCCCTGTAGAAAATTATTTACCCTTTCCATTGCCTTTTTTTTTTTTTTGATAATATCTGAGGTCCATTTTTCAATATTTCAGTCTATCATTTATCACAAATTCTCTTACTTCAATATCTTTCACATTTGTTAAAATCATGGTCTTTTCTAAAATACTTTCCTTAAAATGATCTTATGACAGACTTTAACTAATATGGCATACAAATTATTTATGCTTTCAAGTCTCTCTTTATTTGTAATGAAAAACACCTGGTTTAGCAACTATTTTTTATAGGGATATGTTCTTTCACTTATCAATAACAGGAGCACTGAGTCCTTCTCTTATTTCTTCATATTGATTGTACCTGACTGTCACTAGGAAGCAGTAAACTCAATACCTAAGCTAGTTTATTGAACTGACACTTCAATTTCTCCTAGGAAAAATCAAGTAGACTCATGATCAGAATGTGTTTCATAGCAACATATTGTGAATATAGAGGTAAGTTTAAACACTAAATTTTTAAAAATTATATCACAGCTGTTGCTTGTCTTATACTTTAAATCAGTATATGTAGCATCTACATTTAATTCACCATAATGAAAATTAGATATGAATAACATTGAAAATCGTTTAATAACTTTCTCAATTGAATAAAGAAAAACTATTCCCTACTATGTATAATTAATGTAAATACTTACAAATATATTTTAATTTACTTTTAACTTCTTAAATTTTAATTTCTAAATTTGCTTTTACTTTTAGTGTGCATATATTAACTTGCTTTCTTTTAATTCTTGTAACTTGATTTTAAAAATGGGAAATAATTTTTGTTTTCCAATTTGGGTCTAATTAAGCGCTATTCAAAGGGTGCTCTACAGACCACTAGCGCCAGCATCACCTGAGGGTGCATTAGAAATGCAAATACTCAGACCGCCACACACTGAATCAGAACCCCTGGTAATGGAGTCCCAAGAGTCAGTGGGTGCACTGCCCAATAGTCTGAAGAAGTAATAATATCAGGTTCCTTATTTTTCCTTAATTTTTATAAAATTAATGTTTCAATTCAAAGAGAAAACACCGAGGTCTGGTTGAGGGGCACAAAAAATGTACATTAATACTAAACACTGAAGTATAATGGCCTCTCACTTTATAATATTTTAAACTACTAATTAAGATCAGAATTAAGAAAGGACTTGATTTCACAATCACGTTCACATTTTTAAAGCCAACGTACGTTTATGCTTGTTTTATTCCTTGGTGAAATTAGTTCAATTATGTCTGACAAGCCCAAACTAAAACCACAAACTTCCTAAGACTAATTAATTTAAAAGATTTAAAATACATCATAAAGTTAATCTTGAATTCCCCCTCAGTACTTAGAATAATAATTTTATAAATGCATTCAGTCTCGCCTGAGTTGATTTAACTATTAATGTACAAATATTTCAAGTGTCTACCATCATTTTCAAATATCAAATGTTCCTGACTTCCAGTTTATTTTCAATATAAAAAACTTAGCTGTTAAAAATGACTGCTTGAGGTGACAATATTTTCTTTGCTTTCCTTAAAAAGCACTATAGGTGTTAATTTCATCTGACACCTGGCAAGTTCCAACCAAGACATTCTATACTTCTGAAACTTCACTATGAACTAAATTCTATTATATTAAAAATTATATGATCAGAACTAGTGGATGAGGTTAGGTATATCTTAAGAACGTATAATTGTAGAATCACATTATGGAGAAGATGTTTAATACATGTGTCCCGTGATGAATTCTCTAAGTAACTAAAAATATTTTGGCATATATAGATAAAATTAAATAATTAATCATCAGAATTTAAGAGCATCAGTTAAGGCATAAAACACATTTTTTATAATATTAAAATATAAAGAATATATGATAGAACATAACCAAGAAATTTGAGGTTATCTAAATTCTAAATGCTGCCCTGAGAAAATAATTTCTCTTGTTTTCAAGGCAGCTAATAACAGAGCTGTTGTGGCTGAATTAGTACATATCTAAAAAAAAGTTTTAACTGTGGCATTTGTCTTCTGTACTTTTAACCTTTGGACATAAAAGGCATTTTATCCTGTGGGACAGCAGGTTTTCAATATTAAGCACCATTATTTTGACTCATTCTGTTATATGTTTCTACCAAATATTATAACATAAACAAAATCAAATTACTCTTTGTTAGAATTTTTATTTGGATAATCAAAACAAGGTTTCAAAAGTGAGATAAATGTAAAATGGCAATGCTGAACTTTTTTCAGACTCTCTTAATATTTTGCTTAATGTTTTCATTATTTTTAGGCAGATTTCTTAAATGAAAATGTTCCCAATTCCATGTTCTGCTGGCAAGACCCTACATATTGTTTAACAAGGGTAGATGGTTTAGATGAAAACTTCAGTGGAAGTACTTCTATTTCTTTGCTATGTAAAGGCAACACTGATGAAACACGATGGAGTGGGGAAATGCTTTTTTACCTATCTTGCATGTCTTCCCTCCTTCCCCAGTGTATTTAGTCCTTTGAGACTGTCTACTGTCCTAGTAGAATGTGATGAGGATGTCTAATAACATTACCCTAGCCATACCTTTGTTGTAGTAATTGGCCAAAGGATAGGCACTAGAATCAAACAGGCAGTTAAATCCTTCCATACGTATCTATATATGTACCATGGGAGAGGGGGTCAAGCTTCCAATGAGAGTATGAGTGGAAAGAAGTAACGTTTGGTCCTAAGAAAAGTTGTGTGAAGAGAGTCTACCTGAGAACCTGAGCCAACACATGGAGCGAAAGCCAGCAGAGGGATTCAGAGCCATGATCATCACATCATTGAAGCCATGTAGACCCTTTTCTTGTCAGTTAAAAAAGTCAATAAAAGAGGTGGGTTTTTTTTTTCCTTTTCTTCAGAAAGAGGAATCCTAGCAAATTTGTCTAGTAAATGTCAACAGACACGTCTCCAAAGAATAAGTTCAAAAGACTATTTAAATTTGGATTGTAAAGATTTTTATTCCTCTGAAATACAGCCATTTAAAAATAAGCCTGTTTGTATTAAATTAGGCTATAAATCTGCATTCACGTATTCGACAAATATTTACTAAGTCTGTGCTAAACATTGAGACAATCATTTGGATTCATTAGTGAACAAGACAGACATGATTCCTTCTCTCACATAGCTTTTGGTCATGTGGACTAAACAGTCAAGTATAGAACAATGTGAATATAATACACACTATGATAGGAAGTAGCTATGTTGTTATGGGATCACGGAGGAGAAGCATCTAAGCAGAGTTCAGGAATGAAGAAAGGTAATATTAATATAACATCCAGGGAGAAAGCATCATAGTATATGAAACACAAAAGAGTTAGTGATTTTGATAGAATTAAAAGGGCCTCTATGATTTATTTAACTGATGACATTAGAATCACAGGGTTTTGTTTGTTTTTCGATTTGTTTTTTAAGTTGGAACAACTAAATGAGTTGTAACCTATTTAGTTTTCCTGTGTTCTGATATGATAAAATAAATCCAGAGTAAGCTTTATTGAGACAGCAGCTTTTTGCAATCATTAATAACTCTCTATATATTTTAAATTATATTCTTCATTTAATATGGAAATTTTATCTAACGAAGAATTCTACAACATACATTAAAACTATGCAGAATTTATAGAACTGTTTTGTACAAATGTTCTCACTTAATATCGAGAAACCTTATCCCGCAGCCTAATATTATAGAAGACGTAACTGGAGTCAACAAGAGTGAGATTTTTCCCAAATGCATTCAGTTAACATGTAAAACCAGAATTTGAGCCCAATCTTCTGAACTTGAAAGCACATGCTTTGTCAGCTGTACCGTACAGCCTCTTATGTGCAGAGCGCTCTTAGGAATTTCAGAGGATACAAGAATTATACGATATCATCTGTGAGCTTTAAGTTTTCATACTTTAATTCAATAGATGAAAAGAAAATGGAACACTAAATAAAAATACAAAGTAATAGGAACTATAGGCATTAGATAATTAATCATCAGTTAGCAGTTACAAAGAAGGAAGTGCTTTCTGTGTAAGAGCTGAACAGCCTATTGTTTCCAGGACTCTAAATATTAAGGTTAAAGTAACAAATAAGTTTATATATCCTCAGAATAGACACTTCGTTCATAACAAGGAAGTGAGGTCACAAAACTGAATATAATTTCTGTGGGGTATTTCACACACTCTTGCACCTACCCCTGCCTCCACACACACAGACATATGTACCTGTAACTATTTCTCTCTGTGTCACTATAAACATTTTTTTCATCTATTAAATGAACATAGAAATACACCAAAAATAAATGAATAGATACTACTGACCCAAAGTCTAACACCCCCTTTAAGGCCTATAATATAATCAAACTTCCAAGTCTGCAATTAGGGGGAAACAATATGTGAGTTCAAATTCAATGCTTTCTTCATAGAGTGAAGTTTCAATAGGTAACACAATGCAATCTGGCTAATTCATAATGGGGCCATTCTAATAATCTGAGGTATTTCACAATAAGGAAAATAATAACATATCTAAAACATAGCAGAAATCTACTCTGTCAGCCATACTTCACTTATTTTGACAGGAATTTTCTATTTTAAATAGTGTGTGATAATATTTTTTAGAATGCTCTCAAATAGGCTACCCAACATTTTGTAAAAATAAAGAACGTTGAGTAATTATATATCTGTACAGCTTGTCATTCTTTGATATTTGATGAATGGGAGGAACATGCCAGGGCTTTATATCATGACCTCATGAAACAGCAACATTTTAATTAATGTAAGAATAGATCAATACTTTAATCATCATAATGTGATATATTTGAACATTTTTGGAATTAAAAAAAATGTCCAGTTTCTGCTATATTGGTTCTACTTTTTTCTTTAGATTTTTGTAAACTATTAAAATCCAAGTCTTTCAAATAAAATATTTCTTATAGTTTAAACAATACCTTACTATCACTAACATGTCCTTGGTACATGGAACTCTTTTTCAACCTAATAAACCTATAGATTAAAAAAGAAAAAAAATACAAAACAGTTACAACTTTTGATGACAGCAATACACACACTGTCTTTTTGTTTTCAACATTTAACAGAAAATATAGTAAAGAAACTCTTCACCAAATGTAGGAATCCCAAAGACATTTAAAGTTAAGACAAACTAAACCCTTGAATTAATGTTTATTGAGTACCTATAATGTGTAAAGTGCTATTTTAGTAGTGGGAATATATATAAATCTTGTAATCTTTGCCCTTTAGATATTACAAGATAAGAGGATAAGTTTAAAATGCTAGTGGAAGTTTGGGTCAATAGGAATTACAGTGATTCAAGGCAGTTACTTTCAGGAGTTTAGAAGAGGGCAATCACATTTGTTTTTGTCTGTAGCTAGAGAAGAAGAATTGAACAAGAACATTTTATTCTAAACCTTGAAGACTGATTATTGATACCTGGAGAAAAATCAATTATAAAAAATTATGGCACAGTGAAATATTAATTCTTTGGAAACTATCTGAATTCTGTGCTTTGGTAGCAACATGAATGGAGATGTATTCCAAGATGACTAATCTGAATGCATAAAAGGGAATAGATATTTAAGGGAAGGATACCAGGAGGCCATTGTACCAGTCCAAACAAGAGCCAAAAAGAGCCTGACATTAGGCAGTGGTTAGAGAGCCGCTGTCAGAGGTGAATCAAGATCACTTGGAATGGAAAAATTCAGCTATTAGAGAAAAACTGGTAAAATGATTTCAGGGTGTTGAGTCTAAATCAAAGATTTAAAAATAAATTAGTAAAAACTAAAGATGAAAATGATAAGGAAGGTAAATGGGAAGAAAGATAATAGAGAAGGTAGAAATAGATAAGCCCAGAATAGGACAGGTTATTCTCAGCAGGAAAGATGGTTTATTTTAGAGTTAGAAGCAAAGAAAATGTGGAAAAGAAGCACGCAGAATAGAAATATATTTGAAGTGGTGCGGAGAAAAATTTGAGCTAATTTCTGGCCTTGAAATTTACATTAAAGCAGAAAACTAAGTCTTTTTCTGGAGGTGTAGTACTATACTAGGATTTTTCTCCCTAACCCCATCATCCTTACTCGATAAATCCCTCAAGCTTAACTCCCACTCTGACTCCCATTCTAATTTTAATAAATGTTTTTCTATTCTACCCAACTTAACAATTTTTTCCTTTGACTCTCGTATCTCTGTATGTTCACTGTTCTTTAGCACACTTTCCTTGTATTTTAGTTACTGGTATATTTGCCTTATCGCACCAATCCTTACTGATTATAATCTACTTCATGGGTAGGGACTATATTCCATTTCCACAGTATTAGAAAACCATGACATAGACTCTGCTCATTTGCAGACCAGTCATTTCTCATTTATTTAGAGTCATACAGTGTGTTCAATTGACTCCAGCATCTCATTCTGAGTTCGACTACCAGTATAAATCAGAAAGGCATTATCTTATCTTTTATAATTATTTTCTTTATATCTACGTATACCTATACAAATATATAAAAATTATATGGGATAATTAAGAATAAATTGTGTTAGTGTTATCACACATGCTTATCCTTTCTTGATCTTTATCTTTTATGAGGTAGACTATATGCAAAAGTGAGGATCTAAATATCCAATTGATTTAATTTATTCAGAATGATTACTAAAAAACTACTACAAACAAAATAATTAGAGTTCCCTTTTTATGTACTATATAATCCATATCACACATATTTATTTAATATGTACTATGCATCTGCCAGAGAACTAGGAATAAAGTATACATCTTTCTTTTAAAGAACTCAGATCTTAGGGGAAGAGAAAGAAAAATAAATGTGATTGTGGTGCTATAAATTAGCTCTTAACAATCCAGTTCAATGTGGCAAAGTCATGATCTTCAGTAAATTTCATGATTTCCTGCCTTGAGATTTCTAGAATTGGAGTTCACAGACTTAAGCAGTAATAAATTTGAAAATCCAAATATTTATAATTTTTCTTTTTTATAAAAATTTCTAATGATGTTTTGCCAATCATACTATGTTGTCATTGTTGTCATTTGCTATTTAGTTAATGAGTATTAACAAATACACTCTAAAACAATTTAAATCTTAAAAGTCTTATGTGGTGAAAAGAAGAGACAGTTTATTTTTTTAACTACTCATTAATTTAAAAATTTGATATTTTAAAACATCTACTATATTTGTATATTTGTGTAAAATTTTAGAGCACAATTTCATTGCAAGGCAACAATGAAAACATGTATTAGTTTTACATTTGTCCTTAAAAATCTTTGCTATGTTGTCCTACATTGAAGGATGTCAAACTGAAAAAAATTTCTTTTTAAAGTAGAAGATTATTAGAAGAATGGGTCTTCAATAACTAGGCACTTAAGTTCTCAGCTTCAGAGTCTTCTGATGAAATATACTAAATATATTTATGGAAATACAGGAAATAGAGGCAATGTGATATAGCAATAGTGTGAATTTCAGCATCATCAGGTTTCCCTTTGCAGTACTAAAAAGAAAACCTATAAATACAAAAATTCCAAATATTAATCATTTAAAACAATTTTATAAAAAATAAACAGTAATATTGACTACAGGCCATTTGCTTATTAGAATGAATGCTTGAGAATCTATGGTTTTCTACATATATTTATAGACTATTCTCCAGGAAAAAAAGTCTCAGGAAATAATTTGAAGGATACTATTGTGACTGCATAAGAAAAGGGGAACTTAGTGGGTAAGAGCAAGGGTTGTAGGGACAGGCATGAAAGGCTTGACCCAGGACCCACCCCATATTAACTACATGTCTTGAACAAGTTACATTTATTCAACCATTAAATAATTTATTCATTCAACAGATGCTTATTGTGTATGTACTTTGTTAGGTATTTGTCCTAGTTTCCTAGGTTAACTGTTAACAAATTACCACAAACTTAGTGGCTTAAAATTATGTAAACATATCATTTTACAGTAGATCAGAAGTCTAACATGGGTCCCACTGGGCTAAAATCAAAATGTTGGCAAGGCTGTGTTCCTATCTTGTGGTTACAGGAGAGAATCCCCCTCCTTGCCTTTTCCAGCTTCTGGAAGCTGCCTGCATTCCTTGGCTCATGGCCTCCTTTCTTTTTTCAAAGCCAGAAATGGAGTGTTGACTTCTCCTCACATTACTGCATTCTGACACTGACTCTTCTTTTGCCTCTCAATTTCATTTTTGAGAACCCTTGTGATTGCACTGAACCAAATGAGGTGATTCGGGATAATCTTCCTATCTCAGGATCCTTAACTTAATCACATCTGCAAAGTCCCTCTTGCCATGTATGGTAACATAGTTACATAGCTATGGGAATTAGAGTGTAGATATTTCTAGAGGGGCCATCATTCTGCCTACCACAGCATTGTACTAGCAATGTCAATAAAGTTCCTGAAAAGGTTTCAGGAATGGTTCCTCGTTCCATGAAATTTACACATAAAAAAATTGTGAAGTTAATTTGTGGAAAACTGTTAGCAGTGCAAAATGATCTTGTCTAAAAGCAATGTAAATCATTCCTGTCCATAATAATCTAAATGAATATTGTCCTTTATAGAAGTGATTATTTTCTGTCTGAGAGAAAAAAATAACCTCAAATATTATACATTATTGCCCTGTAGGATATTATTTTGTATCTATTAGGAAATTGATTTCAGTATTCCTTGATTGATTTACTATATAAACCTCAGTTTTGCAAATTCTCCTTTAAACCAGTGTTAGCATCTTGTAATTATCTCATTTATTAATTAGTTGAATAAAACCACTGACTTTGTTCATTTGTATTTATATGAGGGTCAAGTTTTTCAATTTTTTTGAAAATTAGCAAAGTGGAGTAGAACTGTGTTAAAAACTATTCTTTGCCAACACATCTTCCGGGTAAATTTTAAGATGTATTGGAACATCTAAATGGACATCACTCAATGAGGATTTTTTTTTTTTTAAATGGGATAGTAAGAGAAAATAAATCTCATGATGTTTTTGTGAAAGTTAAATGAGATCAAGTATTTAGCATAGTGTCTGACATATAGCAGACCCTAAATACATGACAGTTTTTTATCATTAATACTAATAATCAGAAGTTCAGTTGGAATTAATATGCTATTGGGATGTATATAAATATATAAATAGGTCAGATATATTAATCTTGTGGAGTAGTAGTTTTATTCCCATGAAACACGTATTTTACCAACCCTTGTGCTTTAAGGGAATGTTTTAAGGGAATCTCTGGGATTCCTATATATGAAGAAAAAAAGAAAAAGAAAACTACTCAGCTCATGAAATTGATCAACCATTCCCCATTTGATAATACCCACAATGTCAGATACTGCCAAAATACCACAATACACATGAATCCCTGCTACTTCTACCAAAACTTCACAAAGAATCACTAATTTCCTCCCAAACACCAAGACTCTGCAGTAATAGGAAGCTTTTTTTTGCCTAACTCTGTCTAGATATACAAGGAGTTCTCTTGCAGAGGATCAATTAGTTCCCATGCAAATGTACTTTTGGCAAGCCTGTGCTGCTCATACGTCAGGCAAGGCAAACATATCAAGGCATTTCAAAATTCCGGTATTGAACACAGTTTAGATCCATGCCAGGGCATACCTTCCTCTACCTAAACTGAACTTCCTTACCTAAACTCAACTCAAATTACAGATGAAGAAAGTGAGGTATAAAATACTTTGGTGAAAAAGGAGGTAAATATTTAGAACAAGGTCACACAGAGAGCAGGGGTTTAACTTGGGACCCCTATTTTCTGTTATCAAAACCTAAGTTATTTCCACTAAAGGAATTTCTCCCAAAATAATTCTTGACAAAATGTTAGGTACTAATTATATATAACCACACAACATATGTATCTCCCTCTCTCTCATACACATGCACACACAATATATTTTTTCTTCTTAACAAGGTATGAAACTTGCATCAGGTAGAACCTAACCAAACAGATCTGGACCAGGTCCTCTTTCCTTACTGTCTCACAGTGATTACCTCCTCATTCTATTTTTCTATTGAATGCTCTTAACAAAAATGAACAGTTGAATTGGCCTCTAAAATGTTTTTTTTCCTTGAATAAAAGATTACAATTTTTTTTAATTGGGGTATATTTCCTTTACAATGTTGTGTCAGTTTCTGCTGTACAGCAAAGTGACTCAGCTATATATATATACATAGATCCCCTCTTTTTTGGACTTCCTTCCCATTTAGGTCACCACAGAGCACTGAGTAGAGTTCCCTGTGCTATACAGCAGGTTCTCATTAGTTATCTATTTTATGCATAGTAGTGTATATATGTCAATCCCAATTTCCCAATTCATCCCACCCCCTATTCTCCCCTTGGTGTCCATACGTTTGTTCTCTACATCTGTGTCTGTATTTCTACTTTGCAAATAGGTTCATCTGTACCATTTTTCTAGATTCCACATATATGTGTTAATATACGGTATTTGTTTTTCTCTTTCTGAGTTACTTCACTCTGTATGACAGCCTCTAGGTCCATCTGCGTCTCTACAAATGACCCAATTTCGTTCCTTTTTATGGCTGAGTAATATTTCCTTGTATATAGGTACCACATCATCTTTACCTATTCATCTGTTGATGGACATTTACGTTGCCTCCATCTCCTGGCTATTGTAAATAGTGCTGCAGTGAACATTGGGGTGCATGTGTCTTTCTGGATTATGGTTTTCTCATGGTATATGCCCAGTAGTGGGATTGCTGGGTCATATGGTAGTTCTTTTTAGTTTTTTAAGGAACCTCCATACTGTTCTCCATAGGGGCTATACCAATTTACATTCCCACCAACAGTGCAAGAGGGTTCCCTTTTCTCCACACCCTCTCCAACCTTTACTGTTTGTAGATTTTTTGATGATGGCCATTCTGACCAGTGTGAGGTGATACCTCATTGTAATTTTGATTCACATTTTTCTAATAATTAGTGCTGTTAAGCATCTTTTCATATGCCTCTTGGCCAAGAGCAGATCTTCTTTGGAGAAATGTCTATTTAGGTCTTCTGCCCGTTTTTAGACTGCATTGTTTGCCTTTTTGATATTAAACTGCAAGAGATGTTTGTATATCTTGGAGATTAATCCCTTGTCAGTTGCTTCATTTGCAAATATTTTCTCCCATTCTGAGGGTTGTCTTTTCATCTCGTTTATGATTTTTTTGCTGTGCAAGAGCTTTGAAGTTTCATTAGGTCCCATTTGTTTATTTTTATTTTTATTTTCATTACTCTAGGAGGTGGGTCAAGAAAGATCTTGCTGTGATTTATGTCAAAGAGTGTTCTTCCTATGTTTTCCTCTAAGAGTTTTATAGTGTCCGGTCTTACATTTAGGTCTCTAATCCATTTTGAGTTTATTTTTGTGTATGGTATTAGGGAGTGTTCTAGTTTCATTCTTTTACATGTAGCTGTCCAGTTTTCCCAGTACCACTTATTGAAGAGGCTGTCTTTTCTCCATTGTATATCCTTGCCTCCTTTGTCATAGACTAGTTGACCATAGGTGCGTGGGTTGATCTCTGGGCTTTCTATCCTGTTCCATTGATCTATATTTGTGTTTTTGTGCCAGTACCATACTGTCTTGATTACTGTAGCTTTGTAGCATAGTCTGAAGTCAGGGAGCCTGTTTTCTCCAGCTCTATTTTTCTTTCTTAAGATTGCTTTGAATATTCAGGGTCTTTTGTGTTTCCATACAAATTGTAAAATTTTTGTGTTCTCATTTTCTGAAAAATGCCATTGGTGATTTGATAGGGATTGCACTGAATCTGTAGATTGCTTTGGGTAGTATAGTTATTTTCACAACATTGATTTTTCCAATCCAAGAACATGGTATATCTCTCCATCTGTTTGTGTCGTCTTTGATTTCTTTCATTAGTATCTTATAGTTCAATTTATCTTTTACATGTGCTAATAACTGAAGTGTTTACATTTTTTCTTTAACCACCTTCTTTGTAGATTGATGCCGATTGATCCATATATTCTAATGATAGCTGATGGGAGTAATTTGAGGTACTATAAATATGTAATATAGCATTACAGATTAAATTATTTATGCTACTATATATTTATTAACCCACTTTTGTTTCATATTTTGTAGCTGTTTGAATTAATGTTTTTAGACGAAAATATTATGCAATTTATTTTATAAGATATTAAAGCAGATTTTTGCAGGTTATAAAATAATTCTAAAATATTTGAGAATTATTTCCAGTGAAGAAGTATAAATGAAAAGGTCTTCCTGGTTAATTCTTTGTAAATAAAGTACATAAGTAATCAGAATTCACTTTCCTGCAAGGATTCTGTTCAGCAAGATATTTTGTTTTAAATCTTAATTTCTTTTTAAAAAGCAAATGCATTTTCAAGCAAAATAAATACACTTGGACAGTTTTTACAAATAGAGGCTAAAATATGTTATATGTAGTAACAGAAATTTAAATAGTTTGTAGCAAATATCTGTGCCTTTGCTGTTGACTATTTTTGATATAATCTGCAATATAAAGAGTTGAGAGTGTTTATTCAGGGGCCTTGTGAAGTAAAGTGTTAACTCAGCAGGTCTGCGTTGTTCAAACCTTGTACATTCCCAAAAAATCTTCAGGACTGGCCCTTGGCCAGCTCCTGGGAAATGAGTTCTGAGTCCTTATAATATTCTGCCTGATAAGAGTGTTTTTATATGCCAGAGGCCTTGGGCTGCAGTACCGGTCTGATCAGATATTTAAACTAACGATGTAATTTACAGTGAATGCTTGTTTTTTTGCTGGGGGGCGGGGTGCTGGAATCTGAATAGCTGAGGTCAGTCACACAGGTGCTGCATACTTAAGTATATGTTTTATCTGCAAAAAACAACTCTGCACACCAAGGCTTAGGTGAGTTTCTCTGGTTGACAACACTTCACATTTTACACATGAGGAAACCAAGGTACAGAAAGAGTAAATACTTTTCCTGAGGTCATATAGTAAGCAGGAGAAACAGCTTCAAAAATAATCCATTAACTACACAGGTGATATTATTTACAATATTCAGTGGCAAAACTGTGTGCATATAATTTTATTTTTCATTTTTTAATATTTTATATATTTTGAAAAATACTTTAACAGCCTCCCCTGCATTCCAATAAATGGGAACTCTAACTGAGGCACAAACAAACCTGATTTTATTTGCTATATAAAAATGATTATTTTTTTTTAAACTGCTGTGACCTTTTTCTTCACTTTTATTTTCCCTTACTATTAAGTATGCATTTTTGCTGTAGACTGACAAAGGGAAGAAGAGAGAAGACCTGTGTGATAATTCAATTTATAGAACTATGTAAGACTTTACTCATCTTCTTTTGAAACTCCTCCTTTCCTATGAATGAAATTACCCTCCCTTCCCCCCAAAAGGCTCGATTTGCCATATTACACAAAAAGTTCAATTATGGGATGACGTGAGTTGGAAAATGAATTACTCTAATATTATCCCTCAATATCTGAGTTTTAGAGATTTGCAAAAAGATTTGCCTGCAATTTTTCTTTTCTGAAAGCCAATAACTGCCCCCAGGTGCTGTATATTAGTATTTTATATCATCTAGTAATTATATATTGCTTTTGAAAATAGCTATGGGACAGGAGTGCAAGGAGGTATGGATAGTCTTTCTGGAAAATTCTATATAAGCAGATGGATACCACATGAAATAGATTAATATGTTAATTGTCTAAATGGAAAAGCTTGTCATGCAATTTCAGGCTATTAATTAGATCAAGAATTTCAACTCTGAAATAAAGAAGTAATTTTATGCTGTTGGTAGCTAGGTTTTTGCCCTTGCCACTTTGTCATTTTGTAGAATAATTGCTCCCAGAGGAAAAAAAAAAAAATGTTAGATCAGAAAACACTTAGTAGAGTTGTTTCCTCTGAATTGCTCTAAATGACCATGTTCATTGCAAAAATATTAGCAGACCTGCTAGGCCTGCATTAAACACAAGCAAACAAAGCCCTTGAAAATATTATTTGCGTATCTCAATTTTATTATTAAAACAAGATAATTTTAATAACAGTAAACTTGTAGTTCTGCATGTATAAAATTTAGTCTGCTCTGTGACCTAACATTGAAAATAAGTATTAGCAGGTTTTCTTTAGTTTTATATTTTAAAACTATAACCATTTTTAAGTAGTAAAGATGTTATTTCTTTTCTTGATTAAAAAAAAACTTTAGACAATTAGCTTTCCATTTAGCAAATGAACAGTCATAGATAACACAATATTTAAAACTTTCATAAGCACTCAAAGTATAAAGATAAGATTATGGTTTCCATTGTCATATCATTAGTACCAATATTTTAAACCAGAAGAAATATTTGAAAGCTTGAGTAATACCTGCCTCACCAACCTCCAGGGTTCCTATGAATTAGATAATTAATGGAAATATAAATAATACATGTGGGATTAGAATTTAATAAATATTTTGTTGAATAAATAGTAATAGAGTCCATTTATTAATAGTCTATGTCAGGAATTTTCTTAGTTACTTGTGTTAGGAAGAACAATGACCTCCTAAAGATGCTCATATCCTAATACCTGGAACTTGCAAATATGTTACCTGGCAAAAGGGAATTAAAGTCGCAGATGCAATTAAAGTTGGTAATCAACTGACCTTGAGATGGGACATTATCCCAAATTATCCAGGTAGATCCAATATAATCACATGAGTTCTTAAATATGGGAGAAGAGGCAAAAGATAGGTCCAGTCTGAGGTAACATGGCAAAGACTCAATCTGCCTTTTCTAGCTTTGAAGACGGAGGTCGGGGGATCATGCGCCAAAAAAAGTTGGTGGTCTCTAGATACTGGAATAGGCAAGGAACGGATTTTTCCCCAGAGCCCCTGGAAAAGAAAGCAGCCCTGCTGACAACTTGATTTTAGCTAAATGAGACCCATGTTGGAATTCTGACCTATAATAAATTTGTATTGTTTTAAACACTAAGTTTGTGGTAATTTATTATGAAAGCAATAGAAAACTAACACTATACTCTACATATATTAACTCTTCATTCTTATAAGTCTTCAAAGTAATTTTTTTTTCTTTTATTCACAAGCTGTAAGAGAGTATTTAGTTTCAGATTATGCTATTTGTAAAAAGTAACAAGTCTAACTCATGTTATATCTTCTAAATGAAAATAATGTCACTTCAGGTTTCATTGGGAAAGTCAGATGAAATGATGTATAAAGAGTTCTATAGGGACTTCCCTGGTGGCACAGTGCTTAAGAATCCGCCTGCCAATGCAGGGGACATGGGTTGGGTCTCTGGTCCGGGAAGATCCCACATGCTGCGGAGCAACTAAGCCCGTGCACCACAACTACTGAGCCTGCACTCTAGAACCTGCGAGCCATAACTACTGAGCCCACACGCCACAACTACTGAAGCCCAGGAGCCTAGAGCCCGTGCTCCGCAACAAGAAGCCACCGCAATGAGAAGCCCGTGCACCGCAACGAAGAGCAGCCCCCGCTCGCCGCAACTAGAGAAAAGCCCACATGCAGCAACGAAGACCCAATGCAGCAAAAAAAAGAAAAAAAAAAAAAGAGTTCTATCAAAGTAAAAGACACAGATTAGGGTGTCAATATAGGGTATTATCATTTTCTCAATAACTTATTCAAACCCATCCTATAATATTTGGGTGGCATTATGATAGAGTATAATTTTTAAAACTAGGCCTTTTCTATTAAACATGGTTGATTGACGAAATGCATTTATCACTTGTCTCTCCCAAAACCTCACTAAAACAATTGTATAGAGTAATCAAAAAGGTGTTAGCCTACAAGGATAAAAAGAAAGAGAGGAAACAATAGAAGATGAAGAATGGAAAATGAAAAGCAAAAACAGGAATGGGAACTGACAGCACAGTGGAGGAAGTTTTAAACCTAAAGTCCTGCAGGAAAGGGTTACCCCAAGCAAGAGAGCCAAATCATCCTGCTCACTTTCAGACAGGAGACTGGACAATTCTTCTTCTCTCCAGAAACATAATAATTACGTATCCTGCTAAACTATTCATTAAATGAGAAACTAGAACCAAAAAAAAATTTCTAAACACACAAGGATTAAGGAAGAGAAGGGAAATGGCAAGTACAGAATTTGAGGACAGAGAATATTCATATTATTTTCTAAGGGAAAAGAGAGGAAAATGGTTAGATAAAAAACGTCTTGTGTAGCACTGAGAGTACATTTGAAGTTCAGATCAGAATTTATAACAAAGACGTAATTCTACATGTTAACAGAATGGCTGGGATATCACTGACAACTGATGGCTAAATTGAATTTCAGATGGAATTTAGTAAGGGAGCAGGTCAGAAGTGAAAGGAATAAGAAGAAATTGATGACCCATAAGAGCAGTGGATACAGAAAAAGTTAAAGGCAGGAGACAAATAATAATTTGGAAGAAAATGGTGCAATCAAGTATCTGAAATTCTAGATATAAAAATGTTTCAAAAGACTATATTGAATACTTTCATCTCCTTTCTCTATATTCCTGCATGAGAAGGGAGAAAAACATTCATTAAATATTACAAGTTTATGATATTATGAGAGGAGATTACTATATCATATTTTTACTTATGTAGCTGTAGTTTGGACAAAATAATTTGGTTAATATTATATCCTAGAAAATACTAAAAATGTTGCCATAGTATTCTATTTTATTAAAAGATGTTTTACCACCGTATCATTTATTAGTTATATTTAGGTGTTCATAATTCAAAAATATTTATTGAGGATCTTTTATGCATCAGGCATTATGCTAAGTTTTAGTATACAGTAGGAAACAAAACAGATATTATTCCTTTTCTCAGAATGCTCTTAGAAATTTAGGAAAAAATTAATGCATTTCTCTGGTATATATGGCTTTATATTAAACAATATTTATAGTCTATGACTTAAAAGTAAATTCCATGCATTTTCTGGCTTATAATTTTGTATATTTATTATAATAATATTTAAATTTATATTAGATAGTATTTCACAAACCTTAAGGTTCTAACACAATGTATAAAGAAGCCATCATAAACAAAGTAAGTAAGTTCAGGACTCATTTTAAACAAACAAGAAACAAAACAGATATTATTCCTTTTCTCAGAATGCTCTTAGAAATTTAGGAAAAAATTAATGCATTTCTCTGGTATATATGGCTTTATATTAAACAATATTTATAGTCTACGACTTAAAAGTAAATTCCATGCATTTTCTGGCTTATAATTTTGTATATTTATTATAATAATATTTAAATTTATATTAGATAGTATTTCATAAACTTTAAGGTTCTAACACAATGTATAAAGAAGCCATCATAAACAAAGTAAGTTCAGGACTCATTTTAAACAAATAAGAAACATTAATTTATCAAAATAACTAACCAATTTGCTTTAGAATATATCTCTACTGATGCAAGGAGAGAACCACTGCATTCTATGAAACTTTGCTCAGGTAATATTCATTTTTGCTTTGTTAAAACAAGAAAACAAAAACAAAATATATTCTTCATTTATTCCATAGTCTTAAATAGTGCCAGCAAAAAGAAAATGCTTATAAAGAATCTTTATAATGAGGTAATTTCCAAGAGATACATAAAGCAAATGTGAAATAGAATTTGGTTTATGAACTACAAATTGATAAAGTCTAAAATGTATTTTGGTGTCCAAGAGATATAAAAGCAGGTGATTTGTCACTTGTTTACTATGGGTAAATTAATAATTTTTATCCAAAATAAGTAATAGCAAAATAGCTATTAATGAAATAACTTTTAACACTGTAAAATTCCAAATCTGATCAACAATTTTTATAAATGGTACATTTCCAGAGAAAGTTAAAAGGACACAAAATTCAACAATATTTGTTTTTATGGCATTAAATATAATTATAGTTTAAATATTATAATAACTTAGCCTTACACTTGGAGTAAATTTACCAATATCCCTTCAAGCTTTAAAAATTATACTTGTCTTGTTTCTTTTAAGAATGTATGTTTGTTCTTATCTTAACTTTCCTCATTTTCTTTTGCAAGTAGTGGAAGTATATAATGAAAACTTTTAATGGAACTTAAAATATGCTTTGCCATGTGTTTTCCCTTTGATTTTTAATTCTGCCTAATATGTAGAATATTCAGAATGACTTTTTTCAGAGGGGGTGGATATTAATCCAATCTGATGAGCGACAACCAAATATGGAATATGTCATAGTCATTAGTAGCGCCCAATAGTAGCTTCAGCAAGAAACCAGCGGAGAGCATACCACATGTGAAACACAGTGTAATTTTAAATTCATCTTCATGGTCAATTTCCTCCCCATGTATGGTGATCATTATCATTAATATCATTTTCCAATCTTGTAATAATAAAGTAAAAATAGAGTCCTATAACAAGTTGGAAAAGTAGGGAAATACTATTTATAAAGACAGCCATGCACTTATAACTGCCCTCCTGCTATTTGTGGTCACAGAAGGTTACTTGAAAAAGTTACTTTAATGGCTACAATATTGCAGATAGCAGGGTAACCCAGAGGAAGTCTAGATATCTAAGGTAATCTTTGTAAGATTAGGACTTGGCCGCAAATAAGCCCTAGGGGAAAAAAAATCAATTGCTCTTTCACATTCTATAATCTGGAAATATAGATTCAAAAATAAATTACTGGGCATAAGTTATGATTGATATCTATTGGATTAACATGCTTTAATCCCAACTTTATATATTTAGCCAAGAGGGAGCTATTTGACTATATGAGATTTTACACATCTTTCAGCTAAATTAAAGATACAAACACTAAAGCTAATACTTGGGACATCATGAAGATTTGTGGTACTCTCTAGGGCACCAAAGATACATAAACCAATGAAAGGATGCATAAATGAGCTATTTCCTTCTCGGACTGAGTCTTGGTGAGTATCTTTGAAATTAATAATTTCACAAGGTCACTAAGAGTTGTGTGGAATAGAAATTATCTGGCAGAGATGAGGCAGGAGATAGAATGGATCAGAAGATAATGAGAAGTGTCCTCTGTTTCTGGGCAGATCTATGAAAGGTGAGTCATAGTGTATTCATAGTATATTATCTTATGAAGTACATTGCTGTGGGTTTCTGAAATAGACTTTCTGCTATTTTGTATCAATAATATAATAAAACTGTAAATAAGAACAAATACCTGATAAAACTGAAAATAAGAACAAATACCCAGTGAAAACAGATTACCATTAACTTAATTACCATATTATGATTAAACGAACAACTGATCAATTCCTGGTTATATGTAAAGTCACTTGCCAGATGACTTGAGGCAAGCCTCATTTCATTTATCACAAGGTTTTTTAAACAACCACAAATAATTTTAAACAGCCAGAGACAAACCGAACTAACAACATTTTTGGTCATTAAATAAGCTATAGTAATAAACAATCACCCTGTAAAAAGAATACCAATATTTTAATAAAGTAGCTACAAGTTTAGACTAGTATTATTATTAATATTATTGTTCAAGATAAAGGCATTAAATAACTTAAAATTATATGAGAAAGGAGTTCCAGATAATGAGAATGAATAATAGATGAATTATTTCCAATAAATCATACACTGAATTGAAGTTTAAAATCGCTACAAAGTGCCATCAGGGCCCATGAAGATGACACTGATGCAGATCAAGCACATCATGCTTATAATGGGCAGTATAACACGGATAACAATCCCTGTAAAACAAAATAAAAATGCTAATCAATTGTGCAGTAGTCCAGGACTCATCCCTGTCTGGACCCAGCAATTTGGAGCCATTTGGTAAAGTTGTACAGTCCAGACTGAGTATTAACAGGGCAATTCTGAGTTCTCTGTCTGGAAGGCACTTCCAATACAGTGACTTCAATTCCAGAAATCTCTGATTTTTTTTTATTATCCATTTCCTCATTCTGATCTAGGGTGTTTCGAGCTTTGGAGCTAGAGAATATCTGGATTCAGGGACACACCCTTGGCCTCCTGGCTTCCTGAGAAAGGGTAGCCTATTCCTTCCCCTTTGTGATTCCCACCCTCCTTTCCCACAGAAGATACAAATTACAGCCAGTCTCCGAGAATGGAGGTCAAGCAAATCACCAATTACCTTACATCCAACACCTCGTTATGCTAGGGTGTGTTATTACAGGCTTTTACTGTAACAGTGAAAGGAAGTGTTGCTGGCAGAAAACCCTCAGTTGTCAGCCCTTTCCAGAATCCGCTGAACAAAGACCCCCAGGGCAGCCAGATCCAGTCACTGGTCAGTGCAAGTTTAGTAAGACCAGAACCCCTCACCCAATTTAGGCCCTCTTAGCGTCAGAGCTCCCCACGGGGGCGACTGAGGCCTTTGCTGAAACTGCATTGCAGCTCAACTTTTCCCTCTGCTTAACGTGGCCTTTTCCCCTCCAGTTCCACAGATGGTGATCCCCAAACCACCCCCTAATAAACATCCTATGTGCTACTCACTGCCTTGAGAATTAGAACCTATAAAAATATTGTTAAGGTAAGGAATGATTAATAAAAGGGAGGACAGTATTCAGTTTAATTTCATAACTTTATCTAGAAATAAGAATACAGAAATCAGACAACGGTGTTTACACAGGCTTGGAGCTCAGAGACTGTGTGGATTAGAGAAAAGGATAGCTGTGGACCCTGGCAGACTTGTGTGGGAATTCTGCTTTGCCATTTAGTAGCTAGATGGTACCAAGTAGCTGATAAAATCTCTTAGAGTCGACCTTGCAAACTGGCAACTCTTGAGTTAAATTTGGTTTTGCTTTACCCGCAATACAGTTAAAAGCATGATTCAAGTGCCAGCATTAAATATATTAATATTTCACAGAAAATCCACATATCCAGATTCTTTTTAAAAACCTAAAACAGGGTAATGCTTAACTCCCATGACTATATAATAACAATCATGTGTAGCTAAGTGGCAGGTGTCCCTTCTTCACTAAAGAGAACCCCCCAACACATACACTCATGCCAGTTCTTGTTGCTTCACACTTATTTCCATGATTTATTTTACCTGACCAAGTTTTCTGCAATTTGAGTTATATGAGGGTTTTCTACCTTTTAGACAAATGTATTGGGAATAAAACTCCCAGCACAGTTCCAGGTAGTAGATACTTGCTATGAACTGAATTGTGTCCCCTCAAAATTTATGTTGAAGCCCTAACCCTCAATGTAATGGTATTTGGAGATGGGGCCTTGGGAGATAACCAGGTTTAGATGAGGTCATGGGGGTAACACCTGTATAAGAAGAGACACCAGAGAGCTTAGGTTGGGTTACATATGTTAGATAGGTTAGGTGGGAAATGGATGAGTCCAAAAGTGAGGTGATGTCATGGAATTTATGAGGGTCTAAAAGAATAAAAGCTCATATTTGAAAGAGAAAAAACATTCTTTCAATGATTTCTATAAATTATATGTTAATTTTATTTAATTTACACCAAATGTGTCCATTACAAATTCAAGTTAAAATAATAATAATTAATGTTTTTATAGAGAACATTTCAGAATGTCTGATTTCCTTTGACTGCAATCCAACCAGGCTAGAGAAAGGAACACACTGCTACCATCCGGTAGCAACTACTCCAAATTGCTGGCAAATTTTTTCCTGAAATGATCATTAGTCTCTAGAAGATAAACTTGTCAATTCAAGTTTCTCTCAGTGACAGGAAAAAAAAATAATTTACAGGCTTCTTAGATGCTTTTTTAATTTGTTACCTAATAATGAACTGTAGAGTCATATGGCAAATGAACCGTCTATTTCCATTCTTTTAGATAACACAATTGGAATTATGTCTGAAAAGAAATATTTACAGAAATGAAACTATCTCAAAAATCAAAGTTTTAGAAACTAAATGTTTCTAAATTAAAATCCCATTTTTTCATACTTTTTCGCACTTCATAATACAATAACCGCATATGAAGAATATGGTACTAAACACTTTTAAAGTGTCCACGCTTGAGAATATCAGCAACACTGCCAAGCAGCATCACGTTAACACTTTGCCACCGTGTGGAAGTCCTTGGGGAGAAACATCTTCAGAGTCTGCTAGATTATCCTTCTAAGAAAGGGAATAATGACAAAGTAAAATGCTGATGTGCTAAACAATGTTAGTTTCCCACACATTCTGTTCTTCTGCACTGCTAATAGAGCCCCTATTTTGTCTGAATTTATACTTGGTGTCCAGACGCTGCATAAAGAATCAGGAAAGCTCTAATCCAGTTACGAAGATCCTACGCCCTGATTTTCTAGCCTCGGCTATAGGTAGGATGGTCAAATGACCTTATACTTGGCAATGAAACCTAGTATACACCTGCTTAGGAGTTTTCTTGGAAAACTTGTGCCATCCTGATAAAAGGATAAATGCAGTTGGTACAGACCTTTTGCCTTTCCTCATCCTCTTGCTTTGGTTTTGGATATGATACTTGTTTTGGAGGCAATCTGCTACCTAATAAAACCAAATTGCTCCACTTTTATTTTAAAATAATAACTCACTCTTATAAAGAGCTTAGTATATATTAGACAGCATGCTGTGTAGTTTATCTGCATTTTATCTCATGTAATCTCAATAGCCCAAACAGTAGATATAAATATTATCTGTGCTTATATGTGACAACATTGAAGCTCAGCAAGAAAAAACTTGACTAGCCTATGATCACAGAGCTAGTCTGGCAAGGGTGGGACTGGAGCCCAAGATTGTTTGACACCAACAATACGATCTTATGTATCGTAATGTAATGTTTACCTGTATTTACATAGAAAATGCCCACTACACAGAAAGTGGATAAAGTCACCAAACCATCAATAAATTGCAGACTGTATTTCTGCTGACATCTTTCTTTTATTGCAATTATTCATTGATGACTGGAATCTCCACTGAGTTATTAGTAAGTCTGAATAGTTTTTCCCTAATCTGAGAAATCTTTGATGTGCATCAGTTGCAGCCAATTCCCAGAATACTTCCCAGAATCTAGGCCTCATAAGCAGCCTTTTCTTGAGGACCAGGATGGATTCTGTTTTAAGCGTGGTTTTGAAAGAACCACATGACCTTATGTTTCTCTTTCAGGGGCTGCCCCATCGAAAAGCTTGGTAGTATGACCTGAAATTTTCTTTGTTAAGGCAACAAAGACAGGGAATGCTTATCAAGAGGCATGAAAAAGCAGAGTGTTGGAGAAGCAGAGCAGTGGCCATGCCTACTGTGCCAGCTATCTTCAATTGCCCCTCCAGATCCATCTCCGCGTTCCATAACCTATTCTCTGCCCTGGTAGACGCACCTGTAAGGTCACTTTAGCAGGCTCCTTTGCCCACTGGCTTCCTGTTAGGTTTAGCCAATGGGGCCGTCCAATGGAGGTCAGAAGGAAGGAAGAGGGCAAGGTTTATATTCCCCTGGCTTCTTCCCATGCAATCCAAATGGATGCACCTAGCTCACCAAGATCAAAATTTGCCTCAAGTTCACTTTCTGTACAAGACTTCCTACTTCTTAATGAAGGTCATTTCTCTCTCAACTTGTCTTTTTAGGCGTAACAGAGGTAACAGCTCTAATATGGCCCTAAATCTCATATGTTTCCCTACATTTCAGCCACACCTTTGCAAACAGTCTCTATCCAATGCTTCCTGACTTACCAAATTTGTGTGCCCTTTCTTTTTCCTGTAGAGACTCTGATTGACATGGTAATGGACACTATATTTATAGCTGAAAAAGCAGGAAAAAATCATCAAAGAATATTAAAGAAAAATGAGTAGCAAAAATAAATGTCAATGTGTGAATGTGCCATTTGTTTTTTTGTTTTTTTTTTTTAAATTGTATCTAGCAGCAAAGGGCTGGACTGGTTTAAACATTTTGAATTACTTTGGTATTGGGAACATGTTGAGAGAAAATGTCAGTAAAGACACTACATAAAAATACAGTCGGATTTCCTTGTTGAACTTGATTTTGTATGAATTATTTATTTAAAGATGTGTTTCAATATAAACATTTATATTAAATGAAATTCTACTGTTGAAATTAAGGTACAATGTCTTGAGAAAATGTCTACAAAATAAATAGTGCTATTTACTACAAAGTAGTTGCCTCTGACCCTATTTCAACAACAATATTTACTAAAATAAATATTTACTTAAAATAAAATGCTTAAAAACATTTTTTTTGTATGTCCTAATGAGTACTAGTGAGGACAAAATGTACCCATCGGTCTGTTTTTAAACAACAAATAAAAGTAAAGGTAAATGGGACCAATTTGTTCTTCTAGTAATATAATTGGTAGTAGCACCATAATCAACTCTTAATATATTTAGAATCTCAGAATTTCCTAACTCTCCATTCTCCGAAGCCTCTTGATAACTACAAAAATCTTTTCTGTATACCTCAGTTATTCTGGTTGCAAAATAATGGTTAATAAGCAATTATGGGCAATGAATGATATACCAAGTTCAAGATACGTATTATTCACTGAGTAATTTTAGCTCACTTCCAAAAATCATAGATGCTGACTCTAAGATAATTTCATAAAGCTTTTGGCATACTTCCTTGAAATCCTGAAATTTGTAAATCCAGATTATTGTGGGGAAGGGGGATGCCATAAGTATAGTAAGAAAAGAAAGAAAAACACAAACAGAGCATATATAGTGATGCTTTTAAATTAGTAGATACGAATCATACGTCTAAAAGACAAGTTGTTAATGATGTTGGTATTCATTTTTATTCACAGTTGATAATAAATGGGGGGTGAATGTGATTAGTCATATAATAAAAATTTAAGTAAAAGTACTTGAGCTTGAGATTTCTTAAAAAATGTTTCAGTTTAAGTTTTAATTTGTTATTATAATTCAAACCTCAGAAATAACATCATAATAAACAATAATTCAGTGAAATGGAATATACTTCATTAGCAGACTGAAAATATTAAATATAATTGATATTCAAACTGATGCCTGCAGTAGACTACTATGGATATTCCTAGAGGTCATAAGTATAAAATAAGACTTTCACCGTTAAGAAGATAAGAGATCATATTTGGGCTTCCCTGGTGGTGCAGTGGTTGAGAATCTGCCTGCCAATGCAGGGGACAAGGGTTCGAGCCCTGGTCTGGGAAGATCCCACATGCCACGGAGCAACTGGCCCGTGAACCACAACTACTGAGCCTGCGCATCTGGAGCCTGTGCTCCGCAACAAGAGAGGCCGCGATAGTGAGAGGCCCGCGCACCGCGATGAAGAGTGGCCCCCACTTGCCGCAACTAGAGAAAGCCCTCGCACAGAAACGAAGACCCAACACAGCCAAAAATAAATAAATTAATTAATTAAAAAATAAAAAAACGCAAAATATTAAAAAAAGAAGAAATATTTATGCGTTCCCATGTTTAAAAAAACACAGTTTTTACACATGTAATTTTCTAATTAAAACTGTATTCCAGATTCATTCTGGAATAAAACTTGGTTCTAATTATTGTTACATTGTGTGCTAGTATAGTCTATTTACATATTTTTCTCTACCACTGTTTCTTATGTTCTATTCATGTTTAAACCTTTCACACATAGCCTAAAACTTAACACACAGTTAACCTCATGAGTTAACCTCATGACTAGAGGTTTGTTTTCCTTACCTTGAATGCAGTCTTCTGTATTTTTTATAACTAGTTCATTGAAATTCTTAAATGTATATACATTTATATATATATATATACACACACATATACAGATATATAATGTTTCCACTTGATAAACTTAGTTCTTTTGAAGTATATATATCCTCTATTTATAGGATCTGACTTCTACAGTCATATGTACATTGTTCTTGTTCTTCTATTTATATATTTAGTAAATATTTTATTCTTTATATGTGAGCCAAGAAATTTGTGTTAAAGTATAAACTCTCATGTGCTTTCTATTTTTCTTAAAAAGTTAAGTCTTTCTATCGCTTATTTTAATTAGCTTATTTGTAGATGTTTTCACAGTACGGGTTTTTATTTACTTTCATATAAATAGTTCAAAATGTAACAAAATACTTTTCTTTTGGCCTCCCTAAGAATGATTTAATATCCTGACATATTAGATGCTGCCTTTTGTTATATTTCTTCTGTTTATATTTAACTGCACATGTACTATTAAAAATAACTTGAGTCCTGTGCACATTATGAATGCTAACTGGTAAAAAATTAGTAAATAAATTGAGATGTTTAAATTTTATTATAATGTAAAATAATTTGCTCTCTTAAGTAAAATGCTGTGTAAGCGATGACCTCTGATGTGAAATCTAAGATGTGTGATATTCATGACCTTGAAAATAAATCATTTCCTTTTTATTCATCTGTATTGATATGATTTTAAAACAATATCTTGTTAAGCCAGTGATTATTATTATCAATTGATGTGTAAATAGGACACTAATTAGTGAATTTGATGAGTACTAATTTCTTTAGACAACAGTTTAGTATTTAGTATATAGCAATAACAGACACATCATTTACACATACGTTTTTGTAAGTATGTCCCTTATTTTTTTCCTTCTATTCAAATCATTCTGACATTTACAAAGGTGAAATTAAAATTGAAGAGTTATTTGAAACCAGGAAGAGTACAATCTCACATCAATCACGTTCTTGTGGAATGCTAATCACAAATAGCAAAAACTGCCAGTCAAAATAATGAGCTCTAAGTACTCATTTGCAGACAGTGAGGAGAGTGGATCCCTGCTTATTTATTATATTTAAACAGTCTAGAAATATTAAATACAAATAAAAGTAACTGAATATTTTTAATAGAAGATAAACAGAGAGCACTGGCTGCAAAAAACATGTCTGAATAGTTTTATATGAATACATAACATGTCTACTTATTTTTGATGCTTCTACTACTGTGTTATCTAAGATGAAAACTATCAGAATATGTCTTTTCTTGGCAAGTTTCTGGTTTCTATTCCTGTACCACATCAAAAGCTTCCCTATATAAATTCTACTTGGTGATGTTTTAAAAACTGCTTCATACGTTATTTCGCTTATGTGAAAATGAAGGACTTGAAAGGAGAAAGAAAACCTGGATTTTTTTGGTTAGCGTATTTTTGAGCAAAAAATACATTTCAGCAAACTTCCTATTGGGAAAACAGTAATTACTTAAGTTGGCAGCACATATCTGGCATGATAAAGAAGGGAATATAAACGTCCTTGATGTAACCGAAGTGTTTATCAGATTTTAGAACACTCCTGTTATTGCCAGATTCAAGGAAATATTTAATTAGGAACTGGCTCTCTTCTCATATTCACCAACTCCAATGTGCTGTCCTCTTCACACTCATGGGTGCTAAAGAGATCAGTAGCATAAACACCATCATATTCTACTTCTGAAAAATCCCCATTAGTAACTAGATATGATGATAAGTCAAATCCTTTAGCTTTGGGGTAAGAAAAGTAAAATCTGCATTCACTTACAAAAATATAAGTTCTCCCAAACACTAGCATGCTTTTAAGAACTTTCATTTGGACATTTTCTACTATATTTTGGCTCCTGTCCTTTTGGGGGCGCCTTTACCTGGCTGGTACATTGCAGTATAATAGTAATATAATCTCGCACATGAGTTGTCCTCCATACACAAAACCAGAGGAAAAATATAGGTCTCTAGATGTGCCCATATATAACTGATATTTCCCCAAATATGATAGTATTTTAAAATTCATGTAATATTTTTATTATTTAAGGGTGAACTAAATTTTTATTGCAAAAGTAATTCATTATTATTGTTTAAAAAAATTCAAATAGGGTATACATGGAAAAACCTTGTAACTCCCCCTGGAACACTCCACCCACATTCTCAAGGAAGGGATAACTGTTAACAGTTTGACATCTATACTTCTCAGCTTACAAGTTTACTTTTAATTTCACAATATGACATGGAAATCTTTCTATGGTAGTAAATGTAAATCTCCCTTATTTGTTTTAATGGAAGCACACTATCACATATTTTGGATGTAGCATAATTCACTTAAACATTTATTTATTATTAATATTTGTTTTCTCCAATGTTCTGCTTTTTAATATTAATGCTGTGTTAAACATTATGACATGTAGAAGAGAAGAAACACAAAACTTGGTAAAAATACATAGTGCACATAGAACACTTTGGTTTTAAAATGCTTTAAATTATCATATTTTATTGGATGAGTTGGCATGTGGACATCTCTTTGAGGCATCATTTTTTTTTTTAATCATTTTACAGATGAGAAAATGCCTATCAGAGACTGAAATGCATTAAGTAGTAGTTAAATTCCTATTTGGGAACCCAACTCTTTGCATATACAAATGCAGTAACTTTCTCTTGTTCAGATATTCTGTTAACAGTTGTGGAAAGTAAGCATCAGGTAACGATACCTAAATAACAGTGAAATAGGATTATTATATTTTTAAAATATTTATTTATTTATTTGGCTGTGTCGGGTCTTAGTCGCAGCATTTGGGGTCTTTAGTTGCGGCATGTGAACTCTTAGTTGTGGCATGTAGGATCTAGTTCCCTAATCAGGGATCGAACCCGGGCCCCCTGCATTGGTAGCTCAGAGTCTTAGCCACTGGACCACCAGGGAAGTCCCTGGGATTATTTTTTAATCTGCTTAAATGAACAAGTTACCTGTTTCCCAAATTTGTAATTACCTAGGTCTTCCTTTCTTAGTAAATGTTACTGAGCACTTACAAGCACCGGATGGTTAGAAAGACTCAGGCCCTGTCACCTTGTGGTACTTTGTTAATTCTAACGCATTATAGCCATACATATTTAATTATTAAAAATGAGAACCAGAAAACAAATATAATAGGAAATGATAAATGATTCTATCACCTCTGTTTGCATCTACCCTTTTCTTTTTAAAGCTAATATTTATTAGTTTCTTTTCATTTTATAAATATGTTTGAAATGTACAATTATTTTGTGATTAGAAGCACAATTCAATTAACATTTTATAAAGAGAACTTCAGCATACAAACAATACAATATTTGATTAAAGTTATATTTTTTAAAAAAGTGTTAATTTAGGGACCACTCACACATTGTTGAGAGTTAACACTCTGGTTCAAAGATTACACTTTAAATGTAAAAAGAGCTCAGGTCAATTATCTCAATGTTAAGAATTAAGGAATAATCTCATAGTATACTTTGATATTATCAATACATCAGAGGTGTTAAAAATTTCTACATGGCTAGAATTCAAGGAACTATAAAAATGCTAATCATACAGCACAGTATAAAGCACATTCGTTGCTGAAAATTTGTTTTAAATTTTGTTTGAATTAATATCCTATTTTTACATTTAATATTTTTATATTTTAATCTTTATGGAATGTTTGTGTTGTAGTATAGGCCTACTATTTGCTATGTTAAACTATTATAAGGTAATATATCAATTAATTCATTTAACATTCAGCCACTAACATTATACCTGCACTGTGCTTAGATGCTGAGGATATAAGAGTAAATAAGATAGACGTAATCTCTACCCTTATAATGCTTAGAGTTCAGTGAAGATGAGATACAAAGAAACAGGCAATTTATATATTAGAAAGTGGGCAACAACAACAAAAAAGTACAAGATAATTTGAGTACAGAGGTCAGGGGTAGCTAATATATTTTGGCTATATTCATAAGACTCTCCAGAGGAAGTAAAACCTAAAGGATTCATAGAAGACTTGAGAAATAAAAAAATGCTTAGTTACTAAGTAAAAGGTGGGAGGAGAGAGGCTGAGTAGAGAAGAACTAATCCAGAATTCCAAGTTCTAAAGTTTTTTGAAAGTATAAGACACCACGTATATTTTCATTTTTTCCTATTTTTCATGAATGATATGTGTTTGAGTTTGGTTAGTCTAGAAGACAGTTCAGGTAGAAGAAATTAGACTATGAGACCAAAAACAAAACGTCAATATAAAAATGAAAATAAAGAGTTATGTACATGTTCACGCAACACCTTTTTCTTTGGCAATGGCAAATAACAGTGCTATTTTCCTGGATACAAATTGTGAAGAAATAGGCATTTTATTCTAAAATATAAAATTAAACATTCCTAATAGGAACACCTTCAAGATAAAACAATTAAATAAACTTCATAAAATATACAATTGTCCTGCATATTTTGCTAATAAAATGATATCACATTGTAGACCTCTATTGGCATTGCTTAACAATAGGAATAGACAAAATGTCACCTCAATAAGCCTTAAATACCATAAAATTAATTTCTCTAAAACTTATATGAATTTATCTACGAACGTATGTTTTATCTTTCTGAACTTTCAAGTATGAAATGTAGATCAAATGTTTTAATAATTCTTCCTGAAAATCCATTAAAACTCATGCTCAATTAAATTTTGACAGCCTTAAATAGGCAATATATATAAATGAAACACTGGGTTTATAAATTAGGCTTTAGAGAGACTTTGAAAATTAAATCCAATGTGCTCCAGCCAATAAAGAGTAAAAATTAGCTTAAAAAATGAATTAAAAAATAAGGTAAACCTGAACAAGAATGACTGTAAGTTGACATAACATGGTATATTTACAAATACACCATCTAAGTCTTCTCAGGAATTTCAATTTCCTCAAATGGATGATTTTTGTAGTTGGGGGATACCAGGCTTTCAAAGAAAGAGCAAACTATTGAAAAGTATTGTTTTCACTAAAAAAAAATCTTTTATAGGAAATATATATATACATATTTTAAAGTCATTCACTTTTCAACCAAAACTATACAACACATTTTGTAGAAAATAAGGAATTGAAATTATTTTCCACTAAATTATCTTGCTTCCACATTAGTTATTTTATACATATAACATTAGAATACTAAAGAATATCTAGAAAAGAAACAATTGATCCAGCCATTATTCAGGGCAGAAAAATCCCCTTATCGCTGAGTTATAAAGAAGCTATAGCTAAGAAAAATCAGTGAAATCACTGATGTCTCTACCCCATCATCCCTGCTCCAGTTACTGCATTTTATGTAAGAATTTTAGAGGCATTATGTTACATTGAATTTGGCATCCTGTTGGATTCAGAGAGCAAAGCCACAGCCTGAGGATGGACTTAACTCTTCCCTAACAGCCCCAGTCATACCAGAATCTACCAAGAAGAACAAGAACTTAGAAGGAAAGTATTAAGTAAGCAGGAAGGGAAATAACCTCTTTCAATGAGCGTCACTTTCTTAGGTCTAGCTCTTAAGGAGTCAACTAGTTCAGCCAATGCTCCTGGGCATTGAGGCTATGATAGAGCATTTTCCCATGAAAGGCAGCCCTTGAAACTCAAAACTGATGCCATAGGGGGCAAACCGTATCTTATAAGGAAACATGTTATTTGCATGCTGTACTCTGTATTTATTTACCCATTGTTATTCTCCTGTCTAGATGTTGCTGCAGGATTTTGTTACAGCCTTTTATGCATAATGTGTATTTTGAATTTCACTAGAGGAAAATACTGTTTACAGCACTTTCCAAATGTATTTGACAGTGAAATTCTTTCTTTAAGGGAGTCATGCTTTAGAGCAAATAGTTTGGAAAAGTTGCCATAGCATTTAGAAAAATATTTTTAAATATTCCAACCTTTACTATGGGATATCAAGGAAAGGAATTCTTGCTTGAGCCAAATACACAGAAAGGAGCATTGGATGATTTTCCCTTTTAGATCAGCGGGAGTACTTAAGGGAAAGTTAATTTTGTGGAACAAAAGTCATTGCTTAAAATGTAAGTGTATTAATAGAAATAGGGGGTAGTGGTTGACAGGTGGTGGTGTTTGAAGGCAAAGAGGAGTACCTGTCCTCTCCTGGGGGTGATGGGGGCAGAAGGGAGGCTGTCACTATCAAAAAATGGGATAGCATTTTCAGGAACACATGAAATTAGCTCCTTAAATTCCCAATCACGGGTAGATTTTGTTAATTCTATATCCATTGAGGGATGACATTGTTTTAGGAAAAAAGCAGAAACAAATTTTGACAATGCCATCTAATGAAGAGACCTACTGCTATGACCTCGAGGTAATCTGTGATTTCTCTTCCCATTGAAAACTTCCCAAAGATTGCTCAAGCTATATGTCTATGTTTATGGAAGGTAAGAAGCCCTCCCAATGTGGAAAGACCTTTTCTATTACCAACCACAGATGTTAAAGAAGTAGGTTGACCACTTTCTGCAGATCTAATGAGTATAACCATGAAAGAAAGGTTCTAGCCCACCTGAAGGTTGAGGAATTGGGGAATGAGAATATGAAAAGATAAGTTTTATCAAATGCAAAGCAATACTTACCTAGTTGTTGGCAGACTATTCTATATGAATCTACATATCTAGGCATTAATAGCTACTTTGCTCCAGGACTAGTTTGTCAGAAATACCTGTAGAAGCAGACAGCCCTGGAGAGATCGAGATAAAGATACCTTCCTCCCCACCCAAGTGAGATTTTCTTACTTTCTCGGGTATGTAGTAAAGAATTTAAGCTTGCCTAAATTTAATTTTGCCCTTGGCTTCTGCAAGGTAGTCTCTAAACTCTTGGAATATCATGCTTGATAGAAGTGTTTTTGTATGTCTGGAATCCTCTGGTCACACTAGCTAGTCTAACAATAGGAATTTTGGTGGGAGATGGCCACACCAGATGTGATTTGGGACAGGAACACTCGGTCACAGAGTATAAACTTGCCCTCTGGAGGGGCTGGAAACAAAGACGTTCCATGTGTGCAGTCAATTATGCTTAAGTAACAGAGCCCCAATAAAAACTCTGGATACCAAAGCTTGGTGTGCCTTCCTGTTTTGGCAACCCTCTGTCCATAACGTCATACAGAGTTTCTGGGAAAACAGCTCTGTCCATAACTTCACTGGGAGAGGACAAACCATATTCATTGCAATAAACCATAACCTCGAGTGTAATAGCTTTGAGTGGGTTCTGTGAACTCGTACAGTGAATTATCAAACCTGAAGGTGGTTTTGGTGATGTCCAGACTCATATCAGATGTCAGAAGTGAGGATGGTCTTGTGGATAACCTAACTTTGAACAGGTTAGTAAAGATAATGTTTTCTCCAGGACAGAGTATGGAAAGGTTTGCTAAAAGCTTCTTTAAAAGAAAAAAATCTACTATTCTCAGGGTTCTGCTTCTGAAATATACCCTCACCACATTTGCAGGCATCACCTGGCTCTCATCATGTCGACCTGTGGGAACTGGGGCTCAGGGGACAAAACTGCAATGTTACTCTGGATGATGCTTTACTGTAAGTAATAAATTCTTTTGTCTCTGACCTGTAGGCCTCATAACTTTCTGCCAATATCTATGAAATTGTGACAGGCTAACTCATTAGAGTTCAGGGCGAAATCTCAGACCCTTTCATACTTTCCAACTTGATGGTTTAACACTAGTCCTAACCATGTCTAACCAGTTATTCATCACCCATCTTCAGAAAGATTTGTGAACTAAAAAATCCATTCTAAGAGTGATAGTGGCTGGGTTGGAAATGGTTTCAGTTACATGAGATACTATCTTTAAAATGCAGTGAGGAGTCCTACAGGTGGAGTTAAAGAAGCGTATATCAGACATTCTTGTGAGACAGAAACATTTCACTTCATGCCTGATAAGCGAACTCATTTTGTGGTGTAAAGGTCTATGGCACTCTTCCCACTGACTCTTTCATGGGGTGACTGGTAATTTAAGGTGACAGCACCTATTTACTGTGTTACATTCGTATGCACTCTCTTCAGACTTAATTAAAAAACAAAAAGCAATTGACCATAAGTTGTTGAAATCCTTAATTGCATTGGTTGCTAAATTTTCTAAATCTAATTTCCATCTAGAAACATTTATGATTACAATCTAGCACAGCATGACTGCTTTACAAATTCAGGCATTAGTGCCCATCTACATATTTACAATCTCTTCCTATACAGGTAAGACCTATTCTCAGATTGCACCTAGCAGTGACAAGTGAAAACTCAGATACGCATGGCTAAGATTTTTATAGTAACTCAGTGTGTTTTAGGTTGGTATCTATTCTTTCAGCTCCATGGAAGGTCTATTTATAGATGTTATAATTTCTATTCAACAATCACTGAGGGAAATGTGAACAAATGACACAATAATATGAAACATGGGCAGTTGCATTTGAACTCCTAGTATGATATCTATTCAGTCTCTAATTCTTTAGGTTGACAGACAGGTATTACCAGCAAATGTCAGTTAGGTAAACATAAAGGCCCCAAATGACAATGTTTCCATGAATCAAGTTCTTAAAAATAAGAATTTTAAAGTAAATGTGAATATGTGTAATGTAAAAGTATAATTTTAAAAAACAGTAAACAATTTTAGTAAATTCCTTTTTCTCCTCTTCAGACCAACCCCAATGCCAAACACAAAGATTTTTTTAAAAAGCTATTTTCAGGGGTTTGTTTACACATGCTAGAAAAATATACTATCCCAAGTATAACACAGGCTCACCTGCCTCATAATACCTTTTTAAGAAAAACTCAATTAAGATTTCTGTGATACTGAAAACTGACTTTTTAAAAATACTGGCAACAACATTTATACTTTTTTTTTCAGTAAATGTTTTAACAGTCTCTATGGTTATGCAAATAACCACTGAGCATACTAAACTATGTAAGCTTTCCCCTTCCTTTTACTAGCATATACACTTGCAATTCAGCTCTGATTTGATTTATAGAGTTTGCTACCACAGCTTGTCACAACTGAGAACTCTAGGTGACTGAGACTTACTTGCATCAAAACAGCTTTATTATGGTACATGCAGCTTAGCTTGATAGGTTTCTTATTACTGATGAAATTGTTATCCCATAGCAACAGCAGAAAAAGAATAACATCTCTGAACCTGACTAGAATTAAGTACACTTCTCACTTTCCCCCCGCAGAGTGAAAACTCCGTTTTCATCTGAACTACAGAATGTATCAGTGAATCTAATGGGATCTGACAGTCCATCTTAAATAGTGTTATTAGGTAACAAAGAGAAATCTGAAGCTGTATAACCCTTGGTCATTTTGATGACTGTTTCTCTTTCTTTCAATTTGAACAGATAACTCGAACTCCACATCAAAAGGGCTTTCTGAAATTTTGTGCTTTTTAATCTGGGTTTCTCTCTGGCTAGTTCTTTCATCATAGGTCAATGTTTCAAGCAAATGGTTGCAAAATATAGCTAGTGAGTTACTGAGTTGTAGGAGAATATCACTAATGAAGCACTGTTTCCTTATTATTTGTAGATTTTGCAACTTCACAAAATTATACAAAACCAAAAAAGTAAATTGAAAAATATCTGCTTCTCAAATTTCATTTTTTTTTTTTTTTCTAACGAAGAAAGAGACATTATTGGGGAGGGGCACCTGGGTGGAGAGCAGCAGGGTAAGGGAATCCAGGAGAACTGCTCTCTCAAATTTCCTTTAAATAAATGATATCGGATGAAAAAATTAAATAACAAGTTTCAGAATATGCATATTAGATAAATAACATTGTTGTTGCATATATAATAGGCCATTTCCGGGAAAAGGATTTGTGGTACTAGGGTAACATAAAGACATCTATTTGTACCTATCACAGTAAAAGGCAGGACTAGTTTTGAAAAAACTTTGTATTTGTATAACATCATAGAATTTAAACCAAATATATACGATCCTTTTGAGTTAGGCACTTCTAACTCATTTTACAGATTGATAAATTTACGTTCACAGTGTTAAGTAGTTTGCTCCAGATGAGACAATTTACAGGGTTTGCAATAGGATTTGGAACTAAGAAAACTGAATCTTCAGCTTGTGCTCTCCATAGTCTCTCAGTATCCTATGAGAAAGGCAGAGAAAAGACTCTAAGAAGAAGAAAACTGACTTAACCAAAGTTATAATTTTAATAAATAGTAGAGAGAGGGCTTGCTTCACTTTAACTTTCATTCTCAGATTTTATTCAACTTCTTTGTTTTACTCACATTGTTCTCTGGTTTTTTGCTCTGACATTTAACAATTTTAAAGTGCTTTTCTTCAAATTAATTTCTTTTCATCCTTTCCATTTCCCTCTTCACTTCCCTGACCACAGTTTCATACCATGATGAAAGAACTGAATGACCAGTATCTATGACTCATGGTTACAGTGGCAAAGAGATTTTTCTAACGCAATGAATCAATGAATGGTGGAATTTCAAGTAGTGAGCTTGGTGAAAAATTGAAGTGCAGAATTATAGAAAACTGAGGAAAGAGTATTTCATAGTTTTGATCTCTATCATGGATGATCATATTTTAATCACGAAACAACAAATGTTTATTGATTGCTAACTAAAATGTCAACCACTGTGTTATGCAGTGTAATTCTTACAGCAATCCCAATGATTGTTGTTTCTGTTTGATGTTATGGAAACTAAGGCTTGTGATAGTTATGCAATTTGCCTGAAGTTCAAGAGTTGGGAAGGAGTAGAGTGGGTGTTGCAACCCAGGTCTGTCTGAAAGCCCATGAACTCTGAAAGCTCCTAAATGTCATCTGTTGTGTAATCTCACCTACACATACAGCTTGATCTAGTAATTAATACAAGTATACCATTTAAAAATATTTTTGGTGGGAAATAAAGAGGATTATAACCAAACAGTAATATTTGGAGTGAGAAAATACTGATGCCAATATAATTATACTGTCACATCACATTCTTATTTATTCATCACTTTGCAAAGGATTTTAAGGAATATTTGAATGTTCTTGATTTCCTTAATTTTGAGGGTCTGCAATATGGCCAGTGCATTCCCATGAGGAGAGTGAATGAAAAACAAGAGCCTAATTAAAGCCTATGGAAATGGTTTTCTTTGGTCTTTTCACCATGGGAATCTTCTCCCATGTCATCAAGATTTTAACTGCATAAGAATGAAATAATTTGTAAGCAGAGGCTCTGCTGTTGTGTATTACGGCCTTTGAAATAATGCTATTGAATAGGCATGCCGACTTTTCTTTGGAGATAAGTTGAGCATTAATCCCATTATCCACTCAGTATGAGCAACAACAACAAAAAAAGGCTTAATCTATAAAAATAAATATGAAAATTGGTTATTACATTAAGAAATCTTATGAATCTGTAAAACATGTTTTATACTTATCAAAAAAACATATTGCACAGTATTATTTTTCTGTGTTAAGTTGGATCTTCCCAATGCTTAGCTTTGAATATTTTACTTTTCAAAAACTATCAATGGAACAGCACTGCCGACCAAATCAACTAAACCCAAAACCTTATCTTAGCATCCAGGTTTATTCTGAACCTTGCCAAAATCTACCTGCAGAGACTAATTCACTCCATCCTCACACATAACCTAGGGTCAATGTCTGAAATTGCTCTGCTTCTTGCCATTTCCACGCTTTTGCTGTTCTTCCCTTCTCCTAGAATACAAGCGTCTATCTATAAATGCCTTGGAAATTCTTTCTCTTCTTCAAAATACAGGTAAATTAGCATTACTTACATAAACCACATTGACCTCTATACCACTAACTTTAATTCATATAACGTTGTTTGTAACTTCTTGTGGGTTTTATTTATTTATTTGGCCAGTGGGGTTATTGCTCTGTGCTTATAATTATTTTACAGCTGTCATAGTCTCTACAAAACTTTGGGACAGGAAGTAGGTCTCACTTATTTGTGTTTCAATATAATATATAGTTCATCCAACAAACATTTATTTGCCAGGCTGTGTGTGGTGTGAAGGAAATTCATGCAGTGGATATACTGTCTCTACCCACTTAGAGTATATATTCTAGTGAGGATGACAGCTGAATTATAGTAAAAAAAAAAAAAAAAAATGTAAACTAGAAATTGCAGCAAGAGCTAAAGATGAGCAGTACCTGGTCCTACGAGAGCTTATGGCTGGCGATATCCCCATGTCAAGAAGTAACAGAAGTTGTTGCTATGAAAATCTGAGTTGAATTGTCATTCCTTCATTTAGTACATATGTATTAAGAGCCTACTGTGTTCTAGAGAATGTTTTAGGCATTTAGTCTAAATCAGTGAACCTCTGCCTTCCTGAGGGTTATATTCTAGGGAAGGGGTCCTTAAACATTTTTGTGCCCTGTACCTTTTTGTTAGTTTTGAACAGCCTATGAACCCCTTTTTAGAATTACATATTTAAACACATACATAAAATTATGTATTTAAATACACAGAATTATAAAAGAAATCATTATATTACAAAATTGCATCTAAAATATTAAAAACAAATTTGTGATGTAGTAATATGTTTCTTTAGTAACAAATTAAATAATAAGATCTAGTAGCAGATCTGTTACTGTAATTTAACATAATGATGAGCTTAAATGGCACTATGAATTATCTTCCACAAGTCTAATGTGATATAAAAATATATGTTATGCATATTTGTGACAAACAGGCACTGTGAATACTGCTATAATTCGTTATCTGAATTTATACTTGAAGGAAAGGATAAGTTACAATTAGAGGTTAATGAAAATGTGGATGAGTTTTCTCAAACCAAACTGAGTTCACAGAGGGTCTGATTTGATCTGTGAGCCCACCAGTACAGAACTTCTGGCACCCTGAGGAGGCAGACAGTAGACGATAAACAGTTTATAGATTTGAGTGAAGTGGAGTTAAGAGCCACGCCCCCCATGCACATACAAGAGAACGGGTGGGTTCTTTTAGACAACAAAAATATGTGTGAAAGAGCCTTGTGGCCAGAAGGAGCATGGCACATTTGGGGAAATGAAAGAAAACTGATGTGACTGCAGTGCATATTATGAGAGTGATAATGCTACAAAATCTGGCCAGCGTGAACGCAGAGGAAAGATCAAGGGGAGCCTGGCAAGACAGACTAAGGATACTGATCTCTATAAAGTGAGCAATTTGAGGATATTGATGTGTCTTCAATGGAGAGGTGGAGGGATGGTGATGAGAAAAAAATGGTATGACCATACTGTACCCTGCTTTTCATTCCATAAAGATCACCCTGGCTGTAGTGTGGAGAGCTAGGCAAGAGTGAATACGGTTATCCAAGAAGGGAGACTCTTAAAGATGAGCAGTGATGGGACCAGGATGCTAAAAATGAAGATAGGAAAAAGAAGATTCTAGGATGGAAGAAAGAATTTGACATTTTAAATCAGTTTATGCATCCAACATAGTGTGTGTTTTCTTGAGATCACATATTCCAAGGATGATTCACACTAAACCAAAATTAAATAATGGCACTGGATAATTAAAACCAGAATCTAAATATAATCTATTATTTCTGAGGCTTTGATTCAAACAAAATCTCAAATGCCAGTCAATATTCTATTTCAATTCTTTTAGCAATTAATCATTCCCTGAAAAAAAAAATCACAGTATTTTTCTTCCAATTACTTAATCTCACATTCCTATAAACATTACATATGCTCATCCTTTTTTTAAAATTTTTTTTTATATTTATTTTATTTATTATCATTTATTTTTGGCTGCATTGGGTCTTCGTTGCTGTGCACGGGCTTTCTCTAGGTGTGGTGAGCAGGGGCTACTCTTCGTCGCGGTGCACGGGCTTCTCATTGCTGTGGCTTCTCTTGTTGCGGAGCACGGGCTCTAGGCGTGTGGGCTTCAGTAGTTGTGGAGCACAGGCTCAGTAGTTGTGGCTCGCAGGCTCTAGAGCGCAGGCTCAGTAGCTGTGGCGCATGGGCTTAGTTGCTCCATGGCGTGTGGGGATCTTCCCGGACCAGGGCTCGAACCCGTGTCCCCTGCATTGGCAGGTGGATTCTTAACCACTGTGCCACCAGGGAAGCCCAGTATGATCATCCTTTAACTTATTTTTCAACTTTTCCTTTTATATTTCACTTTTGTATCCTCCAAGTATTTACAAATTTTCTGAGAATTCAAATTTCATCTATTTAAACTATCTGTGAAGTTATCAATATATATTAAATCAAAGTTTGCACTCCCTAGCAAATTTGGCTTACTAATTATTTACATTATTTAATTTTAAAGAATTTCTAAAAACTTATCAGGTATCAGTATCCAAATAAAATAGCCAAAGTTTATGCTTTTCTGAAATTACTTAGGTATATGCAATTATTTTTTAAAAACTTATTACTGAAATTATGCTGCATTTTGTATTCTTTCATGGATTTTGTCATTGGCAGAAATATCCATACAAATAAAAAATTTTAGCAACTTTATGCAAAGAAATTTTTGTTCCATTTGATTAACACAAAAGTATCAAAAGTCAAAGTAATTGACATAATGCAAAAATGGAAAAGTTAAAAAATTAAAAATATTTTATACCTGAATGACTCATTCCACAAGGTCCTCACATTATAATTATTATGATATTATTTCATTATTTCTGAAGGAAAATTAACTACTCTACCAATACACTCTGGAGACTTTGTAAGATAAATATTTCAAATATTTCAATTAGAGAACAAGGGAATAATCCATCAGTGGATGAATCTTGGTTCATGAGAAGGCTAAAACATGATTTAAAATGAGCCAACTGTTGACTGTTACAAAATACTGTATATCATGTCGCAAAACAATACATAATGCTCTCAAGCTCAAGTTTATGAAAGAAATAAATCTGAGCAAAGGCAAATCAAAGCTGTCAAGGACTAAAACAATATAACTCTAGTTTTACAAGACTTAAAACTTCTTAAAAGACTTCTAGGGAAGCTGAGGACTATGGTGACAATATAGGCACTTATCTCCCACAATATCCCCTGCAAATAAGGAAAAATGAGAAAAAAAATTAAATTCTACATAAAAAAAATCAGAAGGGAAATTAAATTCTATGTAAATTCTTCAAGCATAACTTGAAGACAGAGAATGGCAAAACTGCAAAGTCATCTCTCATGCTGCAGCCCCATTCCTGCTCATAAGCAAGCAAATGTAGGCTGAAAAAACTGGGGGGAGACAAAAGAGAGAGTGATTTGCAGCAATCACTTGAAAGATAAAATTCACCCTGTATCTGAAAATGATGGGAAAACGTGCAGATCAGAGCCAGGACAACAGGGAAGGGATATCAAAGTGAGCACAGTTTAAAAGGTCAGATGCCTTTTAAAGGACAGGCATAATTTAAAAGACATGATTTAAAGAGATACATGCAGTTTAGAGAAAACTCTTTGAAAAGCATAATTGATGGGAGAGAAAAAAGACAAAAAGCACCTTTTGGCAATTCAATAATGAAGGAAAGAAAACAGAGAAAATTTATTAGGGTCCTGAAAGACAAAAAGTAAAGATGAAATTGGAGAATTCACAACCCCTCCCCACCAAAACAAAGTCCTATAAAGTACTTAGATTTGCTATACTGAGAGAAGAGGGGATTACTAAATTAGGAATGCTATATAAAAGCCGCATAGCATAAAGGTAAAGAAGAGGAAAGTGAAGTCCTTACAAAGCTATTGAAGAAAATTAAGAAACAAAATTCCACACATATCAACGGAAGAGAACTCCCTCACACAAAGCAACTACAAAGCAGAAGAAAACTGTTAATACACAATGCAGAATTAAATACACTCAAACAAGAATCTGATGATATAAAAAACACCTTTAATCAGAAATTCAAAATCTAAACAGCAAGGGGAGAAACAGATGAATGAAAAAAAAAAAAGTTGACTGATCTCAGGAAAGAAACAAAAGAAAAAGACAAAATTATCTCTAAAATGGAGAATACATTACAAGATGCCTAAGGCAAGAAAAAGTCAAATGAAAATTTACTAAGGTTCATTGAAGAAAGGCAGCAAAATAACCAAAAGAATGAAAATGACAAAAAAAAGTGAAAGAGTCAGAGAGTAGGTAATGAAAGATAGGCAAAGGATTATTAATATTTGAATAACACATATTAATTTAATAGAAGAAAAACAAAACAATGGAACAGAAATAACAATTAACACTATAAACCAAGAAAACTTTCCAGAGAAAGGAAAAGACCTGAATCTACACATTAAAAGGGCTCACCTGGGAAAATTGACCCAGAATAATTTCAAAAACAAAAATAAAAATAACCAAAGCCTCCAAGGAAAAGTGGCAAATAATTTACAAAGGCAAAATAATTAAATTAACATCAAGCTTTTCAAAACTATTATACAAAGCAAGGCAACAGACAAACAAGAAAACTCAACAAATATCGAGGATAGGGAAAAGTAGTTTTCAACATACAGGAACTTGGGGAATTCTGCTCTCATCAGCCCTACTTAAAGAGTATACTACAAATAAAGTTGACACAAATTTAATGATAGTAATAGCCATATAAAGTAGCTAGAATTTTCCTTATTCTATAAAAAAGAAAACAGTGGTGAGAGAATTAAATGAGAAGACTAAATTTAAAATAGCATCAGTAACAGAACTGGGAATAAGCCCAGATCTTCAATTATCAGGGTAATTAAACTCTCATCTTCAATTATTAGGTCAGTATACTTTCAATTAAGTCACAGCTTTCTCCTCATTCTAGATTAATCAAGGTCAAGCTAGAGACCACAGACACACATTGAAGTCAAACAACTGCCACACATTCGAATACTTGGTCGCCTCCAGAGTATAGTAATCAGAGGAAAGATGACGATATTAAAGGCCAAGCCATGAAGATTGCAGGAGCCATGAGTATGTTTTTCTCATTTACAGGGTATATACTTAATCCTGTCAGCTATGGTGCAAATAGGCACAGATACTCCTAATTATCAAACCTCACTACTCTAAGGTGGGAAATCCAAAGCACTTCTTAAAAAATGGAATATCGGGCTTCCCTGGTAGCGCAGCGGTTGAGAATCTGCCTGCCAATGCAGGGGACACGGGTTCGAGCCCTGGTCTGGGAAGATCCCACATGCCGCGGAGCAGCTGGGCCCGTGAGCCACAACTACTGAGCCTGCGCGTCTGGAGCCTGTGCTCCGCAACAAGAGAGGCCGCGATAGTGAGAGGCCCGCACACCGCGATGAAGAGTGGCCCCCGCTTGCCGCAACTATAGAAAGCCCTCGCACAGAAACGAAGACCCAACACAGCCAAAAAATAAATAAATAAACAAATCCTTTAAAAAAAAAAAAAAAAGGAATATCAGTATCAACATAAAATAGTTCTATTTTATATTATTATATTATATTTTACTATATTATGTTATAATCTAGGCATTTTACAGTCAAGACATTTAACGGGAGCCTTCATCTCTTCATCTGTGAAGATGTGATTAAGGCTACCTAATAGGATGCTTACAGAGTAAATTCTCAAGTGAAAGCAAAGTGTCTGAATATAAAACATATAAATTACTCCAAGTATTTTTCCCACTGATTTATTTTTGAAAATGTGTACTGTCTTTCTGTACCATCCTATGATGTTATCTGAGTACCTTCATATGCATAGAAAGTAAGCTTTCAATGATATTTATGGAAGTTCTACTATTTATCTGGTAGTGTTCCATACATTAATGTATAAAGGGATCCCTGCCTTTATGCTACTTACATTCCAGGTATGAGCCAGTGTAGATTTAAGTGTGGCGGGACTACATCTACCCCCTTCGTTGAGCACTGTATAACCTTATATAGTAGGTCGTTTTGTTCATAATAATAGTTCATAAACTATTCATAATCAATAGTTTGTTTTTTTAAACTCTCATGAAAACAAATGAGCTTTGCTACCATTAAAGTTACATAAAACGATCTCTAACACCCATACCTATTATCAAAACTCTACCAAAAAATTGAACTACGTGGAAAAATATTACACAGGGTTTTAAAATTGCTAAATAAAAGTTCGTATAATACTTAGTCTGTTCAAGTATTATTACATCATATATTTTAAAAAAATTATCCCTTAATAAATTATTTAGAATTTGGTAGTTAACATTATTTATTTTCTTCCCATACTTGATGAATCTAATAATATGAGAGAAGAACTTCCCCAAATTTATGAAGTATTGATATAAGAACAACTTGGGGATCTTGTTAAAATGCAGATTCTGATTCAGTAGAACCCAGATTCTCCATTGCTAGCTCCCGAGTGATGTGGACCCTGCTGGCCCTCGGATGACATTTTCAGCAGCAAAGCATCAGAGAAAACCTGATACAGACACTGCCGATGAGAATAAATCTAGGCATGTGTGAAATAAGTATTTCAGTAGGCATTAAATATGACAAAAATATGCCATAGAAATAATGATAGATGCTTTTATAAATTGTATATTTTTAAAATTGCTATTTTTTAGAGTGACACAACACGTAGAAATGCCTAAAGAAAGGTCTGATTGCTGTAGAGTTAATCTGACCTAGACACACAAGAAAATTATATACCTCAGATGAGCAGCTAAGCATAAAATACAACAACAATGCCTGTTATAGAACAGTTAACATCTCTTCCTCGCTGTGAAACCTGATTTGTATTCCTATCCTGAATGGCTTAAGAGTAAGAACTAATGTTATAACAGCATTATCTCATCTATTTTTTTTTAATATGTCTATGTGAGTGTGTGAAAGAGTTATTCATTTTTATTCCTTTTGGCCTTCCAATGATCTCCTTCAATTCCTACTAAAAGTAAAAATGAGGCCCTTTATTAGCAAAGTTTTCAATATAGAGAATAAGCAAATATGATGAAAAGGGCTGGCACATTATCCTATCCCCAATGCCCAGCAGAGTGGCAACTATAAGCAGTAAATAAATGCTTAAGCTATATATTTCATTCAATTGTACAGTAAACGCAAAGACCCAGTACTGAAGCTGTCTGCAAACTTTAGCAACATAATTGCTCTCAGTGTTTGATACAGAAAATGGAAATTGGGTTGTTCTAAAGGGTAAATGGGATATTCTTTGTTAAAGTGCCAGACATGATATCTGGAACATTCTGTTTCCTGAATCACAAACATTTACTCAAAGTCCTGGAATATGGTACTCAATAAATGAATGGCAATCAATCAATGAATAAATTTATAAATGAAAATATCCTCAAGTACTAGAATCCAGAATCCTGGGACATTTACCTTCTCTGATTTGAAAAATAAGTATATCAAAAGACTACTGTGGGAGGATTATTGGAGAACACATAAATGGAACAGTTTTGAATCTTCCTGAATTCTCCCATTAAAAACAGGAGAGCAAAACCAAAAATCCTGGGTATCTATTACAAATTCCAGTTATATACTATGAACTCTGAAATGCCAATTAGTAAATTCACTGACGGCTACAAAATCTGCATGGTATCAGTAATTGTAAAGAGGAAGGAGGAGTAAGGCATTTAGTCTCCTCATGGCCCTCAGAGTTCAACTCATTAACAGAGAACACTGGTAATCACAGACAGCCAACGAGAGAATAGCAACTCAATCAGGGAGAAAATATTGCAGGCTTAGATCTGTGGGTGAACACAAGGAGACCATAGTCAAGTCAGAAAGGCAGTGGAGTAGTCTGGGTCATATTAAATCTCAAAACTAAAAATACTAAGCTCCTTTCCAGGACAAAGTCTTACACTGAAAAGGAACTCCTGGGAGTATTAATCTAAATTAACCTGAACAGAAACAACATGGACAAAGGTAGGAAAAGGTAAAGATAGACACTTGGGGAGAGTATAGAGGAAGCAGATGATCAAAAGTACAGATCAATTTTTTTGATCATTTTGTGAAAATAACAGAATTGGGAGGTCTAGAGTTATGAAGTTAAAAAGTCATCCTAGCCAAATCTTCCCTCTATAAAACTAATTTCCTTTGACTAGGAGAAGTAGGAGAGAATTTTGGTAGAATCTCATATAAAGTTACTTTAAGAAAAAGAAAATTAGAAGCAGAATAACATAGCTAGAAACACAGTCTCACTCACTCATGTGTTGTGGGTGGCTGCTTTCTTGCCATAAGGGCAAAGTTGAATAGCTGTGGCAGAACAGATAGATTCGTCAAAGTACAGAGAAACCAGACACCTGCAAAGCAAAATAATTACTATTTGGCCCTTTACAGAAAAGTTTTGCCTCCTCTGGACTAGAGGACAGCCATAAGAAGGTCCAACTTTTTTTTTAAATTGAAGTATAGTTGGTATACAATATTATAGAAGTTATAGGTATACAATGTAGTGATTCACATTTTTTAAAGGTTACACTCCATTTATAGTTATACTATAAAATGTTGGCTATATTCCCTGTGCTGTACAATACATCCTTATAGCTTATTTTATACCTAATAATGTGTACCTCTTAATTCCTTACCCCTATATTGCTCCTCCCCCCCCTTCCCACTCTCCACTGGTAGCCACTAGTTTGTTCTCTGTATCTGTGAGTCTGCTACTTTTTTGTTATATTCACTATTTGCTGTATTTTTTAGATTCCACATATAAGCCATCTGGTCCCAGACTTTTTTGTTGCAAGTTTTTAAATTACTGATTCAATTTCATCACTGGTAATTGGTCTGTTCATATTTTCTATTTCTTCCTGGTTCAGTCTTGAGAGATTTTACCTTTCTAAGAATTTGGCAGTTTCTTCCAGGTTGTCCATTTTACTGACATAGAGTAGTTCACAGTAGTCTCTCATGATCCCTTGTAGTTCTATGGTGTTAACTTCTTTTTCATTTCTGATTTTACTGATTTGGGCCCTCTCCCTTTTTTTCTTGATGAGTCTGGCTAAAGGTTTACTGATTTTGTTTACCTTTTCAAAGAACCAGCTTTTAGTTAATTACTAAGTAGAAGAGGCTAGCAGGGTAGAAACTGAGTACGAAAGTAGATTGAGAAAAAGTGGTTAGAGAGAGAACAAGAGAAAGAGAAAAATATGGAATTACAGAAGCCAAAGAAAAGGTGTTTAGGAGGGCAGATGTGAGTAACTGCTTCAAAATATGCCAAGTCTATGAAAAAGAAAGACTGAAATGTGCCTGCTGGATGTAGAGGTATGAGAATCAAATAGGTGGGGAATAAATGGTGTGAGAAAATGGAAATCGTGAATGTTCTCAAAGAGTTTTGCTTCGAAGAATTTTAGGAAGATCAGAGATTAACTGAAGGGGTTGAGTAGTCACATAAGATAAATAAGCAGCAGACTTTTGATTTATAAAATTATTACATGTTCTTTCATCTGCACTATTACTTACACTTAATTATAAGGTTTAACTAACAAAGGTCTCAAGAATATGTTTTATTTATTCTTATAAAAATATAGGTATTCTTTTAAAACTAGATTCTAAAAAGTTAGTTTTATATTGCCTTACTGTAAAGACCCTTTTGATTTAAGGGTGACTTCAATGCATTCTGATTCAAATGATATAAACTGTTGAAAGCATGTATCCATACTGGGCATGCTAACAGAGTCCTTATATAGTCCTATTTGAGTAAAATCTAATAAGAAAACTAAGTTGACTTGTGAAAGACTCAACTGGAAAAATATAGGTATGTATATGTGTGGAGAGAGTCTTAGAATCTTCAGTGACTATGTAACAATATCATATATTTGGGTACAAAGTTGCTCTCTATTTTAAGTAACTCATTCTCAGGTCCAAATCAGTAAGTGTATCCTGACTCTTCTGACTCTAAGTATGATTCAAGCATCTAATTATCCTTTAAATAATTCACATTTAAAGGTGCAATAAAAGTATTTCCCCTATACTTACTGATTAAAAAGCCTAATAGTTTGTTGAATGGACTTGTAATATAAACAATCAGGCTCAGAGCCATATAAACTAATAAAAAGACACCTGGTGAGTGACAGCTTGTAATTTCAAAAGTAGAGAAGTTAAAAAAAAAAAAAAAAAGAAGAAGGAAACCTGCATAATATAAAATCCACTGAGGATTTTATTAAACTCAATGAAGAAATCTCTAAGGAAGTAAATATCCATTTTTGAGACATTTAAAGTCTTTATAAGGCAAGGCAATTTAACAAACTGACAATGAATGTGTTCATGCAGGGATAAAAGAGTATTTAGAAATGTCATTTCCTTTACAGATCTATGTTCTGCATTTTCTACTATAGATCCTTGGAAAAAAAAGAAAAACAAAACAAAACAAACAAACAAAAAAAAAAAACAAAAACAAAAGAAAGACTACATTTGTTTCTGAAAAGATTTCAATTCACATAAAACTAATTCACAGATGTTATGTGGCTAATAAACAAACAGGGACTAAACTGGGACTGAGTTTCAGCCAATTACTAATTAAGGTTAATTATATACATCTATTTTGAGGACAATCACTTGTCTGATATAAGTAACATATTTGCTTTCAATAATATTTTAATTTTTCTTCTGATAGGAGCATATATTTGGGAACAGTTTCATTGACACCAATAGTCTATGAAAACTAATAAGTGGTTAATCTTTTTAGCAGAATTATAGAAAAGACTATAATTAGATGACTTGATTAAATTCTGTTCTGTATTTCCCCATTGTGTATGCATGTGTGTGTGTGTGTGTATAGATAGATAGATAGATTTATCATTATATAATTATATAATCATTATATAATTATATAATCATTATATAATTATATGTAGGAAGTTCTAGCTTTAGCTGTATATATTTATATCATATACTATATGTAGGAGGTTCTAGCTTTAGCTGTATATATGCAGAAGGTTCTAGCTTTAGTTGTATATATTTAGCTATATATATATACTCTAAATACGCCTGCTGAGGTCTCCCTGCAGATGTAAAGTCTTGAATGGCTTGAGAGAAAATACCTTTTTTCTTTCTTTGATAGAGCAAAAAATTCCCTGAAAGAAAAGTGGATCATCATATGGTAATTTGTAGTATTTTGCCTACATCTAAAGAACTATCTGTTTTATTTATACTGAGTTTTCAAAAAGCTCAATAACATAAAACACACCTAACATGGAATAATATTGTACCAGAACTCTTAATAGAAGAGCTGAAAAGTAATTGAGATTTATGTTATCATTTTCAGAAAGTTGGACATATTCAATAGCATCCATATTTTGTTAAATGTTGATAACCGGCTAATAGCAAAAAATGAACAGTATATTCATTTTCTTGTCCGTAAAAACAGCTGGTTTCTGTATACTATTCTTATTAAATCATTAAACTGTTAGAGAAATAACAAGGGAGTATTAGTCATTTTTAGGGAACATCAAAAGTGGGTAACTACCAAAAAAAAAAAAAAAAAAAAAAAAAAGTGGGGTAACTAATACATTTGAACATAGTGAGTACAACGTCAAATTGCCCTCAAAACACATAAAATGTTAGATGCATGTACTACAATCTAAGATCTGGCAGTTATTAGACTAAAATATTTAAAAGAAAGAGGATTATATGTATTATTCTGTTTTCTCATCGTGCCTGAGAGGGACTTATACAAGGTGCTCACTAAATATTAATTTAATCCACAAGAATAATTTAACACATGTTTTAGAATCAAATAGCAGAAATCTGTCTACAATGTTTAACAGTCCAGTATACAAATCATTATGCTGAGGAAAAAAGTACAGCACAAAGAGACTTTAAAACTCTTTTCTCAGCCATTAGCCAATATGAGATTAGGCATGATACAAATACCAGTTTCTATTACTGACTGTAAGAAAAAGTCCATCTAAATATTAAAAAATATATTATAAGAAATGTAGGCCTGACATTTTAAAATACTGTAAAAGTATATCGAAAAGGAGAAGTAGTCCAGTTGCATTCAAAAATCTAGATTATGGGCAGAGTAAAATGGAAAGTATTGGGTTAATAAACTCTGAGAATAACTAGATGTAATCATTTAACTTTCAAAAAAGATTAATTTTACTCTCAAAAACAGCTTTAAACTCAACATTTCTTACTTCCTGAAGTACTTCCTCAAAGGATATGTAAAAGTCCCTTTTCACTAGTCATTTAATAAAGCAATGGAAAATATAACATAAAAAAACAACTGTATATAAGTAAAAACAGACAAAGTGACCTAACATGCCTTCAAAATTTTGCTATACTCCATTTAGAATGAATGAGTTCCATTTCACAACATTTGGATGCATGGATGAAATTTCAAGCAAATTTACTTTTCTCAGGTAACTGGAAAAAAATCATTGCACAAATAGAACATACTGGTATCCCTGACAGACAAATGTACTCTTACATTGAATAGAATACAGCAGAACTAAATAGCACCTCTTCAGCTAAAGTTACTGAACATAAATGAAGTGATATTATAAGTTCTCTTACATTTGGTTGAAGTAAATTAATTCTAACCCAGAAATATCCATGAGTAATTGGAAAAAATAAAATTTCCAAAACTGTCCTGCTAAAGACAAAGTTCTAAATCAAACTGACTCCACCAAGGCACGGCAACAAAAAAATCAAGAATTCTCTTTAATAGTTGGGTATCTGAATTGTATTCGTTTGTGTTTTATTTAGATTTTTGGTTGTATAGACATTTTTGGGGGGGGTAGGATGTAAAGCAGCAAAAGAAAAACTTGGTGTCAATTACTGAATATAAAAAAGTCAAATGACAATTTAATAAATCAATACCAAAAATCATGGACTACCTTTAAAGCAAGTGAGGGCAGAAGGAAAAAAAAATGCCACGTAAGTATTTCCTCATCTGCATTTCTATAGTCACTGTACACCCAAAAGTTATATTTTCATATTTCAACAGCCAGCTTAAACGGAGACCCAAAGGACCATGGAATTCTAGAATAGACTTCTACTGCCTAGAATAAATGTATAAATCAAATACTGAGCAACTGCCACTTTCAAGTTAAATTTTGTTATAAATTACTGTTTGTATGTTATCATCATTTTCCTTCTCCATCAAATACTAATAAAGATTCACTCTTTAAATCATTATAATTTCCCTTATGCTATCAGCAAAGAGATTTAATACAGTGATAAAGAAACAAATGGAGAATGGTATGTGTTCCTTGAAGACCTGTATATTTTATGTAAAGCTGTAAAAACTATTATACATACAAATATATTTATTTCTACTTAAACAATATTATAAATTTACTGAAATACAACAGCCAAAAAAAATTTTTAATTCAGTAATTTGTGCAAACTATGTAGAATTCAGGATATATCATATACAAAATGTATATAAATAAGAGACAGTTTTATTAAACAAGTCTTTTATTTTAGTGATTTAAATTATATACTTTTAAGAAATTGTTTGTATTCATCAGTCTAGCTTTGATTTAATTTTAGCTAATATAAACTCCATTATACCAATGAGCCCCAATTTCTGTGGAGGGAAAAATTGTGCTGGTAAAAGATTGTTCTAACTTATGATAAAATTGGTAAATATTACTGTAATAAGTAATATTGCCTAATACTTAATAAGAATTATTATATACAAGGTATACTGGTGTGATATTTCTTTACTAATTGTCCAATTTAATTCTAACAAAGAGCCTATATTACCTATATATTAGAGTTGATAAAGCTGAGACTCATGCCAGTGAAAAAACTGCTTTAGGTCTATGAAGTGAAAGAGGTGTGATTCAAACCCAGTTGACTTCAAAACCTGTGTACTTTTTTTTCTTTAAATAATACACTAAGAGGGGTTAAGGCAGCTATTTTGCTTGGCAAACCAAATCCGGTACAACAGTATCAGAGTGTAAGTCAGAAGTAAAGAGAGAATCTGGAAAGGGGTAAAAGCAGTTTCTCCTTTTTGTGTTAACGGAAATTGTATTACGTGTACATTCTCCATGTATAAAGGAAGATTATGTTTTTATTAAAGGTAGCTATCAGATAACTTTAAAGAAGTGAGAAAACTATAGCTAGTATCTGAAAAACTCTCAAAGGAATGTTTTAAAAATACTAAGTAGGCCTCTTAACTAAAACACTGAAAGATTTTAAATCACAGCTGACCCTTAATACAGGTTTCAACTGCATGGGTCCACTTATACATGGATTTTTTGGGATAAATACTATAGTACTGCATGAGCCACTGTTGAATGAATCGCAGATGTGGAACCACAAATACTGAGGACCCACTGTAAAGTTATCCACTGTGAAGGGCTCAGCGCCACTAACCCCTGCATTCTTCAAGGGTTAACTGTATACCTAATTACATCTTGCTATGTAATAATATAGGTGCCATGAACATGAAAAGTAAATATTGTTCGGTAGTATACAGAGGGTACAAAAAATCAAAAATGGTAGGCATGTAAAATTTGAAATGAAGACAAATTTTAGCTTACTGCAAGGAAAAAGTACAATAATACTCACTGTAGTGAAGGTCAGAAACACCATAAAATTATACTTTGAAAGCATTTTTTTTTTCCTTTTGGTTTAAGTTATGACGAACATGAGGCAATACTGATAATAGTCCATATAATTCCTAAAATCAACTGTTTTCTTCTAAGAGCTTTGGGGGCCTTTAAAAAACAAATCTATATTTACAAAGGTCAACTTTTTAAAAAGACAGGATTTGTATATGAAAATATTCCCCAAGGCATTTAATTATTTTATTTTCAAGAAAAATATTTTCAGAATTTGATCACTATTTCATTAGGAAAGATACTAGGAAGTCAATATTTTGAACCATTAGAAAACAGCAAAAACTATATCATTTATTAATTTTTAACTGTATCTTTAAATTTAACTTTGAAACTAGTTTCTTTTTTTCCTTTTTTGCCTGTGATGCAATTTGCTTAATTTTGAATAAAAATGATTTCTTCCTACCTTACATAAGCTTTATATAAGAGGAGCTCATATATATTTTGTTAAAGGAAACTATTTCTTTCACCTTTGGTTTTTGAAATAAAACACATACACACACAATTATTTTGGCTTTTCCTCTCCCTGAAGAGAATTTAAATTAATAGAACTAGTGTGTTTAATGATAAACTTTGTTTCTGGAAGAAGATTAATTTTGATCTTCATAATTAATGTTAAATATTTTGATCTTCTTATCTGGGTATAAAATATTTGCAAATTAAATACACATCTATAGTGTTCAAGGATAAGAAAGAAATCTAAATATTAAAAACAGTATTTTACTATTAACTGTCTAGCATTTCAAATAGGAATGTTTTTATTGTAGAATCTTTCATTCATTTGTATAATCTTATACAGTGAGATTAAATTTCATATATATTTTCTTGCTTTCAACTCTCTTTTCTGTCACTACAACTAGATACTCTAACATTTTTAGTTATCTTTGTTTAATTGAAAAGAAAAGAAAAAGAGTGACAAAATTAGAAAATTAAAAGAGTTACTGGAACAAGATTATGTGAGGACAAAAAAGAAAGCTGAATTTCATTTGTTTGATTTTTGTAGCAGTGAAAAATTTAAACTTCACACCAGAGAACGCAAGAATTACAAACAAGATGCTTGTGTTTGGGAAGCTACATCCCACTGTTTTTCCGCTGGCTCTGCTCCAGCTGTTTTCCCCTTGGCTGACCACTGAACACTAATGTGGCAGCCTGCTGTGGTGATACTTAAGCCCTATCTCCCTGGAAAATAGGCCTGAAGTTTTCCTTATCAGTATATAGATATGTTGTTTCCCTCTACGAAGCTTAATCCTAATCAAGTTCCTAAGGTATCTTTACTTTACATATATATATAATAAAAATTGTCCTATCTTTAAGAAATTCAGGCAAAAGGATAAAAACTGGTTTACTTATTCCCAGAATTTCTTCCCTTTCTGACCCAGCCTAAAATGTTCTTCCCCTACTCTCATAAATAAATGGTTCGTTTTTCACCTGGTCCCACTGAGCTCTTATCTCAGAACATTACATACAATATTACAAATTGTTAGGTGTATCTTAAAACCTAGTCCTATCTCTCCACCTAGGTTTTCAGCTTCTTGAACACAAGCCATGCTATTCAGATACTGGAATCTTTAGCTTACTACTGTATACAGCATGAATTTCATCATGATGGCTATAATGATTATTGTTGGCATCCTATTGTGATTTTTCAGATATTCCTTTCTTCCTGATTCTTCTACAAACTTTTGGAAAGGCTTCAGACTTTCCAGATCTATTATAATTTAGGATTTGGAGACTCACAAAAATCATCTTTCCAGATGATGAAACTGAGCCAAGGTTAAACTGCTAGTAGCAGTAAAACCAGGTCAGGAATTTAAAGTTTCCAAATCGCAGAATTTGGATAGTCTTTCTATTTTACCTCTAAATATTACCAGGAATTATAAAAGCAATAAATACATTCTCAAATTCTATGCTACTTCTGTTAAACTAAGACACTTCTATAAATAATCACTGTATATATGTAGTTATACTTATTACATGTAACAGAAGATGTAGAAATGCCATCCTTTATTTACCAACTAATAAATTCTAAGAGGATTACCAAAAATAGAGTAAAAGCTGGTGACCAGAAAAAAAGCAAGAGCCACATTAATTCGATCACGTATTGAGTCACAATAGGACCAGAAATAATTTTAAATTGGTGCTGAACTGTGTATAATGTTGGCACCTTTGTTATCAGACTGATACGAGTGTGATTCCCAGCTCTGTCAGCTGCTCTTATATAAACTTGAACCAATTACTCAATTTCTCATTTTCTTAAGTAGTAAAATGAGCATATTGGCTATTTCATAGTACTACTGTAAGAATTATTGGGTAAGCACTTAAAATATTTAATAAAGTACTTAGCTTATAATAGTAGTAAATAATAATTAGATTCTGCCACTCCCAACCCCAAACCAATATATTGTTAACCTAGAGTTCTTTATAAGGTTCCTAATCTAATGACAGGTTGGCTTTAGAGCCTGGAGCAGGAATAAAGCTACAGGTAAGGGCTAAATGATTACAGGATTTAAAATTGGAATATGTTAAAATAGGCAGCCAATAATATCACAGAGGTTGTAAACCACTCCAACTAAGAGACTTATTTTAAGGCAATAATAGAATACAATCATTCAATTCTTATTTAAGTGATGCCTACCTTAAAACAGGCATTATATTATGTATAGAGAATATAAAAACATATTCCTATCATCAGAAACACTATTTTCTTGTAAGAGAACATTAATAATAAATACAAATGTTATGTGTAACATTCTGTAATAGAGCATAAAAGACAAGAGAAATGTAAGGAAAGTCTTCACAGAAGAGGTGATATTTATGCTGGGTCTTGGAGAATGTATAGGAGTTTACCAGGCATTTAAGAAGTAAACATATTTCCTTCTGGAAAAGCATGGGCAGAGCCCCTGAGATGGCAGGCTCAGAAAATGAGGAAAAATTACTACACAGGGACACAGGATATGGCATCCCTGGTAAGGAATGGTCACAAATGAGGGCAGAGAGAAAGTTCAGGTTTAGCCTGAGAAGTGCAATGGGGTTTAGGTTTAGACTTGAGACTACGGTCAGTAGAGCCATGTGGAGACAGTTTAGCAGAAGAATAACAGAGCCAAACTGGATTTCAGTAGATACCTGATAGCAAACTCATCATCTATACTAGTTGAGGAAAGTGGCAGGGAGCTCGATTATGGGATTGTTCTATAATATGGGAGAAAAATGATGAATGTAAGACTGAAAGTTGCAGTATATGAAAGCTCTGATTAAAAGAGAAATTCTATACTAGAACTTATAGGATTTGGTAGCAATAGATTTACAGGCTAAGGTGTGGGAGTTAAGAAGGAGACCTGTATTACATCGAGATTTTTTAGCTTGGTAGATTGGTACGATGATGACATTACTATAGCTGGGAATGCAGAAGCAAGAGGAACAGTACAGAAGTGAGCAGAAATTAACTCAGGTTGGAACATATAGGAAACTGTAAATAAGGCTCTGAAGCTCAGTGACAGAAAATGGAACCAGACTTTTGAGTTTTCCCTAGAGAGCATTTAAACCAAAATAATTGATTAGGTATCCCAGGAAGAGTGTTTAGAGAGTGGACAAAGAAGTGTTTAGAGGGAAGACAAAGAATAGATAATCAACATTTAAGGAATAAAATGGCAAAAGGGGTCAATGAAGAAGACTGAAAAGGAGTAGCCAATCAGCTCGGCCTGACATTCTGAATAGGAGAAAATTTTAAGAAATAGGAAGTGATTTCCATTTCAAATGCTATATTGGCCAAGATTCTCTTAGGCTTAAATTAGTGAGTCCTTTTTCAGAAAGACCCAAAACTAATCTGTGAAAAGAAAAATAATATTTGCAAAAGAGAGTATAAAGAAAATAGGTCAATGGGTTTCTTTTTTTCACTATATTGAAAGAAAGAAAAGACTGCTCGGTCTAAAAAAATTGAATCCAGCAGTGCTTCTATCTCTACCCTGCAGAGAGGAAAGAGTCTCCATCTACTTGCTTTTCATGACCACAGTTTAGTTGTATGGTTACCATTTCATTTCCCTTGCTGCAGTAAGCCATTCATACACTGTGCTTGCTAGCAGACAGTTACGTTTCAGAGGGCTTATCCTGTTCTTGAGGGTAAAAAGCTTGCAGGTGGTCAATAGCAAGGGTGAAAATTCAGGTAAATATGTACTCTTCCATCACACGAATTGTGCCAAATTCCCTTTTTCACTATGCTTGTTTTGTAAACTCTTAATGATCAATGATTTACACTGCTTTAACTAGAAAACACAAGCATTACCATAACCATATTCTTCACAATTGGTCCTTTTGTCACTCCTTCCTTTTTTGTTACTAGTTTATTAGATCATGGATTTTTTTTTTATTAAGGAAGGTTTTAAAGTCTGTTAGTGGTACAGGTGTAAATTTACTATATGTTAGATACTGATAGCAATAGATTGGGAACTATAGGGGAATAAAATAATTCTCTTCGACTAAAAGCAAAGAGAATCAGAGAGCAAGTTGAACTTTTATTTTTAATCTAGGTTAAGTCTACTAAGTGAAAAGAATTAATTTCTAGAGTGCTTTTCAGACTTTTTTTAATGTCAATGATTATAAGGAAATGTACTGAATGTTAGAAATTCCACCATAAACAAGACATGGTCCTGAAGGACGCTGGAGTTCAGGAAGAAAGTGAGCAAGAAGCTGCAATGTAATGCTTAATCAAAATGTCAGAAAAACCAACCGAGAACCAATTGACTAAGGCTCTGATGACATTAATATCCACAGGCCCTTTTAGGTGACACAGGATACCATGCTACTTATATAATATAATCTGAAACTAATTCATTTATATAAATTCTATACGAAAAATGATCCTTTTTTTTCAACTTAACCTATGACATAAGCAGTATTAATATCTCGTCTTACATAAGAGAAAAATGCAGCTTTGAGATGCTTACACCACTAATAAATGCTGGTACACAAATTCATATCCAAGAGGGTATGATATTTCAAAGTTCATGCCACAACCATTGTACCACACATTTTTAAACAAATCAATGTACAGTTTTCACTTCAAAGAAAATCTAGTTTTTAAATAGCATTAAGACTTAAGATATTTTCATTTTTCTGTATCCATCTGTCATTGGTAGAACAGAGATGTTCTGAGATAACTAAACATTAATGAAATGTGAATTATCTTTTGGTCCCAAAGCATTAGTCCAAGACGTCCTTCTCAATGTCTGCTATGGTTTGATAAAAGTGTTATCAATAGCATCTGACTACCAAAATCAATATTTTAAGTCTGATTCTGGCAAAACCAAAACTAGTAACATTAAGCATCATTATTACCGCTTAGAGGAGTTAGATTATTTTTCTCATGTTATTTGGTAAAGTCAACTTTATTTAGAAATAAATAATTCTTTATAGAATTATAAATTCTATAAATTATAGAATCTGTAATTCTTTACAGATTGCAGACTATATGTATTAACATTCCTTTGAAAGTATCCCATTAATTAAATGGCCCCACTTTGGAAACATCTCACTGTTCTTATTCTTTCCTCTGTAATAACTGTTTTGTGGATTATACATTATACAAGTCAAGTTTCAACTTGTGTCAACATGATCGATTTCTAAATTCTGAATTGTTAGACTGCTTAACATAACCTATTGTTAATCAACTATACCATCTTATATTTTTTCCTGAATAAGCTCTATAATTACATTAGAACAATAACAGCAACTTCAAAATGTACTTATTTACTTCTTTTATTTACCATCCTTGATTTGCTGTAAGCTTCGTGAAAGTGAAGATTTTGTCTGTTTTTTTTTTTTTTTAAACTAGATTATCAAGAGCTTGGGGCTCCCCTGGTGGCGCAGTGGTTGAGAATCTGCCTGCCAATGCAGGGGACACGGGTTCGAGCCCTGGTCCGGGAAGATCCCACATGCCACGGAGCAACTGGGCCCGTGAGCCACAACCACTGAGCCTGCGCGTCTGGAGCCTGTGCTCCGCAACAAGAGAGGCCGGGACAGTGAGAGGCCCACCACCGCAATGAAGAGTGGCCCCCACTTGCCGCAACTAGAGAAAGCCCTCACACAGAAACGAAGACCCAACATAGCCAAAAATAAATAAATAAAATAAAGAATTATTTAAAAAAAAAAAAAAAAACTACAGAGAAAGCACAGGTATCAGCAATTTTAAAAAATATAAATAAATAAAAACAGCTAGAAGATTAGCTGGCACATAGAAGGTAGAATGAATGAATAGAGACTGCGGAAGCTATCTCCAATGTGTAACTTCAATCCAAGAAAAAAAACTACTATAAATTTTAAAATGAATAGATAAAAATGTTTTTACCACAAATTTAAAGTATAAATTCTATTCATGCCTCCAAGCAAATATTTCAAAAAAATAATTCTACTGATCATCCTCATTTAGTACAAAGATGTGGTATTCAATGGAAACAAATTTCTTTTGCAGCTCAAATATTGTCTGCTAAGTAAATGTGTTTGACCTAATACCACTTAATGGCAAACAGAAATACATCCTATTTATACACCCTAATATAAATTTTTAGCCTCTATAAGTTTACAATGTAAATATAATGTTAAAATGTATAAATGATTTTCATATAGCAAAAATGTAATATCTAGGAATGTTACAAACTATGAAAAGTTTAAGATTAAGATGAAAGTCTCCCAGTCAGAATGGCCATCATTAAAAAGTCTATAAATAACAAATGCTAGGGAGTGTGTGGAGAAAAGGGAATCCTCCTACACTGTGGGTAGGAATGTAAATTGGTGCAGCCACTATGGAGAACAGTATTTTTTGAGAACAGCTTCCTCAAAAAAATGAAAATAGAGTTGCCATACGATCCTACAATCCCACTCCTGGGCAAATATCCAGGGAAAACCAGAATTTGAAAAGATGCATGCACCCCGATGTTCACTGCAGCACTATTAACAATATCCAAGATATGGACACAATCTAAATGTCCATTGACAGATGAATGGATAAAGAAGATGTAGCACATATATACAATGGAATATTACTCAGCCTTAAAAAAGAATGCAATAATGCCATTTGCAGCAACATGGATGGACTCAGAGATTATCATACAAAGCGAAGTAAGTCAGATAAAGACAAATATCATATGATATCACTTACATGTGGAATCTTAAAAAATGATGCAAATGAACTTATTTATGAAACAGGAATAGACTCACAGACATAGAGAACAGACTTGTGGTTCCCAAGGGGGAGGGGATGTGGGGAGGGATGGAGTGGGAGTTTGGGATTAGCAGATGCAAGCTATTATATATAGAATGGATAAACAACAAGGTCCTACTATATAGTACAGGGAACTATGTTCAATATCCTGTGATAAACCATAATAGAAAAGAATATGATAAAGAATGTGTGTATATATATATATATATAAAACTGAATCACTTTGCTGTACAGTAGAAATTAACACAACATGGTAAATCAACACTTCAATAAAATAAATTAAAAAAAAAAAAGATGAGTTTCTATCCTAACACCTCAAATGAAGACAAAGCCACATGTTCATCAGTATTTTCTATTCAGGACTTATTACAGTCAGTGTGTTATTACAAATTGAAAGGTACTTCCTCCTCCCAAGTATATATGGATGTCTCAATGGAAGCACTTACTGATCATTATGGACACTTATTTGAGTTCATGACAGTTATCTTGTGATTAATGGACTGATTATGAAATTGCAGTCATTACCAAAGATGTTTAAAGCTCTATTGTTAATATCCTAATAGAAAATAATGGGTTTCATATTTTTATGTGATGAGGTTTAAATGTCAAGGCTTGTTTTCAACTGTACATTTCAAACACCTGTTCTCTAGTCTCTATTAATATATTACATGCTCGGGTATTAGGAATGAGTTGTTGGAAATATGTAAAACTCTTCATAAACCTAGCTTAGGGACTAAATTAATTTTCTACCCATTAGATAGTAGAACCAAATTTGTGGCAACTCTATGGCAAAATCTATCTTAAAGTGTGCTTTAGCTGCATGAGTTAATCCCATGTAAAAGATGGAAAACCATATCATCATGGAAAACAAGAATGTTAGTAACTTATAATTTAGTTTATATATCACAAGGTGATATATAAATTAAGAGGTGCTTAAAACTACTTCCCTCATTCATATTTTTCCTTAAGTCTATCACTGTTCTAAGAAAAATGTTGACTTGACTTTAACAAGCATTTATCATTTATGATAGACTGCCTGGTGTCATGGAAAAAGCATTAGTCTTGGAGTGAGGCAAAAACCAAAGCTACCTTATAGCCAAGTTGATTAATCTGATTCTCAGAATCTCATTCATAATGTATCTGCTTCATAAAATTATTATAATCTAGGTGGGATAACTTCCATAAAAGTGTTAGCTTAGTGCCAACATATGGATTCCTTTGCTGGCTCCCTCTCTAAGACCTAACATGCCCCCTCTAAACATCCAAGTTTTACAGGGCTTAGTTCTGTCTCCAGAGCTTTGGTCCCTCTATACACTCATTTTTTAAATGATAGCATCATATCATAGCTGTAAGTCTATTTGTAGAGGACTCCCAAACGTATGCATCTTGACCAGATTGATTTAAACTTGTATATTCAACTTGTGACACTTTCGCTTGAATATTTCATGTCTAAAATTAAAATTCTGGTTAATATCCCTATGTGATTCTGTTGATAAAAGAATTTTTCCTGCTGCAGTTCATGGCACCAGTAGCTACCCAGTTACACAAGTCTGATACACAATACATGAAAGTGTCATTGCGAAACTATTCATCCAAACTATTATCAAGTCCTATTAATAATACCTTGGAAAAAGCTCGGCAACCATACTTACTAGAGCCACCAAACATGGATTAACAAATAACTTTGTTTCACTCACCTCCCTTCTGCTCTTGCCCCTTAAATCCCCCATTGCTGCCTTTCGGCAAGTTCTCCCACCTGTAGACCTCTAATAGGCCACTTTAACAGCCAGAATGATTTTATTTTCAAATGCAAATCTAATCACAACTGTGACATTGTGATTTATAATAAGAAATACACATCTGGTCTTTGTCCCCTTTTCTGTCACAGAGCTCCTAAAACCCTTGGAATTTCCTAAGTGGCGACAGCAACAAAGGTGTCTTTTGTTATGCTAATGAGGTGGCTTCTGGAAAGTCCCTAGGTAACCTAATGATGGGGGCTGGTTGCCAGTGGAACCAACCCTGAGATTAGAGTTTTGGAACGTTCAGTTCCTTCACCCTCCTGGGCAGGGAAGAAGGACTGAGATTGAGTCCCATCAACAATTGCAAATGATTTAATCAAGTATGCCTATGTAATAAAGCCTTCATAAAAACCCAAAAAGACTGGGTTTGAAGAGTTTCTTGGGTTGGTGAGCCTGTGTAGATTTGCGGAGTGGTGCATTCAGAGAGGGCGTGGAAGCTCCATGCCTTTTCCCCACACCTTGCCCTAAGCATCGATTCCATCTGGCTCTTCTTGAGTTATATCCGTTTATAATAAACTGGTAGTCTAGTAGGTAGAATGTTTCTCTGAGTTCTGGGAGCCACTCTAGCAAATTAATTAAACCCAAGGAAGGGGTCATTGGAACCTCTGATCTATAGCTGGTTGGTCAGAAGCACAGGTGACAACCTAGACTTGGGACAGGCATCTGAAGTTGGGGGTGGTGGTGACAGTCTTGTAGGACTCAGCCCTTAACCTGTGCAATCTGATGCTCTCTCTGGGTACACAGTGTCAGAACTGAGTTGAATCACAGGATACTCAGGCAGTGTCAAAGACTTGCCAGTTGGTGTGTAAAAATCTGCACCGCCCCACAACATTGGAGATTGGTTCTAGAACCTTTAACAATAATCTGCTTACCATTTCAAAGCAAAAGCTCCCCATTTCAAAGGCTCCTCATTTTGCCTAAAATAAAATACATATTCTATAACATGACCTAAATACATGGCATGATCATTTAGCTGCCAGAAAGTCTAATGAATATCCAAAACCTCTCTCCACCTTCTTCACTGTACTCTCTGCCTTGGAAGGCTGAACTGAATGGACTAAGCAATGGGCTCCTATGCCCTCTCCTTTGATAGTGTGCAGGCAATGGAAAGCCAGCCCTGTTGGAGCCCGGAGGGCAGGAGGTGAAGTGTGACCAGGAATTTACTTCCAGGCTCCCTCCCGTTGGATTTGCTCTAGCTGGCTGTGTCCCTTGACTGAAGGCCACTGATCTCATAAGGAGTTCTGCCCTGCACAATCCTCTCCTTCCTAGTTCCAGCAACCTTTGTTTCCCCCTTTTGGTCTCGCGGTAATAATAGCTCTACTACTGTTCACCCCAAGTTCTCGCATCATTCCTTAAGTGACCCCTGTAGCCAGTCTATACCTTTGCAGTTAGTCTCTTTAAATAAACCCCCATTGAAATATCCTAAGTTTTAGTGTGTCATCTGTTTCGAGTGACACACAAAATAAGGGTGCTCTCTTAGTTCCAGGAATCCTGGCCTTCTCATATACTGTTTCTTTTACCTAGAATTCTTCCTTCACTAATCACCTGGCTGGCTTCACAACAAAATTCAAGTCTCAGTTTAAATATCATTTCTTCAGAAAGGGTCTGTCCACACAGTCCAAAAAAAGTCCTGTTTTTATAGTATCTTAGAATATTTTTTGTATCTTATAATTCTTTTTGCTATTGGTACAATTTGCAATTATGCCAGTTATGTTTGTAACTTTATCACTTGACTCTAGGCTCTATGAAGGGAGGAGCCATTTCAGTTTTATTAACTGGAAAACAGAGTGCTTGGTATGGTAGGCACTTGTTATATACTTACTGAGAGAAAAGATCAATTCAATAAGTGCTCTGTTACCACTGTTGAATACAAACCATCTATTAACTACATACCTTAAAGAGACAATAAAGTGTAGCAGTTAAAAGCGTGGTTTCTGGGTTTGAATTCTAAGTCTGCTGTATTTTGTGATCCTAACCAAGTTGCTCACCCACTCTGGACTCCGTTTTCTCCCCATTCGTTTAGAGGGGTTAATAATAGATCCTATCATATTCACTTGTTGTAAGACTTGAGTAAGTTAACATCTATAAAGTGCTTAGATTTGCGGGCCTGGAATTGATAAGTGCTGCATAAGTATTATTGTAATGACTATTATTATTTTATTGTGAAAACATTACAGAAGACAAAAGGAGACACAATGAAAATTCTAAGTCTAAGAAGAGTTCTCAGTCGAGTGAGAGAAGAAAGGTATATATAAAATAATTTCATCATCAGTAGACTACCACTAAACCAGTGGTGGTCTGATTATATATAAAATAAAGGTATATAGAGCCCTCAAAAATTTAAATTTATTAAGAAAATCTTAATGATTCATTGTATGGGGTGTGTAAAAACTGTGGGGCATCACAAGCCAAGCAAGACCATATTCATGAGGCAGAAAATCTAACTACAGTATTACCAAACACTATGACCAACAAGGATTGTAAATATAATTTCATAAACCTGAAACTTAAAAAAATATATACTTTTTATTTGCCTCTTTTCTTCTATGGATACATTCATAACTGCAGAAATTAACCAAGAATTATATATTCATCTAACTATAATATATAATCATATATTTGTGTTTATGTATATACATATATATTCATATGATTACAAAGGTTTAAAATGTTTTCTGAACCATATTCTCATATCATTTTATAGCTATAATCCATTAAAAATGTTAACTGAACTATATCTTACATCATTCTATATCTGTAGTCCACACTTATTAAAATCAATACACTATTGAAAATAACATGTGATTGATTCCATCTAAAATATAACAAAAATCAAAGCCATGCCTTTATCAAATTGATCTTTAATCACTGAAAATATAAAACTTCATTAGAAAATGACATCTTAGTCCATCATTCTTGCAGCAGATTAGTCCCATCAAATTCAAGATATCTATAACAAGAAAGAATCCATTATTTAACACATCCCAAGTTGCTATCTAACTCGTAAAATCCTTTCATGCTCTCCTCTGAAATTCCAATCCGTTATCAGCAAATTAACTTCTCTTTTGTAAATTTTCTTGTCTGTTAGCTCTAACTGGAACCTGGCTCTAGAAATCACAGCTTCTTCCACAGCTTTCTCAAATGACAGCTGTCTTCTCTCCCATACCCCTATTTTCCCTGGACATGCAGGCAGCATAGGTATCCTTCTTAAACCTTTTTGTTATTTTTGGATCATTCTCCATCCTATCTCTTATATCCATTCCCAGTTATAAATCTCATGTCATCAAATACACAACACCTGCCCCTCATCTTTGCAGCCATCTACCATGCCTCTCACACCCCATTTTTTTAAGGTTTTGTTTCCTGATTTATTCAAATTCTCTCCTATGCCTCTCTGATTCTTGAATCCATGTTTTTTTTTTCAAACTTTTAAAGGAAGTAATCCATTGGTCTTAGGAAACAAAAAAATCTGTTCAACTCCAAATAAAAGTGATAAATTTATTCACCTCTTCTATATTAATATCACTATTCATGCTAATTTTATCAATCATAGTAACCACTTCTAATATCTAGAAAAACAATCTAAATTAACATTACATATGCCTTCATCACCAGCCTAATTCTCAAAAACAATATTTATCTACTTGGGTCAAGAAATAATTATTTCAAGCTGACACTGAATAACTATCCGAACCCTGAAACTATCACTTAGTTTTAAATTAGACTGTTTCTCAATAATATTTATACCAGTAGCACTTTTCATTACATGATCAGTTATAGAATTTTCAATATGATATATGTACTCAAACCCTAACATTAACCAATTTTTCGAATACTTATATTCCTATGCTAATCTTCATCACCACCAACAATCTTTTTCAACTTTTCTTTGAATGAGAAGGATTAGGAATTATATCATTTCTACCAAGTGGATGATGTCATAGCCAAACTGCTGCCCTTCAAGCAATTTTATATATAACTGCATCGGAGACATGGGTTCATTATATCAATGGTGTGATTTCCTATTTAATCTAAACACATGAGACTTTCAACAAATACTTAACTTATACTTAACTAAAATCAGATGATCTTTTCATCTACCTGATCTCAGTCGTTCTTTCCTGTTGTCATGCACTTTTCATTCATCTATTCAACAAAGAGTTATTGTTCAGCTTCTCTCAATCTATCAGGTAATGTTATAGACACTAGGAGTATAGCAGGTTGGGGAGAGCAGATTAAAAACAAATCTCTGCCTCTAATAGATCTTGAGTTCTAGTGGGAAGAAAAAGACAAAATAATATAAAATCAGTTAAACCTGGACCTTGTCTTTAATAATAACTGCTATTCATCCAATACTGCAATTTCAGACTTTCCAAACTTCAAACACTCATTATCTGTCAGCACCCAGGTTGCAATAATTTTTCCACCCTGAGGAGAATGACCAACCACTGACAAAATCAGCTTTTTCAGTATTCCTCACCTGCCTTTTTACCCTGCAGAAATACCATGGTTCATCACCAAATCATTTTTTTTTTTGCACATATCCTCCATCCTTTGGCCAAACAACCCTGGTAAAATACAGTGCTATTTCTACTCCATGTTGGCGTCTATGCAACTGAACATAACGGAAGAAAAACATAAACTCATGCTGAGTGACCTTCCTTCACATTCCTGCTCTCTAATCGAAAATGAGTTTTTTTGTTTTGCCTGGCAACTTTATTTCTCTAGAGCATGCACTCTGCCTCTCTCCACCAGTTATCCACAAACTGTTTTGCTTGTGACCCTTCTAAAATAGTTTTGAAAAATCCTAAACCCCTACCATTTTCAAAGATGAAATTTTATACCTTTATCAAAATTAAAATAGTTGCAAATGATATAATTTCTGATAAACAATAAATATGTTATTTGTCTGAAACAAAACATGTTTTATGTATACAAAATATTTTTGTGACCACTAATATTTAATTACTTCTTCTGCTACACTGACTTATTACAATTAATAGTTTACATTTAATCAAAATAGATAAATATATTCTAAATCTTGATTAGTAATTATCAAGTATAAATGTATCATTTTATTGGACTCTATCACAGTATAAAATATAAAGGCATTTTTAGGTTTTTTTTTCTGATTAGTATGTGTATCAATATATTGATATTATTGCTAAAATTAGCCTGAATTCAATGTAATTTCTATTCTTCATTACCCTCTTATAGATATAAAAATAAATAAGTAGATGGGAATGGAAAGAGATTTGTTATAGGAGTGTCTGTCAGTTTACTGAACTAAGAATGCCAAGAATTACATAATGATATATCACCAGATGCAATTACTAATTATCTAACAGTTGTTAAATTGATTAGGTCCTTCTTCAATTTTTATAAAACCAAATAATTTGGAAACCATTTGATTTGCAAAAGAGATTGTTATTTAGATGTTAGAGTCATTCACTTTTAAAACTCAAATGATAATATTTAAAATTTTTCTTTCTGTTTTTAGTCACCCAGTGGTGAGGCACCGCGGTGGATCCAGAAGAGGTGGGAGATATGCAGTGGAGGCAATGAAAGGAGAGATGAGAAAGAAGAGCCTATATAGCAGCTCCTTTCTTAGGCAGATCACTTTTAGGGAAGAACACTGCAAGAAAGAGGACATTGAAAGTGAATTTTTAAAAATGATCTGTGACTACATAACCACTGGAAAGTTTGTATACTCTCAGTTTGCAGACCCCATCCTAGATCACTACATTTATTTCTTCTTTCTTCTCAAACCTTCAATACTTCCTAGCTCATCCTCACTCTCAGATGATGATCTTGTTTCCTATTCGCTGAGAAAATAAAATAGGCAAACAGCAGCAAAAAAACTTCCACAAACATTTACACTATGAGCATATGTTCCCATTTATTTGTTTTCCTCTTTGTCCTAAGGATAAACTGTGGGCTCTTTCATGTTAGACCATCCCCTCTATCAGTGAACCAGATTCCCTTCCCATTAACCTACTCAAAGAATTCTCTAAGTAATTATTTTCTTCCTCTCCCCCAAAGCATCACTTTTTCTCCTTTCATTTTATTACTTGCAGCAGCATCCAAACAGGCTGCTATAATCTCCCATTTTTAAAAAGATCCATTTACCCCAATTCTCCCTCAATCTACTGCCCTATTTTTCTCTTCTGCTTTACAAGAAAACTGGTTGAAAGACTTTCTTACACTCACAAACTCCAATTCCTCTTGGTCCATTCTCTCTGAGCCCATTCTATAATAGCACATCAATCTTCACCACATTATTGACATTGCTCTTGTTAAAGTTACTAATGACTTCCATCTTCATCTTACTCTACCTCTCAGCAACATCTGACACAGGTGACTATAGGCAGACCTCATTTTACTGTGTTTTACTTTACTGCGCTTCCCAGATACTGCATTTTTTACAAATTAAAAGTTTGTGGCAACCCTACCTACATTGTCAAATGACGGTTAGCATTTTTCAGTAATAAAGTATCTTTAAGGTATGTACTTTTTTTTTCAGGCATAATGCAATTGCATGCAATAGACTATAGTATAGTGTAAACATATGCACTGGAAAACCAGAAAAATTGTGTGACTCACTTTACTGCAATATTTGCTTTATTACTATGGTCTGGAACTGAAACTGCAATATCTCTGAGGTACGCCTATACTCTCTCATGTTAGAAACACTTTCCTGCTTCATTTCTAGGACATCTGGTTTTTCTTCTCCCTCAGTGGCTATTCCTTCCCAGTCTCTTTGCTGTTCTGTCCTCATCTCTTTGACCTCTTCATACTGGATAGCTTTAGGATGTGATCCACAAACCTCAGTGGTTCCAGGCCTCCACTCCCTGCATCAACTCCCCTTGTTCATCTGGTCACTGCTGGTCTGGACCAGCACCCTGCTGCGAAGATGACCATGACGCGTTGTCTACTCTCCCTCAGCACCACAGGGCCCAGGGGCTCTTCTTGCTCACTGTACCTCAGCTCTGGTCTTGCTGGCTCTGTGAATTCTTAGAGATACTGCAACAACTTCCATTTTTACCCCAGCTATGATATATTGTCAGAGAGCCGGGGATTAAGGTAGCTCATGATGACAATATAGCTCAGGCTTTTCATTTTCTATATTTCCCCAAATCATCGTTTCCTCATTGTTGGAATAGGTATGCTCCAAGGACCAAAAGAGGGCACATGAAAACATGCGATGACAACAGAAAGAGTGCATGGGAAAACTGGAAAAGACAACAGTGAACTCTAGGACTTGCCTTGTTATAATTTCTCATTATTCTGTCTCATGTATGATTATAGCAGGTGAAATGTATGTTCAAAAATTGAAAAAAAATACAAAATAAATAAAAATTAATATTTAGTTGGTACTCTACATTAGTTTATGGGAGGGTAACTTGGAAAAGAGTAATGTCAATTATTAAATATCAAAAAGTTCGTTTAAAAAGCCCATTTCACATCACACTCCCTGATTTCAAACTATATTACAAAGCTATAGTAATTATTACAGTAGGGTATTGGCATTAAAACAGATACATAGATCAATAAAACAGAATAGAGATTCCAGAAATAAACCCACACATATACGGTCAATTAATTTACAACAAAGGAGGCAAGAATATACTATGTGGAAAGGACAATCTCCTCAATAAACAGTGTCGGGAAAACAGGACAGCACATGCAAAAGAATGAAACTGGACCACTATCTTAAACTGTACACAAAAATTAACTTAAAATTGATTAAAGACTTAAATGAAAGACCTGAAACCATAAAATTGCTAGAAGAAAACACAGGCTGTAAGCTCCTTGACATAGGTCTTGGTGACAGATTTTGAAAATCTGACACCAAAAACAAAAGCAATAAAAGCAAAAATAAATGAGTAAGACTACATCAAACTAAAAACCTTCTGAACAGCAAAGGAAACCATTAATAAAATGAAAAGGCAACCTACTGAATCGAAGAAAATATTTGCAAATTTTATATCTGATAAAAGGCTAATATCCAGAATATATAATATTATACAACTCAATAGCAAAAATACCAAACAATCTGATTTAAAAAATGGGCAGAAGATCTGAATAGGCAGTTTTCAAAGAAGACCTACAAATGGCCAACAAGTACATGAAAAGATGCTCAACATCATTAATCATCAGTGAAATGCAAATCAAAACCACAATGAGATATCACCTCACACCTGTTAGAATGGCTATTATCAAAAAGACAAGAAATAACAAATGTTGGTGAGGATGTAGAAAAAGGGAACCCTCATGCACTACTGGTAGGAAAGTAAATTGGTACAGCCACTATGGAAAACAGTATGTAGATTCCTCAAAAAATCAAAAATAGAGCTACCATATGATCTAGCAATTCCACTGCTGGGTATTTATCCAAAGAAAATGAAAACACTAACTTGAAAAGATATATGCACTCCCATATTCACTGCAGAATTATTCACAATAGCCAAGATATGAAAACAACCTAAGTGCCCACCAGTGGTTGAATCAATATGAAAATATGGTTATATACATATATAAAATATGGTGTATATATACTTATATATACACACACATGCATACCATGGAATCTCATTCAGCCATAAAAAGAATGAAATCTTGTCATTTGTGAAAACATGGATGGACCACAAAGGCATTATGTTAAGTGAAACAAAGTCAGACAGCAAAAGACAAATATTATCCCTCATATGTGGAATCTAAAAAAAAAAAAAAAGCTCACAGATACAGAAAATAGATCAGTGGTTGTCAAAGGTGGGGTGTGGAGTGGGAGAAATGGGTAAACTATTTTTTTCTTAGTTTAAATAAATTGATTTTAAAATGTATCCTATAATACAAAATACTTTCATATATTTTGGCTATTTAGAGACCATTTAATACATTTATTGATCTCAATCTCATTTCAATGAAAGCTAAATAGCAATAAATACCTAAAGAACAGAGTAAGCATAAAGTTGTAAAAAAATTATGACATTATTGGTAATGAAATATTTTGCTGTGTATTGTGGCATATATTTATTCCCTTTCATTTATTTTTGCCTGCATATGTCCTTTAAAAACTCCTTCAACTTCACATATTATGTTCCAATGTGAATGAGCACATCTAAAGGAAAAATGTTTAAATTCTAGCATACTGTGAGATTAATAAACCATGAAAATCTGACATTACATTAATTGCCTTTAGATACAGATTTAATCTCTATGTCCCATAAAAATTTAGTTATCAGTTTTGAGACGGCAAGAAGATTGCTAAGACAAAATTGTTTCTCTACTCAATGTACATATTAATAGTCATAACATTAATACTTAATTCTACAAGGCAAATATTTTAAATATTCAAGTATGGTAATCAATGTTAGGCCAGCCCACCCAGGTATCAGTAATAAAGGTACCATAACTGCCCGCATTATATCTCCAGCCAGCATCCTGCTATAATTTAGGATAGAACTACAACTAATAAATGAGAAAAACAATCAGGAAGTAATCGTGGCAATAATGCTGAAGCACAATCATTAAGAAATCAGTATCCAGGAAAAGGCAAATGAAAAATTTTAATTTCTAAAATTGTTCTTAATCAAAGGTTTACTCTTCCAGGTTAAAGATGGTGCTTGGCTTGAGGCAAATCAAGTTACACATAGTTATGACAATAAACAAAGCTTGCAGTTGTAATTAGGGAAAACGATAATTAAACCCCTGGTTATACTCATCAGAGCTCTCTTACATCTGACTTACAATTGGTGAAGGACTTGGCAAACTTCATACAGTTCGTTTTAAAGGTTGTATAATAATGCACTATTCTTGTTATTATTTTATATTTGTTCCTCTACCCAGGTGTTGTAAAGACTTAAGTTCTCCTGGAATATTATTAATTAAAAGAAGAATCTCTGCCTTTTATATATCTAAATCTTCCAGAAAGACATTGTGGAGTAAAGACTAGCCTTTTGTTTAGATGTCAGAGGAAATAATTAGCTGCTTTATGCTGTGACAGAAGTGAATCACTATTACACGTCTTTTCAAACACATGTATGCACTGATACACTCACACACATACATGCATGCAAACATGCAATGGAAAAAACTATAACTCCCAAACTATTCTACAACTGGGATTCCTAGCAGAGGTTTACTACTTTGAATTTATTAAATACATATATATGTATACACATATATATGTATATATACATACACCACACATGTATATACAACATATACATAGCAAAATATTTTAAAATGCAAACTTTTTTAAAAAGCAATACATTAAATATATGCTAATATTATTTTAATAAGATTCTTTCGTAAATTTTAAGAAATCATATACTTAGAAATTATAGTATTTGACAGAAGACAATCAATTGCTAAGATAAAGTTATTTCTATAGTCAATGAGCGTAAGTGTTAATTATGTTAAAATCAGGTCTATGTTTTAAACATACAAGAATATTAATTATAATCAGCTAGCTACCGGTTATGAAAGTACAAAATTGTCTCCTTTACATCTGATACCTTAGTGGAACTAATTTGTGAAGGAAGAAAACAAAAAATTGACAACAATATCCAATCAACATCCCCTAGATGTCTCACCAATATACTGAAGCTCAAAATAGATAATTTTCAATAGGAGAATGTAAGGAAACATTTAGCATATGCTCCTTTCTTGAAGGAGGGCACGCCCAAAGAACGACTGCAGAGAAAGTTTAGAGATTTCCTATGTAGAGAAAAAATATAAATGATTGCAAATGTAAAGGGAAGGAAGGTAAAATGAGCAAGCTAGCACAGTGAGGTTCACCTGGATCAAAAAAAAAAAAAAAAGGAAGTGAGGTCTAACTAAAAAAAAAAAAAAATACAGAAGCCTTCGATTTTAATAAACAAGATTATTGAATAACATTTATAAGGTATAGATCTATAAGGTATAGATAAGACAAAAATAGTTTGATTAGACTGATAGATCAAATCATATTCCTCCTTTATTAGATATTATCAGTTAACTCCTGGATACATTCTTTTACTCATGGCTTGTTCCTTCTATTTCCCAGTACAACTGTTTTTTTGAGAAGCAATTTCAGTTTCCTCCACTATAAATTTTCCATAAATCCTAAAAATTCTTTTCCTAGTCACCTAATCCAAAATTTAATAGTCAATTAATTTATTAAACATCAATAATACAAAATGAAACCAAATTAACACATGAATTAACATATACACCCTAATTTGTTTCTACATAGACACATTATATTGTCTATTACATTTATTTCACTGTTTTCAGGGTTCTTTTTATGTTTATATTAAAGAATGTTACCTTATATCTATGTAAAATAAAATTGGCTATCTTTTTTCTCAATGAGTTGTCAAATGATTGTTTTAAAAAGGGGAAATTATATTTTAAAAGTAGATTTTCTGTGTAAGCAAAGATAATCCTAACTAATTATCAAAAATTAGCCTTTACATTAGTTCCTGGCTTTTATAGTGAGAGGTTCCAAAGAGAAGTGGCCAGGTGGGGGAACAGTCATACTTTGACTAGGAAAAGATAGTAATGGATATACTAAAAAATTTGCCTTTTATCTTCTTCCTTTTCTATGTTTGGGAAATAGAAATATGTAGCAATTTAAGTAAACTAAAAATCTCAGAGATTAACAATTACAGTTTGAAATTTGACAGATGAAGATTTTTCTTCAAATAATGTTTGGACAGTATAAAGTCCTCTATTATTCTTGATTTTTTGCCTTTCTCTCTCATTTATGTCTTTTATTCTTTCTTTTTTTTTCATTTTTAAGGGAAGGAGGTAAAGAATAATGATACAACTTACACTATGTCTTTTTTTTTTTCCATCTTTGTTCTGAGCCATTATGCTTTTACTGCTTTGGGATACAGGGAAGAGATAATCACTATTGTGATTATTAGCAAACAGCAATCAGTGTAAAGAACAAAACTAGTGTATTCTTTCATGCTTATATTTTATTTCCATGTACAAATCCACATTCCTTCATGCTTCATTTGATTCTTCAATTTTCCTTGTTAAATGTCAAAATTGTGCATAAAATATAGGCAGTAAAATCATGAAATAACTACTTAAAGATTTCATTTAAGAGACAACAGAATTGGAAAAAGAGAGTATCAACAAAACCTATCCATCTACCTGTTAGGAACAGAAGCAAATTATTGGTAACAAGCTCACCAAAATATCCAGTGCCCAAAACAAGAGGCATCTTGAGTGAAATATAGAATACAAATATAAAGGGAATTTAATAATGATTGTTATTTTTCAAAGTTCATATTTAAATACTGAGAAATATTTAATTTACATGAATAAGAATTTGTGGGATGAAATGTAAGCCAAGCACAAGGGTGCTTAATGAAGCTCTAAAAACACAAATAAGAAAAATATAAGTAGTTTTTATTTTACTTATATCCTTTCACTGGAATTTCATTTATGACATGAAAAAATATTTCCTAAACTCTCTTTCTTGCAACCATAAAACAACTAACTAAAAGAATAGTCTGATAAATGACATTTTCTGATGATCACTGGATTGCTTTAGATTGATGCTACCTTTTTAGGAATAATCTCTTTCTACGTACAGATGACATATAGACTCATAAAGAAGACTAGAAAGTTTAGGATTTTGCTTTATGTACTCATACACTAATTCTACAAACATTTACTAAGCAACTGTATATGCTAGATCTGAGCAAGGAACAGAGGGTGGAAGTTGAATAAAACAGCCCTTTGTTCCTAAAAGAGACATGGAAGTGGAATTACAAGACAAGTTTAACTGCTATTATAGAGATAAGATCTAAGTGCTGTGGAAGCAGAGAAGGAAAGCAATCCTACCCAGCGGGTTAAGAAAGGCTAAGGGACACTAATTGGAGTCCCTCAACAAGTAATTTTTGAGGGTCTAGCATATGCACAAACCTCTTTGTCACCATTTTAAAGAACTGAGGCTCAGAGAAGTTTAATAGTTTGTAAAAATTTCAATTCACTTCATCATGCCCTAGTATGACAACAGCATCTACCCTTGCAGTATTATGGGGAGGATTTAAAACATGCCTGTCATTGTGCTTAGTGCAAAAAAAAAAAAAAAATCAGCAAACATTAGTTACCATCATTGTATCTTAATTTATCATTATAGTCAATATCAGATGCCTGTTGTAGAGTTTAAATTGACCATACTACACTGTAAAAACTTTGGAATGCATCTTATATTTTTGTCCTTTTTCTACCCCTATATTTAAGATCTATCATTCATATGTACACACATATACATACAGATAACCTCTATGTATAAATATCTCTACATATAAACTATAAAAAATCACCACTGGGCTCAATCATTAGCAATTACATTGAGAATTTCCTAAGTAAAGAACTGAAGCAAGTGAGATAGATAATGATAATAGTGGTCAAGGGACACTTTGATGTAAATGATATAATTTTGCAATAGATGAAGAATAGAAATTTTAAAAGTTAATGAATAAACTGAAAGCATTTCCTCCAAGTTCAGGAATGAGACAAGGATGTCCACTCTTGCCACTATTATTCAGCATAGTTTTGGAAGTCCTAGCCATGGCAATCAGAGAAGAAAAATAATGAGAGGAATACAAAGTGGAAAAGAAGAAGTAAAACTGTCACTGTTTGCAGATGACATGATACTATACATAGAGAATCCTAAAGATACCACCAGAAAACTACTAGAGCTAATCAATGAATTTGGTAAAGTTGCAGGATACAAAATTAATGCACAGAAATCTCTTGCATTCCTATACACTAACAACAAAAGATCCGAAAGAGAAATTAAGGAAACAATCCCATTCAGCATTGCAACAAAAAGAATAAATTACTTAGGAATAAACCTACCAAAGGAGGCAAAAGACTTGTACTCAGAAAACTATAAGACACTGAAGAAAGAAATCACAGATGACACAAACAGAGGGAGAAATATACCATGTTCTTGGATTGGAAGAATCAATATTGTGAAAATGACTATACGATCCAAAGCAATCTGAAGATTCAATGCAATCCCTATCAAATTACCAATGACATTTTTTACAGACTAGAACAAAAAATCTTAAAATTGTATGGACACACAAAAGACCCCGAATAGCCAAAGCAATCTTGAGGGAAAAAACCGCAGCTGGAGGAATCAGACTCCCTGACTTCAGACTATACTACAAAGCTACAGTCATCAAGACAATATGGTACTGGCACAAAAACAGAAATACAGATCAATGGAACAGGATAGAAAGCCCAGAGATCAACCCATGCACCTATGGTCAACTAGTCTATGACAAAGGAGGCAAGGATATACAATGGAGAAAAGACAGTCTCTTCAGTAAGTGGTGCTGGGAAAACTGGACAGCTATATGTAAAAGAATGAAATTAGAACACTCCCTAACACCATACACAAAAATAAACTCAAAATGGATTAAAGACCTAAATGTAAGATGGGACACTATAAAACTCTTAGAGGAAAACATAGGAAGAACACTCTTTGACATAAATCACAGCAAGATGTTTTTGGACACACCTCCTAAAGTAATAGAAATAAAAACAAAAATAAACAAATGGGACCTAATGAAACTTAAAAGCTTTTGCACAGCAAAAGAAACTATAAACAAGACGAAAAGACAACCCTCAGAATGGGAGAAAATATTTGCCAACAAATCAATGGACAAAAGATTAATCTCCAAAACTTATAAACAGCTCATGCAGCTCAATATTAAAAAAAACCAAACAACCCAATGAAAAAATGGGCAGAAGACCTAAATAGACATTTCTCCAAAGAAGACATACAGATGGCCAAGAGGCACATGAACAGCTGCTCAACATCACTAATTATTAGAGAAATGCAAATCAAAACTACAATGAGGTATCACTTCACACCGGTTAGAATAGGCATCATCAGAAAAGCTACAAACAACAAATGCTGGAGAGGGTGTGGAGAAAAGGGAACCCTCTTGCACTGTTGGTGGGAATGTAAATTGATATAGCTACTATGGAGAACAGTATGGAGGTTCCTTAAAAAACTAATAATAGAATTACCATATGACCCAGCAATCCCACTACTGGGCATATACCCAGAGAAAACCATAATTCAAAAAGACACATGCGGGCTTCCCTGGTGGCGCAGTGGTTTAGAGTCTGCCTGCCAATGCAGGGGACACGGGTTCGAGCCTTGGTCTGGGAGGATCCCACGTGCCGCGGAGCAGCTGGGCCCGTGAGCCACAATTGCTGAGCCTGCGCGTCTGGAGCATGTGCTCCGCAACGGGAGAGGCCGCGATGGTGAGAGGCCTGCGCACCGCGGTGAAGAGTGGCCCCCGCTTGCCACAACTGGAGAAAGCCCTCGCACAGAAACGAAGACCCAACACAGCCATAAATAAAATAAATAAATTAACATAGAACAAAAACCTGTTTAAAAAAAAAAAGACACATGCACCCCAGTGTTCATTGCAGCACTATTTACAATAGCCACGTCATGGAAGCAACCTAAATGCCCATCGACAGACGAATGGATAAAGAAGATGTGGTACATATATCCAATGGAATATTACTCAGCCATAAAAAGGAATGAAATTGGGTCATTTGTAGAGACGTGGATGGACCTAGAGACTGTCATACAGAGTGAAGTAAGTCAGAAAGAGAAAAACAAATATCGTATATTAACGCATATATGTGCAATCTAGAAAAACGGTACAGATGAACCGGTTTGCAAGGCAGAAATAGAGACACAGATGTAGAGAACAAACATATGGACGGCAAGGGGGAAAAGCGGGGCAAGGTGGTGGTGGTGGGATGAATTGGGAGATTGGGATTGACATGTATACACTAATATGTATAAAATAGATAACTAATAAGAACCTGCTGTATAAATAAATAAATAAAATAAAATTCAAATTTAAAAAAAGCAAGAACAGCAACTCGATTGGCTGTATGAATAAAATTTAAAAATTAATGAGTATAAGAAAGGACAGGTATAAATTAAGCAAGGTTTGTTTGAAACTAGAATGTACTCTGAAATATATCATGATATACAGCAGAACGCCATAGCTAAGAATATAAAATTTAACACACAGAAAACCAGAGACTTATTAGATTATGGCATCAGTACCAATCTGAAACTTACAAAAATAATCTTCACATTTTCTTCTAGTTATGCACACAGAGATCCATGGCTGTTTCAAGAATGTATCAGATTATGAGAGGCTTCCTTCAACATAAAACCGCAATACATGTGCATTAACAGAAACAAATATTATTTGAATATGATTAAAAGACCAAAAAAATCCTCTCATAGCAAAACAGAGAAATTATATTATTGCATCATTTTAATATACATTGAATTGAGAATTGATAGAATTTAGAAAACAGACACGTGAAAATCTTGAAAGACAAATCTACTTTCAAGAACAATATGAGGGTTTTTTCCCTTTATATCCAAAGCCCCAGGATAAAGCAGCTAGGAAAAAAAGAATGAACATTGCTGCTTTCACAACACTAATTTCATATCGAACAGGCCTTTAAATACATACTCTGCAATGTTTGAGCACAACATTTTTTATGTAATTCTAAATGTGTACTAAAATTTTAGTGTATTCACACAAAAATGGAAGACAATTAATTGTATAAAGTAATAAAATTTTAAACTTGGCAAGCCATATATAGGTTTTATTTCCTATATGCAATTACATTTTAATTTAAAAATTACACTCTAGATAGAAAATTTTAGGATAAGAATTATTTTCTTCTTTTTTTTTGAAATATTTCATTAGCTAATACTGTACAGGGTTTAAGAATAAAAACTGATGAGGAGTATTATTGCATACATCTTCTGAGAACCAAATAATTCAAATAATTTTAACAGAATACTTATTTAGCTCCTCCTATAAGTGAAGTGCTGTGCTACCTAGAGAACATATACTTTTAAAGACTCTAAAATTATTCATCTTCATCTTTTAAAATGTCACATTTGTTTTATACTTTAATATGTTGTGAAATATTCTGTTTAACATATACGGTAGATTCTTGTGCCTGAGATTGTTCAATCAAACCTAAGAAATTTTTTGTAAGATAAACACATGGTTCTTCTTTCATTAGCTACTATCAATAATTATATTAGTCAACTGAAAGTTAATAAATTTGGTAAATTGAAGTTTATTTCTATAAAGCTATTTAACTTGAGATTTTTTTAAAAATTAAGTTTGGGTAAATTAGGGAGGCCTTACTTTGTAAGAATATATAGATAAAAATATAATTATAGGCTACTCAGATACCATTTGAAAGGGCCAAAAATATTTTTAGAAAAAAGTATTCTTAATTGCGTTTCTTCCATTTGCTAGGCTATTTTTAAAAATAAATTTTCAATGTTTTCCCAAACAATACCACACCAAAGCTTAGAAACATATGCCAAGTAGGTATATATCTTACATTTCGCAAATATTTGCATCTTCCAAAGTCATATTTAAAGCAATATTTCCATTGATGTTTTCCCATTGTGAGCATAGAGAATAGTAGCTTAACTGTCATAGAAAGTATTAAAATGCATCTAAAGGGCAACCTGGTGTTACCAACAGCCCAAAGCAAAAAGAAAAGAGTGGAGACAAATGAGAAGCAATTATTCTTAAGTCAAAGGACACAATTTACTTGCTAAAACATAATCCTCTCAATATGACAGTGTTTATGACCCCTGGATTAGCCTGGTCTCATTTTATATCAACAGATATTAATATCCCTTAATTACCAGGATCTAGGATTTTTATGTCATTTTAAAGACCAGAAATTTAAGTATGCAATAACCAGCTACTTAGCCAACATTTTATGATATTATTATGAAATCTTTTATCTTTTCCAAGTGAAATTCCTATGAATATCAAATGCACTTATCATCATCATTAAGAATAAAATGAACTTTTAATGAAGGTCAGGAAGGGTACAAAGGAATAAATTCCTCCTCAATATTTAACTTCTGTTTTCTTTTTGTATTAGGTTCTATGAAGAAAAACTATTTTAACAATTAAAATTGAAAAAAAGAGTGGAAACCCTTCATAAAGTTACATAATATACGTGTTTGCTCTATTTTTTTAATTGAGATATAATTGGCATATAATACTATATTAGTTTCAGGTATATAACATAATGATTTGATATTTATACATATTGTGAAATAATCACCATATAGTTAGACATATATTTTCTTTATATTTGCCAAATTCTACTACTGACATGATTTTCATTTTTGTTTGCTTTTAGGAAGAATTTGATATTCTTTTTCTTTGTTTCTCAGTCATTGTCACTATACATACTTTACTTATAAATTCATAAAACTCTGAAACAATGTAGGGCTGCAATGAATTTCCTATGATTAGTCTGATTTTAGAAGTCATATAACATATTCTCTCCAAAATATTTCTACACATTTTATCATAAAAACATTTATCTACTAATCTATTTTTTTGCTTGCTTTGTTTGGTTTGTTAGTTGCTCTTCTTTCAAATCTACATTTCTGTAGGCTCTAACACTATATCCAGGTAAAGTGACATCAAAATTATTTAAAACAAATGATATGAAAAAGTACACGAACTCCTTTCACCCTAATTTATTTTCTCTCTCATTATACAAATCACACATACATGCCCATTATAGAACATGGGGATCAATCAAACACACACCAGCTATGTGGGGCTTCAAAAGATCAGAAATTCCGAATTAATCTCTACTGCATGATGAGTTCATAGAGATGTTTTCCAGTATGAAAAAAGAGAGGGAGGGGCTTCCCTCGTGGCGCAGTGGTTGAGAATCTGCCTGCTAATGCAGGGGACACGGGTTCGAGCCCTGGTCTGGGAAGATCCCACATGCCACAGAGCAACTGGGCCCGTGAGCCACAACTACTGAGCCTGCGCGTCTGGAGCCTGTGCTCCGCAACAAGAGAGGCCACGACAGTGAGAGGCCCGTGCACCGCGATGAAGAGTGGCCCCCGCTTGCCACAACTAGAGAAAGCCCTAGCACAGAAACGAAGACCCAACATAGCAATCAATCAATCAATCAATAAATAAATCTTAAAAAAAAAAAAAAAGAGAGGGAGGATTAATGTGGCCTTTAAACACCAGGAACTTTGATGATTACATGTTGAAAAATGGCCAAAATGTTGAACGGAACAGAAAAAAAACATTAATAGGAAAGAAATGCTACATGCAGTACTTTTAAATTTCTCTTGTTTTTTTTTTTTGGACTTGGTGACACTGCAATTTTAAATCTAATTGTTCGTACAAATGACGGATTTGGCTACTCCATATTTCTGGTTTTCCATGAAATAAACCTGTTCTTAGCTGCTTTTTGAATTAACCCCAAAGGAAGTACAACTGATGGCTCTGTCACAGCAACATAGTCTAAATATTCCTTTTGGAGAGTGCCCTAAAACTGCAAGGTATAATGGGACATGAAGAGTCACAGTTTGATTAATGCAATTTCTTGCCATTAAGATCTGACAAAAATTCTTCTGCTGCTGGGTTTATGATACCATTTTGATTAATTTGTTAGAAAGAGAACTGGAACAACTTCAGCATGGTCAGCACTGGTTATCAAGACATTATACAAGCTTAGGTAAATACATGGAATGAAACAAACAAAAGGCAAGACCATTGCATAATTTGCATATATCAACATGAATGCAGAGTCATGTTCAAAGACAAGAGGTAAAGCCTGTGAAGGGAAATGAAGAGTTTGATTCAAGCACTATTAACTGGATGTCCCAAATTTCATCACACATGCAACAGTTTTTGCTAAGTAATCAAAGAAATTTTAAAAAGCAGTACATGGGATAAGTTAAGTAATAGGGAGGAGAACATTTCATGTTTAGAGACATGAAATAAATTTCCTGGTAGCTCTTGAGTAAGAAGCAGTTGCTTTCTTCCTAGGGAATTTGGCAGACATACAGTTAGTACCTCCGCCTTGCACATGGGTAAGCACTCAAAACACAGTATCAAATTAACTTTGTGGAACCAGGGCATGGATTCAGCCATAGGGCAAGAACACCTTAAAATCTGACACTAACATGTATATTTCATAGCTAACTTTATTTTTAGAAACATAAGACTTATGTATTGATAAAAGATTTACTAATAATTAATTAAGGCTTAAATAGTTATTATATAATCACTCATTCATCACTTGCAGAAAGACTCGAACACTTGTCATTAGAGTTGTAAAAATGTAAAATGTAAAAAAAAATTTTAAGTAACATTTTAGGAAAAAAATGATGCCAAATTTTAATCTTTGTCTTGATTTCTGCCTCTGTTTAAAGACCTTAAGTGATACTATTATTACATGTGATCCGTAAAACAAAATAAGACTTGTAAATACTTAAAACGTGCATAAAGATTTTTAAATTTAATTCTTTTTGTGATGCAAATATGAAGATATTAAGAATATGAGGCTTGATATCATCATTTTATGGAAAAATTCATCTTTTGTTACAGAATAGACAAGACTTGGAATTTTTATCATCTAAAATTTATTGCACCTGTCTACATTGAAATAATACAATTGTTGATGGGAAAAATCACACCAAGTCATTGATTTGAAATGAAAGCAGTAGGCTTCATAACTTCTACTTCAAACCTACATTATATATCAGGATTTATGCATATGTTCTCAACTTAAACCTTATCAAAATTGTTAATATTCTGAATACAACCAGATTATTGTAAATAATGGTGTTTTGGCTTTTAAAAAACTGTCTATTAATATAATCAAAGTACACGTTAAGGCTCAATTATAAGCACATATATTAAAACTCATAGAAGGTATATGTGTTAGATAGTATCTGTTGTATCTGTGAAAAACAAATACTATCCCTTTTCCTTCCCTCCCCTTTCTCGCTGTAAATTCCCTATTAATAGAGTACATTTTTTGATTCCATTGAGTTTGAACTTATCCATGAGACACGAGTAACCAGTGGATTGTGGGCAAAAGTGCCAGCATGCTAGTTTTTAATGTATTCTTTAAGAGACATTTCATGATTCCAATTCACCCTCTTGTACTCCTGCACTCCACTCCACCATGACAAGAACATGCCCTGAATAGCCGCTGATGCCAGAATGAGAGACAGGGATACCAGACCTGAATCCAACCCTTTAGCCAAAGCCAAGTTAAGCCCCTTCAGCTTATTTCAGAAAGCAAAGCAGAACCACAGCTGAGTCCAAGACCAACGAGCTCTGAGATGTGTAGTTGGTTGTTCTGCAACATTAGTGCAACAAACCTCACTAATACAGCAATTTGTGTTTTTCTCTGGTTTTATACTGATTTTCGCTATTCTATTTCTAAGTTTTTATAACATTTCATATATATTGGTGTGGTGCAACTTGTAATCTGTTGTGGAATACAGCAAAGTTAAAAAAAAAACCCTACATTTTAAATTAAGCATTAAGTCTCTTTAATCTGAATTGATTAAACAATCAATCGCCACAAAAATGTTAACAAAAGTTCCTCGAAATAGTTTGTAAAAGCAAATTAAGATACCAATACAAAAAATTCTGTGTTTAGAGTGTATGGGTAATGTGTGTTCCTTCTTAATTATGAGGAGGATGTAATAAGAAAAAAATAACCCGTCATGTACCCAATGTAAACTGATAGTTCTTGCTCACTTCGTCTTCACAGTAGAATATAGGAATTATCTCACAGTAAAAAAGTCTCCTCTTTGCATGGTACCATGTTAACTGACACTCATACATATCATAACCATGGTCTCACTTTTGCATGGTTTTGGTTAACATATTACCATGCAAAATAAGAACTGCTGGTATTACTGAACATTTTTCAGTTATTAAAAAATAACTTTGCAATATTACTTTTATTTTTAGCAGTTTGATGTTGTTGCCTTAGAAAGCATAATAAATAAATAATAATTCATACTGGTCTTGCTTCCCTCCTATGTACTTGATGACTTTTCTCTGGATTTCTGTAGTTTTAATCTATTTCAAGGAAAATATTGGTTGACTTAATCATGGTGGATTAAACTCAGTGGCGTTTGACTAAAATGACAAACACATCACTCAAAAGTTAACCAGTGAAAAGTAATTATAATTGGATTGAACTGGATTGTGTGGTGGTGTAATTTTAGTCTGCCAAATTGATGCAAGTTATGTAAGTTAAGTCCTCAGATGCAAGAGAGTGTTTAACATTTGAATGTTGCCTCAATAGTTATACTACCTAGAGAGTGTTTTTCTTTATTTTTGGAATCTGGGGAAGGATTCCTGTGTGTCCTGAATTGGAAGGATCACAGTAGATTTCAGGACTTAATTATACCAGGCTGGTAGAAAATGTTGGTGTGATAAACTGAACGGCTGGAAATGTGACCAAAGGCAATAACATTCTCAAAGGAAAGAAATTTTGTCATGAGTTAAATGGGTCCTGTATTCTTGAGCATTTGCTTATATTCCCTTAATCACATTTTTCTAAATATCTCTAAACAGACAGATAAGCGTGTAATTATTTATTTTTGCTTGTATGCATTTTCATCAATGTCCCCTCCCTTGGATAGGTTTGAAGGATAAAATAATGGTTATTATTACTTACACCTGCTGTCATACACAGTTAGAATCAAAAAAAAATTAACCAGAGGACCTCAAAAAATTTGGAAAAATGAAAATCAGTCATACCTCAGTTTATGAGTACAAATCAATTCTAGGAAATAGAATATACACACCTTTTATAAATAGTGAAATGTAGGAAATCTACTGATAAATTTATTGAAACTGTAGGTCAACATTTCATATTGAAGGCATTTGCTGTAAATTCCAATTCCTCAATACAAATATTATTGAGCAAAATAATTTCAAGTAGGATTTTTCTATTTTCTACTTTTTAATAAATGTGTCACAGAGCATTTTCTGAAAAGAACACAATGATTCTTTGATGCCTTTCAAACTATCTTTCAATAGTTCTATACGTATCACCATAGGAACTGAGGCCATCCTATCAAGCTTCTTTAATTGTTGTGTCTTCAAGTAGAATCTATCATGCTTTCATTGAGTCACTCTGGACCTAAGTTATCTAAATTATGTTCCAGCAGTTTTGCTAAAATTACATTATGAAATAGGTCCCATTGATTCTTTGAGAGGTTTCTGTTTATATTTAAACTTTGAGCAGATAACCACATTAAAACATTTTTGCAAAAGATAGTATTTGAATGAATTCCTTTCCTGATGAAAATAAAAATGTGAATTGATCTTAATTAATTTTAATGTTGGACTGTCTTTCAGCACTAAATGCAAAGGGGTTTGATTTGCTACTTCCTCACTCTATTCCACTGTTGCAGGGGCCTAATAATTATGGAAATATCTGTTTACAATGTAGAATCCCAAACTGAATAACTGTGGGCCTTTTATTTAATGTTTGGCCCCTCAACCTCTCTATGATAAAACGATCATCTCTGCCTTATAGTTAAAACTGTCATTAAAAATAAATGATAACAATGCATAAACTATAAACAATTATTCATTTGTGTTACTCTTATAACTACATGCTATTTGTTTATTTTTTTAAGTACCCATATAAAAATTAGCAGGAATCCTTTAGCTCAAATAGAATTAATTCTACAACAGGATATTATATATTTGCAGAAGTGATTTATATATTTGCTGGCATGAAATACATTGCCATCTGTTATTTTAGACATTCAGTTACCCATAAGGATGAAGTAAAGTAGGTGACAATGCAGCTACACTGTAACTAACTAGTAGGTGGATAAAAGTCCATTTCTAAAGTAAGTAGGCAAAATAGCAAGTCTTAATAAGCTAACCAATTTGGGAGATCAGCACCAAGCTGGCCAATAACAGTGGTCATGTCAGTCTAAGTCAAATTCATAACAATAGTAAGCATTTAAATTGCTTCTTATAATTTTTAAAGCACTATTATCTAATTATAGCAACCTTATCTAATTATAACAACCACTATTATCTAATATCCAATGATTATTGGATATCAACCATTTGAACAAGAGGTGACAAGGGCTCAAATATTTAAGTGACTTACCCAACACAGAATACAATATCTAAAATTGGAGAAGGAGCTGATATACCACATTAGTGTTTAGACATACAGTTACTTCAGGGAACCACTGGCCCAAGATTGTGGGAATAGAGAAGAATTAAGCCATTTTAATATTTAGTAAACAAATTTATAGACAGGTTAATGCTGAAACCAGATTAAGACCAGGAGCTAGAAATTATGAGAGCATCTGAAAAGAAAGACAAATGCGAATGAAGAGAAACTATAGAAATCAGGTGCCCAACAAGGAGAATCAGGGTCAGAAACCAAGGCAAGGGATACAAGCAGCAACATAGCCATAAAAAGAGCTGGAAAAGAATAGTATTTTGAACCAGTGACTATAAAACCCAGGAGACCCATTTCTCATCTATGGCAAGAACTGTTTTGAAAGTATACTAGAGTTGGGATCATGAGTTTTAAGGTGTAGGGAGTTAATTAAATGGCAGAATTCTATTTTAACTGTTAGTTGAGAAAAGCAAGTCATCTTCAATAAAAGTTCTAGCTACTGTTGACTGAGCATTTTTTGCAGCCTTTTTAAAAATCCTTCTAATGATTCTATAAATTGAGTATAAATTGCCAAATGTATAAATTCCTGAGATTCAGAGAGATTACATAGCTTGCTCAAGATGAGCAAACTTTGAAAAGGCAGAACAAGAATTTAAAAGTAAAGTCTAAACTGAATAATTTCCCACTTTACCCAAGATTAGTGAAACCTCAACTGATATTTTATGAATGTTGACTCCCAAGACTGAGCTTTTCACCACTGCCCTGTGTATTTCCTAAATCTGTTTTAAAAAGTGTAAATCTTAACATACTAGTTCTCACTTGAAGTTTAAAATAAGATTTTCATTTATAAGATTAAGATATAAGATACTGGAATTCTTTTTTTTTTTTTTTTTTTTTTTTTAATTTATCCATTCACGGCTGCGTTGTGTCCTCGTCCCCGTGCGAGGGCCCTCCCCAGTTGCGGCAAGTGGGGGCCACTCTCCATCGCGGTGCGCGGGCCTCTCACCGTTGCGGCCCCTCCCGCTGCGGAGCACAGGCTCCAGATGCGCAGGCCCAGCAATTGCGGCTCACGGGCCCAGTCGCTCCGCGGCACGTAGGATCCTCCCAGACCAGGGCTCGAACCCGCGTCCCCTACATCGGCAGGCAGACTCTCAACCACTGCACCACCAGGGAAGCCCTTGGAATTCATTTTTAACACTTGAGATCATATTCCATTTCTCTATGTGGAAATATTTTCTATTCATTGTCTCTCAGTACACTGGTGTTAATGACCCTGTATAATACTCTGAAACATGAATCAAGAGAGAATCCTCTTTGAGAGAAATCAAAGTTGAAGAATGGCTTTACTTAACAGTGAAAGCTTAATCGTGGATTTGGAAAATTATCTACCCACATCATTAATTATTAATTCCAAAACTCAATAAAGTACAAGGAATTCTCATTATCCTAGTATTTTATCCAAGTCCCCATATTTATGACTCTGTATAGAGAAGTAAAACTTGCCATACAACAAAATATTCACAAGTGAACTGACTACTTATAAAATTAATCCTCCCTCAAATACTCAAATACTCTCTCTCCATTCCTATCTCCATCATCAATACAAGGTGCTTGAAAGATGATTTTTACATTAATTGATGATTTTAAAAGGCTTTGGGGAATGAAATCTTGGTATATTCATGTGAAAATGATCCTCTTAACATAATTATATACAATTAAAGTGAAGGATGTCATATCTTAAGAGCTATCATTCTATTTTGTTTAAAATATTATACCTTTCCAAAAGTTATTACAACCTAAATGTTGTAAAATATAAGGTAAACAAATTATTTCCATGTTGTCTCAGTTTTTAGCCACTTAACATCTTTTCTCACTCTTTCTTATACAATTTTGGTCTACATATTTACTGGATTCACATTTAGAGGCCTTTTTCTTACACATACTATCTTTCGATATATGTGAATTTCTTTACTTACAAATGTTGGACTATGGCCATGTATTCTAACCACTCACAATAAATTTCCTTACAAACAGTGGTTCGGGGACAGGGGGCATGCTATCTCTGAAGGTCCTTCTCCACTTTTTCTATGTGGAAAATTCTTTTGAACATTTAAGACAGTTAAAATATCACTCCTTATGAGAAGCCTTTCTACTAACCTGTGTTGACCTCTCTACTACAACCCATATAACACTAGATTAATATTCATTGTTTCAACCATTTATTCCAAACATGCTTATAGCCCCTACTATGAATCTGGTGCTGTGCTAAGGCCCTCCAATGCAATGGTGAATAAGAGAAAGGTTCCCTGCATTCATCAAATAAAAAATTAGTGTGATAAAGACTTAAACAAGTATGTAATAGAAAGAAATATTATTTACAAAAAGGGAATGACTGCTGTACATTGAAATTCTGAGAAAAGGGCATCTATGATCTACTTAAAGTGACTTTTTTTTTTTCTTTTTAAGAAGAAGACCTTCTGGGCATAATCTAAGTAGGACAGTTGAAGACAAAAAAGTTAGTTGCTCTCTTTAAGAAAATAACAGATGCGCGTGTAAGCAGTGCAGCAAACAGCACACATGCGGTCAACTTTTACTTATGATTTCCATGAGGTTTTATTTGAAAGACAATGAAAGGATATTAAACTTATTCCACAATTTTTTGACCTAGTAAATATAAACATGATTATTTGGTTTCACATGAATAGTTAGTTTTCATTTGTTATCATTCTGTCAATTTACATGTCTTAGAAGTAATATTTTACACTTTTTAAATTTCTGCTTTCAGATTAACTTATATGTCTCATTGGTTGGTTTTGAATTATTTTTTTAATTAAGGTAACAGTGCTACACATGAGAAGTGGAAATACTAATTTGTAAGATACTGCACAATAACATTTATAAATTTTAAATACCATCGTTATATATATAATTATAATGTCATTTTAATATGAAATTTTTATTGAGATTTTTGGTGGTATGTTTATTTTGGGACAGGAGGAAGGACCAGTGCTTAATATCTATGAATTTAACAAGCCCTGTAATATCTCTGAACCTTGAAATTGAAACAATGAGTTACATTTGTGCCAAATGAATATCAAATTTACAAAGTATACGCACAACTATTTTGAAAAGTGCATTCTTCCTACTGGCACAAAATGATATAGATATATAAAATATGTACAGTAGAAAAATATAAAATAAGTTCCCTGAAGACATTTATATTTTAATTTCTATGAGTCTGCAATTTTTTTGTTTTTGTCCTTAAGATCTTTTTTGAGTTGAGTATCTGTCATTCATAATCTAAGTGAGCACTGATTAATAGGAAATACACATAAGCATCTGCCCTCTTGAAACTTAAGTAATTTCTTCTGGCAGTGGAGATTTATCCACAGTTTTAATAATGGAATAGAGAACCAGAAACACTTGAACCAAACTTTGTCTTTACTGGTGCAACACAGACCAACCTTCAAAAATTGATTATTCAACTCAACCAGGTTTGCGAAGATGATTGGTTAGAGAGCAGTGTGTCAGTACACTTGGCAATGCATTCAGTTTGCTTTTGACTTCCGCTTTGCTCTCAGTTCACTCTGTATAGGGCACTGAAGTAGCTACAGATTACTCTCCAGGGCCTCTTGGTCATCAAAGAACATTTAAAGCTTTGTCAGTCTTGTTAAGAAGATAAAAACTATAACAGATGTTGTAATATTCTGTTATAATAATCCCAATCTCATCATGGTGGTGGGTGAAATAAATCATTTCCAGTTTCTCTTAGGGAGCTTTAAGTAGCTTCTAATAATTTCTTTTCCCGTCCAGGTCAACTACAGGTATGGGAGAGAATCTGATCAATAATTGGGATATAATAGTACAGTAGATTTAACGAGTTATTTTTTTCTTTCTAAGATGAGTAGATAATATTTCTTTGTGGCACATTAATCTTATAACCATAAAACTTACTCAAGTAATCAGTTTTAAATTTAAATAGTAGCCATTTACCATGTAAAAATTTTAAACTGCCAGGTAATTAATGATGTGAAATATATAGAAACTACATTAAATTTAAATCATAAAATAGCTGTCAGCCACCTGCTTCCCATTATATCTTTGACAATATCAACTTTCTGAAAGTAAACTTTCATTCATTTTAAAAATGCTTTCTAATCTGTCTTAGTCCAATTAAAGGATAAAGCATGTGTGTACAGTTCAATATAATGCAATAATTTTCAGTTTTATTTGTTTAAGCAAAAGAGCATTTTCTCTTGAAATGCATTGATTTCAAAATAGAAAATAGAAAAAAAGAGAGATTACTTCTTTAGCTTTACTATATTATCCAATTCTGAGTGGATGGTCAAGTATGGGATTACTTTCGTAGTTATTTATAATGCAATAGAAATAATATACTTAGTAGAAAAAATTATATAGACATATAATTCTGTGACTCTCCTTGGTCTAATATAGACTTTTGGCATTTACACATTTAACTTAGATGATTATTCAGTCAATCAGCTTGTGATAGGATGGGACAAGAAAACAAGAATATCCTGAAACATGATGTATTTACTAAGGGGGGAAAATGTTTAAATTTTCACCTGGAATGTGACTGGTTTCAGATCAGAAGATACTGGAGTTTATAGATTGATGTAAACATAATAGAATAGGTTTTAAATGACAAAAATGTTTAAAAATAGAAAATTATTGTAATTTCACCAATATTTAATTCTTACTGTGTAGCGTGTCAAATTTTTGAAATTACATAGCACACAGAAATGTTAAAATAGCAACTGAGAATGTCAGAGTGAGAGATTATGTAACTTAACAAAATATTTATTTTAAATTCTTCATTTTAAAGAGGAGATAAAAATGGGGGGTGGGGGACAAATAGAGCCTTATGGTGAAATAATAACTGGCATGGAATAACTAAACACATAGAAAATACAAAGAAAAATAACTGATATAAAAACATAGCACCCTTTAAAAATCTTTTCTTATAATTAATTTTGTTAAAAAAAAATCAGAATCTTGCTGTAATTGACCTTGTTATATCCTAATTGTCTTAAGCTAAATATAACATTTTTTTTTAATATTTTTAGATTTATTTATTGATCTATTGATTGATTGCTATGTTGGGTCTTCGTTTTCCGTGCGAGGGCTTCCTCTACTTGTGGCAAGCGGGGGCCACTCTTCATCGCGGTGCGCGGGCCTCTCACTATCGCGGCCTCTCTTGTTGCAGAGCACAGGCTCCAGACGCGCAGGCTCAGTAATTGTGGCTCACGGGCCTAGTTGCTCCGCGCCACGCGGGATCCTCCCAGGCCAGGGCTCGAACCCGTGTCCCCTGCATTAGCAGGCAGACTCTCAACCACTGCGCCACCAGGGAAGCCCTAAATATAACATTTTTAAATCAAAGAAATATATAATACGTTGACTTAAATAACAATAATAATAACAACAAAATGCAGTTGATCTTGTTTGGAACAGATTCTCGAGATTGGAAGAGATTTTAAAGATCAATGGGTCCTGTTACCTCTATGGCCTAAATCCACCTACATCATTCATACAAAAAATAGTCATATAAAAATTTCAATGACAAGAAGCCTGCTACATTCATTGACTGTTATAAAATCCATTCTTATACCATAATCTACCTTTGTATATATCTTCCTTGTAGATCTTCATTATGCCTTTTGGGTCCACACAGAATCATGAACATGATGTTATTTCTGGTCTCAAGTTACAGAGAAAATACTAAGCTTACTTAATTCTGTAAAAGTCATTCAGTAACTAAATTCTTTAAAAAGTAAATATGTAAGTTCTTTTACTAATACTTTATTTTGATGCACTGTATTATGATATCTCTGAAAGCATGTGACATTTTAAATGGATATGTTGGTTGGAGAGAACACCTTTTATTTTTTCCCACCTTATATTATTTCTCTAAATTGATATATACCTTTTTATTCCTTGACAAAATATGTAGCTTTAACCGGATTGATATGAACTTAATTAAAGTTATATTCCGGGGACTTCCCTAGCGGTCCAGTGGTTAAGACTTCACCTCCCAATGCAGGGGGTGTGGGTTCCATCCCTGGTGGGGGAACTTAAGATTCCACATGCCTCATGACCAAAAAACCAGAACATAAACAACAGAAGCAATATTGTAACAAATTCAATAAAGACTTAAAAAAAAAAGTTATATTCTGAAGAAACATAAAAAAGAGAAAATAACAACAGAAGGGTGTTAACAAGTAGCTAGAAAAACGAAAATCACTAAGTAGGACAGAAGCATTAAAAAAAGTTTTCTTTTCTTCCTCGTTCATTGGAGGAGAAATATATGCATAAATGAAGAGGCACTGATTGACTGTGATAATCAACAGTGAAGAATTTTGTTACTTGAATTCTTTTATTTATTCTGTTGATTTGCAAGTGCTAATCATCTTTTGCATTATTGTCTTATAATGGAATCCATATTTTTTAGGTTGTAAAAATCTATAAAAAGAACTGAATATGAAAAACAAGAATGATTGTCTAGTGTGTCAAGTTGTACATTTAGTAATTAAAGTAACTGAAAAGAAAGTATAATTTATTCTTTTTTAAAAGGGTCATCTTGGACAAATTACTTAATCTATATGTGCCTTGGTTTCCTCAGGTGTAACCTGGGGATAATAATAACACACAACATTGTTGGGAGAATTAAATGACTTAATATTTGTAAAGCTTAGAATAGTGCATGACACTCAGTATGAACTAAGTAAGTGCTATTGAATACACCAATATATTATTTTAAACAATGTATTTATAAATTCAACAAAAAATATTCCAGTGCCTACATTGTATAAAATTTTGCGCTAAGCACAGGAGATTAAAAAACAAACAAAAAATATTGATAGAACATATGTCCTCAAAAAATACCTGTCTTCAGTGTCTGGTGAGAGCACAGAATACAGGCAATTATATTTTTGTCTAATAAGTACCATAATGGAGGTGTTCAAATATTACAGGAGTTCATGGGAGTGAATTAGTCTAAAAGAATCTTGATTTTTCCAGCAATTGTGGGGATCCTTTAATTCAGAGATTTGAGAATATTCATGAATGTGTATTGTAGATTCCTCTAAAAAGCAAAGCAAAGTAGGCTCTTTCACGTTTTATAAGATGCTTTCCTAGACTTTTCACTCCTTAGAATATCTCTTTGAAGTTTGTGCTGCCAGTGTTTGTTTTACAGAGAACTATGGTTTAGAAATACAAACAGGGGCTTCCCTGGTGGCGCAGTGGTTGAGAACCTGCCTGCCAATGCAGGGGACACGGGTTCGGGCCCTGGTCTGGGAAGATCCCACATGCCACGGAGCAACTAGGCCCGTGAGCCACAACTACTGAGCCTGCGCGTCTGGGGCCTGTGCTCCGCAACAAGAGAGGCCGCGATAGTGAGAGGCCCGCGCACCGCGATGAAGAGTGGCCCCCGCTTGCCACAACTAGAGAGAAAGCCCTCGCATAGAAACGAAGACCCAACACAGCCAAAAATAAGTAAATAAAAGTAAATTAAAAAAAAAAAAAAAGTTAGTTTAGAAATACAAACAGTCTTGCCTTGTCCCAGACATGTGAGTCAGGTTTCCAAACTCTTAGTTCACAGATCTTTCTTATCAATCTGTATGATAAAATTACTGTTTGAATTCTATGTGGCATCTTCAAACATCAATTATTCAAATATTTACTATGTTAATACTGAAAGATTAACAGTGGCTATGCATTAATCAAACCTAACTTTATTTTCAATTTGATAGAATAGAAGGTTCTACTTTCTAAATTAAAGATAATTTATTTTACCTCAAAAATAAATAAAATCAAACAATTCTCCAGTATTTCTGAGCACCTACTAGTTATTATTATCCTAAGTATTAGAGAAGATTAAAAAAAAAAAGATTTTGTTGTAAAAGAGACTCAAGTCTAGTAGAAGAAAAAACTCTCCTTTAAAAATTAAGCAATCACATATTATGAATCGGTAATCTTGAGGAAATATCTAAAATCATAAATTCCATAGAGCATCACGTTTTTTTTATAGACCTCCTCTCCCATCTTCATGACCAACTTCTTCCTCCAAGAGATATCAAATCAAGTTATTTTTTATTGTTTTTCTTGTTTGTGCCCAGAATTATTCTACCCATTTTACATTTATATATTGAATACTTATAGAATACTTAAAACAGCCTTACAAAGCAAATGCTGTTGTCCTTATTTTATCAATGAGGATATTTGATTTCAATAAAATTAATAACTTGCTCTACATCATCTTGCTGTTAAGTAGAGATACGTCAGATTTCAAAGCTTTTGATTTTTTTGTACTAGTCTAGCTCCCCTGAGAGGGGAAAAACAGGAAACTGATATTGGGTAATATAGCCTTTGTTTATGGTATTATTAAATAATTTTAGGTTATTATCTACATTACAGAATAAATTTAATTGAAATATTTCATTTATCTGAAAACATAATTTTTCCATGGGATGATGTTAGCAGGGGCAGTTGAAAATTGGCATCATCCTTTTAATCTGTGCATAAGAGCTACTTTCACTACAATGGTGATGCACCTGCAGTCTTTTTTAGCGACCTGATAAACTGTATTTATATTACACTATAAAGAGTACAATGGTACTGTGCTGCACTGATGAACTGAAACACTTCAGTCATCAGGCTGTCCCAACTCATCTGAAAAACAGCATTTGTGTGTTCACTGTACAAAGAAGGATTTTCAGATCAGATGCATATGTTACAATAGGATTTTTTGATTGGTCTGCACAAGGGACCAGATATTATGATTCACTAAGGAGCAGAAAAAAAAATAACAACACTCAATCAAGGGAAGCAGGTTCTCTGGGGATTTTTATTTATTTGGAATTAAAATCCACTGGTTCTTGAGTAACACATGAAGTATGAAAACAACTTTCTTGAGTCTTTTTTTTTTTTTAATTTAATAAACCAGTGACTGATGTGACATTTTCCAATAAGGTGAATAGATACTATGAAACACAGAAGGATCCTCTTACAAGGGACTCACAGTGAATGTACTCCTGCCACCAGGATGAAAGGTAGAGGGGAGAGGTTCTCAGTTGGTAGAAGAGTTTTGCTTGGCTCTAGGGCCTAGTAATGGGCACAAAAGTGGTCTCTTCAGAGGTCTCTTTCTGGGCCACTCTCCTGCAGTTCCCTTACTGAGAGGGGATGGGTATCCTTCACCTCTATCTCCTGGGTTTTCTCGTCCCTCCAAATAGTTTACAAAAAATTTTGTGGTCTCCCTGACCAGCTCTTGAGAGTTCAAGATGCTTCTGCCTTCACGGTTGGCCAACCCATCTTCACTCTCCAGATTTTCTGGGCGGATGTCAGAGTCTAGTCTGTGTTCTGCTTCAGTTTTCTCAGGCATAAATCAGCATCTGTCTTTTGTGTTTCCAATTGCAGAAAACACATTTGAAACTCTGAATGATTCTCTTGAAGACCCTTCACTAGACCTGGGATTAGAAAGTTACTCCTCCCAACTCCAACTTCTCCTAAAGCTGTGGAGGAGACTCAAATTTAGGCCACAGCTCTCTCCACAGAAATCTCTCCATTTATCTCCTCTGACAGCCCTCTCCACTGTTGAATTGAGCAAAATCACAAAACAGGTTATCGTTTCTTTTGAAAGCCTGCATGGGAAGAGGGCTGTTTCATATTCATAATAGTGTCCTGATACTTGCCATGTTTATGCCCCAGTTTCATTTTTAAATGAAAATTATGTTTATCAGAAGTCTATTTAAAAAAATCCCACCAACTGGAAAAGAGATCTGCAATGCACATAGCAATTCAAGTTTGGAAATCTGAATATACAAAGAACTTCTCCAAGTAAATATAAAAGAAAGACAAATCCCCCAGTAAAGAAATGGACAAGAGATATGGATCTGCAATTTCTGGAACAGGAAACACAAATGTCTGATAAGCACTTGCAAAGATGCTCAAGATCGCTAGAAAGAAGTCAATGCAAATCGAAACCACAACGAGATGCTGGTTTACACCCATAAGGTTGGCGTAAGTATAAAACTTCACGAGGCTAAGTGTGCACAAAGGTGACGACAATGAGGACCCCTGGAGAGTGGTTTAGTACCATCTGCTGAAGTGAAAAAGGCATGTGCCTTACAACTCTGCCACCCATTGCCAGCTGCAGGAGCCCATGAATGTTCAGAGCAGAACTGTTTGTAAAGTAAACATTGCAAGCCATGTACACACCCATTCACAGGAAAGTGGATAAATACATTTTGATCCATTTATATAATGGAATATTATACAGCAACAAAAATAACTAAACTAGAGCTATAAGTTAAACATTTACCAGCACACTCTTGGGTGGTAGTTGTGCCTCCTGGATCCCTATGGCTTCTATGGGGGAAAAAGGAGCTAACTGTCCGTGCCTAGACCCAGGACCAGAACTAGGACCTCTGTGGCGATGACCTAGGGAGGCAGATATAAGCTGAAAATGAAGAGGAGTTTCCCAACAGGCAAGGCTGGACAAGGACAGAAGAAGCTGCCCTCCGAGGGCAGGTCACTGGAGGTATGTGAGCAGGGGTTGGGCAACTGTTTCATGGGCAGTGTACCAATCGCTGAAAATCAGTAAGTAGTGTAAGGGCGGGGTGGGATTAAGCTGGCCTTTAAGACACCTCTTCCACACCCAGAGGCCCTGTGGTTCTGTGATTCAGTGAGTTTGCAAGGCAAGGTCAAAGAGGACAGGACTGAACTACTAACCAAACTCTGACCCATCCATGTGATGAAACACTGCTCACTAATAAACGGGTATGGACCGTGGCACATGCAACAATATGGATAAAGCTCAAAAACATGCTGAGTGGGCTTCCCTGGTGGCAGTGGTTGAGAATCTGCCTGCTAATGCGGGGGATATGGGTTCGAGCCCTGGTCTGGGAAGATCCCACATGCTGCGGAGCAGCTAGGCCCGTGAGCCACAACTGCTGAGCCTGCGCGTCTGGAGCCTGTGCCCCGCAACAAGAGAGGCCGCGATAGTGAGAGGCCCGCGCGCAGCGATGAAGAGTGGCCCCCGCTTGCCGCAACTAGAGAAAGCCCTCGCACAGAAACGAAGACCCAACACAGCTAAAAATAAATAAATAAACAAACGTGGGGTTTTGATTCAGCATTAAAAAAAAAAAAACATGCTGAGTGAAAGATGCCTTGCACAAGAGGACACAAACTATGTGATTCCATTTATGTCATGCCTCAGTTTCTGACTTTCTTTTTTAAATGCGAGAGTTTTAAGACACCAAGTCATAGTTGGTAATTAAAGGCTACAGATCAAATATAGGAGGAAATTTATTGGTAAAGAATCATAATTTACGTAAGGTCCTACATGAAATTTACCTACATTTATATGCATTTTCAGTGAGAATCAATGGTAACAATTCAAGAAGGAATTTTGTGCAAAATGCATTTTTGTATGTTTCCCACTTATATAATTCCACTGATAATACCCAATATAAATTAAAAGAATATCAGAACTCCCCCTTGACTAAATTATTACTAATTCAAAATAACATGCTAGGATTATCACAATAATATATTATCTTACCATACAGTGAGTAGTTTCTTCTTTATCCTTGGTAAGGGCTTGGTATTATAAGTTTTAGTTTAATAACTATAATTTGCCTAGGTTCTGAAAAATATATTGACTGAGTTCACTTTTCACATTTCATCATCTCCAATGGCAGCACCCTAGTCCAAGCTGCTGTCAGCAATCACCTAAATGATCTCACTGTAGACACTCAACCTGTCCCCCATTTAGAGGTGTGCTGGTAAATAGTTAACAACGAGTACTCTGGGAGGGGGAAAAGCCCTGATTTATAGAATTTGCCAATTACTGTGGTGTAAATACGCTCACCATGGCTGAGTGAAAGCTTCCAACATGAGATCACTGAACCTGGAGTTGGAAAGAAATGGTAACAATTTGGTTCTCCCAAGCCAGCTCCATCATACCAATGCCCCTACCACACCCAATTTGCTCTTTATAAGAAACCAGGACAAAGTTTTCTAAAGAGAAATCTGATTGTGTTACCTGGGCCCTGCTTAGAAACATGTTTTTGGCTCCCTTTTACTCCCACCAGCTTTCATTTCTCCGTGCTCCCAGCCATCACAGGATATTTCAACAAGCCCTTCTCTCTGCTGCTAAGTTCCTCCTTTGCATTTTCACTTAGTTAACTAATATCCTCCATATCTTAGCTCAAGTGTCACTTCCTCAGGGAAGTTTTCCCTGACTCTCTTGGCCATGTTAAAGCCCCTTACCATAAGCCCTTATAACATGATATACATATACCTCTATATTATAGCCATTGTCACTTCCACAATCTTGCATTGTTGCAATTAATCAATCAATGTGTGTCTTGACTTGACTACACTCTAAGTTTCATGAGAGACAGCACCTGCCTTTCAACTCAAAATGCCCAGCCCTGAGCACAGTGCCAAGAACAAAGCAAATACTGAAGAACTATCTATTTTTTATGGATTAAATTAATGAATACATGTCTATTTAAAAGGATAAATGAATATGTTCCCCTGAAATTTGTAAAAGAGAGTTGGAAACTAGCTGATAATAGAATCATTTGATGTGTCCAGTGATGTGTCCAGTACAACTAGAGTTTGTATAATAACTTTATAGCTGACATTAGAGAGTACTTAAACTTTTCCTATTTTAACATACATACATTATTCATTTATTATAAAACTAAATAAAAAGAGCTGATAGAACTTTAAACTTATATTCTTAAGCATTCTCTAAGAATAAAATAGGTAGTTTTAGCCATTCTTAAAAAATAAGACATTCTATACTAAATGATAGCATCTGTGACCTTTCAGAAGCAGCTCCATGAAACTTCCTCAGGTCAACCACATGAATTATTACATGGAGACCTTGAAACTTGGACTGAACGACAAAATGTTTAGGTAATGCTTCATTTCCATAAAATGAAACAATAGATCACATTATTAGGAAGTTTAGATCTCTCTCTATAAAATAAAATAAAAACACAGAAATGGACAAAGAAGTAACAGGATAATTTCTCTTTCCCTTTCACCTCTATATTTCCAAATTTACAATTGTCCATAAAATCCCTTCATTTCAGATATTGAGCCATGGTATGTACAAACAGAGTGTATGCATTTCAAAAACATATTTCTAAAAAAAGCACAAAATAAAATCTATAACCAATCGTGGAAGCTGTATTCTTTCATTCTCTTCAGATTTTGAATTGTATGTACATTTCATGAGGCGCTCATTTGCTCACATCTGTGATTTGAGAAATGTTTAGGTTTGAGTAACATGCTAAGTGTGACTGGATATATGGACATACATTTTCAATATTAGGATTTTTTAAATTTATAAAGCTTCATACTCAAGGCTTTGATCACAACATTCTATGCTAATGGTCAAATATTTGGAAATTGTATAATTTTATTGGATCACAGGGATTTTTTCTTTTTTTCCAGCAAATTTATCCTTTCCATGGTATTCTGAGCTACCTGTTAGACTAGACTGAAAAGTAAAGTAAAATCCACACCTTCGTTTTCTGAATTAAGGGAAACTTTAGATACGAAAATGAGAGACAAGCTCTGACTCTCTCCCACTATAATGCTCAGAATGTAGCTTTCCTTCTAAAAGATTTAGGTATTTCCTCCCTATCACTTGCTATGCTGAAAAATTTATACTTCATCCCTAATAGGAATTCATAACTGCTATTTTTTTCTTATTACAATAAATATATCTAAAATTGATAAATACATGAGAATATTTAAAAATAAATTGTCAAGTATAGAATATTTATTAATCACCAGAATATGACTAAAAGTTGGTAAGATAATATAAGTATTTCAGTCATAAAATGTTTCTTACACTCTAAAATGATACATCAATAAAATGGTATGGTATATTTAAGACCAATATTCTGGGTTTACTTTCATAAATTTATACTGATATATCAATAAACCTGATTTAACTTTAAACAATCATATGCCTGGCGAAAATCTACCTCTTACATTGGAGAAAAAGCGTCTGTTGCTTTTATACTGTGATTTACCTTTTTAAGTGCATGTTTTACCTCTTCACCTAATTACAACAGCATCAAAATACATTATCTTACATATTCTTTTGTATGTACAATCTTATGTATTCTAAAGCCCATATACTAAGATTATTGCAGTTCCTCCTAGCAAGAGATTTGATGAGTTCTAAACTACATGGACTCTGAGTCCTACGTTTCAAAGACTCAATTGTTTACGAATTCATCATGTGAAGTGTGTAAAATCTGAGATAAAAATTTACTTAAAGAAATAATTCCATCCTGAATTTAAAGGGAATATTAAGTATCCAAAGACAATGTCTCAACATATAGCATTCTAATATCTTAGTATTATACTGGTGGGTTATTAATTTTCCTAATGAGAAATCCAAAATACACAAAACGAATACTACATAGGGCTTTAGTAACTCCATCTATAAAAATGTGGCATGTTTATTTACCTAATATATATGTTGTAAAAAATTACAAAACTTTTATATTCTTGCCTTCATATTTTGTTTTAGGCATTGCACTGTAAGATAGATAAAGTAACTCCCACATTAAAAAGAAACAAACTACGGTTAAGAAAGCATCAAAAACTAGCCCAAGGCCTGAATTCCTAACCATCAAGTAATACTGCCTCTCAATAGCACAGCTGGATCAAATAATATGAAATAAAATTAAATAGGTGAGAAATCATTTAAAACAAGAAATGAAGATACACATGATTGTATTTTAATGTAGTATTTCAAAGTCCATAGTTTCAACATAATAAAGAATTCTGACTTTTACAACTAATGGTGCTAATATTACTACCTATATTGAGTATCCATTGTTTTGACTTCGTAGCGTCATACCTGCCTTCTTTTCCCAACATCACCCATATTCTGAGTGTGGACTCACCTTTTCCCTCTCACCTCTAACCTCTGCTCCAGAGTTTGTCAAGTAACCTGGTTCTAGCCAATCAATCAACAAATGTTCCTAAATACAGAGATTGCTTTAGCATAGTCATGTCAAACAAGCTAAGCTGGTCAAAGCCAATGACACTCAAATATGGGGCTCTTTTTGTTTTGATTAAAGGAAACAAGAAACCATTTCTTTCCACTGGATTTGTTGAAAAGATAAAAACCCATCTCAGTACCTGCTGAAGGCAGTAATGTCACTAAAGGAACCTCTCTGAAAATGGAAACTACAGATCAGAAAGCAGAGCAAAGAGATGCAGATGGAGAAAATGACCCTCTTGACATTGTCTGAGTACCAGACTCAACCATACTTGAGGAAATTTCTACCTCTACACTTTCAATTACATGAGCCAATAACAACCATCACCCTTGATTTTTCTGAAATCAATTTACATTGGGGCTTCTCTCATTGGCAAACAAGAGTTTTGAATTAATCACTACATCTGAATTGTGTTCTTGCCATATAGTCATACCTATCATTTAATTCTCAAAACAGCAGTGTGAGGTATGGAGGGCATATGTAATCTCCATTTGATAGATGACCACTATTTGAATGGCTTTATTAAGATCTCATTGAATATACATGTTAGAAAAAGTTTTAAAATATAAGAAGTGTATGCCTTCCTGGTCAGCTCAAATGGTAAGAAAAATATAACAGAGACGTTAATCAAGTAATCAATAACTAATTGAATGTGAGATGTGAGGAAAAAACATATCAAGATTTTAAGAAAAGAAAAATAATGGTCGCTTTACATAAATATGGAAATCAGAAGGAATGAAAAACTTGAGGGGGCTAGAAGGGTCATTAATTTGGTTTAAACATACTTAGTAAAAGATTCTGGTAGGACACCTAGTTAGACAAGCCTGGTCAAGAACTTTATATATTAGACTTGCATTAAGAAGAACCTTCAGGAGAAGAATATATATCTGTAAATCATCAGTAATGTTGGTAGTTGAAGCTATGGAAGGGGAAACATAACTAACACTTTTATGGATTTTTAGATTTCAGGTCCTTTAACAATATCACTTCACATAACACTAACAATGACCCTGTAAAGATGGTGATATCACCCCATTTTTTCTGACAGATGTAGAAAAAAAAAGACAAAGAGTTTAAGTAAAATGTCTCCAATTTCCACCTAATATGTAGAAAAGTTAAGATTTTAACCAAGATCTCTCTGACTCAGAAAAACAAAACAATAACAAAACCTACAGAAATGAATGAATGATCCTGTTGAGGGAGAGTGTTTAAATGAGAAAGTAGATTCAGAGAATACAGAGGAGTATCAGAGTGAATGTTTGGTAACAGGAAGAAAAAGAACAGCCAGTTAACAAATGCTGTCTACTTCAATCTATACCTCAGAATAAAGAAGCATGAATATTTATAAAGTATCTAAGACTGGAAAAAAGACATTTTATGTAAACAAATAATACTATTCGCCAGTTTTGAATAGAGTCACTGAAAGACAATTAAGAGAATTTAAGATCCAATTTACAAATATAAACATACATACATTGCAAAAAATGCATTTGAGTTTTCTAATATAATTCAATTGGCACATATGAGAAGTAATTTTCTTCCTAGTAGACAAAAAACGCTTTTGGAACCGAAAAATTAGACTATATTAAGAATAGTTGAATTGTTTTCACTTTTAGCTTATATTAAAACTGAACTACAATCATTACTTTCTGAATTGGTTAGTATTTCTTTCCTCTATGATGAGAATATTAATACTATCTTCATGCCATCAAATATACACATTGCTCTATTTGACTTTGACATTACCGAATGTAACATTAAGGGATTTTCTAATTGATTTTCACAAAGAGTATCAGACATTATTATGTTCCAGGAAACTCAGTCTTAGCAGTTTATCCAGTAGAAAGACATCAAGAAGCAAACAAATATGATACAGTTAATCTAATGGGGGAAAATAGTAGTACTACAAGGTAACTCCTACTGCAGCCAGCAATCCTTGGCAACACCATACATCTCCTAGTCTCCTACCCAAGACCTTAAAGCAAGCATCGCACCACTTTGACTGGAAGATCATCAGTAGGTTTTCCCTTTTAATTTACTTAATACATAACTAGAAATAATCCTAGTTTATTTGATATTTTAAGTCCATGTACCTTACATTTGCTATTATGAATTTAATTATTTGGCCATTATAAGAAAAAAATCTATTATTTATTCAATATAAGATCAAATTTAAATTTAAATGAAGCTTGATCTGTTTAAATGGAAAAAAATATGGAAACATTAAATAGTATAAAGTTAAAAATAACTTTCATTCCTTATAAAGTACAAACCAACTTAAGGTTAAGAAATTTATATTTAAAAGTGATCATATTTTAGACCATTAAAGACTACAACTATAAAATAAGGAATCCAAGAACAGTACATCCATAATCACAGTCAGTGTTAAGGAAATGAAGGGCTTCAGTCTACTTACTCACATCACTGAGATGAGGTAACAAAATGAAACTTGAAAGGCATATAGTTCAAACACACAAAGTCAGAAGACAGAAGTTATTCATTGAGGCATTATTAGGATAAGTTGATTTTTTTAAATGTGCAAAATTTATTTCTGTTCTCTCAATATACTAATATTAATACATTCATTATAAAGCACAATTTTTGAGTGATCAAATTCTGATTAGTTATCTAACTAGTAAGTTTTACAAAACTCTGAAAAATCAAATGAACAACTTACTGTTTCGAAGGCTCAGGAAATTTTAGTTCTTCTCTTTTCTTCATCTCTATTGTTGGGTCCATAGGAGTGAGAACTACAGCAGCACATGAGACCACAGAGTGGTATGAATCCTCCCGGCAAACTGTTTTATTAGAAATAATAATTGTAAATGTCACAATTATTTCTTGACTGTTCTCTCTTTTTTTCTTTTTTCTTTTCAGTCAAATGAAAGATAATTCAACTAAAACATTAATTGCCATTAAATTATCTTTAATTATCATTTTCTAGTCTGTCTTTCCACTCACTAGCTGTATGACCTTAGGCACCTTTTCTTTTCTTTTTTTTAAGCCACACAGTGGAAAAGGTGTTGCCCACACTTTATAATCCTTCATTTGAAAAAAGCTTTTCATTGAAGAATAAGAAGTGCACTAATTACACACAGTTAATCTCCACAAATCACTACACAAATAAGAGATGTTCATCATGACCAGTGACACACACCTTGCTTCTTTCAAAGTCTGTCAAGGACTGGTCACTATGCATCTGTTACTCAGTTTTAGCAAAGACATCAAAGTGTATAGCTGCATTGCTTCCTTCTCTCCCAGTGTTAAACCCACGTGACATTTTACAAAAGTGGGTAATCTAATGAAGGAATTTCCCAAAAGAAATGAAAGTGCAGCAAAGAAATAAAAACTGATAGTACTGGAAGTGATATTTGAATTGATTATAAATGAACGACAAATAATCACTGATCTAAGTACTCATTTCAAGAACCATGACTGGGACAACAATGTAGAAAGAGGCAAATACTAAAGATGACAGCACACATTAGTGAAAGACAGTACAAAAATACAAGGACCATGCAAGTCACTGAGAAGTGTGGGCCCATGATCTCAAAGAGAAAGAGGTGTAAGAAATGATCCCAATGTTCTTCAATTTTCCCAAAGTATCTGCTGAATTATTAATCTGCTTAGCATGAGAGTCTCAGATAAAATAGATGACCACTAAAAGCAGAGCTGAATTTAAAACAATCTTGTGGCACTCAAGAGGCAAAGATTACTGCGCAGTATGTGTCAAAGAGGTGGAGCAGTGGTTTCCTCATCATCTCTCCAATGCCATCAAAAGATTTTTTTTTAATTTAATTTTCTCTACTTCTTCTTGGCATGAGCTTTGAGTCTAAAACAAACAAATCCTTCATAGCTGGGAGAAGAAAACTCTATTATATTTTAAATTTCCACTGTTGCCTTAAACACTGCTAATGATGAAACAGACTAAGAATAAGAATTACTGATTCATTTCTCAGGGATAGCATTCACTTATTCAATAAATATTGAGTGAACTAACTGGTATGTTCCAAGAAATATGCTTAATGGTAGGATTCTCCTGTGGACAAGAAAGAAATGTCCTCCCTTCCCCCAAGTTTTAATGAAGTTTTAATTTCTTCTAGAGATATTTCTCAAATATTAGGGCAAAAAACTTCTGACCAGATGAAAACATTTACCTAGATCTCTATGAGGGAAAACAGAGCTAAGTTGTTTTTTTTAAAAGGAAAAGAGAGAATGAGCAGGGAAAATGCTCTAAGTAAACAATTTTTTTTTTTCAAAAATAGGGATCATTTGTTTACTTAAGGTAATATGAGTACTAATACTTAATTTTCATGATACAGAGGTTGAAACAATTGACATTGAATTCAAAGGTACTGCAGTTAAAAAAATCAATGACTAAGTCAATAAGAAAATAAGCCCCTTTAATTTTTACATGATGAAAGTGACAATTAATGGACCTGTCTAAAGACGGATGGTTGGGAGCTCCATGTAAATTACTGAGTTTTTATATTAAGCTGAAATTAAATCACACTCAAGTTTTAATATCTTTAAATTGCATTTATCACAAAATACAAGAATTAGTGTAATAAATGTAAGTTAGGCAAATAAGTAATAGAGAATTTATAACTTCAAAAGAAGTGAATAGTATAATAAAAGGGAAGTACAGATTTTTCAAAACAAAGAATATGCCTAGGCTGTCCTTTCTGAGGCAGAAAGAAAAAAAGAAATAAAAGAAACCTTAGCAATATGTCACTGAGAAGAGAAAGGATTTCTGAGGGTCAAAAGAGTAATGGGTATTCATGTGATCACTATATTCTGATATGTCAAAAGTTGTTCTTCCAAACCATGGTCCACATTTAAAAAGTAAACCATAACCTTATATCACAGTGGCCATGATGTGAACTACTCTGTAGAGTAATTTGGTTATCATAGGAGTTGTTGAATATTATTATCATTTTTTACCATGCCATGAATGCATAGATTACTTTTGAAGAATCATAGGAATATTACTAACTAAAGGGGAAAACACTGTATTTGCCATTAAAAGAAACCTTTATGGTACAGATTAAAAGGAAATTTCAAGTTTGAAAAAGACCTCCAAAGTTAGTGGATTTTAAACATTTGCTTTTTGGGAAAAGATCATAAACTTTTTTTGCCCTAGAGCATTTTACAAAAGGATATGGATGTCAGTGAGAAAGGAGACAGTCTATATATCAAAATGATACTTATTTAATCTCCCTGACAAAACGCCTTACAAATTTCTATTTAAGCAGAGAGAAATTTAAATATTTCTGATACAAATACTGAATTATTGCTAGACTCTGAAAGGAAATTACACTATAAGATCAATGAAAGTAAAATGCGAATCATAATTGTTAGCCAACATAAGTCTCTACCTTACCACTTCGCTAATACGGCAATGAGTACATTTTTAAACATGTTAGAGGTACAAGAAGAAAACAATACACAATTTTTATGGAATAGTATTGCTCATGTTTTTTCACATTTGTAGGATTAAGTAGACAAATTTTTACAAAAAGTATTGGAGTAAGATAAGTTAATATGGTTTGCTAATTATGTTGAACTTTATGAAATAAGGCCAATTTTTCTCATAATTGAGAAAAATTGCTTATATACTATACCATTTTAAAGGTAAACACATAAAAATTACTACAGGAGTTAAAGTTTGAATTATTCAACAGCAGGTGATCTCATTTTCTTCTTTATAGTCTTTAGTGTTTTCCAAATTTCCTATAGTGATCTTTTCTTACTTTTATAAACAAGAACAATAAATCATGCATTAAAATATAGTCATGAGAACAGAGTAGATGAACAGATGTGTGAAATACTGATTTTGGCCTCAAAACAGTATAACTTCTTGAAACTCCTTCAGGAAAATTATTTTTCGAATTTAGCCAGATTAAATTTAATCTCATTTTCTGAATATTTTCTCCTTCCTCCTCCTTCTCCCCCCGCAAAAGATCACTTTTTCAGAAGACACTGTAAATAACTAGACTAGTTGATCATTCTAAAACTATTAAAAGGACAATACTTATTTCATAGATTCCCCTCAAATCCATCTATTACCGTACAACCAGGGGCTTTTGATTTTTTAATCTAAGGGATTGAATCATGGTGGCATGCTTAGGGACTGTCAAAATTGTAGGAACCCTGGCTTGAGGCAAGGATGATTTCTGTACTTTCCAAATTACATCAAGTATAAATGGTTCACCATTCAGATTTAACTCTTATGATGGGAAAAATTGGCTTTAGGAGAAAGCAGAGAATGAAACAAACAGGAACTCCCAACTTTTAATTACTCACATTATTTAATTGTACTTATAAAGTTAGCTTTAAAAATGTATGAAAACTTTATTAACTTCTAAATTTTAAAAAGGAACAGCAGATAATTATTTCATAATGTAACTTAAAAAGCATGAGCCAGTGTCAAGGCACGGCATATTCAAGTAGGTTTCCAGCATCCATGAGTTGAAAACAATCAATACATTTTCCACTATTGCTTCCAACCAAAGATGCAAATAACAATTTGAGGCATTAACTTACAAATTTATATGCTAAATTTGCTCTTTTGTGAAAAGAATTGTTGTTATAAACGTACTTCATGAAGTGCAGACAATTCCATCACAGGCTTCTAATACTAGGAATGTCAGAGGACAGCTGACTGAAAAATTAAAGTCCCCATTTCTTTCTGGACAGGTAGAGCCTTTTTGCCAAGATTGGGGTCACTAATCGGGGTATTCTAAGAAGGTTGCACATAGAACTGCTAGGACTACATCCAGAGGAAGTCAGTTGTCAGCAACCATCAGTTACTATGAAAAGAAAGATTCCAACATGATAAACTGACAATTGACTATGAGATTATACAAGTAGGGTTTTAAAATGAAGGAAAATGCTTGAGAGTCCAAGAATTACTTATCCTAAGTTTTTGTTCTAAGCACTGCTCTCACTTATTTCTAGGTAGAGTATATGAACACTAAAAATGATCAAACCTACTGGACCCCTAAGTCCAAAATCTGTAAAACGTGGGACAGAGTAGAAATCATTTCTAGGTTTAACACTGAGTAGTCTGACTTTGCCCTGTAATCTTTTATTATACCACAAAGAATATGCTATTACATGAAATGACTCTCCATTATTACAAAATGTTTCTTGCACACTCATAATAAACTGAGATGCAAAACCTAAACATTGAAATTTTAAGTTGCTTTTTCTCTCCAGTTTTGTATATCAAAACTATTTCACTTAATTACTGAACTTCTATCTTCATTTGGTCTTTTAATTTATAAAATCAATTTTAAAGCATCAAAAAGCAATATATTTTAATAAATGTTCACAAAAATGCCAAAGATTTATTAGGAGAGGCATGTTTCTCCTTCATGCAAAATTAATACATTCAAATTACTGAAGGTTCCTAGAGCACAGTTAACTTATAAGTATCATTTATAAGTATTATACATTTGAAGTCCCGACTCTAACTCATCAGAATAGTTTACTATCAATGAGCAAACTGTAAGCTTAAAAGAAAAGAATTTGCTTTATGACTTGGAAGTGTTCACTTTTCTATTTTTTCCAAATATCCAGGATCCATGTATTTACCACATAACAACCCACCAGTAAAGCTTAACTCACCGAAAGGCTAACATTTGTTTAACGAATGCTTAAAGAACATTACGTGGGACTTCCCTGGTGGCGCAGTGGTTAAGAATCCGTCTGCCAGTGCAGGGGACACGGGTTCGAGCCCTGGTCCGGGAAGATCCCACATGCCGCGGAGCAACTAAGCCCATGCATCACAACTACTGAGCCTGCGCTCTACAGCCCGTGAGCCACAACTACTGAGCCTATGTGCCACAACTACGGAAGCCCGCACGCCTAGAGCCCGTGCTCCGCAACAAAAGAAGCCACCGCAATGAGAAGCCCGTGCACCGCAACGAAGAGTAGACCCTGCTCGCCACAACTAGTGAAAGCCCGGGCACAGCAACAAAGACCCAACACAGCCAAAAATAAATAAATAAAATAAATTTTAAAAAATTAAAAATTTTTTAAAAAAGAACATTATGTGGTAGGCTTAGTTCTGTGTATTAACTGTGCATTTATGCTTAGAATATTGTCTTTACCCCTCAGAAAAATTCTATACAGTAAGTACTATTATTATCCCCATTTGTACACTGTTCAAGATCACACAGCTAGGGAGAAGCAAAACCAGAATTCTATCAATTTGCCTCTAGTCCCCATAATACTGACCATACTTCATGTTGATTCTCATTTAAATAAAATTCATCAAGTGTTCTGAAATAGAGTAAATTTAATAGTTGACCGTTTTCAATCATGCTTCTATTCAATAATATTCTTACATCTGAATTCTTTATCCTAAGAAAACTGTATAATTATTAGGCAATTTGCCTCAGAACATAATTTTGACTCATCATACAAATGCTCTAGCTCCAAACTCTGCCCTTCAAAATGACCGACAACAATTGTTTTACTATTGCTCCACTGGAGACTGAGTGTCAAGTGTCAAGATGAAACCCATCATTAGATACATTTATCTATGCTAAAGACATATAATTTAGAAAAATTTATTTTTTCAAAATTATTTGTAATCAGTTGCTGTTGATTTTTCTTGCCCAGCACGTTACAGGGCCTTGAGATACATTAATGAATTTAAATGACAAAAATACATGCTTTTGTGGAATATATCTTCTAATGGAATAGATTCTCAAATCAAATTTACCTCTCTGTAGTTTTTTCTTAACAGTAAAATATGAATAATAATATCTTCTTAGGTTGTTCTGAGGATGAAATGAATTAATGCCTGTGAAGTGCTGAGGATAATGCTAGAGAAATGGTAAAGAAGTTTTAAAATGTTACCACATATTATTACTTATAACTAACAACTTCTGATTTTTTTGATACACCAGACTCCAGTTATTCAATCAAACACTAATGTAGATGTGCTGTGAAGATGTTTTGTAGATATGATTACAGTCCATTACAGTTGACTTTAAGTAAGGGAGACTATGGTAGATAATCTGGGTGGGCCTTATTCAATTGGCAGTTGAAAAGCCTTAAGAACAACTGAGGCTTCTTGATGAAGTTTAAAATTCTGCCCATGTCAAGAATTCCAGCCTGTCCTTCCTGATGGTGTGCTCTCCAGGTTTTGCTTCTGCCCAGCCAGTCGCCACAATCACATAAGCCAGTCTACCAGTTCTCTTTCTCTGGTTGAGAAAAACACCAGTCAACAAAGGCATTTTGGTATTACATTCGATTTTGGGTGAACCTCTAAGTATTTTCTTTGAATTAACGTCCTTAACACAGTGCTTATAAAAGCCTCTTCTGATGAAATAATAATAGTCCAGAATTGAAAAAGAAATTGAAAATAAGCAGATAAAATGCAAGTCATTGTATCATGACTATGAATAAACACACATTCCGCAAAAGCAGGTCCACATATTCATTACATTAGTGGCATTCACTGAGCTATACCATGTCTATGCATTGTAATAGGTACTGGACTGATAAAGGTAAAAGACAAAGTATTTGCCAAAGTGTAACATAGTGTAGTCGGAAAATAATACCATATAGGAAGTGCTAACATAGAAGCCAGCCCGGTAAAGTAATCAGCAGGATTGTAATAGTAGTATTGCTGCTATCTTGTTCACTCCTTGTTACTTAGTTCTTACTTATATATAACTTATATGTTATGGATATATAATACAAAGAAGCCCTCAATAAATATTTGTCCAGTGAATGAGAGATAAAGAAAAATGAAGTGAGGCATTAGGGAAAAGGAAAGGTGCTAGCCAAGCACAGAGAAAAGTGCTAAAAAGCAATGAGATATGAGAAAATGTTATTGAAAAATTCAAATAATTCAATGTGGCAGGGGTCTAGACGAGAGCAAGAAGTTGCCGAACAGCGATGTAGATTATTGTCAATACCTTAAGGACCTTCTAAGCATCTCTAAAATATTATTACTATCTGATTCTGAAGTTAATGGAGATGTGCTACCAATCATTTCAACATGATCAGCTTTAAATAGCCTGGGCAATATCTAAGTACAGGAACAAGATAGGGTGAGACCACTGACAATGCTACTGAAATAAACGAAGTGAGAAATGGTGAGGACTTCCAGTCACTGAAAGCAGCAGTGCCATGGAAAGGAGGGAAAAAATTAAGGCTGCAGAGTATTCAGAAATGTTAAACTTCTCTTTCAAACGCATAATCACAGTTTATATTTACTTGCTCCTTTATTAAAATGAAACACAATTCTCAGTATACTACAAAAAGGAAAATATAGTGAAAGCATGGATGGATGAGAAAAAAGAATTGGCAAAAGCCAGAGGAAAAGACTTTCAAATTAATTTAGAGGTAACTTAAATAATAATTAAAATTTAAAAAAATATCTTGTACAACCATATTGTGTAAGGATAATATCATCTTGGGATATTTTTAAAGATCTGAAAGAATTGCATAGAAATTGTTAATATCCTGAAGTAAAAACTGATTAGAGAAAAAGTATATATAGAAATAGACATGAAAATAACTATATCCTGGAAACTCTGGACGAAACTATAAAATGTAAAAAGCAACATTAAATTTAGTCAGGCTTATCCCACATTATCCAGTAAATTCTGGTACTTTTGTTGTGGTGTACAATAGTAACCATTCATCTTGTAACACGTTTGGACAGTTATCAGATTTACTGTAAAATTTTGTTCCTTGAAATTTCATGTTTTTAACCAATCCAATCTCAATTTATTTCCTGCCTCAGCTTTTGAATAGCTATTTTCACAAATCTTTACATTGTGCAAATATTTTTTGGAATAAAATGGAAACCGCATGAGTGACAGACAAAAATAGAATAATGTAAAATTGTGAATTCAGTTTGTAAGGTTACCTATTTTATTATTATAACTCAAGCACTAATATGTTTGGGGCAGGCAAAAATGCATCCTTGACACATCAAATGCAAGTGGAAATAGCCAGTGGCTTTCTTGAATGCTGATCATGAACAAGCATTTATAAACTCCTGCTGACTCCCTCTTCTCTCCTGACTGCAGAGTAAGAAATTTATGTAGAGTGTAATTTTATTTTAATAAACAGAAAAATATTATTTCATGGATGTTATAGGCTAAACAGTGTCCCACCCCCCAAATTCCTATTGGAGAATCCCCAGTACCTCCGAATGTAACTGTATATGGAGAAAGGGTCTTTAAAGATGTAATTCAGTTAAAATGAAGTCATCAGGGTGAGCCCTAATCCAATATGACTTGTGTCCTTATAAGAAGAGGAGATTAGGACTCAGGCACACACAGAGGGATGATCAAGTGTAGACAGATAGAGAAGATAGCCGTCTAAAAGCCAAGGAGAGAGGCTTCAGAAAAAAAATCAAATCTATAGACACCTCAAACTCAAAATTCTAGCTTCAAGAACTGTGAGAAAATAAATTTCTGTTAAGCCACCCAGTCTGTGGTGCTCGGTTATGGCAACACTACTAAACTAATACAATGGTCACTTTAGGAATAGGACTTGAGAATTACTTGTACTAATATTAATAATTAAATAAACCATAAATAAATAAAAGGATATTCAGTCTGAAATCTCACCTAATGACTGAATCCATATTGCTCCTACTACTATCCTCTTCCATTTCAAATTCTCTGGCATGTCTATTCAGGCCATTCAGCGGATGCTTCAACAATTCTAATTTTGAGAAGTTATTACTTTGTCATTCTGGCTGCCTTCTTCCAAATGTGATCTAGATTGTTAGTTTATTTAAAAATATATTGTACAGAGTTTGTGTGTATGAACACATATGCATATATATATTACATATATAAATATTTTATATAATACACATATTACATACATATACATTTTATACACATTTATACATTTACACACATATATAATATAGAGAGTACTGGAAAGAATAAAGTCATAAACAACTATTACTGCTTTCTGATAACTTAGGTATTAAAAAAATTATCAGCATTCCTTCATCTGTACTGCCATCATTTAGAGTATACAACCCTAGATTATGTATTCTCCAGCCTTCCACAGAAGGCTATATACAGGGACAATAGTAGCACTAGAGGTCTGTGAAGTCTGTCATCAATGGCACAGATTCCACATGTAATATTACAATGACATCATTATCTGTGGTTTACTGCTTCCGATTAATTCAAGTAGAAGTTACATTGTCCATTAAAGTTTCCATGTTCAACTTTGCAGGACTGTTAAAACACATTATGGCAGAATGTCTTTTCTAAAGATGGCCACATTAGTATATGTCCCATCCTGCTAGTTTTTGACATTCTACTTGAGTGGTGGGGTTTCAGTTCCTTCCCTTTGAACCTTTGCGACTGCTTTGACTAAAAGAATGTGGTGGAAGTGATGCCCTGTGACTTTCAAGGCTAGGTCACAGACGGCACTGTGCCTTCTGTCTGGCTCTCTCTTGCGACACTGGCGGCTGGGACCCAGCTGCCACGTTGAAAGGAATCTAAGTCCACATGGATGTTCTGGCCCACAGATGACAGGCATCACTGATCACTGAGTGTGAGTGAAAGGGCATTTATTTTGGTTGAGGCCTTGAACATCACACAGCAGAGGAAAAATCTTCCTGCTGCACGCTGTCTGAATTCCAAAATCATGAACTATGAATGACGTTTGGTGTTTTAAGCCATTAAGATTTAGGAAAATTTGTTACACAGCAATAAACAATACATTCATAAAGAGCACTTATATAACTAATGACAAATAGATTTTCATGCCCCTGGACAGGTTTTCATTAAAAGTGTTACCTCAGTGATACAGAAAAAATTCTTGAGATAAGTGCCACAAAAACTTGTCCACATGGTAGTGTGTTTAAAATTTATAAATGAAAATTATAAGGGACTAACTGATAGTTAAAATTCTCATTCAGCACTTGTCTATGACTCAATACTATGGAAACAAAAAATATTAACAGCAATATATATATTTACATATATATTCAATTCACTTAGAGAAAAAAAAAAGTCTGGTAAATGTGCTGAATTTCCCAGTTATGTCTCTCATTTCAAACTCGAAAGAGCCTTGGAGCTATCCTTGGAGCAATTTCACTATAGCAAGTACAGACAAATAAGTATCTGCTCTACCACCTAAATAATTCTTTGTGAATTTTCCAGGCATAAGATGAAATCATAGCTGTTATCCATTCTGGGAAAATGTGAATGACAAGGCATATATCATTTAAATCATGCTTAACTTAAAATTTCTGTAATCTGATATCCTAGGCTCTAGAACACAGAAGAAAATTTTTTTAAGGGAGGGGGAAAAAGGTGCTTGATATAGTAGAATATAAAAGCATTTAAAAACATTCCACATATGCAACAGTTAATTTCCTCAGAGGACAGATAGTTAAACCAAAATGCATTTTACTACCATTCTTTCTAGTTAAGTATGTCAACATTATACATTGTTAAATATATTCTACAGGGATTTGTCAAGGAAGCAAGAATAGAACCACTAATAAACTATAATCTTTTAAAGGAAATATTTTAAAACTTACGGAAAAGGAAATATTCTACTTAACTATATGTGAATAAAACTGTGTTGAATATAATTTTCCTATAGGTGTTGCCATTACACAAAAAAATTCTAATTGTCCTGTGTGTCAGTGCTTACACTCACTTCATACTTCTTCTCCTATCAGCCCAATCAAAGTTGTTCTGTCTTGGGAACTTTGTTAGTTAGGTGTTTATTTCCTTGTTTCTAATACTGATGATTATCGCACACAATACAATATGAATCAAGGCGGCAACGCAAGTTCTAGTTTTTAATCAGCATGGAATTTATAATCTAATACAAATTAAAATAGTTACTGAATAGCTAGTACTTTATATGTTTATCCCAGTACTTTACTTGAATAAACAAGACAATTTATTCAAAAAATACTTAAGTCCATATTTGGGCCAGCCATATTCTAGGCTCTGAAGTTACAATAATGAACAAAACAGAAAAAAAAAAAAAATCCCTAGCCCTTCAGGGAATTATTGCTATTTGATTTCAACACCATCAGAAAGGTAGTGGTCGGACTAGTCAGGTTGTAATAAGAGAAACTATTTTAGGTAATTTTTCTTTTTTTTTTCCCAGAAAGATCTCAGTAAATTTTCTCTCACATCTTCCAGACTCTAATTTTTGAACTAGATTGAATATCACCCACTAATAAGTAGTTATTGAATAAATAAAACTTTTTCAAACAACTGAATCTTTCTATTTATTCCTTTCTTTCTTTTTTTTTTATTAATTAATTTTATTTTTGGCTGTGTTGGGTCTTCGTTTCTGTGCGAGGGCTCTCTCTAGTTGTGGCAAGCGGGGGCCACTCTTCATCGCGGTGCGCGGGCCTCTCACTATCGCGGCCTCTCTTGTTGCGGAGCACAGGCTTCAGACACGCAGGCTCAGTAGTTGTGGCTCACAGGCCCAGTTGCTCCGCGGCATGTGGGATCTTCCCAGACCAGGGCTCGAACCCGTGTCCCCTGCATCGGCAGGCAGATTCTCAACCACTGCGCCACCAGGGAAGCCCTATTTATTCCTTATATATCTCTTTTTACTGCAAACATAACAGTCAATGTTATCAGATGACAAATCTCCCTCTCTCCTCCTCCCTTCTCCTCTCTGCCCCATCTCCCTCTCCCTTCTCTGCTCCTCTTTGGCAATACCGTTTTGGCTGACCAGAATAAAAGAACAAGCATCAAATGAATTATTAATCTTTGTTGAAGAAATTATATTAGATATATGAAGAAACTCTCCCAGGTTATCAGACATAATTGATTAGTCTTTAGTTCTGCAGTACTGACGGTTATTTAACGGGTTTCACTTTGCAAAAGTATGAGGAGTAATATAATCTGCATAATGTTCATCCTCACTCTTAAGAAGTTATATAAATTATTCAATTATCTCCTAAAAAAAACCCACTCTTCAGAATTTTACATATGAATTACAAATCAGAAAGAAATGTGTAAGGTATATAGTTTGAATACATGATTTAAATAACACAAAGAAGTTAAATATATTGCAGCTAATGGTTTGGGACTGCTCACCCCTTACTATCATTAAAACAGATTTTGAATTGTCAAAAAAACTCACCTTCCCTTAGCCGCCTTCTATTCTGCTTCATATGAAGTAATTACCTAATATTTAGAAGTCTGTTCATTCTTTACCTAAATTTCTATTTAGAAGAGAAAGTGACATCATCAACTAATTTGAGTATGATTTGGTTAGATGAAAAGGAGGTAGACAGTCCAATTTTAGTAAAAATATAGAAGCCAGAATAAGGATGGCCTTTGAGGAAATCAGCATGGCTACAATCTATGGTTGAACTGGTGAAAATCGGGAAGTATAACTACATAGGTCAAAACTATCAATACACTGGGACTGCGTTATGCTGAGCCACAGATATCAAGCCAAGTGGTTGGTATTTCATCCTGAAAATCGGGAAGTATAACTGCATAGGTCAAAACTATCAATACACTGGGACTGCATTATGCTGAGCCACAGATATCAAGCCAAGTGGTTGGTATTTCATCCTGTGGGACCAAAGTCCTAAATTCATAAACAAAGGGTAAATTTCCACAGGAGCTAGTCTTGAAAAATATATACTGCTAATCCAATGAGTAAAAGAAAAGGCTCTAGAAACACATAATCAAATAAGTGAAGAAATACAGCAACATTCCGTGCATTCAATCAAATATAACAAATAACTATAACAGCCCAATATTCCCATAAGAGCACCATGCAGTTTAAAAAGGAGGAAGAGGGAACCACAACAGCAATATCAAACCTCTCTTAATTTCCTCTAGGTATCTCCCTAAAAGGTTAATTACCTGAAAGCATCTAACTTTTCCAACAAATGTCTTAATTCTGAGGAATTTTCTTTGTTACAACACTCCCTTTCCTCAAGCCCCATTAACCTTCCTGGATGGATGGAAGTCATATCTATACTTTATATTACTGCAGTGTCCTGAAATTATGTACATTTAAATAAGACATAGCATAATTTAATTTATATTCCAGTGTGAACTGAAGATTACTGGTCCACAAGACCTTTAGATTATTACTTCAATCACAAGCTTTCATTTAGACATTCGCTGGAACACTGTTTCTGAAAGGCTACTGACCTCTGCCCAGAGAAAGCACCAGTCTTTGACAAGTTCTTTAGTATGACTGCTTAATACTGCAATCCTCCTTTGACATGAGAAATAATTTGTATTAGATTGTATTTGTATTTGTTAGATCCATGAATAATTTATGTGTATATAAAATAGGAGTTTTTAATATTCAAATTCATTTATATATATACTAATTTACTTATTCTCAGATTATCAATGCTATATTTGCAACAACATAAAATAAAACATGGGTATATTAGTATCAGAAAAATGTCATTAATGATACTAATCCAATCTGCCATCATAGAATATGTCATCACAGTAATGGCACCTTTGTCATTTACTGTGGGAAGTACAAATATTAGCAAACACAAGCCAAGATTAGTGTCCTTATTAAATAATGGATGATAAAGATGTTAAAGGAATTTGAAAGATGTGACTTTTTTGATAAGTTGGCAAAAAACTAAAATAGCTATGAGAAAAATGCCAGCTTTGTAAAATTCTTATAGAGGTAACCCAGGGTCAGTGTTTCAAATGGCTACACTCTAACTTCACCCTCACTTATCTTCTCCTCTCTTTGTCATGTTGGAAAAGAACAAATGGCAGTTAGACATTATTAAAGCATGAAGAATGCTCTCTCTGGCCGTAGTACTAAATTGTATCAGAGATTGATCTGGGCTTTTAGGATCTTTTGATTTTCTGATCAGACTTAAAAATTCATACTTGGTAGAAATTTGTCTTGTTACTAAAAATATTGCTGATCTTTCTGACTGTTCTCACCTTTTTCTTTGGTGGGTATATAGAAGTTAATACATAGGAAAGAGGATAGACATAAGTTCAACAAGAGTGACACTAGAGCCAGCCCAAAGAACTAGCAAATAAAATATCTTGTTTAATCAACAGCTATGTAAGATAGACTTTGCTTTGCAGCACCTACCACAGAAGCATGAGAACTATCCTCAGCCTTGTCTTGCTATGTTTAGCAAACAAAATGTTCATAACAGTTTAGTTCCAGATATATCTCATCTCCAAACACTCACCCATCAGAAGTTAGACACAGCCAACTATTTTGTTCCATGGTACAGACACAAGGCACAAAAGCACCTGGACCAACCATTGCTAATCTCTCACATGTTTGTCTCTTAAATCAGTTTTCACAATGTCTAATTCAAGTGCTATCTTTCTAAATGAAATAATCTCAACATAAATAATTGCTATGGACCAAACTGTGTCCCCCCCCCCCCCAAATTTATATATTGAAGCCCAAACCCCTGATGTGATGGTATTTGAAGATGGTGCCTTTCGGAGATAATTAAGTTTAGATGCAATCCAGAGGATGGGGGCCTCATGATGGGATTAGTGCCCTCAAAGGAAGAAACACCAGAGAGCTTGGTCCCTTTTTCTCTCCACAATATATAGAAACTATGAGAAGGCTATCATCTACAAGCCAGAAATGAAAGCTCTCACCAGAAACTGAATATGCTGGCACCTTGATTATGGAATTCTAGCCTTCAGAACTATGAGGAAAAAAATTTTTTGTTATTTAAACCACCCAGTCTGGAGCAGTTTGTTATGGCAGTTCAAGCTGATTAAGATGATACTATAGGAAAATTTGGGGAATTTTCAAGATGGATAAAATTGCTCATATGAAAAGGGCCTTAAAGCAAAAAGGGAACAGAATCCCAAATATTCAATTGTGTGGATTTTTCTTGGTTTGAGGAGGTCTCCAAAAGAAACTTAGATTCAAAAATTACCTTCTTAAAGGATTCCTGGACTAAGGTAAAATCCTTTAAACTGTCTCTTTTAGAAACTTCATATCATAATTTGAACTTAACTAACTGCCATGCTCCTTAGTTACCTCTTGCTGTTTTCTCTTCTGACCTACTACTCTTTTTCTCTAGTCAGAAGTAAATCCTCAAAGCTAAATTACCTTCTAAAGCTAAATCCCCCTGAGAATAGAGCAAGTCCCTGTTTTAAGGGACTTAATTTTATGCCCTGGTCTCAGTACGAGCTCACAGTAAATATTTAAGACTTTTTAAAGCCTAGACAGAAGAGAAAGATATTCTGGGAGAAATTTAAAATAGTTCTAAGAACATATAATCAATCAACTACTCCTGGGTCCACCATATCAGTTGGTGCACAGGTTAATAAGTACTATCTCAGGAAAAAAAAGAATGAGAATAACAAACAGAAAAGATCTTGAGGGTGATATAAAACATCCCAAGTTGCATAGAAAAAGAAAAAAAGAAAGAGATTTAGAAAATCTGTGCTGTGGAACAAGATCTTTTGGAGACTCTCCTCAAAATCATTCCTCTGAACACAGATAACACTCAAATCCAGTTCAGCAAGCAAAGAAAGGATAAGTCCACTGAAGACTCTAGTGATAGACTCTTTGTCTTTAGATAGTATTCAGAAGCCAAAGTTACCCCACCTCTCCCTGTATTTTTTTTCAGGGAATGGCCTTAAGCCAGAATTAGGAAATACAGAAGGAATGTCTCTAAGGGGACATTTTGAAAAAGCCTTGGAACAGAGCAGAATAAAACTCGAAATCAACTGATGTCTCACTCCACTCCAACTATAAGTATCAGGGGAGAGATATATTAGAAGTATAGCCTTTTGCAAATGAGTAAAAGAATATGACAATATTTTTCATTTATTAAAAAATAGTCTTTTAAAGTATATTGTTTTTTAAGTTCTATTACAATGTTGATAACCAAAATTATATAGGAATGAAATTAGAACTGCATAATGTTTTACCATTCAGGTCTTTTATTTTTTTCGTAGTTCAAATATGCTCATATTGATCAATTCATTATTTCATTATTATTTCATTATCTGTACTGTGTTAAATAAGAATATAATTTTCATAACGACTTAGGACCAGAGTGCAATCATCCTGTTCTTTGACAGTAGATAAATGATAGATAGATGGATAGATAAATGATAGAATGATAGATAAAAGATAAATAGAGTAGGAACCTATAACTGTTTTATTTAATGACATCAATCTTGATTAATGTCAAGGATGTTGACTTACCATGAGATATCTTGTTTTCCTTCAGTAAACTTATGTGCATCTATTTATTATTATCTTTGTTCATTTTTAGGTTAGACTTTATGACTTTGCCATTAAAATGAATTAGTTTTAAAAGTATTTTATCCAGGACTTCCCTGGTGGTGCAGTGGTTAAGGATCCGCCTGCCAATGCAGGGGACATGGGTTCAATCCTGGTCCAGGAGAAGATCCCACATGCCGTGGAGCAACTAAGCCTGTGCACCACAACTACTGAGCCCGTGTGCCACAACTACTGAGCCCACGCACCACACTACTGAAGCCTGCGTGCTCTGGGGCCCACGTGCCACAACTACTGAGCCTGTGTGCTGCAACTACTGAAGCCCGCACGCCTAGAGCCTGTGCTCTGTAACAAGAGAAGCCACCGCAATGAGAAGCCCACGCACTGCAATGAAGAGGAGCCCCTGCTCACCACAACTAGAGAAAGCCTCCATGCAGCAATGAAGACCCAACACAACCGAAAATAAATAAAAATTCTTTTTAAAAAGTTATGTTATCCAGGAACATGAATTAGCCTTTCCTTTTCTTTTCCTAAATTGTCTCTTTCATTTTTGTTCTATTATAGCTATTAATCAGTTCTTTTGGTGAATTACCTTAACAATGTCATTTATAAGTTTGTAGTCTTGTATAGAATTATAGAAATATTATAGAAATAGACCAACCAATAATATAGGCTTATTTTATAGTGTAAAAACAAAATAAGCTATAAAATAATGGGTAGATCAGATTTTGAAAGGATCTTAACTAATTGAATGTGATTACTCTTAAAATAAGTGATTCCATTCATTGTCTCCCCATGTTAATACCAACAGATCGCTGGTTATATATCTTTTTCTAAAAGCACTGTTATCTATCCCATTACCCATAACTTTAATACTTTTAAATTGTGCAAAATTAAGTATTATTTTTTTCTTTTTTTTTTCAGCATCATCAGGTACCTCTGAAACGCACTTGTCTCCTGCATCAAGCATCAGTTTCACACAGATTTATCAATTTTACTGATGCCCCTTTTAGTCCTTCAGACTTCTCTAACCATTCCCCCTCCACTAAGAGAAGACAAGCTAACATACTAACTCAGTAGGTTTGATTTCTTAAGAAAGATGAAAACTGTCACTGAATTAGTAATAATGATAATGACTATAATAATACAGTAGTTAACGTTTATTGAGTTTTCTGTAGCAAGCATTGTGATAAGCTTTTTAAATGTGCTAGCTAGTTCATTTAGCCCTCACAATAACTCTTTCAGGAAAGTATTATTTATTTATTTGTTTTTACAGAAACGAGGAGATGTAAATAAAATGCCCATAGAGCTGTGAAGTAGCTAATTCAGGGCTTTAAACCAAGTCTTTCTGATTGCAAAGTCCATGTTTTTATCTATTGTTGATAAAAATTCAGATCACAATTAGCCAAGAAGAATAAAGACTTACAGACATGAAATCATAACTAGCTATTCAATTCCCAAGGATCATTTCATGTATACTAAAATAATAATTCCACTTCTGGATATCAGGTAGCCAAGTAATCAGAAATATATGTTTCAGATTTAAATGCTGTTAGTACATTGATATATGACATTGAAACATAAACAAAGAGTCCACTGGCCTCACTGTGCTGATGTGGGTCACAGTACAAATAGAACAACACGAAATGACTCTGCTGACCACATCATATGCATTATTTCTAACCTATTCTACAACCAGCAAATATGGTTTCATTATCCTCATTTTACAGAAAGGAAAACAAAACAGACTCAGGGATATTAACCAATTTTCCAAAGACAGCCAGCTAGTAGGTAAAAGGGAAAATTTAAATTTAAGGTTTCTGCTTCCAATCTACGTGTTCCTATCTCATTGTGCCAGCTCTGTCCATGATGATGAACTATGATTATCATCCATGGGATGAAAAAATATATATAAGTATATACATAATTATATTATTCACTATATATACTTCTATATAAATACACATATAAATATATATACATCTTCACATAGATATGTGTGTGTTGAATATAAATTACATCTCCAAATCGAACAAAAAATAAAAATCAGAACTTCTTTTCCTGTTTCTAATTTTGAGGCTTTTCATCCTATAATGTAACATTTTCCTTGATTATAAAGGCTAATATAATATTATATATGCTAGTATGTATATTGCTAATGTATAATATGTACATATGCAAAATTTTATATAATATATATTTACTATTTAACTTTATATATATATGTATGGCACTGTGTCAGGTGAATCTATTTTTTATGGTATAAACACACTAGACTTACAGTCAGGAAATTTGATTCCAATAAATAGATCTGATTTTAACTGTTTATGTGACTTTACGTCTCAATTTTTTAAATCTAATGCACTGAAGACTAAAAATTAGATGATGTTTAATTCCCTTCTAGCTGTAAGTTCTTATTCTCAGCTCAGTTTTTAGTTCTGAAATACAAATGGTGTTCAAAATGTGCCTTGAATTCACAATGTTCACATCACTGTTAAGCTGAGTATAATTGTATTTTCTAGCTTAAGCCATACTCAGTTTTCTGCTGAATATTCATACCAACAGACTTCTAAGTATCAGTATATTATTTGGAATTTTGTCTGTTAGACTTTCTTAAAAGGGAATCCAAATTAAGTTCTAGAAAAGGACACTTTACATTTATTCATGATCAATAATGCCATTAATCAAGGCATGGCATCTCCCATAATATCACTGATTGTGCTAACATACAAAAGTAAGAACACAATCCTGTTTTTAAGGATTGCTATACACTTTCTTGTTATGAGCCTTGTCAGAATTCAGTTTTGATCTGTCAAGTATATTTTATATATAAGTGAAAATATAATTTTCTATTAATCTGAGATTATGAATATTGAATTTTTTGTATTTTGACTTAAATTGGGAACATTATAATCTATTTAAATTAAACAAAGCACTAAATTGAAAAAGTTAACAAAAATTAAAACGGCCCTCTTATTTAACTAGTTTTACACTTTATAGACAACTGAACAGCTTACCTAATATGTATAGAACCATAAAGATCTACACATCTACGCTCTTTTAAAGCAGGCATCACAAGGAATATTTTAAAAATATAATGAGTCTAGATACATCAGAAGCAAGAAGAACTACAATCCTGAAGCCTCTGGAACAAAAGCCACATTAACAGAAAGACACACGAGAAGAAAAGGCAGAGGGCTATGTACCAGATGAAGGAACAAGATAAAACCCCAGAAAAATAACTAAATGAAGTGGAGATAGGCAAACTTCCAGAAAAAGAACTCAGAATAATGATAGTGAAGATGATCCAGGACCTCGGAAAAAGCATGGAGGCAAAGACTGAGAAGATGCAAGAAATGTTTAACAAAGACCTAGAAGAATTAAAGAACAAACAAACAGAGATGAACAATACAATAACTGAAATGAAAACTACACTAAATGGAATCAATAGCAGACTAACTGAGGCAGAAGAACGGGTAAGTGACCTGGAAGACAATGGTGGAATTCACTGCTGCGGAACAGAATAAAGAAAAAAGCATGAAAAGAAATGAAGACAGGCTAAGAGACCTCTGGGAAAATACTGAACGCAACAACATTCACATTATAGGGGTTCCAGAAGAGGAAGAGAGAGAGCAAGGACCAGAGAAAATATCTGAAGAGATTACAGTCGAAAACTTCCCTAACATGGTAAAGGAAATAGCCACCCAAGTCCAGGAGGCGCAGAGAGTCCCATACAGGATAAACTCAAGAAGAAACACGCCAAGACACACAGTAATCAAATTGGCAAAAATTAAAGACAAAGAAAAATTACTGAAAGCAGCAAGGGAAAAATGACAAATAACATACAAGGGAACTCCCATAAGGTTAACAGCTGATTTCTCAGCAGAAACTCTACAAGCCAGAAGGGAGTGGAAAGATATAGTTATAGTGATGAAAGGGAAGAACCTACAACCAAGATTACTCTACCCGGCAAGGATCTCATCCAGATTCGATGGAGAAATCAAAAGCTTTACAGACAAGCAAAAGCTTAGAGAATTCAGCACCACCAAACCAGCTCTACAACAAATGCTAAAGGAACTTCTCTGAGTGGGAAACACAGGAGAAGAAAAGGACCTACAAAAACAAACCCAAAACAATTAAGAAAATGGTCATAGGAACATACATATCTATAATTACCTTAAAGGTGAATGGATTACATGCTCCAACCAAAAGACACAGGCTTGCTAAATGGATACAAAAACAAGACCCATATATATGCTGTCTACAAGAGACCCACTTCAGACCTAGGGACACATACAGACTGTAAGTGAGGGGATGAAAAAAGATATTCCATGCAAATGGAAATCAAAAGAAAGAGTAGCAATACTCATATCAGATAAAATAGACTTTAAATAAAGAATGTTACAAGAGACAAGGAAGGACACTAAATAATGATCAAGGTATCAATCCAAGAAGAAGATATAATGATTATAAATATATATGCACCCAACATAGGAGCACCCCAATACATAAGGCAACTGCTAACAGCCATAAAAGGGGAAATCGACAGTAACACAATCATAGTGGAGGACTTTAACACCTCACTTACACCATTGGACAGATAATCCAAAATGCAAATAAATAAGGAAACAGAAGCTTTAAATGACACAATAGACCAGATAGATTTAATTGATATTTATAGGACATTCCATCCAAAAACAGCAGATTACACTTTCTTCTCAAGTGCACACGGAACACTCTCCAGGATAGATCACATCTTGGGTCACAAATCAAGCCTCAGTAAATTTAAGAAAAGTGAAATCATATCAAGCATCTTTTCTGACCCTAATGCTATGAGATTAGAAATCAATTACAGGAAAAAAAAATAAAAAACACAAACACATGGAGGCTAAACAATACATTACTAAATAACCAAGAGATCACTGAAGAAATCAAAGAGGAAATCAAAAAATACCTAGAGACAAATGACAATGAAAACACGACGATCCAAAACCTATGGGATGCAGCAAAAGCAGTTCTAAGAGGGAAGTTTACAGCTATACAAGCCTACCTCAAGAAACAAGAAAAATCTCAAATAAACAATCTAACTTTACACCTAAAGAAACTAGAGAAAGAAGAACAAACAAAACCCAAAGTTAGCAAAAGGAAAGAAATCATAAAGATCAGAGCAGAAATAAATGAAATAGAAACAAAGAAAACAATAGCAAAGATCAATAAAACTAAAAGCTGGTTCTTTGAGAAGATAAACAAAATTGATAAACCATTAGCCAGACTCATCAAGAAAAAGAGGGAGAAGACTCAAATCAATAAAATTAGAAATGAAAAAGAAGTTACAACAGACACCGCAGAAATACAAAGCCTCCTAACAGACTACTACAAGCAACTCTATGCCAATAAAATGGACAACCTGGAAGAAATGGACAAACTCTTAGAAAGGTATAACCTTCCAAGACTGAACCAGGAAGAAACAGAAAATTTGAACAGACCAGTCACAAGTAAAGAAATTGAAACTGTGATTTAAAATCTCCCAACAAACAAAAGTCCAGGATCAGATGGCTTCACAGGTAATTTCTAACAAACATTGAGAGAAGAGATAACACCCATCCTTCTCAAACTCTTCCAAAAAATTGCGGAGGAAGGAAAACTCCCAGACTCATTCTATGAGGCCACCATCACCCTGATACCAAGACCAGACAAAGATACTACAAAAACAGAAATTACAGACCAATATCACTGATGAATATAGATGCAAAAATCCTCAACAAAGTAATAGCAAACAGAATCCAACAACACACTAAAAGGATCATACACCATGATCAAGTGGGATTTCTCCCAGAGATGCAAGGATTCTTCAATATACGCAAATCAATCAATGTGATACACTATGTTAACAAATTGAAGAATAAAAACCATATGATCATCTCAATACATGCAGAAAAAGCTTTTGACAAAATTCAACACCGACTTATGATAAAAACTCTCCAGAAAGTGGGCATAGAGGGAACCTATCTCAACATAATAAAGGCCATATATGACAAACCCACAGCAAACATCATTCTCAATGGTGAAAAACTGAAAGCATTTCCTCTAAGATCAGGAACAAGAGAAGGATGTCCACTCTCACCACTATTATTCAACATAGTTTTGGAAGTCCTAGGCATGGCAATCAGAGAAAAAGAAATAAAAGGAATACAAATTGGAAAAGAAGAAGTAAAACTGTCACTGTGTGCAGATGACATGATACTATACTATAGAGAATCCTAAAAATGCCACCAGAAAACTATAAGAGCTAATTAATGAATTTGGTAAAGTTGCAGGATACAAAATTAATGCACAGAAATCTCTTGCATTCCTATACACTACTGATGAAAAATCTGAAAGAGAAATTAAGGAAATGCTCCCATTTACCATTGCAACAAAAAGAATAAAATACCTAGGAATAGAACCTACCTAGGGAGACAAAAGACCTGTATGCAGAAAACTATAAGACACTGATGAAAGAAATTAAAGATGATACCAACAGATGGAGAGATATACCATGTTCTTGGATTGGAAGAATCAATATTGTCAAAATGACTATACTACCCAAAGCAATCTACAGATTCAATGCAATCCCTATTAAATTACCAATGGCATTTTTTACGGAACTAGAAAAAAAAAAACTTAAAATTTGTATGGAGACGCAAAGGACCCCGAATAGTCAAAGCAGTCTTGAGGGAAAAAAACGGAGCTGGAGGAAGTCAGACTCCCTGACTTCAGACTATATTACAAAGCTACAGTAATCAAGACAATATGGTACTGGCACAAAAACAGAAACATAGATCAACAGAACAAGATCGAAAGCCCAGAGATAAACCCATGCACCTATAGTCAAATAATCTATGACAAAGGAGGCAAGGATATACAATGGAGAAAAGACAGTCTCTTCAATAAGTGGTGCTGGGAAAACTGGACAGCTACATGTAAAAGAATGAAATTAGAATACTCCCTAACACCATACACAAAAATAAACTCAAAATGGATTAGAGACCTAAATGTAAGACCAGACACTGTAAAACTCTTAGAGGAAAACATAGGAAGAACATTCTTTGACATAAATCGCAGCAAGATCTTTTTTGATCCACCTCCTAGAGTAATGGAAATAAAAACAAAAATAAACAAATGCAGACCTAATGAAACTTCAAAGCTTTTGCACAGCAAAGGAAACCATAAACAAGATGAAAAGACCACCCTCAGAATGGGAGAAAATATTTGCAAATGAATCAACGGACAAAGGATTAATCTCCAAAATATATAAACAGCTCATGCAGCTCAATATTAAAAAAACAAACAACCCAATCCAAAAATGGGCAGAAGACCTAAACAGACATTTCTCCAAAGAAGACATACAGATGGCCAAGAGGCACATGAAAAGCCGCTCAACATCACTAATTCTTAGAGAAATGCAAATCAAAACTACAATGAGGTATCACCTCACACCAGTTAGAATGGGCATCATCAGAAAATCTACAAACAACAAATGCTAGAGAGGGTGTGGAGAAAAGGGAACCCTCTTGCACTGTTGGTGGCAATGTAAATTGATACAGCCACTATGAAGAACAGTATGGAGTTTCCTTAAAAAACTAAAAATAGAATTACCATATGATCCAGCAATCCCACTAATGGGCATATGCCCAGAGAAAACTGTAATTCAAAAAGACACATGCACCCCAATGTTCATTGTAGCACTATTTACAATAGCCAGGTCAAGGAGGCAACCTAAATGCCCATCAACAGACGAATGGGTAAAGAAGATGTGGTACATATATACAATGGAATATTACTCAGCCATAAAAAAGAACAAAATTGGGTCATTTGTTGAGACGTGGATGGATCTAGAGACTGTCATACAGAGTGAAGTAAGTCAGAACCCGAAAAACAAATATCGTACATTAATGCGTATATGTGTAACCTAGAAAAATGGTACAGTTGAACCGGTTTGCAGGGCAGAAATAGAGACACAGATGTAGAGAACAAACATATGGACACCAAGGGGGGAAAGCGGGGCAAGGTGGTGGTGGTGGGATGAATTGGGAGATTGGGATTGACATGTGTACATGGATGTGTATAAAATTGATGACTAATAAGAACCTGCTGTATAAAATATATATATATATATAATGAGTCTCTATCAGTCACTGCCCAGGAGTAAAATTTAATGTTGCCTGAAATTTTAAGTGTCATTATCTGAGGCAGCAATATATTGCACAGCTTAGGTGAAAACCATTTAACAACTTAAAATATCTCCATATTAATAACAGATATAAATCAGCACAAATAAAATACTGTTAAGTTGCCATCACTTAATGTTTCCCACCCTCTTACAAAGATTCAGACTTATTTGCAAGCCAAAGGAATCATTTTTATTGGCCTAGTGGTAAGTTAGAAGAATACTGCAATACTATTTTTCCATTATGCTTTATATCCAAAAGATAAACATTCCACACAATTGGTCAACAGAAGAAGCACTATATTGGTGTTAATTTGGTTAGTGTCTACCTCAATAAACAATAATTGCAGGATCTAATTTTAAGAGATGTGATCCCTCCAGAAATAAAGCTTCTTTTGGAGAAACATGACTTCTGGTTACTATATCTTATATTTTCATTTTCTAAGAAGTAAACTAATTTAGAACTGAATGGCCCAATATCAATAGTAGATACTGAGACATATTTTTAAATCTTCATTTAAGTTATTATTATTATTAAATAAACAGAAGCTTAAAAAAGTCAGAAGGAAATTGTCTGACAGAAATAGTACATTTTGGTTTCTTCCTGTTCTTCACAAATGTAAATTTACTATTTTCCTTGCCTCCTTACAATAACGAAACTTCAGTTAGTGAAATTAAGTGAGCTGTAGTGCTATTTGCTTGTTTAAAGATTTTTAATGATGTTTTCATATTAGATTCAAAGGTCAAAAATTGCCTTTGATTACATTAAAAGAATAATGAGAATGAAGACGAGGAAAGAATGAGAAAGATGAGGATGCTGACACGAGACGACTGTGCACACAGAGGCCAACCCTAACCACGTCGGCGTCTAACGAGAAAATAAGAAGAATAAAGGAACGAGGCAGGAGTTGAGACAAGGATTCAATGAATAAGAAAAGCCAGTGGGCCGCTAAAATTGTATAAACTCCTTCAAACCATACTTTCATCACAGTATTCCTCTTTGTAGAAAAACCTTAACCAAATCTCAAATGCTCACAGCATAAAGCCTGAATTCCCTAGTCTGAAATACACGCCCCCTCAAATCATGTGCCACTACAGGCTCATCTTCCATCCTCCTTTCACATCACTCCAGACTACTTGCTGCACCCCAAACATCCTCTGCTCTTTCATGTTTCTGCTCCTTTTTACCCAAACCATTCTCCTGTCTTGTACGTGGTGCTTCCCGTCTTTTCCAGTCTGACAAATTCCTCCTTATCCTTTAAAACTAAAGTCAAATGTTATCTTTTGAACTTTTCTATTCTGTTGGGTTTTAATAGTTGCTGTAGATCCTAATGCAGCCACAGTACGTTCCAAAGACTTCGAAATTTTATATCCTAGTGAGGCTATGAGCGCCAAAACACTACCGGGTACGCACTCTCTCAGTACAGAAAGAAGGATTTCTAAATTTTCACCTCCATCTAATTACCACTAGATTGATGGGATTTAAAAACTTTAAACACCGTAAAAAACAGTGAGTAGGAAACAGACATGGGATTTCATTACTTTATTATTTCCTGAGTTACCAGTAACGGGAGGCTTTCCCCACACTAATACTCTCCAGTGTACTATTCCTATCAAAGTCAGGCACTGGTGGAGTTTTCCTAGAGATTTATAGAATGCATTCCAAAGATGAATCGTGTGGCTTTATTTTATGCATTCTTTCTAACCATACTAATTCTCTAACAGAGTTAATCAGTACAATATAACTTTAACTTCACTAATAGCTGAGATTTCAGTAAATTAATCTTTTTACTTTTTCCTTTTTTTCTTACTTTTCTTCCCAAACTGAGCTGTTAGGAGTAGATGTCTTTTTCTATGTTGTAGTGACAGTGCTTTTTTGTCACGATCCTTAATTTATGGTCCTGTCATCAGATTTGTCTATATGAACACACAGCCAAATTAATTTGAAAGATTCCTAAAAGGAAGGGTTTTGGTGTGTTGTTTGTTTGTTTTTATAAATTATATCAAATGACACACTAACATCAATGTAGAGGACACTTACATGACAAGAGAGCAGTTTACACTTGCTCTCTTGCTGTTTTTAAGCCCAGAGTGCTTTGCCCATGACTCTCATGCTCTCACTAGTTACAGCTATTCATTTAGACATTTCTTAGATTCTTATGATGTTTTACATTTCTTCCTCTACTTATAAATTTGTTTTGCTGGAGAGTAAAGTTAGATATTTGAGTGAATTTAGATAATAAAGCATGTACATTCTAGAAAATCATTACTTCCTTTGGGCTAAGTAAAGATCTAAAAAGAAACATAAGTCATTCCTCTCTGTAAACTAAGCCTTCTGTGAAATTAAAAACAAGCCATCAGTTTTACCTTTTTAAAAATTTGGTGTTTAACCTGAGAAAAATCAGCTCAATTTCACATTTTTTTACACCCATCTTCCACCCATAGCTCCCTCCTAGGAAATTTAAACTATTAAAATGTGAGCATTTAGGAAATCCTCCTTTCCTTAAGCCAGCATTACAGAGATAATGTAAAAATGTCCATAAACATAATTCCTTAAAGGTAAAACAAACTCCATGAGTTCTGTTCTACTATTTCTACTTATAATCTGCTCTCAAATTTTCTTCTTGACTTTTTCTTCTGCAAAAGAGATCATCTTCTCCTTAAACACTTTTACTTAGCATAAATTTAGATTTATGCATGTAATAAAGCATGAAAAATATTATTTCTATTCCTAATATTTTATAACGCTAACTTGTACTTCTGCTATTGGTGAAACTTATTTTCATTATCACAGAAGTATTAAAAATATCTTCCAATCCTTCACTAGCTCAGGCAATACTGCAAAAGTTTTCCTAATGAGGTTCTCTAAAACCAACATGTCAGGTACAAAAGATCACCTTGTTATTCATTCATCAGTAATTATACACACATACACACACACACACACACACACACACACACACACATTTATTATAGGGTTAATTAAATCCCTCGAGGGGAAAAAGGCAGGATGTAAATACATAAACATAAGAACAACATACTTTATTGTAAGGAAAAAAATCTTGAAAAAACATTTGCTGTATGACTTTCACAGCTGGTGAATTTTACTATACTTCTAAGGCAGTGACATTCCTGAAACACTAACCAGTGTGGCTGCTAAAATATTTAAACATTCAAATCCCTGTGAGGCAGTAAGAACTGTCAATAAAATTGGAATTGGCTATGTGATATATTTTAATTTACACATGCTTTTAGGAGTACTAAGATAATGTGGATTGATTTCATTTTGATGAATTTCACTCAGAGTTTGTACTGGAGATTTAAATGCATACAGACTCTGAACTCACAAAGGTAGAAATCTCTTTGAAAATAAATTTTGACATTGTTGCAAGTCATTTTTACCTCCTTTTTACATTTTTCATCTTTTTGTATGGTTGGGATCATGTTTTTCCCTAGTGAGAACACACCTGAAATAGAAAGTCAAATGTTAGATGTAACTTGATATGTAAATATTCATTTTCACAATTTATCAGAAATTCATTTAATATATAAAGTGACTCCAAATCGTTAACTGCAATATCATTAATTTACACAAAGAAGAAAATGCCAACTGAAACCCTCTTTGAAAGTGTACCAGATAAAAAGTATAATTAAATGACAACTACTACCAGCATTTAAATTTTTCCTGAAATGCATCCAGGACTTGGACTGTTTGGAAGGCATGTATTGCGTCCACCGCATGTATCTTCCTTTCTCATGGATCTCCCATTTGGTTCTCAAGACTTGGTCCACAAAGACTGGAGATTTCCCTGATAGTTCCCATCCCTGGACATTAGAACTGATTATTTCTTCCTTATGTTTTCACAGCATGTTGTTTGGTTTCCATTAATGATTGATTCACTCTCCTATTGTACACAGAATTATAATGAGACAGGAGAGATCTCTGCTAAGTACGTACTTTCTGTCAAATGAAGTGAAATATAAAATAATAATTCTTAACTGACGAAGTGTATTTACTCTGACTCTACCTACATTCCAACTAAAAAGTTAAAAATTGAAAACTAAAACACAAGCCATTCAAATCACACATTTGCCAAATATAAGGATAATCTTGTTGCTTAAATTTTGACAAGCCACATAATCTCTATTAACATGATAGATATACTGCTGTTTTGTACTATTGGAAAAATAAAGTTTTTATTTGCTTATATCATTTAAAATACGATAATCCTTTTCTCTAACATCAAGCCACCAAGAGCGGTTTGACCCAATTTACACAGTTTTCTGACAATATTTTCCAAATCCCATGTTTTAATTCAAACCCTCTTCACAAATACTGTTTTATAACTCTTGGGAATAAAATAAATGAGCTATAATAGTTGTATATTTTCCTGAAATGTAAAGACATATACCCTTAATCCCTTAAATCTCGTATTATATATGATTATAAAGATTACATGGGAAACTTCTCACATTTTATGCATGCAGTTTACTAATTCAAACGCCTGTCTTCTAATGGATTATCAACAGACCTGTGTCATTAAAACAGCTCTTTATATAAACCAATGATACTGTGTCCTTACAATAACGTTAAGGACTTCTACAACAGTAATGTGGGCACATCTTTTTTCATCAATATTCTACTTTTGAGCCTAATTCCTCTGAAAGGGAACACTGAACAAATAATACTGCAAAGCGGTATTGTTTTCTTTTTATTAATAGACTTTATTTTTAGAACAGTTTTCAATTTACAGACAAATAAGCAGATAGTACAAAGAGGTGCTCTATATCCCCCAATTTACCCTACTATTAATTTTTATAATAGTATAGTATATCTGTTGCAATTAATGAACTAATATTATCAACTAAAGGATAAAGTTTCAGATTTCCTTAGTTTTTACCTAACGTTCTTTTTCTGTTCCATGATACGTTACATTTAGTTCTCACGTCTCCTGTGATATTATGATTTATAATAAGAAATATATATATTTGGTCTTTGTCCCCATTTCTGGCACAGAGCTCCTAAAACCCTGGGAATTTCTTAAGAGAGTGATCAAGCTGTCTTTTGTTATGTTAATAAGGTGACTTTGGAATGCCCCTAAATCACCTGATAGGCCTGGTTACCACAGGAACCAACCATGTGATTAGAGGGTTGAAACTTTCAGTACCATCCCCCTTGATCTCTGCGGAGGGGAGAGAGGTTGGAGGTTAAATCAATAGCCAATAGCTAATGACTTAATCAATCATTCCTATGTAATGAAGCCTCTATAAAAACCCAAAAAGACAGGGTTCAGAGAGCTTCCAGGTTGGGAAACCAGAACACTTCTATGTGCCACCATGCTGGGCCCCAACACTCCACGAGGACAGAAGATCCTTTGTTTGGAACTTCACCCTATGAATCTCTACGTCTGGCTGGTGATTCATATCCTTCAGTATCCTTTGTAGCATATTGGTAATCTAGGGAGTAAATGGGTTTCTATGCGCTGTTCTAGCAAATTAATCCAACCTAAGCAGGGGATCATGGGAACCTGTGATTTACAGTCAGTTTGTCAGAAGTACAGACAACAACCTGGACTTGCAATTGGCATCCTGAGTTGAGAGAGTCCTTGGAACCTCCACTTGTAGCCTTTTGGTCAGAAGCACAGGTGACCTGGGTTTGTGATTGGCTTCTAAAATGTAAGGTGGACTTATGGGACTGAGCCATTTACCTGTGGAATCTGATCCTATCTCTGGCTAGACAGTGTCAGAGTTGAGTTGAATTTTCAGACACCCTGCTGGTATTTGAGAATTGCTTGTCGGTGTGGGAAAGCCTACACACACACACACACACACACACACACACACACACACACAGACACACTGAAACTGGGTCCACAAATATAATTTATCTCCTTAGGCTTCTCTTGGTTGTGACAGTTTCTCAGACTTTCCTTGTTTCTCATGACCTTACCGATATTGAGAAATACTGGTCAGGTATATATATTATAGAATCCTCCTCCATTAAAATTTTTCTGATATTTTCCTCATGATTAAACTGAGGTTATGGGTTTTAGATGGAAGATTATGGAGGTAAAGCTATTTTTATGACATCATACACATCATATCAGCGGTACAGATTTCTCCACTGTAACAGTATTATTATTTTTTTCACCCCTACCACACTACACTCCTTGGAAAGAAGTCATTATGTGCAGCCCATACTTCAGGCGTGGGGGGTTACGCTCCCCTCCTTTAAGGTAAAGTATCTATATAACTTATTTGCAGCAAATGACAATTTCTAATGAACAAAGATATTTACTTCCTATAAAAGAAAGTAAGAATTTGCTATCAACTTAATCCTGTGGGTTGATTTATTTTATTCTACTTACTATATTTTCAAGGTGACTTTTATTTCTCTAAAGCAACTGAGAAAATGAAAATGGGTACATTATGTTTCTTCATCCAAAAGCACTTTGACAAAATAGTTAATACTCCAGCAAATCTCTGTATAAATGAAATTTGCTTTGTAACAAATACGGTATGGTTAAAGAGAAGCATACATAGTTGTAGATGATTTATTTCTTCATATAATATACTTGAAATGCCTCATGATCTATAATTACTCTCAGGAATTTTCAATCAAACATTATTATGGGGCTTCCCTGGTGGCGCAGTGGTTGAGAATCTGCCTGCCAATGCAGGGGACACGGGTTCGAGCCCTGGTCTGGGAAGATCCCACATGCCGCGGAGCAACTAGGCCCGTGAGCCACAACTACTGAGCCTGTGCGTCTGGAGCCTGTGCTCCGCAACAAGAGAGGCCGCGATAGTGAGAGGCCCGTGCACCGCGATGAAGAGTGGCCCCCGCTCGCCGCAACTAGAGAAAACCCTTGCACAGAAACAAAGACCCAACACAGCCAAAAATAAATAAATAAATTAATTAATTAAAAAAAACCCACTTTATTATGGATCATTGAATTGTATCTTAATCTTTTTATAAGGATAACATTTTTATGAGATAAACCTTTTTTGCCATATTTTTATAATGAATTCACGTATTCGCTTATTCATTGCTTAATTCTCTCTGATATCTCTCTCCTCCCTCTCCTGCCATCCCTTCCCTTCTCTCTCTCCCCTCTCTCCCAAGATTTACATGACATGTGCACACATACACACACACACACACACACACACACACACACACTCACTCAACTATTTCTGTTCTAAACAAAACCAGAGAGCATGCCTAGGGGAACAGGGTATATGCCTTTCTTTACTACAGTCTATGAGCATGTTTTAAAAAGCTATTCATTGAACTCTACTTATTTATAATGCACAAAACACTGACAACAAAACCAAAAGAGTTCAATTTGATTTGTTTTAGTCACACACAGATTCACTTCTATGTAAATGTCCCTAAAAGATATTTAAAACAGTTTTATTTTTTATTCTTCCATAACCACAGAAATTTAAATGTATACTTTTTGTTATTAATTCTCGAATTTTCATGACATAGGCGGTTTCCTGACAGCGTTGGTATTAAGAGAAAGATTTAAATCATATTTAGCATCTGTCTAATTTTGCAAATTCTAAGCTAAACAGTATCTATCATAGGATGAGTTGCATCCGTATGCAGGCATCAGAGGCTATACTCATTACTAATAAATGACCAAATGTGTGAGAATAAATTCAGAGACCTAAGGTAAAACCATCTATGTATTTATAGACAGACAAGGTAAACAAGAAGCACCTCCTAAAGTAAATACACGTGAGACACGTGTCATAAAGTGTTTCGCCTAGGAGAACACATTCTTCGGCTGCAAACTTGTTTCACCTTCATCAATGAGTTTCATTTAAGACATCACTTTGACATTCTGATTTTCATATTATTTACTTAATATTTTACTATATAAAAATAAATATATATTTTTCTATATAATTCTGTTACCCAATAAATGTATGGAAGCATTTCCTTTTTTGTTCTTGGAGAAAGAAAGATACAGTCAGAGAAAGATGGTAATGCATCAACAGGAGGAGAAAAATAAAAAGGACAGATTTAACTGTGAAATTCTGCTTAATAAAACAACACTGCATTTTGCATAATAGGATAAAGCTTTTGTATTCTTAGCAAATATATTCATCTCCTGAGGAGTACTGAAAATATAAAGATAGAATGGAAAAATTAAAGTGAGATTAGCATAACACTTGTTTGATTTAGAACCTATGGGCATCATATCTGCAAACTGGATCAGGGAGGACCTGTCAGTGCTAAAAATCTGGCTAATATAACAAAACCACAGGTATGCCTCTTAGAAAAATGACTTTCTGCTCCTGGTGACTATAACAAAAGCTAGATTGCAAAATGGGGCTGATTAACACTATATTCTAATCATTAAGAGTATAGTTTGCTTTATTCTAGAATAACAAAAATCTCATCATGCCTCTAAGCTCAAAATTAACACATACAAATGTATATTATTGAATATAGTTAAAGTCAAATTTAAAATACACTTGGAATTTCAGATCTACATTTTATCATGTATATATACACTCAAGATCATAGAGTTGATAAAAAAAAATTACCCCTGCTTAAATTTTTGTTTAAAGTGTGGTCTCCTTTCCACCAGGTGTTCAGTCATGTTTCATGAAAATAATCACTATAGCTTTGGACTATAGCTATTGGATAAAGTCAATCACAAATTTTTAAAAGATGCCATAAAAGGGTCTTATAGTACATTATCTACACTCATAGTTGCTTAACAAAGATTTAGCATATTGTAATTTATAATATTCATTGTTATTAGAATATATATCCAAAAGGTTAATTCAAAGCCTTCCATTCTATATTCCATATTTTTGCAAGTTAGATGATGCTGAGTAAGTCACTTTACACATGGATTTAAATTTCCTCGTATACAAAGATGGCTGGATTAGAACATACCTAAGTTCCCATCTTTTTCTAAAATGATATGATAGAGAAATGCTTTTCTCTATGTTAGAGAAAAAATCCTCAAAGAAATAAGCAACTGAACTAGGAAAAGTATCTGTATTAGTTACCACTACAGTAAAAAATATGAATACAGCTTTGGCTACTAGACACACAAAAATGACCCTTAACATTTACAAACTGTCTACTATCTGGTTAGAAAGAACGCTGCCTTTGATAATTATTGACTTATAAAGATTTGCCCTTGAAGTATATTTTTGCTTTCTGTAGATATATTACTTCCTTATCCCACAGAAACACATTTAAAAATATTCTTAAAAAGAATAATCTAGAATTCTTTTAGACATTTGCATTGAGAAGATTGTTCAGAACAACTTAAAAGCAATTCTGCTAGTCAGAGAAGCACAGGGTTATTCAGAAAAGCATATTGCCAAGTACCAATTCGTAGAACTATAACTCCTGGTTAATATATATATTTTTAAAACTTTTTGGCCACGCCGCACGGCATGTGGGAGCTTAGTTCCCTGACCAGGGATCGAACCTACGCCCCCTACATTGAAAGCAGAGTCATAACCACTGGACCACCAGGGAAGTCCCTCTGGTTAACATTTTATAACGATTTGTATTGATATATATCATCAGACTCATATATTTGAAATTAACAAGTCATCCTTTTGTTCCAATACTTAACACATTTAGTATTTTATTTTATAGCAAAAGTAAAAAACAAAGCCCTATTTTGTTTTCAACTATTTAAAAACACATGAGAAAAAAGAAAAATAGTAATAGGATTAAAAATTGCATAAATAATTCCTAATCTTTGCTTTTGAAGTTCAGATAAATTAAATATTTACTTCTTTAATCTTTTATTATTAATTCCTGCTCATAGAATTCTTTCCCACCTAAGCCTTTGCTGCACTTTAAATAAGTGTAAGTACAACCTCTCCTGTAGCCTATGCTTCCTAATGCAGCCCACAGAAATATCTCTTTCCCCTGAACATATCAGTAATATATTTATCTAGCCCTTAACATCATTGCCTAGTATCACATTTATTTTCTCCTGTGCACATAATGACTTTTTTAAAAAATATCTTTATCGGAGTATAATTGCTTTACAATGTTGTGTTAGTTCCTGCTGTATAACAAAGTGAATCAGTTATATGTATACATATATCCCCATATCCCCTCCCTCTTGAGCCTCCCTTCCACCCCCCCATCCTACCCCTATAGGTCGTCACAAAGCCTCAAGCTGATTTCCTTGTGCTATGCAGCGGCTTTCCACTAGCCATCCATTTTACGTTCGGTAGTGTATATATGTCAATGCCACTCTCTCACTTTGTCCCAGCTTCCCCTTCCCCGACTGTGTCCTCAAGTCCGTTCTCTATGTCTGGGTCTTTATTCCTGCCCTGCCACTAGGTTCATCAGTACTGTTTTTTTAGATTCCATATATATGTGTTAGCATACAGTATTTGTTTTTCTCTTTCTGACTTACTTCACTCTGTATGACAGACTCTAGGTCCATCCACTTCATTACAAATAACTCAGTTTTGTTCCTTTTTAGGGCTGAGTAATATTCCACTGTATATACGTGCCAGATCTTCTTTATCCATTCATCCGATGATGGACACTTAGGTTGCTTCCATGTCCTGGCTATTGTAAACAGAGCTGCAATGAACATTGCGGTACATGACTCTTTGAATTATGGTTTTCTCAGGGTATATGCCCAGTAGTGGGATTGCTGGGTCATATGGTAGTTCTATTTTTAGTTTTTTAAGGAACTTCCATACTGTTCTCCATAGTGGCTGTATCAATTTACATTCCCACCAACAGTGCAAGAGGGTTCCCTTTTCTCCACACCCTCGCCAGCATTTATTGTTTGTAGATTTTTTGATGATGGCCATTCTGACCAGTGTGAAGTGATACCTCATTGTGGTTTTGATTTGCATTTCTCTAATGATTAGTGATGTTGAGCATTTTTTCATGTGTTTGTTGGCAATCTGTATATCTTCTTTGGAGAAATGTCTATTTAGGTCTTCTGCCCATTTTTGGATTGGGTTTTTTGATATTGAGCTGCATGAGCTGCTTGTATATTTTGGAGATTAATCCTTTGTCAGTTGCTTCACTTGCAAATATTTTCTCCCATTCCAAGGGTTCCCTTTTCGTCTTGTTTATGGTTTCCTTTGCTGTGCACAAGCTTTTACGTTTCATTTTGTCCCACTTGTTTATTTTTGTTTTTATTTCCATTACTCTAGGAAGTGGGTCAAAAAGGATCTTGCTGCGATTTATGTCATAGAGTGTTCTGCCTATGTTTTCCTCTAAGAGTTTTATAGTGTCTGGTCTTACATTGAGGTCTTTAATCCATTTTTTAATTTTTGTGTATGGTGTTAGGAAGTGTTCTAATTTCATTCAAACAGATCAGTGGTTTCAGACTCTATTTTAGCAGTTGAACACTGATAATTAATAAGAAAGGAAAGAACATTTCAGGATCAGAAGACGGCACTTCAAACATCATATGGGTGAGAAGGAACACGGTTCATTCAGGTCACTCAGCTAGTGCCGTTTACTCCGTACTCTGCCAAAGCACGTTGGGCTTCCTTGACGTTCCTCAATGTGTCACACTTTCCTCTACGAATTCCAATTTGCTAAACCATTTCCCCCACCACCTCACTGAACACCCACTTATCCTTCATGTAAAAGCTTAAATATCACCTCCTCAGGAAGTCTTTTCTTGCCAAGATGGCTATATCCTTCCACTGCACACTGCTGTTTTCTTCCTTAACAATCATTTAAAAATAGAATTTTCCATTAGGCCATATGCTACACGGCTTGTGTCTGCTACCATAATCTTAGGGCTGATAGTACACCTTCAATAATTATTTGCTGGAAGTCAATCTTGCTATGTAGAAAAAGTGGTGAGTATTGAAGCTTGGGATTTTTGTAAGCCACAATAATGAAACTGGAATTTATAATGAAAGCAGTGGGGAATACTGAAAATTTTAAAGATATGTCAGTGACCAATATCAGGTCGGCATGCTAGCATACCTTGTGGGCAATATGGAGAATGGATTAGAGGAGGTCAAACTTAAAACAGGAGGCAAGCATGTAAGGAGACAGAGACAAGATGTAGCGGCAGCTACAATAATCTAGTTGGGAGAGCCCTACCTTTGATAGGAAAATGTTCTGCTAAACCATTTTAGAGGTGGAGCCTCTGCCTTTGGGCCTATGAGCCAGCTGACACCTAGCCCTGAGAGTAGCCTGTAGATCTGCTTTGCATGAATTAAAGAAGGAAAAAGGACAAATGGACCAGAATTTGGAGAAGAATGTGGCTGTAGGAAAGAAACTGAGGAAAGTCCAGAAGAGAGAGCAAAATGAACCTCCTGAATACACTGTCTACCTTCTCGCTCACTGGAACTAGATGATTACTCCACCTTGACTCCAAATTCTGAAATAAAGTCAACATTAATCATGAAAGTTTTTATTTGATAGAATTTTTTTGTGCAGTAGGGTAAGAGATGGGAAATTGAAAGAGGACCTGAGTTCTGCATCAAGGTTGGCACTGGGAAGAAAAAGAAAAAACAAAGATGGCACTAATGGACACTTGGGCCAGAGAAAGGGCCTCAAAAACCAACTGGGTCACATAGAATTAGAGGAAAAGATCCTGGCCCAAATAAAGACTGAAACAGGAATTGTGGAGAGAAGGGTGTAGAATCAAGAATAGCTAAAAAGTAGAATCAATTAAACCTAGTGACGTCTGGCTTCAATTTTTTGTCTGCATAATGTTGGTGTCATTCACCAAGAGTTGAAAAAAATAGAGAAGAACAAATTAAGAGGCAGGAAGAATAATGTTAATCTTGAATCTATTAAATCTAAAGCATATTACTGGGACTTCCCTGGTGGTCCAGTGGCTAAGACTCTGCACTCCCAATGCAGGGGGCCTGGGTTCGATCCCTGATTAGGGAACTAGATCCCACATGCCACAACTGAGTTCGCATGCCGCAACTAAAGATCCTGCACGCTGCAAGTGAAGATCCAGGCATGCCGCAACTGAGGATCCCGTGTGCCACAGCTAAGACCCGGCACAGCCAAATAAATGAATAAAAATAAAAATAAATATAAATATAAAGCATGTTATTGACATCGAGTAAAATTGTTAGCAGACTGTTATATACAAATATCTGTACATGAAAGAGGCTTAAACTGGAGGTAGAGACTCTGGAGTCAATATTTCTAAGTGATGGTTGAAGTTGACCTCTCTTATTTTCACAGTGATAAAAATGTAGAATATAAGGTAAAAATGTAATTCTTAGTAACAGAAATCTCTTCTCTAAAGGGTAGTGTTTTTTATATGTAAGGATAATGAAGATCATAGTAGGTAGGGCTAGGGAAAAATACAAACATATAAATGCATGGAGAAGCACAAAACAATAAAATATGGTATATATCCCACATACACAAGTAGAGAATTATGAGTCCTGCAGTTAGTACTATACTGAAGATGATAAATGTTTTACTTTTCAAAATAATAAAACAATGTAAAAGCAAATATGACTCTTTAAGGGTGTCCAATCAGAATTGGGGAGTATTCTGGATTCTTTAAATGCAGGCAATATGAAGTCAAAGATACACAGGTTAACACTTCACCCCTATGGCTCTCTCAAATTCCTATTATCTAAAGCAGGGGTGCCCAACCCCTGGGCCACAGGCTGGTACCGGTCCACGGCCTGTTAGGAACCGGGCCGCACAGCAGGAGGTGAGCGGTGGGCGAGTGAGCGAAGCTTCATCTGCCGCTCTCCATCGCTCACATTACCGCCTGAACCATCACCCCCCCGCCATGGAAAAACTGCCTTCCACGAAACTGGTCCCTGGTGCCAAAAAGTTTGGGGACCACTAATATAAAGATTTTTTTTTTTTTTGGATCTAAGACACCATTAACTGCAAGACACATTTTATGTAACTATTTAAAAGAAAAATAAAACCGCTGTCCATCTAGGACACGATGCTAAAATATCTTCATTATAGTGGGACTTCCCTGGCAGTCCAGTGGTTAAGACTCCGCACTCCCCATGCAGGGGGCACGGTTTCCATCCCTGGTCAGGGAACTAAGGTCCTACATGCCAAACGTGTGTGTGTGGCCAAAACATTAATAAAATTTTTAAAAAATCTTCATTACAAATACATCAATATCAGAGGTAGTAAAATGTGAAATAATGTGACTCTTTAAATCATTAAAATATGTGATTAAGAAGAACCACCTGGTAAACTTAGTGATAACCTTTATTTCCATTTTCCTCAGAATATTTTTTACCGTTATTACCCCCCAATAATATATATTTTAATAATTTTCTGATCTATGAATACTCTAATGAGGGAGCAGATCCAGATTACTATTGGTGCCAAGATATCCAAAAAGTCCAGATCTTTCAGTGCCTATGAGTAATGTTCAATTAGAAGACAAAATCTCACAAGGAGACAATAAAAAAAACTTTTCAGTTCTCTTAATCATCTTCAAATGTGGACATATTTGCAATGACAAGCTGGTTTAACCCATCACTCAGATAATATTTTTATATGTCCTATCATTCTTAGGATGTTGAGAGCAGATTGCACTTGAGACAAAATTTTAAAATATTTCAGTCCAGGAGAGATTTCTTCTACCTAAACCTTATTCAGAATATCCATTTGCAGCCTAGGCTGGAGATGCTTTTGTCCTCTTGCCCAAAGTATCCTGCCTAAAATTAAAGATATCAGAAAATTAAAGTAGTTTCGTTAACAACCCCATATCTGGTTCTGTAGGCTCTTCAGAATGGGGATGGGGTCTCGTCTCCTATTTAATCTGGGCACTCGACTGCTGGCTGAGAGTGGATAACGAATCCTGGTCAGAAACCTTATTTTACTATTTATGTTGCAGAGTTCAGATACGTCATCTTCAGAATCTAACGTGATGCTACACAGCTGCTGCTCCGTCGTACGACCCAGCAAAGAAAAAGGTCACCCGGCAGAAAGAAGAGGAGAACCTGACTTTTACGGATGATGAGACAATGACTTGATATGTGATGGTGGCACCTCAAACAACAGTGAAAATCTAGACGGATGATGCCTCCACCTAAAAACCGTCTGTCCCTCTGTCCCCCTCAGTGGGGAACTTGAGACCTAAAGCTACCAACGCCCAAATAGGTGACTGTGCATATGAACGCCATTTGACTATTTTACTGTCTTTATTGGAATAACTTAACTATTTCAAATAGCTTCACTGTTCATTACAGGGCTTTCCCAAAAGACCTACCAATTTTTCAGTGGAAAGCATCAACAGACAGCTTGTGCACTAAGAATCGTCCTCTCACTTTAAAATCCTCGCCTTGTAGCTTCCACAGATCTTACATTCTGAAACTATTTTATCTAATCCCAATCCCAATCAAACCTTCAAACTGAAATATCTGCCTTAAACCAAATTCAAAATCTCTATAAATCCTAGCTTGTTCTTTCCCCTCCGAAAGACAACCGGAGTTCCTAAGAGGTGGCGTTTCCCCCTCACTTCAGTAAGCAATAAACTGAGCAATTTCTTATCAAAAGGTTGGGGAATCAGCATTTGACACAAATATCATGGCTCATTCAAATCTACTAATTATTCAGACAAGTTGTGGTCTTTTCTAATTGTTTTCTTTACTAATTATTCAGACAAGTGTAGGTTATCCTAGCATACTAAGGTGTATGGTTAGAGAAAAAAAGTGGTCCTCATAAGAATGAGACCCCCAATTCCACTGTAAACTTTCGGAAATTTTGGTTAATAAGATGGAGAAGCAGAACATAAATAAAGATGCTAGATGCTATAGTGACACCTGATAAAATGATGCTATTAAAATTTTATAATCCAAGGAAAAGGGACTCTGTAATTGTTTTTGGTGTACATAATTACAACTTAATTTGTTGTAATAGTGTGAATGTTCATTATTATTTCTCTCTTTTCTGCCTCAGGCACTGTAGAAAATTATGTTTCATGTCAGTGGTTATTTTTCTTGTTGGTGAACAATTTTAAAAACATAAATATTCTACTTCTTCACAAGAAAGACCAGCATTAGTTTTCTTAATTACTTGTTCATTTCGATTGTGACAGCTGATGTTGCTGGCATTATTCAAGCAATTGCGTGGAGATGTCACCACATAATTGTACAAGGCCATGAAATTCTATATTGAGACACATATTTTCTTTCTAATTGCTCCAGAAAAACTATGCTGAATGAAAGAAATCTTTTCCTTTGACTGTATCCTCTAATGAACTTGGGCCTTTGACTGCCCTTTTGCACAGGAGAAGAGAGTTTATAACAGTAGGAAATGCTACAATAGCAGGTTACAAGTAAATTCTATGACTTCATTAAAATTGTTGTCATTTAATATTAAATTAGGTCAGAATGTGTAAACATTTTTCAGCTATAGTTATTAGACCTTAAAAACGGTTTCATCTAAAAGCTTTCTTTGTAGCTGAAGCAATCCTCTTGAAGTACAGCAAAGTCTGATGGGTGAAATAGCCAGTCACTTTTAAATTCACAAATACAAATAACTTATTCTGTTGGCAACAATAATAAAGAATAAAATAATTAATTTCAATTGTGCTTACTAAATGGAGCTGGTCAATTTCTGATTAACAGGCCTATTTCTACTACAAACTAATTGTGCGATATTGACCAAAGCCATTAAAACTCTGAATATTCATGGAGAGCAGAGGCAGGAGAGGCTCCACTTCATAATATGTGAAATTCTCTTTCAGTTAGGGCCTTTCTTCTGTCATTTAAAGATGCCATTTAATATCATGAACCAAACACCGAAAACAATGCACCCAGGTGAACATCATATTGAAAACCGGTAAGTTTGAAATTTTAAAAATGGAATTGAAAGCAAAGTATCAAATTAATGAACTAATTATTGGTCAATCAATAAATTTATCAGCCAAAACCAAGAAATAAACAAAAACCATTAAAATTTTGGTCTATCCTGAAAATAGATGTTACAGCCAATTGTACAGTCTTGAGTTTAAGTAATATCATGATCCCTATACCCTACCAGTAGGCCATAAATAAATAACTGAATTTTCAAGAATGATAATTAGTAAACTTTCTCACAGCTCTCCTTTTGTTTATTCAGTCATTTGCAAGAATCTGGGGGAAGGAATATGGGGAGAAATATAAAAATTATATAAAAAGTATTTTAAAATATACTCCAATTTTGCAATCTAGAATCCTTATGAAATGATACTTTCCGGATAAAGTTTATGAAGAACTAAGAAACTGTTTCCTCTTAACATATTAAAGAGTTAAATAAAAACAGTTCAGATAGATATATTTCCTAAGTGAATTTTATAGCTTACCATCTTATCAGAGTATGCAGACTATAATTTTTTTCTCAATGATTCAAGGCTATAATAATTTTTAAATGCAATGGAATATACTGCAATACAGTAATGCCTCATGACCTACTGATGAAGATGGCGATGTCTGTTCTTACATTTAATGACCCCATACTATTCTGCTTTATGACTTTGTCTACTTTTCAAAGCTTTTTTGCCTTTTCCTCTTGCTTTTTTGCTAGTGGTATTTATTTTTCACCACGTTCAGCATGTCTGCTTAAAGCAACCCTTTCCCCTTTTCTAAGATGTAACTATGATTTTCACTGGGCTTGGAAAATATATAACCAAATATATTAGATTTGTACTATGTAAAATCAGAAGCCGCAAGATCCAGAAAGATAGTGAAAAAACCCTGTCATTTAATGTTAAGATCTGGGTTAATATTGGCTATACGAACTTCAGTAAGTTTTTAACCATAGAGTATTTGCTTCCTCTACTGTACTTGGGATATATTAACACCTGTCTCAGAGTGTTATTGTGATAATTTGATGAGATAACATATTTGAAGTCCCTTGTAAACTGTAAAGCTGAATACAAATGTATGACAGGGTCACTATCATTATTATCAGAACACGATCGCCATCTAATGGCTACCAAGCAGATAACAGGTACTATAAGCCTTTCAAGGCAGAAAAGAGCAACAGCCCCAGGGGATGAAACCCAGGAAATGACTTTTGTCACAATTTTGTCCTCACTATACTGTTACTCAAACACTGTATTACAAAGGAACATTTTTCACTTTTGTTATAACTGCTTTTTCTAGCAACTAAACATCATTGAGAGCTTTGTGAAAACATTAGGTAGGCATCAAGTCACCATGGTGTAATTTAAACCCTACTTCTGCCACTTATTATCTCTGCAGTCCTGGACCAATAATAACACTCTCTGGAGTGTTATTCCTTCATTATCTCCATTCCTTCATTATCTCCATTCCTTCATTATCAAAGCAAGAATAGTAATAATTTCTAGAGAATTGTTGTTAGGATTAAATGGGATAATCCAAAGTGCTTATAAATTATAGCTTACAAACAAAGCAAAAACAGAAACATGTAAGTGTCTACACCAGTGCCTGGGACAACACAGATGCTCTAGTAAATAAATATAAGTAAGTCTCAGCTTCTTGCATGAAGTCAAAGGCAGACATTTATAAGTGATGCTTGTAACTTAGTAAGTTAATAGAAAGAAGAACCAATTTAAAACAAAAGCTTCAGTGTACTTGTGATCTTAAAATTTTATATGAATTAATTTTATTAGTCAAAAAAGTCATAATGATTAAACATAGAGCATTCAGAGTTAGCAAAACTTTGTTTGGGTTCCCCTGGGATATCCACTACCTGTAATGTGTTATCAAAGTTTAAATTTTCTCAAATGTGCAAGGGGTTATTTACCTCATGGAATTGGCACATAGATTCAATAAATGTTATTTATTATTCTTCTATTATTTTATTTAATGCTACAATGTAAAAGTTTTGAAATAAATGATAGTCACAAAATTAATTGTTGTGGCATTCTATAATTAAAGTTTGAGAAATACTATACTTGCAAATGTAGTTGAGAGCTTCCACTAATAGAGACTGGAAATATCACCAAAACTGGCAAAATCAGATTCCTATTAATGCTCAGGTACATCATATTTTATCATGGATATTGCAAAAAAATAGTATTTTCTATAGTTCTTAAAACATATTATCTGCTAGACATGTGACAGAACATTCTACTCTGCTTTAAGTTATTATTCCTCACAACAAACTTACGAAGCAGATACTTTTACTGTCCCTATTTTCAGATGAGAAAGGGAAACTAGAGAGATTAAATAATTCGTTCAAGTTTACATAGCCTGACTGCAGCTGAGATTTGTCTAACTCCAGAGTCCAGATTTTTATCCACTATGTCATAATTCCAAAATTAAGTGTCATGTTCTTAGCTTTATACAATCATATTGAAAATAACTTACACACACTTTTTCTGACCGAGACATGCCAAAGCTTGTAAAAACTTACAGTTGATTTTTATAATTTTCCCTGTGTGAACAATGTTGCAATTTGTACATTACCATTCAAAGCCACTAGGGTTTCATCTCGGCTCTGCTGTGCTATTATCCATTAAAAATTAATAACAAAAATTACCTCCTTAATTAACTCACTGCAGAATTTTATATTGCTTGTTCATCAAACTCAAAATAATTTGACAACTACTTAATTAATTCCTAACTGGTATCATTGGACCATTACTTCCCTATTGGCATCAGGACATATACCAAGAGATACTGGCCCCAGGTGTTTTTAGATATACAGTCCAAAATAAATAATAAAAACAATAAAAAACTTCTTCACCCAATCATCCAAATGACCATTACATTATTTTCATCAAAGAATGATAAATAAGTAAAATATATTTTCAATTGAGTAACTCAACTGCAAATTGCAAACATCAAATTTAATACAAAAGAACAGACTGGCTTTCTCTCTGAACATAAATGATTTACATTAATAAGTTTTAAAGTATTTACCAGAAATTTATTCCTTCTCTGAGAAATTCTATTTTAAATATGTTGTGGTATATTGGACACATGACTAATATCTGAAAAAATATTTTCATGCATTTAACTATTGATTTTAACACAGAAATGTACCACCTGTAATAAGCGAAGTGACTTAATTTTTGAATAATCAGTACTAAGAAAACACCATTTAAAATGACAGATAATAAAAATTCAAATCAGAAAGCATATTTTTAAATATACAGACTAATGATGAAGTATTAAGAAATTAAGAACTACGAAAAATAACCAACGATGGGACAAATTTTTTGACAAGGAATTCAAGATTTCAAGAGAGTTAAGCAATTTGCACTGGGCTCTTATTTTATTCTAGGCAACTGTGAAAGGCGCTTTACACGTAAATACGTCACCCATTTGGGTAGGATGATATTTTGAGATAGACAGTTTTATTGTCAATTGACAAATGAGGGAAAAGGGCTCAGAAAGATTGGATCACTTGCCAAGGCTACCGTGGCAAAGCTGCTTTCCTAACTTGGATGTGTCTGTCTCTAAAGTGCCTGCTCTCTTTTGATATTAATTTGTGGTTTCTTTAATTTGAATGAATCTTTAAAATGCAACTTCCTCTCAGAGAGTTACTGTGAGGATAAGCTGAGAGAGCTTAGGCAAAGAGCATGGCTTATTACAGGCATTCAGTTTTCCTTCCTATCAACTTAGATCTCCAGCTACTAATTGCTAAAGGTTATACACAACCCACTCCTAGTATTAACAAAAGAAAGAATTGGAGAAATAGTATTTTAATGAATATGTTCCAAACAGGTAACATCAAAATGTGTTTTAGCCTCTTTTCCTTTCAACTTTAACTCATTTAGTTAATTATGATGCTTCACTGTCAAATTAGCCAGGTGCATGCTTCCCATCAGCTTCTACCACTATGAAGGTAATACTAGGAGCAGCCTCAATAGACATGTGACCTTGCTGTAGTTCACTGTGCTAAAGAATAGGTATAGATTAAATATTCTAAAACCAAAACTCAAATTCTTATTCTTTATCGAACAGTATGCACTGTTTGATATTTAACTGGTGTTTTGATCACTTCTATTTGTAGAAAACTTGTCTTTTTCTGTTACATAAGGGTTACATTTTGCAAACAGTTCATTTTGGAGGACTCACTGGGAAGTAACACTGCTTAATATTAAATGTTCTACTAGGCTTTATGGTAATTACCTTACGTCTGAGGAAGATGCTTGACATCATTTACATTAACTATTTTCAACATTAAAATTAGCTGAGGAATATGAACTATGGACAAGGAACTAGATTTTATTTTTGGATTAAGCAAGCTCCTCGTGAAGCTCCTAGCTTTTGCTACACTGATGTGTCACCTTTTAGAATTTCTTCTGCTGAACTGGTAACATGGTGCTACCAGCTTGCATTGAAAGGAGTTGCTGAGGAAACTATTGATATCAAATAATTTATACCTTATAAAGACATGTGAGCAAAATATCTTTCAGTTCTTAGTAACAAGAATTCCTTTATTTTAAAAAAGGCATTGACTGATTGACTGAATGATTGATGGTATATATTTTTAATCATGCAATTGGTTCTGTTTCTTTCTTCACATATGCTAGTAGTATACACCAAGTAACATTTTTGGGTCTCTGAGGTAATACTAGTATACATTTTGTGTGCCAATCTTATCTGTGGCTTCATTTTATTTTTCATATCCTTCTTTAATCATTACCCTATTTTTCTTGAATGATTATTTTGTAAGATGCTTAAATTAACAGAAAAAAATCCTAATCACAAAAATTTTAAACTACATAAAGAAAACTAGGCAAAAATATATTTCTGGTATTTTTCCTTTGACAGATTATGTAGTTCATAACATGCATTTCAGGGTAAATAAAATTTTAAGGGCACCTGTTTGAGTCTTAGAGATACTAAATGCTAGTAAATCTTGTTCATACTTTTATTTTTCAAAAGGCTGTTGAGGTATATCTAATCAACAACACTGCTAATATCTTGCATGACTCAATCTGTGGCAAAAACACCACCATATCAACATGAATAAGACAGTAAAGAAAGATAAAAAGTGGGAAGGTCACTAATATACTTTTTAATTTATCAAAGTATAAATGATAGCATCTCATATTTTTTAATTAAAAAATAACTGTTTGGTCATATGTGCATTATAAATGATGCATTAAACAGAAAAACAGTAAATATAATAATTTACCACAGGGGAAATGGAATGTCTGGTATTAAACAAATTGATAATCCTATGTTTAAACATGATGCATATTAGTTGAACATAAAAAAATTTCCAGAAAAGTAATTTAAGCATTAATTGAAGAAAACATAATAAAAGACATCTGGAAGGCTTATCCATAGGCTTTTTAATCTAAAATCTTAGCTTTTATATTAGAATTTAAAAGATAATATTAAATAATGCCAAGATCAGAGTAAATTATTCAGAATAGTTGCTTTTATTTTTCTCCTTAAGGCAAGTCTCCTTTCGGGAACTCATTTTGAATTCATACACCTTTTTTTCATTGAAATTGTCCTTTCTTGCTTTCATTAAAAAAAAAAATAATATCCACTTACTGCACTTTAAAACAGATATTTTATTTATACTACTATTTATTCATACTACCTCTTTTTTTAGGAAGGAAGTGTGTTAATTTAGGACTCCATAGATATATTTACATATTAAAAGGATTCATGAAACTTTATTCATATTGTTCACTGCACTGGTCAACTTTTGAAAACCTAACTGCAAACTTATAATTCATTTTTAGATGAAAATACAGATAGCAAGAATAAAATAAAAAGCACATTAATAGATGTCCACAGTAACTTAAGTAGTAGAATTAAATGGTATAATTATTTTAGTTTTCAGACTTTTGAAAATGACTTTAATTTAAACCAGTATTTTAGAATGTTTAGTATTAATGAGCTTTTCACCAGTATCATTTATCAATAATGAGCTTCTTATATTCTGATAAGACCTTTAATTACGTTGCTTATAAACAAAACAAATTGTATAAAACCAATTCAACCAAAAATTCTTCTTTCTGAGCTAATGTACATAAACAGATATTTGTGGCTTTTTTCAAACCCCATAATGTGGCATCCAAAGTGAAATAGGTTTTCCTTTTATTAAGTAACATTAAACAAACCCAAGTCACTTTAAGGACTATCTCACTTATTATAACTGTACTTCAGATATGCAAAGTAACATCATTTATCTTATGAACAATCTGGTTAACTCAGTTGATTCATAAGGTACCCTAGTTCTGGTTTCAACCAAGTTATCTACACCTTGAGGCAGATTCAGGAGATTCATCATATTTGTTATATCATTTTTTAAAATAAACTAACAAAGTACATTGCACTCATTATTTTATAAAAGAGAAATTAAAGTTTACAAATGTTCATTTTTGTTCCCAAGCAAATAAATTGAGCTAACTCTTTTACATTTTTAAGGCATTCTTTGCTCTTTATCATGGCTGCCTAACAAACACAGCTGAGATGTCTATGCTGTCTATATTTCTGCTTACTTATTACTTGGTTTTATTGTTATTGTGAAAATCTTTAAAAATACCTAAAATAGAGAAAACATTACAACTAATCAATGAAAGTTTCACCCCAAGCACCTATTTCTCAGCTTTGATAATTTTCAATAATTTACCAACATTGTTTCATCTATTCCCTTCTCCATACTGTTGGTAAAGCAAATCTCAGATACCATATTATTTCAACCACATGTGTCTCTATGAAGAGTTTTCCTCAAAGACAAAACCAAAGAAAAATATTTAGCACCCAACAAAATAAAAATAATTCTGTGATAATAATTCCATCACTACTCAAACTTCTCTGATAAACTCTGAAATATATTTGCATAGTGTTTTTATGTTTTGACACAAAGATGTCACATGGTATTTGCTACTTTTAATCTACAATACCCCTCCCCTTTTTAACATGCCATTTATTTGTTGAAGAAACCAGACCATTTACCCTGTAGAATGCCCCCTATCTATGTTTGCTTGCTGGCAATCCCATCGTGCCATTTAACATTCCCTCTCTCCTCATCCCAATATTTCCTGTAAAATCATTATTTAATCAAGAGACAAATAGATTTAAGTACTTGTGGGCAGGAGTGGTATTGCTGTGTACTTCTCTAGTCATTGCATTAAGAGGGACAAAATGTCTAGTTGTTAACTTGTAGTGAAGTTAGTGATCGGTGACTTTAGGTACTGCCCATCTAATTCATCATTGCAAAGTTCTCCACTGATAGTATACCTTTACAATCATGCTATAGCACATATCGACACCATCATTATTCCTTTTAATGACTGCTTAGTGTACCATTGTATATTCAACCAATGTCCTATTGAAGGACATTTGAGGTTTTCCAATATTTTGTTTTTGCAAATATTTTGCAATAAATAGTTATTTGCATATATTAATTTGTATATTTCCAGCGTGTTAGGATTAAATTATTAGATGTTGGATAGCTGGATCTAAAGATAAATGTACGTATAGTTTTGCTAGATACTGACAAATTTCCCACCAAAAAAGTATACATTGTCACCATGTGTGACTCTTTCAAGATAAATACACATGAATGATGAAATTGTATAAGATATCTGCATAAAAGTGAGAAAAATCTACATTTTTAGAAGAATATCTGTCAAATCAACTGCAGGAAGAATGTCTCAAGAAATGGTTATCCTAAATATACATTTAAGCAGACAAAAATTTTATTTAGCTTTTGATATTAGCCTAAAATAGAGTGTAAAAAAATACATACATTGTTATTTCCTTCTTTTGACAATTGTTACTATGACATTATTTATAATATAAAAATACTGCATGAACAAAAATTCATCATAAAATATTACAGCTGGAAGCCACCTCAGAGATTATGTCTAATTCCTAAAAGTTAAAAACATGGACAATAAATTCCAAGAGGTTGATTTTCTTAAATGTATGCAGTATGACTCAAGATTTTAAAGCTTTAATGTTACTTCTACTTTAACTTGAAAATGACTATGTTTAAGGTATTATTAGTAGTAAAAAAAAATAAAAACTTGCCATTGTAGTCAAATATCTAAATTTGAGTGCACAATTAATTCCTATATCCTACAAAAGGAATAGTTTTGGTATTTGAAGACATTACACTTTATGCCTTAATACAAATTTAAACTATTACAAATATAGTGGGCTCCCTTCTTCATTCATTCAGCAAGAATTTATTTATCTCACACTATAACTCTGTGTGTGTGTGTGTGTGTGTGTGTGTGTTTACGAGTGTGTACTTGTGGTTGCTATTGGTAATTACTGATTTTGAGGTCAACCTTATCACATTAACATTAACCACCACAGTTATTACTGAGGTGGCTAAGATTTGAAACAGTAAACTTAGTCCACAAAACTTGCGTTTGGTTATATAAAATAAATGAAAAATGGGATTATAATTGTTGTCTCCTCCCCAAAAAAAGAAAATATTAACTTTTTCATTAACTGTTTCATTAGAATTTCCCTCTTTGAAAGAACTTTTGTTTTATAATTTTTTTCTTATTTAATAATTATCTTCCAACCAAATTTATATTTTCATAATAGATTATAAGATCACCAGAATAATGTGTCCAGGGTACCTAGCATGTGCCTTGCACACAGAATACAGAAACTGGGGATTGAAAAGACTGAATGCAGCCTAAACAATATTTAGCTTATCAATGAAAGCTAAATGACTTGGACCAGAGTTGTATGATATTGTGCATTTATTCAATATTTACCTGAAGGACGAAGATTCTGTTCCTCTAAAAATTCCAAATCAAGCATTAGATCATCTTCATCCAGTTCACAAGATCCCAAATTATTCAAAACATCCTGAAGAAAAAGCAAAATCAATAGTTAGAGACCAAAACACTGAGAACCTGAGGAAATATCCACATGTAGATGCCATGAAGCGAAAAAGAACTCAAAATTACAAAGGAAATGCTGTAACTGAACCCCAGAAATTGTTTATTTTATGAGCTTTAAAATTATCAGCCCAATAAAAATTTCAATAATTATTATAAAAATTTTAACTCCCATTAAAAATGCACAAAGAGGTTTTTCAAATGTATAGAAGTCTGTGAACTAAAACTTTAGATTCTTTTTCTAATATTTATCTTTCCAATTTGTGTAACAGTCTTCTGACACATTTAATGAATTGTTTCTCAAACAATTTTTGTATACAGGGCCAACCCTGAAATATTAGTTTAAACTATGCCTGGAAGGGAGGGGGAATCCAGTTACTGTTTCCCCATCATTTGCTTTAGATTAGGAGGAATGAATGGGAGAAATAAATATCAATTAGATTAAAAATTAATTATTGATTTTCATAAAGTCATAAATATCAGAGCTAGATCATGTTACCTTTTCATTTTTTCTCAAGAGGGCAAATAGCACAGTAAACTAGAAGAGTATATTGAGAAATCTTGAGGGAAAACAGTGATGTGCAGAGGTAGAAATTCTTGAAGGAGGAATACAGTCCCGATTTGCATATCTGTATATAGATTGGTAGTGAATATGTTAAGAAAGCAAGAATTTACTCTTAGAGACTAGGATGGAAATAACAAAAGTACAAAAAATAGAACATCAAGAAAAGCAACCTAAATGTTAAATGATACCACGACATTTCAGATTACTTTGTCCACTGATTTGAATGTTACCATAATTTATATTTAAAGAAGTAAATATTCATTAGAGAAAGCCTAATGACGTTGTCAAATGGACACCTCAGTTCTTGGGATTGAAAGTAAGGATACTGCACCTTTTAAATAAACCACTCTCACTGTAAAAAATAGAATTAAACATTATTAAACTTTAGAAACACATGTTATCTGTGAATAGAGAACAGTAGTTTCAAAGGTGATAAATATTGCCAAATATAAGTGCTTTTTTCTGTAAATGAAAATTACAGGTAATGATTACTATAATGGGTTGCATTGTATTACATTGTATCTGTATTAATTACAAGGGATTTAATAAATTAAACTATAAACAAAATCAACTGTTTCTTGGAAGTTCTATGATATAATGTGGCAGGGATAACCAGTGAGAATAAGTTGCTTATTTATATAGCATTAAAAAGATGTTATAAATATAGGCAACAAAAGATAGGCTGCCATTCTCAAAAATTCAAAACAGAATATTGAAACAACAAAAGAAATATAACTGAAGTTGATTGTGGAAAATTAAGAGTTTAGAAAAGGGAGATGTTATAAGGATACTAGTATTATTAGGGTTTATTAAGCAGTATCGAAATAAGATAATTTTAGTCAGGTAGTCAAGAATACATTGGTAAAAAAAATTGTTTAATGGTGAAAGTGTAGTAATTGATACAGCTCCAAATTAGCCTAAACAATTTTATACTTGTATTTTGAATTTCATTGACCAACATTATTATGGTCCTAACTGTTTTCATCCAAAATTCATAAACTGAAGTCTTAACCCCCAGTACCTTGGAAGGTGATTATTATTTTTTTTTTTTTAAAGAATGTTTTGCTCATTTCTTTTAAATTTTATTTATTTATTTGTTTATGGCTGTGTTGGGTCTTTGTTTCTGTGCGAGGGCTTTCTCTAGTTGCGGCAAGTGGGGGCCACTCTTCATCGCGGTGCGCGGGCCTCTCACTGTCACGACCTCTCTTGTTGCGGAGCACAGGCTCCAGACGCGCAGGCTCAGTAATTGTGGCTCACGGGCCCAGCTGCTCCTCGGCATGTGGGATCTTCCAGGTCCAGGGCTCGAACCCGTGTCCCCTGCATTGGCAAGCGGATTCTTAACCACTGCGCCACCAGGGAAGCCCCGGAAGGTGATTATTTTTGAAGATAGTATCCTTAAAGAAGAAGTTACAGTTAAATCAACTCACAAGTGTGGGCCCTAATCTAATATGACTGGTGTTCTTATAAGAAGAGGATATTAGGACAGACAACACAGACAGAGGGGCAACCGTGGGAGGACACAGGAAGAAGGCAGACATCTGCAAGCCAAGGAAAGAAGCTTCAGGAGAAACCAAACTTGCCTACACTTTGATCTTAGACTTCCAGCCTCTAGAACCGCAAGAAAATAAATTTTTGCTGTTTAAACCATCCAGTTTGTGGTATTTTGTTATGGCAGCCCCAGCAAACTTACACAACCAACAACATTTAGAAAGCAATGAAGATCGGAACAAAGGAAATAAATGAGTGCCTGGCATATGTTTTTGTAATTATGCCAAGTAAGGGCATCTTCTTCAATGTAAGCTTCTATGTTTGCATAGCATTTCTCCCTTTCATTTGCAATCACCCAACTCAATCCACCTAGCTATAGAAGAAGATACCGGGTTCTTACATGAGCCAGACTTCCTGTCCTTGGTGGATGGTCCAAGATGGGCATTTTAACCAAATTTGCTGATCATGGCCCTCTCAGAAAAATGAGAAAAATTTCTGTTTGGTGATAGATATTGCAAGATGCACATCACAGGGGCCTTGGATTTCATTGCATGGTTAAGACCAGACTAAGTCTACTGGAAAAATGACAAGTGTCATAGTAGTAGATCTTCTGGTTCCTGATTCCAGCAGTTCCTGAGGTCCAGCAGCATACATGATCTTTTCAAGGTTGGATTGTTCAACCCTCTTCTGAATTTTAACAGTTAATACATCCATCCTCAGTTTAAAAATAAAGTTTAAAAAGATTTTATTTTTGTAACAAGGAAATACTTAAAAACTCTGCCACCATTATCCCATTTAATGTAAGAAAGTAACACCAACAAAGTGAACAAATTAAATTTGGAAAATTCACTACATTGTTTTGATTTTCTCATTTTGCAGGTGACCCTTGACATTTAGTCTAGCAGGAGCCCATCGATCACTGGTCTAGAGGAGGTGCTCTTCAATATACTTATTCGAAATTGCCTTGCTTTGATATCTTGCTTACAAAGCAACTTTCTTATTAATGGAGTGGAGTCTCTGAAGTTGGTGAAACATCATACAAAAAAGAGAGTAGATGCAGCGTGATGTTACAGAAGAAAAGTCAGTGTGAACTCACAGACCTAAAAGAAGTATCTTTTCCAGATCTCTCCTTAAAAAAGACCAATAGCAGCAACAGTGCTTTTGCCCTTAGCCAGCACTTACGGGAAGTCCAGATACTCATTACCCAGTATCCACCAACAAAAAAGAACCAGGGGTCCTTAATTATTAGGGAAAAAAAGAAGGAAATAAAAAATACAGACTATTTCTGGAACATTCTTTTGTTGCCAGAAAACAAGATCTGTCTAAAAAAAAAGTTGGAGGAAGTTTTGAAAGGCTAAGAAAGCAACCTAAATGGCTTCTCCCTGGCTAATTTTTGACATTATGAGCATCAAAAAACAAACAAACAATAATCATTATGGCTAAATGAAACAATCTGAGTCTGTCAAAAACTAAGAGTTACTCAAACAGAAAAGTTAATGTGAAGGATATAAAGAGGCATTAATGATATATACACAAAAAACACAAACAGGGTAGAATATCTTCAATGTCTATTGTTTTTAATAAATAGCTAAACATACGGGTATTTTTTCTAATCTTATGTACGTTTATAATATGAAGACATGCACTTTTTTTGATCTGTGCAAGGAAAGACTTGTACGTAAAGTAGTAGCATCAAAAGTAGTTCTGTACCAGGGATAGAAAGGACTGACCAGCACTAATGGTCACACATAACCACCAAGTGGAAAAGGAGTCCAGCATTTAATTAATACTGATAGTCAGACCCTGTATCTAAAAGGGCACAACTGTGTGCTTCAGACATTTGATATATTAATGGAATATCTAGAAGTGATAACTAACAATAGTCTCTCATCCTCTGATAGATAAAAACCTAGGTAGCTCTGTATAATAAAGATAGAATAATGAAAGTCCATGGGTTTCTAATAACATGAATATACCAGGCATATATATCATAATAACAGGAAAACTGTTTATATAACAATTGCTGTTGAAACTTTAAAAGCAAATAATTTGGGAAGGGAGCACCAATATTGCACAAAATTAAAAGCTGGGCTTGAATTTTAAAAATAAATAAAGGCATAAGGACATAGAATGTAAAGTTTAATTGAAAAAGGAAAGTCCAACCTGATGGTCAGAATCTTGAGTTTGAATCGTCTCTGAATGCATAACAAATTCCAATGACTACACAAAAAATTATCTAGTCAACAACCCAGAAGGTGCAAATTTAAGAGAAGACTTTTTCTTTTAAGTCTAGTATAATAAGTAAGTCCTAGGGAAGTGCAAAAATAGACTCAAGTATTTCTGAAATCCCAGTGAAAGATGAGAAGTTTCACATTAGCAAAGAGAACGAAGGCAAATGGTAAAAGGAAATGTAAATTCCTAGCATGAGCACATTTGTAACCAGTTTTAGGGTAAGCATATTGATTTGCTCTGTAATCATTGTAAAGTGCATAATTTTCTTCTTTAAAAGTGGCTAAAACATTTAAGACAAATTGATACGTTAGGCTTGGTGTTGTAATGAAACACCGAGAAAAATTTTATTATATAATATCTAAACCAATGCTTAAAGGCCATGGAAAATTTAATTTAATACATATTCTAATTTATTTTTATGTAAGATTTATGTGGGTATTATGAGAAGAGTTGATTATTTAATTGTAAGGAAATACTAATTTTTTACTAATTCATAATATTAATAAACTGGATATTAAATGAAGCATAATTATTACTAAGTATTCCCTAAGCAGACATTTAAAAATCTATCAAGAATACTAATTAGTCATGAAATCTCCCAAATGACTTTAAGCCATTAAGAGTAAACTAAGTAGTTATTAATGAATTAATTCAAAAATCAATTTTCTAAACTCTGGGGATTTAACAGTGAACCTAACAGGCATGTTTTCTTTCCTCACAGAAACTAAAGATAACTGTATTCTAGTAAAGAAATACCAATCTCTTTTATCAATAAATAAAGTAGGTACCATTATTTATAAATCAGTCTCTTGTGTTTCGTTACTGTGAATTAGTTCTCCAGAATTTGGTTGCTACTGGCTGAAAGAATAAAGTTGAACTTCTGAAGCTACAGAGTTGAAAAGACAAGCTCTGATCACACTATTAATATGTAACCATCCCATAACCCTTTAGCCTTGTCTTTTTATTGCAATAAAGATAATAATTATGATCCTGTGAAAAATATACAAAGCTGGGACATGTTACTACATAGGAAGTGTTGCCTATAGAAGAAATAATTCCATCAAAGGAAATTATTAAATTATTAAAACATTCGCTAATTGTGGTATTATAAAGATGTTACTAATTGCATTTCTATGCCGTTATATTTTAGTCAAAGCACTTTCCAAGTAGCCTTAAAATATCTAAAAGACAAGATATGAGATGCTCTAGACTTCAATACTTGTTTATGTAATTTTTAATGACACAATAGAACTGCTCTGATCATTATTTAGTCTAAAAGTGAAGAGAGAATTATTCAAATTATTCAAGTTAATAAGGGACAGCCAATCTAGTTTACATTCTTCTAGTCATTCTCCATTATGATCAGGTGCTGCTAGGATATGTGTTTCATTCTCTACTAATCTAATCATAGGAGTTTTCACAGATTGACTAAAAAGAAAATGTCATTTTATTATCGAAAACAGATGATGTAGCTATTGTAGAAGACCCTCAGTGAAACTTTCCTGTCTAAAATACATTCTGAGACTGGCTTTACAATTAATTACATTGGCTTTTTTTAATCGGGAAAAAAATATAAAGCCAAGTAACTTGGTATACATCTTTAAATAATTCGTATTATCCCAGAAAGATAATTACATGAATTGTAAAATATGAGAGACACAAAGGGACAAGGTACAGAAATCATCCAAAGCAGACATCTGAATAGGCTGGGTACATACATTTTGATAAAAGTTGAGTTGTTCACACCCATAGATGCAGAGGAAAAGAGGATAATACACCAATACATGCATATAATTTTAATGATACGATTTCACTGCTATTTTTTGGAAAGAGAAATTAAAATGACAATACTTTGTAATCACTGCTCTGAGGAGTTATTTGGTTTTGATTTCCTGACTGGATAAATAAAGCATATTCAATCACTACAATACAGTTACCTTCACCTTTCGCCATGGTAGACACAAAGTATTTCCAGACACAGTTTGCTCTTTGCTAGGTACTAATTAACCTCATGGTTCTGCATACATCAAAATACATTTTTAATAAATATTTTCAAAAATTTGTCTTAATTCTTTCAGTCCTTACTCATAAGGCTTCCCATTACAAGTCCAAACACATACACAACACATATTTTGTTTTGATTACGCATATTTTTTCATATTTAAATGTAAAAAAAATAGCAAAATGAGATTCCTAAAGCTATGCCCAGAGCTGCTAACTGTACTCTTTACACTAATAAAAGGTAAATGATTTTATGTTATTCAAATAGTACGGTACTAAAATACTAAAGCTGAAAAATCATGTTATAATATTTCACTTTTTTAGGAAAAGTTAACATTGATATGGATTCATATGTCCATAGATTTTATGTGGATTTTAAATCTATATCTGAATTCATACAAAATTTTAAAGTAAACTCTGAACATTTTCATTTTAATCTATGCAAGGGAATAAATTAAAAGTAATTTTTATTATTAAGTTATAAAAATAGGAAACTAGGGAGTATAAATATATAATTAGCAAACTCCACGATTCAAAATTAAAATATATAATGATTATTAGTTTAAAAATGCATTTTTTTCTTCTCATCATTTAAGATACGGAGAAAAAATAATGTCTCTTGGGATTCTACTTTCATGACAAAAGAGAACCAACATTACAGATGCTGTCTCTTTGATTCTGCACTTGACTACATCAGTTTGTGTCACTGTCAATAAAGCAACACAAATAAATAATTATTATATAACACTCAAGTCCAATGAAAGCAAGATACAGTCAATAAAATACCACAATTACATTGTGTGTAATTGGCTTGAGTTGAACGTGGTAATGTGGAAAAGAGTGCTATCACAATTAAAATATTTGGAATTCTAGTATTTTTGTGGGATAGGCAGGGTGGGAGGGAGATGCAAGAGGGAAGAGATATGGGGATATAATATGTATAGCTAATTCACTTTGTTATAAAGCAGAAACTAACACACCATTGTAAAGCAATTATACTCCAATAAAGATGTTAAAAAATATATATATATATATATATATATATTAGAGTGAGATCATTATTTCTACTCTTCATTCTTCTTTGTGTACCAGGGGAACTGAGCATTCCACAGTTAGGAAGCGTACTTCATTATATTCTTATTGGTGTACCTGTCAACTTTTTGCCAAGAACCATTCTAATCCTTCAACTTTCACTTATAATTCTTTCTACATACTACTCTGAGATTACTCTCATTGAAGTAATCAATAATTTGTATATATTCCCTCATTGCCTAACACATGAAAAGATGACAATGGTGTATGTCTATAGAACAAATACTAACTCTATTGTCGTTCAAAACCCAACAATCTGATCTGTATCTGTCTCTCCCAAATTGCTTCCTGAAAACTTATTATTAAAAACCAATATATTCATTGATTGTTTCCTGGAAATGCCATTTGCATTTCTTTCATTGCACTGAGGCTATCCCCTTGCCCCAAATACCTAAAGAGCAAATACGAAGTAACATACTTATACTTTATTGTATCACAGGCATTTTTTTTTACAACATTACTTATAACAGGTGCTAAAAAAAATGCTTTTTGATAATGATAGGAAAGTTTAAAAGCCTTTCCCTTAAAAACTCCCTTTATGTGCAATATATCCTGGTTTTCATAGAACATAAGACCACCATAAGACTCGGTGCCACATGTGAACAGAGTTCTTGTGTTTTCAGAATCTCTAGTGCTGTGCTGTATCATTATAGTATATGGAAAATAATATCTCATCTACCTAATAATATCTTATTTACGATATTATAATAATATCTCACTTAATTATCTGGGAATGAGATGTCTTATTGCCAAACTCTTTTGATGACAAAAAATAGCGTCCTTTTTAGAACATCAATGTTTTAAAACTATCAGATGCTTTGGGGAAAATTTATTATCCAGAAAAAGTATTCATGTGTAGTACAGAGGGAATGTTTAAGAACTCTTAATTGCTAGCCCTACACCAGTTTAGTTGTCTAAGATTTCCGAGGTGTGCTTTTGTTGTTGTTGTTAAAGCTATCATTTTAGCCTCATTGGAAGTGCTTACTTTTCACCATTATCAGTGTATATGGCTCTGAGAATTTTATGAATCTTCCATCACTATTCTAGCCAATATACAATGAATTGGAATTTGCCAAAGAAAACCTAATATGTAAGCCTGTTAAACCAGTGACCAGAAAGTGTATCATAAATACCATTCAGATGAGGATAGCTACTCTAGTGAAAAATGGGTATTTTTAGGCACAGATAGATCTCATATAATTAAGCCTTAAGTTTTATTCTAGGTTTATATTTGTATATGGGATATTATGAAATTGATGAATGTTTTACTGATTTATAATTTAAAAATTGTCATAATTTTATTTCTAAAATAGGAATCAAATATATCCAGTGATACTTATCATGCCAACCTTGTGTTAAATAATACAGCATAGTGGGAAATTCAAAAGATTGGGACTGAAAAATCTGATTTCTAACCCTAACCCAGCCACCAAACCAAGTCTGTGAACTGAAGCAAATCATAACCTCCCTGATATCCTTCCATGAAATAAAATATTAGAATAGCTATTCTCTGTAATTCCATTCATATCTAAAATCTTCAAATCTGTAAGACAATTATGAGCTTCTTTCCCCTAATGGTATATACCCAGAGTTAGCCAAACTGCAAAGTCTAAGGGAACAGTCCTCCAAATTTCCCTGACTTCTGACACCAACAGCAAGTTTGGAGTGTTCACAAAAACACCCTCAAGTACAATAATTCAATGGAAGGACACACAGAACTCACTGAAAGCTCTACTCATCATTATTATTTACTACAGGTAAAGGGTACAGGTCAAAAATCAGCCAAAGGAAGACAGAGTCTGGGAGGGTTCCAAATGCAAAGCTTCCCTTGTACACATGATGTATTACTCTCCCAGCATTGACATGTGACAACACAAGCAGAGTACTGCCAACAAGGGAAGCTCACTGAAGCTTTAGTGTCCAGAGAGTTTTACTCGACTTCATTACATAGGTATGATCGATCGATTGATTGATTGCCTACATGGTTGCTCTCAGCCTCAACACTGTCTGACAATAAATGACCTGAAGCTTTCACCGTAAATCATATGCTTGTTTTTCTGATGTGGGCTGCCCCACCCTGATGTTTTCTGATGCGTCCAGCTCCACTCTAAGATCCAGTGTGGTCACCCCTGGACTCTAAACAAAGATACTCCTATCAGGTATGACATAAATTACCGCTCAGAACCTGAGGGCAAAGGTCAGACCTCATTTTGGGCAAAGAGCAGTTCACTACACATATACTGTTTCCATAGACGATGCATGGCTCATGATCTAATTTGGTTTCAAATTACTGTGTTAGATTCCAGAGCCATATCTACAGGCAGAAAGTATTCTAAATTAAGAATAATGACCGAAAGAGAGAAGTTTCCTATCTAGACAATAAATATACAAATGAAAAACAAGGTAATTTCAGCTAATTATATACGATATTTTTTTTAAATCAACATAATATTTACTGGTTGTAGGAGGCAGCTACTCTACATGAGAAGGGCAGGGAAGGCCTTTCTAAAGGTGTCATAAGGGCTGAGGAATGAATTATAAGCAGCTACATGAAAACTGGAAGGAAAAAAATTCTCAACAAAGGACAAAATATAGCATCTACAATGGATGTGAGATTGATATGTGAGTGGGGCAGAGAGAAGGCTGGAATGGTTGGAGCATAGAGGTGAGGTGCGTGGTACAAGAGGTTAGAGGTATGGGGTCTAGATCATTTGATCATAACTTTGAGGCAGGTAAGGAATTTAGAAATCACTGGAAAGTGACATGCTTAAATACACATTTTAGGAAAATCATCCTAACCACTCTGCCAAGAATTCACTGTAAAAAAAAAAAAAAAAAAAAAAAATCCTTAAATATCAAGACCTATTTTTTTAAGGTTACTAGCATTTTACTAGATGTTTGATCATAAATGAGCATGTATAGTTTTGAAAAAGAGCTCTAGACGAGTTTCCTTAAAACTTCTCAAACAGGTATGCCCCCATTTTTGCTATTTTCTATGGAACCTCAAACAAGTAAACTAAATTCTTTAGGCCATGATTCACTTTTCTGTAAAATGAAAGCAAATAATTCCTGATAATCTACTTTCCCTATCTGGAATTCTTTTCACATACAAATGATCCTTCACTATGCTCTTTGATAATGTTAAAAAAAGTCTTGACTTTTCAAATTTTCCTTGATATTTTCTTTCTTTTACGCAGTTGCAAGTTGAACCAAATTTCTTTTATTTATACTTCCATCAATGTTCCAACTAACATTCCATTCCCTTTAGGAAGACTTCCTCATCTTCATGTGGTTAACATTAATTTCTTCCCACATGGTTTGTAATAGTACTTTTATTTACATCATTTTGAAAGTAAATATGGTGCAATTATTCTCCCTTTGCAGTTCCTACAGCACTTAGCACAGTCCTGAGCATATCAATAATTTAACTCAATCAATCAATAATTACTTATTGAGAATTTTCAGTATGTTAGGTACAATGCAAGTAACAAACTGTCTTGAATTTTGAACTTGTTGAATACAACAGTATAGTACACAAATGAGTGCGTGTTCTAACTTATTGAGGAGAAATCCATAGTTATTTAAATACTTTTTATATTTCATTTGTTAAGAGTATCACATTGGAACTATTTTGGGAAGCAATATAATTCCGCTTACTGAATTATTTTCATATTAATGGACTTTGCATTAAGGTACAGAGAAATACAACAGCACAGGCAGACGTGGCACACCACAAGCAATTGTAGAGTACCTTTTTTTCCTTATAAAATTAGAACCTCCTATCTATTTGAAAGATTAAGTTTATGTTCTTTTATGTAATACAGTAAAAAAAATTATATTTTAACAACTAAAATAAAAGCAGTGTTACATGATCTGAGAGAAAGAAGGACAAACATTTCAGCAATATTAATATAAGAACATAACCAGGTTAGAAGTGTTTTGTCACCAAGAGAAATTTCTTTAGTGCTTAAATACCTACAGTGATCTATAAAGCTATATAGTCCCATTTCCTAGCCTCTGAAAAATTAGTTTAAAAAACACAATATTGACAAATACTCTATAATAAAAACGTATAGTCACAAAATAAATATATTCATAAATATCAAATACATGTCAATATTAATTTCACCTAAAATATAGAGAACAAGAAAATATCACTAGGGTATAAATCAGAAAAATATTTGTAGGTGGATGAGAGTCAAGCCAGAAAAGAATCAGCTAATTTCTTCAGTTTGGCATGTTTGCTAACTTATTTTTTTGATATAAAGTTTTTCAAATGAATTTATCTCTCTGGTTAGATCAATACAAAATTTAGAAAAATATTTTTATTTTACCTAAATCACTTGCAAAATTAAAGACAAAATTGGAATATTTTATCCTGCTCATCCATTCACATATCAGTTTGTACTGCATATAGCTGGACTATAAAGAAATTCCAAGTAAATAAAGTGCTTTTACAATCAACAGAAATCTAATGCAGTATTCAAAATCCATGGATATAAACCAATCAATTCAACTTAGTGTATAAGTTAATGTAATTTATATTATAATGACTAGAGGTATATAAATAATGATAAGGATTAAAGAAAAATAAGTTTAGAGAAACATCAATTAAACAAATTAATTTTTAATGAAATTATAATTGCTTTACAATATTACTATAAACCTTTGTTTCCTCTGGCAACTCATTTTCCTTTCACTATTATGATTACAAATTCAGATTTATTTTTACAACCATTACCCTAAAATGCATTCACTAAGTAAATTTTCCCCTTCTTTTTTTTTCTTCATAACAATAGCATCATTACATTTGTAAAATAAAATGACCATTATTACTTCCATATATACTGTGATACACTCTGGGGTAAAAATATTAAAAAATAAAAAAACTCTTGGTGCAGTTACATCTTAATTTTTTTGCATTTTATAAAAACACACACCAATATACAATGCAAAGTAAACATGAAATCAGCCTTTGAATTTTTATGAAGCTGTTGTTTTCATCGTTTTCCTATAAAATGGTACCATTGTTTCTAAAAGACTCAGACTTTTCAAATTTGTTTCATAAATTTGAGAAAAGTCTTGGAGAATAATGAAATTAAAAATCTTTTATATCTTAGAATGAATAACCCCAAGTTATTCAAGATGTTAAAATGAAGTCCTACCTGGTCATTCCCTTCTGCCCTAATTATCATTTTCTCACTTCAGCTGCATCATTTGTTTGCCCTAAGAAATATCATTTCTTTTTTGTTAACTGCTTTCTGAAACATTCAGAATGCTTACCAGAACTACCAGTACTTTTATTGTAGTTCTGAGAATATCTCTCAGTCTTATACCATGCCAAATATATCCCAATTTCTGTAGAAACTTAAATTGTCATCTCTTTATTTCAAAGGTTTTCATCACACCATCTTAACTCTATCACACCAGTCCTCCTCACTGTATCAAGCAAATGGCTCCTCAGTGATCCACTACTTTTGTCCCTGTCCCTATATTCAAATTGTTCTATCTCCTACATTACCATTAATCATGTGGGAAAGCATTTCAATCGCTGATACCCAAGAGACTTGACAAGTTCCTCAGAGTGTGCCTCACAAGGTTATCTGACTTGGAGAAAAGATTCTTCCTGTTTCACAACCCCAGATCTTCAACTTTTTCTCATAGAAATTTTCTCATTACCCTTCATATCACAGACTCCCCTAAAGTTATGTTAGAGCCATGTGACCAGATTTTGACCTTATAACCATCCTATATAAACCTCCAACACTATCTCCTTCTGTCCAGATAACCCAGAAATCCATACATTAAGATGACAGGAGTACAAAATAGAGAAAGTCTCTGAGTCATAACATGAAGGAGAGCTGCCCTGGAGAGTTGCCAGATCCACACTGAATTTTGTGTAAGAAATAAATTTGTGTTGTGTTTGAGCCATTAAGATTCTTCATGGTTTATTTCTTAGCACCTCATAGCCCAGTCTATCCTAGCTAATAAATTCTCATTCTTTTTTTTCTTTTTACTCTTATTTTACATGCTCCCTATTCTTATAATTTTGTCTTTAAGTTCTGTAATTTCCTAATAATTGTTCCTCTATAACAGACTTGAAACAGTCTTGTGTTCCTATATTTTAGCAGGTCTCTATTAATTTCTTTTTATCATTGGCAGTATTGAGTCTCATATTAGCAAAATACTTTGTGTACTATATACTGCGTTTTAAATCTTATGAAATCAACTTTTACTTTGTATATTTTAAATGATGTCCATAAACACTGAGACATGCGGCAAGAGCCAAGTTATTATATATTTAAATTATAGGACTTATTACTTTCCTTATAGAGACTTATATTCCTTGTAGGAATATCAATTCATTAGCTCAAGAATCACTGTCTCTATTGCAATACAATCAAATGTGTTCTGTAAATCATGATGCACTATTTTGGTAATCACAGTAAATTAGACAACTATGTCTGAAAGCAGATCCAAATTCTCCACACTAAAATATTTCTTAATTTACTCTGCAATTCTAAGCTGCAAAATCAAGATATATTATCTTAGGCATATTTGGGATATCACAGAGTTGAGAATTAAATGAACTTATGTCCTCAGTGCTGTTTTAGTCAGATCCATTCTTAAACTGCAATTTTCAAAAGCCACTAAGAATACAAAGATTAACTCCATATTGCAATTAGACCTTTTAATCCACTCTATCACCTGCCAACTGTATGTAGAGCATAGTGAGAAAGAACACAGTTTTTTTGGTAAAATTCTAATTTTGACTGTGCAACCTAGCTTTGGATCACTTCATCCTAAGGACTTACGTTCTTTCTCTGTCAAATGGAAACAATCAGTCTTGCTCACATTTGTTGCTAGGATAAAATTCTGAAAGAAAATTGTACAATATTTTGCAAATATTACTTATTATTAATTCTAGTTACCAAGTCATGTATGCATTTTAGTTCTGTTAGAGCCAGCAGACCTAGATTTTCTAGAAATCTGAAATTATGAAATTCTAAGCAATGCTATAAATACCTGAACAGAAAAATAATTCTTCAATTAATACTTGCCAAATGACTGAATGAATAAATGAACACATTATATAATTTGATAGGAAAGAAATAAGAGCTAAATGGGAAGGAGAAATTAGAGACGAAAGAAAAAAAGGTGACAGAAAAATGATACTATTTCTATTATTTACCTTATTTTCATGAAAAAAATTAGAATTAAAAAAACTTTAATTATAAATAGTTTCTATGGAAATTTTCCATCCACAGTTAATTTCCATAATTATTGTCTATTTCCAGTTCTATTTTGTTAATTCCTGTACAAACGCTCATCTCAGTTACTATCAATCTATTAGGAAATGTTACATTGAGTTACATTGGGTTTCCTACACCTTAGAACACAACATTCACAGTAAATTTGTGTGTTTAATAATGAAACTAATATAAGTTTCATTATTAAAACTTCAGCAATTTTTACTTCTTACATATTTTCTGGTTATTTAGTTTAATTCCATCTCTCAGATGTTACTTTTTCAATAAATTAACAGCTTTTGATGTGCTTCTGATAATTTCCTTGGAGACCACAGCTCTTTTGTATTCATATGTTGCTGATATAATCCATTTTCCATTAAAATGATTTAGGATTCTGCTACCCAGATTACAAACAATTTATCTAGCATTCTTACCTAATTATACCAGTGCTGTACAGTGTTGACTAATAGTTTGGCACATGTTCAGATTTTGGATAGCAAAGCATTTCATGTAGCTAAATTTCAGTGAAAATGAGATTTTACTACCTAGTCATAAATGTTGATGGGATATACTCCCCTCTCTGAAAATTAGCTCCCACAACACATTATTATTTTATAACTGCAAACATAATATGTCTATAAAGACGTGTGTGTGAAGCATCTAAGATTTTATCCTATCTGCCACCACAGTTTCATTTGCTAGAAGAAGACATAACATAGGGTTAGACACAAAGAACTTTATTGCTCCCACCAATAGCAACAGCTAGAGTGTCAGCATGTTTTGTGTGTGTGATGATTTCCAAAGTGCCAATTCCCACAAGGTAACACAAAGAGAGCAAGGTGATATGTGTACATGCATTGGGTTGTATTTCAGGAGACAAACCCCATTTGGGAGGTGCAGGAAAAATGCAAATGTTTGATAATGGGCAATAAGCCTACCTGCCATTTGCTTTGAAATAAGACACTTATCTTCCAAGTCTATCCACTATTAAACATTCTTAAAAAGATACTGTGGGGCTTCCCTGGTGGCGCAGTGGTTGAGAGTCTGCCTGCCAATGCAGGGGACACGGGTTCGAGCCCTGGTCTGGGAAGATCCCACATGCCGTGGAGCGACTGGGCCCGTGAGCCACAGTTGCTGAGCCTGTGCGTCTGGAGCCTGTGCTCCGCAACAAGAGAGGTCACGATAGTGAGAGGCCCGCGCACCGCGATGAAGAGTGGTCCCCACTTGCCGCAACTGGAGAAAGTCCTCGCACAGAAACGAAGACCCAACACAGCCATAAATAAATAAATAAATAAATAAAATTAAAAAAAAAAAAAGATACTGTGGCACAAAGACAGTGAGAGCCTCTGCTTGCGAGAGGTACAGAAGGATGAGAGATTCATGGAGAGTACTGTGTCTTAACAATCTCCAGCTATTCTCTATAGGGCCTTAACTTTTGGAGAATTTTCCCATTACTACAACATCCTGTTGGCTGCTCTGATTAACCTGACTGACAGAGGCTGGGACCAAAACCATCCAATTTATCCCATAGAGCATTTAATTAATGCTACTAACAACAAGACCCTGAGCAGTATGAGGCTGACTTGCAGAACTGAACTCAATCATATCTCCGAGGGTCTTAGACCCAGACAGCTGAAAAAATCCTACAACTGATCAAGGACGGCCTTAAAAGCCAGGTGACTTTCTGTATTGACATTTCCACTCGACCCAAGACATTAACCCAGTTACAGCAGGAAGTATTAAAGATTGCTCAGACTCAGCTTTGGCAAGCAAGGAGAAAGTCTAGGGCAAATCTGTCACCCATAACTACCCCAGTCAGTGAGTTGAGGCTGAACTGAAAGCCTTCAAGAGCCAAAGTCATGTCATTGATCACTGCAGCTGAAGGCAGGGGAAAGTTTTTACCCCTTCTTTGAATTTATCCTCATTGTAGGGATAACTGCAGATGAAGTAAACATTAATAACGAGTCACCTATTCCTCCATAAAACCCCCGCCCCAGTAACACCAAGTAACCTAATTTTGAAGCAATCTCTGCAGTCATCTGAGGGCTACATGATCTACTGGTGGTGTCTCCTTAAGTACTTGACAGTCAATTATGACCACCCTTATAATGCATGTGTTTTCAGAAGGGAGGCAAGTTAATTCCTGGCCTCTATACAAAAAGTATAGTACCAGGGCCACATATGGTGCCCCTGGAACAAAAGTATTTTTAACAATCATAAATCCTCCCCAAATGAGGGGCACAGGTTGACAGTGCCTCCAATGTGGCCTCCCAGGTCACTGGCAAGCTTTGGGTACCCAATAAAGTTCAAATAATTGAATATAGTCCTTGTTTGGAGGGACTTCCAAAGAATCACACAGGCTTCATGGATCAGACATTGAATTTTAACGAGAGCTGAGTACCAATCTAATACCTGCGTTTTAAAAGGAGCGCCTGATAACCCTATTAGGAGGCAACATGTCTAAAACTCCAAGGAGCACATGTCACGTGGAGGCTGCCTCCCTTTGCCAGATTCTCTAACTGGCAAAACCATCAGTTACAGAAATTTTAGCTCAGAGTAATTAGATTGTAGGACCCCAAAGGGATGAGCACTTCTCTACATGAGCTATTCCTACTGGGAGACTTTCCTCTGCCACTTACGGGACAGGAAAGTGCGTGCATAGAAGAAATCCATTTTCTACTATATATTCAGATGTGACAATAATAAAAACAGACCATTAAATTTTCCCAAAGGGCCTTACCCAAAAGATCACATTAGCTCTCTTGCTCCTCTGAGAGGCTTGCCCAAATCCCATCAGTTGAATCTTGGTGCCCCTTCTCCATATGGCCCTGAGAAGGAAAGTGATGTGTACATCTACATCCAACAGAACCATCCAAGTTGCAGTCCCTTTCCTCCTTGAAGTTCCTCAGCATACTCAGATGGATCTGTGTGGTCTTTTTCCCCCTAGGGAACAAGGAGACGCTGGTCTCATCCGATATTATCTTTCTCTTTAAAACTACTCAGGTTGGGGCTAGGCTCCACACCACTAAGCAAGCCCTCTGGCTTACTTTCAGTTTTTAGTGATGTAGCAGTGGCTTGTGAATCAACTAAATTTCCAAAACCCAATGTCAAGTGGCAGAATCACCATGACTGAAACCACCTATTTCAGACTTAAGGATCCTTTGACAGTCACAGTCACATCACTTTCCTGCAAGGGCCATAGATCTGCTTCTTTTGGCTGACTTGGGTTTGACTCTCATAGCAGCAAAATTTTTTTGAGTCCACATTAATCCATTAGTGTTTGCTCCCCATTATCATAACATCTCTTAGGTTCTCACCTGGTTTCATCAGAAAGGCTAAGGGAATTATCTTGGGTAGCAGGACTAAATGCAAGAATTTATCTACAACTTTTGGGGTCGGTGTCTCATTCTCCAGTGGGTCAGCTTCATTAGTATTGTAAATCTAATCCACGGCAGTATGAACCTGAATTCTGGTCAATGCTTCATCTACGGTTTACTATGGGAGTCTATCTCAGAAATCTCTCTGAGAGAGTCAAAGCACCCTTAAAGTCTCTAGAACCCACTATAAAAATACTCAGAGACCTTTTACTGAATATATCTAAGGGTAGTAGACGGCAAGAGGGCATAAATAAAGAACCATCGAGTTCTACAAGGAGTAAGTTGTAACCCATTGCAGCGGCTGACCATCACCAGTGCACTTTGAGAGGAAATTAAGACGATTACAGGATAAGCCACTCTGTGCTTTGGACAAGCAGGCCCCTTAGACAGCTAGATGTATATCTCAGGAAGAACTTTTATGAACCCAGATTCTTGCATCTTCCCATACATAGAAAAGCACTAAAATCATTTACTTGAGATATCTGTTCTTTGTGACTAGCAGTAATCTTTTACCTAGATGTATGCTTGACTGTGTGTATTTCCCAGCCAAAAATCGTATATAAACTGGCTTCTCCACTACTTCTTCAGAGCAGTTTCCTCAAAGCTCCTGAGAGGCTGTCTCCCAGGGCTACAGTCCTCGATAAGTCCCTGAATAAAACTTAAACTCTCAACTCTTCTGTTGTGTGGTTTTCTTTCAGTCAGCAAGGGAATGAGCCATAAAACAATCAAGCGTTGCCATTCTTCCTTAATAAACATTACATGTCCAGGCCATTATCTCCCAAGTAAACCAGGCAAAGTTGTAATGATTTACCTGGTTTCTGCCTATAGCAGTCATTAATTCCCCTACCCTCACCTTCAATGTATGTGCAAGACTCTGTAACTGTTTTCTCCAAGGGGATGGAATTCTGTCCATCCAGGAGAAGTCTCAGTTCTAGTTGCTTTAATGGGTCAAACTTCAGACTGACAACTAGCTTGGCTCGGAAACCCGCTTCCCCTCCCCGTGGAGAGGAGAGTGTGTGACAGCCCCAGCACTGCTCGGGAAGGTCTCAGTATACCGACTTCCCAGTACTCCAGCTGTAACCACCTTTCCGATTCCTCCTTATAAAAAGGCAATGAGGCAGGGCTTCCCTGGTGGCGCAGTGGTTGAGAATCTGCCTGCCAATGCAGGGGACACGGGTTCGAGCCCTGGTCTGGGAAGATCCCACATGCCGCGGAGCAACTGGGCCCGTGAGCCACAATTACTGAGCCTGCGCGTCTGGAGCCTGTGCTCTGCAACAAGAGAGGCCGCGATAGTGAGAGGCCCGCGCACCGTGATGAAGAGTGGCCCCCGCTTGCCACAACTAGAGAAAGCCCTCACACAGAAACGAAGACCCAACACAGCCATAAATAAATAAATAAATTAATTAATTATAGCTGTTTAAAAAAAAAAAAAGGCAATGAGGCAGAGGACCACCTACTGCCTGGTTTGCCGTATAATCTGGCCAGTGTGTCTGCTACCAATTCCTGTAGACTTCCCTCAAATTCTCTTAATCAACCCTCATTCATCCACTTCCTAAAATAAAACCTTTGTCAGCTTCTCATCCTTATAGCCCAAATTGTCAACAATTATGAAGGGTCTAAGATTTTACATTACTTACAAGCTAACAAGTCAGCCTGCCATGGTTTCATGGATGCTCACAGAAGCCATAAGACTCTTTGTCAAGGACATAGGACTTCATTACTCACAGCTATAACCATGTCCAGGATATCAGCATTTCCTTATGCCAGTTCTGAGCCTGAATTCCCACAGGGAAATGAAAAAGGGGCCAGGTGACATCTGCACATGTGGTGGGTTGCATTACAGGAGCGGAACCCTGAACTTAAAAACTTGAATATTTTGCAGTGGGTAGTAAACATGTCTGCCCTTAACTCCAAAGGGAGACACTATATCATTTGAGGTTGTTTCCTATAGAAATATCCCTGAAAAGACAGTCTGTAACAAAGAAAGTGACTTTGCTCACAAGACACGGAAAAACATTAGAGACCCATGGAGAATTATCTCCCGTCAAAGTGCGGGAATGAATGTTCTCAATAAAATATGCTTCATTTGTGCCATTATTTCACACTTTTAAACATAACAGATCCGATTAGATTTCTTAAAGCCATTAAGCACAAAATAAATGACCTAATTAAAAAGAAAAATAACGGAGTTATATTTCTGATAGAACAGAGTGCAGAGCAACATATTGGTTAATTATACTTCTAAGGAATACACCTGTTTTCTAATGTCATGACTTACTATTTCAGTGAATATGCACTTTATTCTAACCACACTGTACCAAAGTTCTGCAAACATGCAATACTTTCCAGTACTATATTTTGTACATACTATTCCTGCTGCTTTCAGTATTTCTGTCAACCATGATAATTTTTTGTTGATTCATCAAGCATCATTTCTAGAAAATCCTTCCTGATGATGCTGATTTGTATGTCTTTATGGCTAAACATAACTCTATCATATCATTTAGAGCAATATATGATAATCTTCACCTTATATGTTTGTTCTCCCTTTACTACACACCATCCATAAACACACACACACACTACACCACCGAGTCCTGTTTGATCCAGCACACTACATAAAAATCAGTAGGTTCTCAACAGATTAGATGGATGGATGCATGAATAGTAGTGTGGCTTAATGAAGTTTGGATCCTTACCATCTCATGCCGTGGATAATGCAATAGTTTGTATCTCCTTTATCCTTTCATTTCCTTTTGTGTTTGATTATTTTAAAAAATGTATTTATATGTTTTTAAAGTTTTTAATTGGAATAAAAATAGATAACATAAAATTTACCATATTAAGCATTTTAATTAGGTAACATTGGTTTATAACATTATATAGTTTCATGTGTACATTATATTTCAACTTCTGTGTATACTACAGGGTGCTCACCACCAAAAGTTTAGCTTCCATCTGTCACCATGCAGTTGACCCCTTTTCCCACTTCGCTCTCCCCAACTCCCCTTCCCCTCTGGTAACTACTACTCTGATCTCTGTATCTATGTTTTTGTTTGTTTATTTTTTAAATTCCACATATGAGTGACATCATCCAGTATTTGTCTTTCTCCACCTGACATTTCACTGAGCATAATACCTTCAAGGTCCATTCATGTTGTCGCAAATGGCAAGATTTCATCTTATTATGGCTGACGTATATGGTGTATATACCGCATCTTTATCCATTCATTCATCAATGGGCACTCAGACTATTTCCATATCTTGGCTACTGTAAATGCTGCTGCAATGAATACAGGGGTGCATATCTTTTTGAATTAGTGTTTTCATACTCTTTGGATAAATACCTAGAAGTGAAATAGTTGGGTCATTTGGTAGTTCTTAATTATTTGAGGAAACTCCATACCGTCTTCCATAGTGGCTGCCATTTACATTCCCACTAACAGTGCATAAGGGCTCCCTTTTCTCCACGCCCCCGCCAGCACTGCTATTTCTTGCTTTTTTGATAACAGCCACTCTAATGTGCGTGAGGTGACAATTCATTCTGAGTGTACAGTTTAGTGGTATTAAGTACATTCGCAGTGTTCAATCTCCAGAACTCTTTTCATCTTGCAAAAACTGCAACTCTGTACCCATTAAACACCTCCCGATCTCTCCCTCTCCCTAGCCAATGCTCTTACCATTATTCACAATAGCCAAAAGGTGGAAATAACTCAATGTCCATCAACAGATGAATGGATAAACAAAACGTGGTATATACACACAACAGAATATTATTCTGCCTTAAAAAGGAAGAAAATTCTGACACACACACACATTGATGAACCTTGAAGATATTATGCTAAGTGAAATAAGCCAGTCACAAAAAAGACAAATACTATATGATTGCACTCATATGAGGTACTTAGAGTCGCCAAATTCATAGAGACAGAAAATATTCTCTTATTTCTTTAGTCAGCTCCACATACTGTCACCAGATAATGTATTTTAAACATCAGATTCATCATATCATTTCTCAGTTCAACAACTGTAATACTTTTTAATAAAATGAAGAATTGATTATGACTATCGATACAATGTTCAGAAACCTATACAATATAAACTCAAAATAGATTTTAAAAATGACCTACAGATCACACCACACAACGCTCCAATATCACCGAGATACTTCCCCCTCTGTATCCCACTCATATCACCCTTCTCACAATATTGCGTTCTTCTCATTACCGTTTCACTGCTATTCAAATCTGAAAACTTTTCTTATTGCTGCATTCAAACACCATTACACTATTTTCAACTTTTACTAAACAAATTACCTAGACTAGACCACAGAATTATGTGGTCATACAAGCCTTAGGATGTGTGATTTTATTTTATTTTTTATTTTTAAAATTTTTATTTATTTATTTTTAGATTTAAGTACCCTTTAATCCCAAGAAGACTCTGAGCTCCCTAATGGCAGAAACCAGGTCCTCTAGTCCTCTGTAACCCAAGAAAGTATATGGCAATTGGAAAGTACAAGCATATTAAAAGAGTTCAAAATTGATTACTGACTAGTAGTTGAACAAGATGTCAGCTTTCAGAGACCCATGTGTATGGGTTCATATGTGAAAGCATCCTTAGACTGATTTTTTGAATTTATTTTTGTGTTTGCTCTTTCAGATGTATGCTTTAGGGTGAACAGTTTATTCATCAGTGTTCTAAATTAATTCCAGTCATGTTCATTCTTTTCTAGGTCATCCACATTAGTCTACAGTAAATTGATACATGCAATCATCTAAGGATGGTTTTTCACATGGTTCTCATCAAATAATTACCAGCAAGAAAATTCTTGGTATCATTTCATCTGTGATATGACCCTAATCCTAACACTGATTTCAAGTTCCTGGTACTATTAACTTAACTAGGTCTGTTCATCCGTAATAAAAATAGGTTGAACTAGATGACCTCTAAGGCCTCTTGTAACTTCAAATTATTCCCAATCATAATAATGATAATAAAAACAACAGTATTTTTTTGTTGCTATAATGCTTTTATATTAACCTCCTAACCGTTTTCTTTTTTGGCTAATTACAAGTCTTATTATTTGTTTTCAATGTGTATAAACTCCCAGTCATATTTTGAATAATGAAGTTATTTCACTATTTAAATTTAAAGTAAAATGTGTGCAAATCATGTGTTGGGTTAAGCCATAGCAATGATTTATAAACATATTTATTATTTATATATTAAATTATGGATGCTAGTATAATTAAGAAATATAGAACCAAAAGGTCAATTCCTGAAGGACACATTACCTCTATACTTTAAATCTTGTGATTAAAAAAGAGACAATATAGGGATTACTTTCTGGAAGGATAATGGATTTCTTGGAGCAGGAATATTTTAAGGAGAGTAATTGGGTTCATTTTCTTCCACCATCTCCCCAAAAAGTAGAGATGATGATCACACAGCCTATAAAACTATATGCAGCTGTACTTTATACAATTTGACAGTTATTTATAGGAAAGGTCTGGGTTTATTTCCTGCAATAGCTTGTAGCTGCTAATTCATCGAGCTTCGTACCAGCTAAAAAATGTTGCTTTACAAGCTGCATTAGAAAATCTAAAATTCACTAAAGGAAAATGTTAAACCATTTAAACTAATGTTAATTTTGAGAAACAAATCTGAATAATTCATGGTTAAAATTAAATATTCCACCTCTTGTAATTTCACATGCTTCAAAGGGAAAATAAAATATACAATAAAAATAACAATTGAAAAAACAGGAGCTTTTTATTTGCAGAATCACTTGCAACCATGATTAAAATGCTATATAAATAAGGTAAAGCTTTATTTTTAAAATTTTTATTGGAGTATGGTTGTGTTACAATGTTGCATTAGCCTCCACACTGCGGAACACAATTAATCAGCCATACACATACAGATATCCCCGCCCTTTTGGACTTCCTCCCATTTAGGTTACCACGGTGCATTAGGTAGAGTTTCCTGTGCTATACAGTATGTTCCCATCATTTGTCTATTTTATACATGGTATCAATAACATATATGTGTCAATCCCAGTCTCCCAATTCGTCCCACCCCACCCCTTTCTCCCTTGGTATCTATACATTTGTTCTCTATGTCTGTGTCTCTATTTCTGCTTTGCAAATAAGATCAGCTATACCATTTTTCTAGATTCCACATATATGTGTTATTATACGCTATTTGCTTTTCTCTTTCTGACTTAGTTCAATCTGTATGACACTCTCCAGGGCCGTCCACATCTCTACAAATGACCCAATTTCATTCCTTTTTATGGCTGAGTAATATTCCATTGTATATATGTAAAGCTTTTGATTGTCTTTCATAAAAGGAAAAAATCTTAAAAGCTTTTATCCTTTGAAAAGGATCATCTAAAATGGGCTTTCTTAAAAGAATGTGTGTAATAAGCTAGAAAAGAAAATGCAGACTCTGTGATTGTTATAAGCAAATTTCCCGCAGAAGACATATAAAACATACTAAATTTTGAATAATGTTCAATTTTACTCTGTAAGCTAATAAATGTAGATGACCAAAAGCATATGAAATATGTGAAATCACTTATTTGTTATTCAAGATCACCATACCCTCTGAGGCTTTAGTTGTGTAATGTGAAAACCACACACTATCTCTAATTTTCTAGAAATAAGGGAAAATCAACATACATTTTAGGGGCTTTGAAATCTAGTTTTAGAAGTTCTAAAAAGCTACCCTCCTTTTCCTATACCCTTAATTCAGAAACACTCTTATCTGTATGGGAAGATTGAACTCTTTATAGAAACGTCAGATGTGGAAAGACCAACTTGGAGTGGTGAAGAAAGATGTAGGCACCTGGCGTGCCAGGCAGAGCAGCCAAGACAACCTGGAGGTCAATGTGGTAGCAGATGTCTATGCCAGATGGCACTAATATTAACCAACATGTTTCTCTGCATACAATTTAAATTACTTTTTTTTGGAAAAATAAACAAAAAACAAGAACACAAATGTTTCACGTTTCTTTGACTAGGCTTTATAAATAATTCTGTTAGGTACAACTCCTAAGATTAAGTTTAAAAAATTAACAAGAAAAGATGATTCTGTTATGTTTTTTCAACTCGCATAAAAAAAAAAACTAGAAAAGTTTTCATTATACCAGAGTATCCTCAAGTTTTCAAAACAGTATAGTCATATTAAGTTTAAAAGTGCTACTAAAAAGATGAAGACAATATATCTCTCTTACCAATATCTTAAAGAAATAAAAAGCAAAAATTTCTTAATAGTAATGAATTTACACACACACACACACACAATTTTTCTGTAATATATGGGGTAGTTACTATAGTCATAGAAAAATTCTAAATTCTAAAATATATTATTTGTCCAACCATTACTTTTTGTAACATTTTAATGGTTCTGCTCTGCTCTCCTATGCTACCAGACTGAGTGTTTTCAAAGACACTCAGGAGTCTAGCCTTACCTGAAATCTCCATATTCTAAAAGAATTCTTTCTCTTAACCTGAATAATAATGAATGCACAAATTATTCAAATTTATCACCAAGGTGTTAGGTGGAAAATTTATGGTTATGTAGTAAAATAATTCATTCTAATAAACATTATAGATTAAATTCATCTATCACTTATTTATAGTTTGAAAGTGATGTCTTTGAAATAACACCTGAAGGCAAAGTAGATGATAGCCAGTAAGATATATATCATAAGGATATTTCATTTTTCCTTCCCTCCCACAAATAACTCTTTTATAAGCATAAAGCACCTTAAATTACAGAATAAGAGACTCAGAGTTCCCTGTTATAGGCAAGGGGAAAGTTAAGACTTTCCATGTTATCAGTTATCAGAAAGGCAAGGCTAAAAGATTGGAGACAGACTTGGACAACTTTAGAGTTTTGCTTCTAATTGGTATTTTCTGCCTACCACTGTAAAAATAGTACTATCCCTTATATGTAGAAAAGTCCTTCAAAGCTTCTTGTTCAGTGAAATATAATTTCTTAAATCTTTATTTCTGTTATGTTCCAGCTTTACTGAGGTATAATTAAACATAAAAATTGTACATATTTAAGACATACAACATGATATTTTGATATACGTATAATGTCAAATGATTACCACTATCAAGCTAATTAACATAAACATCACCTCACAATGTTACCCTTTTTTTTGTGTGTGTGATGAGAACCCTTATCACATCTAATTTTCTGAGATCTACTCAGAAAATTTCAAGTATATAATACAGTATTATTAACTGTAGTCACCATCGTCTTTATATTTTTGGCACAGAATAGAAAATTATGGACAGTATTTTAAAAATTCAATACTTTATTTAGGTGAGGGGATTGTAGAGCACAATTAAAGGACTCCAAGTCAAACAACAATAAGGTTACCTCATTGGATCTGCACTTTTCTCCCTTAAAATGTCATGTGACTAAAGAATGTATGTAACTCAACATAATAAAAGCCATATATTATAAGCCCATAGCTAACATAATATGCAACAATGAAGAGCTGAAAGTTTTTCCTTTAAGATCGTGAACTAGAGTGGCCATTATCACCACTTCTATTCAACATAGAACTGGAAGTCCTAGTCCGAGCAATTACACAAGAAAAAGAAATACAAGGCATCCAAATCAGAAAGAAAGAAGGAAAACTGTCTGTTTGCAGATGACATGATCTTATATATAGAAAGGCCTAAGGACTCTGCCAAAAAACTGTTAAGCCAGTAAACAAATTCAGTAAAGTTGCAGATATAAAAACTCCCTTGCATTTTTATACACTAACAACAAACCATTTGAAAAAAGAAAGAAGATAATCCCATTTATAATAGCATCAAAACAATAAAATACTTAGAAATAAATTTAACCAAGGAGGTGAAAGACCTGTGAACCAAAACCTACAAGACATTAATGAAAGAAACTGAAGTGGACACAAATAAATGAAAAGATATCCTGTGTTTATGGATTGGAAGAAATAATACTGTTAAAATGCCCATACTAAGATCAACAGATTCAATACAACCTCTATCAAAGTTCCAATGACATTTTTCACATAAACTTAAAAAAATCCTAAAATTCATAGACAACCACAAAAGACTCTGAATAGGTAAGCAATCTTAAGAAAGCACAAAGCTGGAGGTATCACACTTACTGATTTCAAACTATATAACAAAGCTATGGTAATCAAAACAATATGATACTAGCATAATAGAAATATATAAAAAATTTTGATAATGTATAACTTTTTAGTTTTTTTCTGGTCTTTACTTTAGAAATTTATATAATTCATACTGTTATTTTTGAAATTTTATCAAATTTAAGTAGTATGTAATGAATTCTAACTAATGCAAGATTTTAAAAAGTTTATTTATTTATTTTAACTTTTTATTTTCTATTGGAGTATAGTTGATTGACAATGTTGTGACAGTTTCAGGTACACAGCAAAGCAACTAAGCCATACATATACATGTGTCCATTTGGCCCCAGACTTCCCTCCCATCCAGGCTGCCACATAACACTGAGCAGACTTTCCTGTGCTATGCAGTAGGTCCTTGTTGGTTATCCTTTTTAAATATAGCAGTGGGTACATGTCAATCCCAAACTCCCTATCCTTTCCCTCCACCCTTCCCCTGCTGGTAACCATAAGATCATTCTGTAAGTCTGTGAGTCCATTCCTGTTTTGTAAATACGTTCATCTGTATCATTTCTTTTTAGATTCCACATATAAGTGATATTATATGATATTTCTTTCTCTGTCTAACTTACTTCACTAAGTATGACAATCTTTAGGTCCATCCATGTTGCTGCAAATGGCATTATTTCATTCTTTTTTATGGCTGAGTAATATTCCACTGTATATATTTACCACATCTTCTTTATCCATTCCTCTGTCAATGGACATTTAGATTGCTTCCATGTCTTGGCTATAGTAAACAGTGCTGAAATGAACATTGGGGTGCGTGTATCCTTTCGGACCATGTTTTTCTCTAGATATATGCCCAGGAGTGGGATTGCAGGGTCATATGGTAGCTCTATTTTAATTTTTTAAGGAACCTCCATACTGTCTCCATAGGGGCTCTACCAACTTACATTCCCACCAACAGTGTAGGAGGGTTCCCTTCTCTCCACACCCTCTACAGCACTTATTGTGTGTGGATTTTTTGATGATAGCCATTTTGACTGGTGTGAGGTGATATCCCACTATAGCTTGATTTGCATTTCTCTAATCATTAGCCATGTTGAACATCTTTTCATGTGCCTCTTGGCCATCCATATGTCTTCCTTGGAACACCTTTTACTAAGGTCTTCTGCCCATTTTTTGACTGGGTTGTTTGTCCTGATGATATTAAGCCACATGAGCTGTTTGTAAACTTTGGAGACTAACGCCTTGTCGGTCACATCATTTGCAAATATTTTCTCCCAATCTGTGGGTTGTCTTTTTGTTTTGTTTATGGTTTCTTTGTTGTGCAAAAGCTTTTGAATTTAATTAGGTCCCACTTGTTTATTTTTAATTCCATTACTCTGGGAGACGGATTGGAAAAGATATTGCTGTGATTTATGTCAGAGAGTGTTCTGCCTCTGTTTTCCTCTAGGATTTTTATAGTGTCCAGTCTCACATTTAGGTCTCTAATCCGTTTTGAGCTTATTTTTGTGTATGGTATGAAAGAATGCTCTAATTTCATTTTTTCATGTGTAGCTGACCAGTTTTCCCAGCACCATTTGTTGAAGATACTGTCTTTCCACCATTGTATAGTCTTGCCTCCTTTGTCATCAATTAATTGACCATAGGTGCAACAGTTTATTTCTGAGCTTTCTATCCTGTTCCACTGATCTATAGTTCTAGTTTTGTGCCAGTACCATACTGTTTTGATGACTATAAATCTGTAGTATAGTCTGAAGTCTGGGAGCCTGATTCCTCCAGCTCAATTTTTCTTTCTCAAGATTGCTTTGGCTATTTGGGGTCTTTTGTGTCTCCATACAAATTTTAAGATTTTTTTGTTCTAGTTCTGTGAAAAATGCCATTGGTAATTACATAGGGATTGCACTGAATCTGTAGATTGCCTTGGGTAGTACAGTCATTTTGACAATATTTATTCTTCCAATCCAAGAACATGGTATATCTTTCCATCTGTTTGTGTAGTCTTCTGTTTCTTTCATTAGTGTCTTACAATTTTCAGAGTACAGGTCTTTTGTCTCCTTAGGTAGGTTCATTCCTAGGTATTTCATTCCTTTTGATGCAATAGTAAATGGCACTGTTTCTTGAATTTCTCTTTCTGATCTTTCATTGTTAGTGTATAGAAATGCAACAGATTTCTGTATATTAATTTTGTAGCCTGCAACTTTACGAAATTCATTGAAGAGCTCTAGAAGTTTTCTGGTAGCATCTTTAAGATTTTCCTTTTTTGTATGTATCTTAGATATTCTTTCTTTTATTTTTTATAATTTTTATTTTTTAACATCTTTATTAGCGTATAATTGCTTTACAGTGGTGTGTTAGTTTCTGCTGTATAACAAAGTGAATCAACTATATATATACATATATCCGCATATCTCCTCCCTCTTGCATCTCCCTCCCACCCTCGCTATCCCAACCCTCTAGGTAAAAAGGAAGCATGGAGCTGATCTCCCTGTGCTATGCAGCTGCTTCCCACTAACTATCTGTTTTACATTTGGTAGTGTATATATGTCCATGCCACCCTCTCACTTCGTCCAGGCTTACCCAAACCCCACCCCATGTCCTCAACTCCATTCCCTATGTCTGTGTCTTTATTCCTGTCCTGCCCATAGGTTCTTCAGAACCAGTCTTTGTTTTTAGATTCCATATATATGTGTTAGCATATGGTATTTGTTTTTCTCTTTCTGACTTAGTTCACTCTGTATGACAGTCTCTAGGTCTATCCACCTCACTACAACTAACTCAACTTTGTTTCTTTTTATGGCTGAGTAATATTACATTGTATATATGTGCCACATCTTCCTATGCATTCATCTGTCGATGGACACTTAGGTTGCTTCCATGCCCTGGCTGCAATGACAGAAACAGAGCTGCAATTTGAATTATGGTTTTCTCAGGGTATATGCCCAGTAGTGGGATTGCTGGGTCATATGGTAGATCTACTTTTAGTTTCTTAAGGAACCTCCATACTATTCTCCATAGTGGCTGTATCAATTTACATTCCCTACAAAAGTGTAAGAGTGTTCCCTTTTCTCCACACCCTCTCCAGCATTTACTGTTTGTAGATTTTTTTGATGATGGCCATTCTGACTGGTGTGAGGTGATACCTCATCGTAGTTTTGATTTGCATTTCTCTAATAATTAGTGATGTTGAGCATTCTTTCATGTGTTTGTTGGGAATCTGTATATCTTCTTTGAAGAAATGTCTATTTAGGTCTTCTGCCCATTTTTGGATTGGGATGTTTGTTTTTTTGATATTGAGCTGCACTAGCTGCTTATGTATTTTGGAGATTAATCCTTTGTCAGTTGCTTCATTTGCAAATATTTTCTCCCATTCTGAGGGTTGTCTTTTTGTCTTGTTTATGGTTTCCTTTGCTGTGCAAAAGCTTTGAAGTTTCATTAGGTCCCATTTGTTTATATTTGTTTTTATTTCCATTACTCTAGGAGGTGGGTCAAAAAAGATCTTGCTGTGATTTATGTCATAGAGTGTTCTTCCGATGTTTTTCTCTAAGAGTTTTAGAGTGTCTGGCCTTACACTTAGGTCTTTAATCCATTTTGAGTTGATTTTTGTGTATGGTGTCAGGGAGTGTTCTAATTTCATTCTTTTACATGTAGCTGTCCAGTTTCCCAGCACCACTTATTGAAGAGGCTGTCTTTTATCCATTGTATATTCTTGCATCCTTTATCAAAAATAAGGTGACCATATGTGCATGGGTTTATCTCTGGGCTTTCTCTCCTGTTCCATTGATCGATATTTGTTTTTGTGTCAGTACCATACTGTCTTGATTACTGTAGCTTTGTAGTATAGTCTGAAGCCTGGGAGCCTGATTCTTCCAGCTCCATTTTTCTTTCTCAAGATTGCTTTGGCTATTCGGGGTCTTTTATGTTTCCATACAAATTGTGAAATTTTTTGTTCAGTGAAAAGTGCCATTGCTGGTTTGATAGGGATTGCATTAAATCTGTAGATCGCTTTGGGTAGTACAGTCATTCTCACGATGTTGATTCTGCCAATCCAAGAACATGGTATACCTCTCCATCTGTTTGTATCATCTTTAATTTCTTTCTTCACTGTCTTATAGTTTTCTGCATACAGGTCTTTTGTCTCCTTAGGTCGGTTTATTCCTAGGTATTTTATCCTTTTTGTTGCAATGGTAAATAGGAGTGTTTTCTTAATTTCACTTTCAGATTTTTCGTCATTAGTGTATAGGAATGCAAGAGATTTCTGTGCATTAATTTTGTCTCCTGCTACTTTACCAAATTCATTGATTAGCTCTAGTAGCTTTCTGGTAGCATCTTTAGGATTCTCTATGTATAGTATCATGTCATCCACAAACAGTGACAGTTTTACTTCTTCTTTTTCGATTTGGATTCCTTTTATTTCTTTTTCTTCTGATTGCTGTGGCAAAAACTTCCAAAACTATGCTGAATAATAGTGGTGACAGTGGGCAACCTTGTCTTGTTCCTGATGTTAGTGGAAATGGTTTCACTTTCCCACCATTGAGAATGATGTTGGCTGTGGGTTTGTCATACATGACCTTTATTATGTTGAGGAAAGTTCCCTCTGTGCCTACTTTCTGGAGGGTTTTTATCATAAATGGGTGTTGAATTTTGTCAAAAGCTTTTTCTGCATCTACTGAGATGATCATATGGTTTTTCCTCTTCAATTTGTTAATATGGTTTATCACGTTGATTGATTTGTGTATATTGAAGTGTCCTTGCATTCCTGGGATAAACCCCACTTGATCATGGTGTATGACCCTTTTTATGTGCTGTTCGATTCTGTTTGCTAGTATTTTGTTGGGGATTTTTGCATCTATGTTCATCAGTGATATGGGCCTGTAGTTTTTTATTTTTGTGGGTCTTTGGTTTTGGTTTCAGGGTGATGGTGGCCTTGCAGAATGAATTTGGGAGTGTTCCTCCCTCTGCTATATTTTGGAAGAGTTTGAGAAGGATATGTGTTAGTTAGCTCTTCTCTAAATGTTTGATAGAATTTGCCTGTGAAGCTCTCTGGTCCTGGGCTTTTGTTTGTTGGAAGATTTTTAATCACACTTTCAATTTCAGTGCTTGTGATTGGTCTGTTTATATTTTCTATTTCTTCCTGGTTGAGTCTCAGAAAGTGTGATTTTCTAAGAATTTGTCCATTTTTCCAGGTTGTCCATTTTATTGGCAGATAGTTCCTTGTAGTAATCTCTCACGAGCCTTTGTAATTCTGCAGTGTCGGTCGTTACTTCTCCTTTTTCATTTCTAATTCCATTGATTTGAGTCTTCTCCCTTTTTTTCTTGATGAGTCTGGCTAATGGTTTATCAATTTTGTTTATCTTTTCAAAGAACCAGCTTTTAGTTTTATTGATCTTTGCTACTGTTTCCTTCATGTCTTTTTCATTTATTTCTGTTCTGATCTTATGATTTCTTTCCTTCTGCTAACTTTGGGGTTTCTTTGTTCTTTTTCCTCTGATTTAGGTGTAAGGTTAGGTTGTTTAGTTGAGATGTTTCCTGTTTCTTGAGGTAGGATTGTATTGGTATAATCTTCCCTCTTAGAACTGCTTTCGCTGCATCCCATAGGTTTTGGGTCATCGTGTTTTCACTGTTATTTGTTACTAGGTATTTTTTGATTTCCTCTCTGATTTCCTCAGTGATCTCTTGGTTATTTAGTAGCATACTGTTTAGCCTCCATGTGTTTGAATTTTTTACAGATTTTTTCCTGTAATTGATATGTAGTCTCATAGTGTTGTGGTTAGAAAAGATATTTGATACGATTTCAATTTTCTTAAATTTACCAATGCTTGATTTGTGACCCAAGATATGGTCTATCCTAGAGAATGTTCCATGAGCACTAGAAAAGAAAGTGTATTCTGTTGTTTCTGGATAGAATGTCCTATAAATATCAATTAAGTCGATCTCATTTAATGTATCATTTAAACCTTGTATTTCCTTATTTATTTTCACTTTGGATGATCTGTCTATTGGTGAAAGTGGGGTGTTCAAGTCCCCTACTATTATTTTGTTACGTCGATTTCCCCTTTAATGGCTGTTAGCATTTGCCTTATATATTGAGGTGCTGCTATGTTGGGTGCATAAATATTTAAAATTGTTATATCTTCTTCTTGGATTGATCCCTTGATCATTATGTAGTGTCCTTCTTTGTCTCTTGTAATAGTCTTTATTTTAAAGTCTGTTTTGTCTGATATGAGAATTGCTCCTCCAGCTTTCTTCTGATTTCCATTTGCATGGAATATCTTTTTCCATCCCCTCACTTTCAGTCTGTATGTGTCCCTAGGTCTGAAGTGGGTCTCTTGTAGACAGCATATATATGGGTCTTGTTTCTGTATCCATCCAGCCAGTCTATGTCTTTTGGTTGGAGCACTGAACCCATTTACATTTAATGTAGTTATCGATATGTATGCTCCTATTACCATTTTCTTAATTGTTTTGGATTTGTTATTGTAAGGCTTTTCCTTGTCTTGTGTTTCCTGCCTAGAGAAGTTTCTTTAGCATTTGTTGTAGAGCTGGTTTGGTGGTGCTGAATTCTCTTAGCTTTTGCTTATCTGTAAAGGTTTTAATTTCTCCATTGAATCTGAATGAGATCTTTGCTGGGTAGAGTAATCTTGGTTGTAGGTTTTCCCCTTTCATCACTTTAAATATGTCCTGCCATTCCCTTCTGGCTTGCAGAGTTTCTGCTGAAAGATCAGCTGTTAAACCTTATGGGGATTCCATTGTATGTTACTTGTTGCTTTTCCCTTGCTGCTTTTAATATTTTTTCTTTGTATTTAATTTTTGATAGTTTGATTAATATGTGTCTTGGTATGTTTCTCCTTGGATTTATCCTGTATGGGACTCTCTGTGCTTCCTGGACTTGATTGACTATTTCCTTTCCATATTAGGGAATTTTTCAACTATAATCTCTTCAAATATTTTCTCAGTCCCTTTTTTTTCTCTTCTTCTTCTGCGACCCCTGTAATTCAAATGTTGGTGCATTTAATGTTGTCCCAGAGGTCCCTGAGACTGTCCTCAATTCTTTTCATTCTTTTTTCTTTATTCTGCTCTGTGGTAGTTATTTCCACTATTTTATCTTCCAGGTCACTTATCCCTTTTTCTGCCTCAGTTATTCTGCTATTGATTCCTTCTAGAGAATTTTTAATTTCATTTATTGTGTTGTTCATCATTGTTAGTTTGCTCTTTAGTTCTTCTAGGTCCTTGTTAAATGTTTCTTGTATTTTCTCTATTCTATTTCTAAGATCTTGGATCTTTACTATCATTACTCTGAATTATTTTTTAGGTAGACTGCCTATTTCCTCTTCATTTGTTTGGTCTGGTGGGTTTTTACCTTGCTCCTTCATCTGTGACATACTTCTCTGTCTTCTCATTTTGCTTAACTTACTGTGTTTGGGGTCTTCTTTTCGCAGGCTGCAAGATCGTAGCTCCCGTTGTTTTTGGTGTCTGCTCCCAGTGGGTAAGGTTGGTTCATTGGGTTGTGTAGGCTTCCTGGTGGAGGGGACTGGTACCTGTGTTCTGGTGGATGAGGCTGGATCTTGTCTTTCTGGTGGGCAGGATCACGTCTGGTGGTGTGTTTTGGGGTGTCTGTGACCTTATTATGATTTTTGGCAGCCTCTCTGCTAATGGGTGGGGTTGTGTTCCTGTCATGCTAGTTGTTTGGCATGGGGTGTCCAGCACTGTAGCTTGCTGGTCACTGAGTGGAGGTGGATCTTAGCATTGAGATGGAGATCCCTGGGAGAATTTTCACCGTTTGATATTATGTGGAGCCGGGAGGTCTCTGGTGGACCAATGCCCTGAAATCGGCTCCCCCACTTCAGATGCTCAGCCCTAACACTCAGCTGGAGCACCAAGACCCTGTTAGCCACACGGCTCTAAGAACTGGGAGAAGATTCTCATAAGTTAGCTGTCCCAACCTGAGGTAGCGAGTTCCCTGGTCCCAAGTCAACACAGCCAGGAAGTGGCAGAGCTGGGTCTCAAACCTAGATAGTTTGTCTCCAGAGCCTTCTGTCTTCTCACTATAATGGGATTTAACCCAGAGTTCCTTCCATCACTCTGTGTTAACTTATGCAAGTGCCAAGTGTTGTGCTATTTTACGTGGATTTCTTAAGTCAATTCTCAAATTGACTCTGTGAAGTAGGAACTATTATTAGCCCCATCTCAGATCTGGAGTCTCAGACAGAATCAACGCTTGGAAAGAAAGTGGTCATCTTCATTCTCCATTCTCCTTTCTCTAGCTCCTGCTGCAACGTCAGAATCAAGGACTGAATGAGTGCTGAGGCCTCTCAAAGTGACAAGATCTTACCCCCCTGAGCTACACTCCCCATCCCCTCTCAGCAGAAGTCGCAAGTCAACTAAGATCTTCTATGTATAGTATCATGTCATCTGCAAACAGTGACACTTTAACTTCTTTTCCAATTTGTATTCCTTTTATTTCTTCTTCTTCTCTGATTGCCATAACTAGGACTTCCAAAACTATGTTGAATAAAAGTGATGACAGTGGGCATCCTTGTCTTTTTCCAGATCTTAGAGGATATGCTTATTTCTGTGGCATCAACTGTATCTTCTTTTTCGTTTCTAATTTTATTGATTTGAGTCCTCTCCCTTTTTTTCTTAATAAGTCTGGCGAAAGGTTTATGAATTTTGTTTATCTTTTCAGAGAACCAGCTTTTAGTTTCATTGATCTTTGCTAGTATCTTCTTTGTCTCTATTTCATTTATTTCTGCTCTGATCTTTATGACTTCTTTCCTTCCTCTTTCTGTTTTGTTTATTCTTCTTTCTCTCATTGCTTTAGGTGTAAGGTTAAGTTGTTTATTTGAGATTTTTCTTGTTTCCTGAGGTGAGATTGTATCGCTATAAACTTTCCTCTTAGAACTTCTTTTGCTGTATCCCATAAGTTTTGGATCGCTTTCCTTTCATTTTCATTTGTCTCTAGGTATTTTTTGATTTCCTCTTTGATTTCTTCAATGATCCATTGGTTGTTTAGTAGCAAATTGTTTATCCTTCACGTGTTTGCACTTTTTATAGTTTTTTCTTGTAGTTTATTTCTAATCTCATAGCATTGTGGTAGGAAAAGATGCTTGATATGATTTCAATTTTCTTAAACTTACTGAGGCTCACTTGTGGCCCAGGATGTGGTCAATCCGACAGAATGTTCCGTGTGCACTTGAGAAGAATGTGTAGTCTTCTCCTTTTGGATGTAGTGCTCTATAAATATCCATTAAGTCAATCTGGTCTCATGTGTCATTCAAGGCCTGTGTTTCCTTATTGATTTTCTCTCTGGATGATCTGTCCATTGACGACAGTGGGGTGTTGAAGTCCCCCACTATTATTGTTTACTGTTGATTTCTCCCTTAATGGCTGTTAGTATTTGCCTTATATATTGAGGTTCTCCTATGTTGGGTGCGTATATGTTTACTATTGTTGTATCTTCTTCTTGGATTGATCCCTTGATTGTTATGTAGTGTCCTTCTTTGACTCTTATAACAGTCTTTATTTTTAAGTCTATTTTATCTGATATGAGTATTGCTACTCCAGTTTTCTTTTGATTTCCATTTGCATGGAATACCTTCTTCCATACGCTCACTTTCAGTCTCTATGTGTCCCTAGGTCTGAGGTGGGACTCTTGTAAACAGCATATATATGTGTCTTGTCTTCATATCCATTCAGCCAGTCAGTGTATTTTGGTTGGCGCATTTAATCCATTTACATTTAAGGTAATTATCAATATGTGTGTTCCTGTTGCCATTTTCTTAATTGTTTTGGGCTTGTTTTTGCAGGTCTTTTTCTTTCCTTCCTCTTTTGTTCTCTTCTCTTGTGGTTTGAAGACCATCTTTTGTGTTGTGTTTGGGTTGCTTTTTCTTCTTTGTGTGTGTATCTATTGTAGTTTTCAGGTTTGCTGTTCCCATGAGGTTTTGATATGGCAGTCTATATATGTACAAGGTTGTTGTAAGTTGCTAGACTCTTTCCCAACCAGAGGAGGTCCTTTAGCATTTGTTGCAAAGCTGGCCTGGTGGTGCTGAATTCTCTTAGCTTTTGCTTGCCTGTAATGCTTTTGATTTCTCTGGCAAATCTGACTGAGAGCCTTGTTGGACAGAGTATTCTTGGTTGTAGGTTCTTCCTTTTCATCACTTTAAATATATCATGCCACTCCTTTCTGGCTTACAGAGTTTCTCCTGAGAAATCAGCTTTTAACCTTATGGGAGTTCCCTTGTATGTTATTTGTGCTTTTTCCTTCATTGCTTTAAATAATTTTTCTTTTTCTTTAATTTTTGTCAATTTGATTACTATGTGTATCGGCGCGTTTCTCCTTGCGTTTATCCTGCCTGGGACTCTGTGCTTCCTGGACTTGGGTGGTTATTTCCTTTTCCATGTTAGGAAGTTTTTTTGACTATAATCTCTTCAAATATTTTTCTCAGGTCCTTTCTCTCTCTTCTCCTTCTGGGACCCCTATAATGTGAATGTTGGTGCATTTCATGTTGTCCCAGAGGTCTCTTAGGCTGTCTTTATTTCTTCTCATTCTTTTTTCTTTATTCTGTTCCGCAGCAGTGAATTCCACCATTCTGTCTTCCAGGTCACTTATCTGTTCTTCTGCCTCAGTTATTCTGCTATTGATTCCTTCTAGTGTATTTTTCATTTAGTTCTTTGTTAAACATTTCATCTTCTCAATCTTTGTCTCCGTCCTTTTTCTGAGGTCCTGGATCATCTTCACTATCATTATTCTTAATTCTTTTTCTGGAAGGTTGCCTATCTCCACTTCATTTAGTTGTTTTTCTAGGGTTTTATCTTGTTCCTTCATCTGGGACATAATCCTCTGCCTTTTCATTTTGTCTGTCTTTCCGTGATTGTCGTTTTCATTCTGCAGGCTGCAGGACTGTAGCTCTTCTTGCTTCTGCTGTTTGCCCTCTGGGGGATGAGGCTATCTAAAAGACCTGTGTAAGCTTCCTGATGGGAGGACTGGTGGTGGGTAGAGGCAGGTGTTGCTCTGGTGGGCAGAGCTCAGTAAAACTTTAATCCGCTTGTCTGCTGATGGGTGGGATTGTGTTCTCTCCCTGCTGGTTGTTTGTCCCCAGCACTGGAGCCTACAGGCTCTTTGGTAGGGCTAATGGAGGGCTCATGCCAAGGAGTCTTCCCAGAACTGCTGCTGCCAGTGTCCTTGTCCCCATGGTGAGCCACAGCCGTACCCCACCTCTGCAGGAAACCCTCCAACACTAGCAGGTAGGTCTGGTTCAGTCTCCTATGGGGTCACTGCTCCTTCCCTTGGGTCCCGATGTGCACACAACTTTGTGTGTGCCCTCGAAGAGTGCAGTCTCTGTTTCCCCCAGTCCTGTTGAAGTCCTGCAATCAAATCCTTCTAGCCTTCAAAGTCTGATTCTCTGGGAAAAAGAAAAGTACTAGTGCTAATCAATGAATTTGGTAAAGTAGCAGGATGTAAAATTAATGCACAGAAATCTCTGGCCTTCCTATACACTAATGATGAAAAATCTGAAAGAGAATTTAAGGAAACACTCCCATTTACCACTGCAGCAAAAAGAATAAAATACCTAGGAATAAACCTACCTAAGGAGACAAAAGACCTGTATGCAGAAAACTATAAGACAGTGATGAAAGAAATTAAAGATGATACAAACAGATGGAGAGATATACCATGTTCTTGGATTGTAAGAATCAACATTGTGAAAATGACTATACTACCCAAAGCAATCTACAGATTCAATGCGATCCCTATCAAACTACCACTGGCATTTTTCACAGAACTAGAACAAAAAATTTCACAATTTGTATGGAAACACAAAAGACCCCGAATAGCCAAAGCAATCTTGAGAAAGAAAAATGGAGCTGGAAGAATCAGGCTCCTTGACTTTAGACTATACTACAAAGCTACAGTAATCAAGACAGTATGGTACTGGCACAAAAACAGAAATATAGATCAATGGAACACGATAGAAAGCGCAGAGATAAACCCACGCACATATGGTCACCTTATCTTTGATAAAGGAGGCAAGAATATACAATGGAGAAAAGACAGCCTCTTCAATAAGCGGTGCTGGGAAAACTGGACAGCTACATGTAAAAGAATGAAATTAGAACACTCCCTAACACCATACACAAAAATCAACTCAAAATGGATTAAAGGCCTAAATGTAAGGCCAGACACCATCTAACTCTTAGAGGAACACATAGGCAGAACGCTCTATGACACAAATCACAGCAAGATCCTTTTTGACCCACCTCCTAGAGAAATGGAAATAAAAAACAAAAATAAACAAATGGGACCTAATGAAACTTAAAAGCTTTTGCACAGCAAAGGAAACCATAAACAAGACGAAAAGACAACCCTCAGAATGGAAGAAAATATTTGCAAACAAAGCAACTGACAAAGTATTAATCTCCAAACTTTACAAGCAGCTCATGCAGCTCAATATCAAAAAAAAAAACAACCCAATCCGAAAATGGGCAGAAGACTTAAATAGACATTTCTCCAAAGAAGATATACAGATTGCCAACAAACACATGAAAGAATGCTCAACATCACTAATTATTAGAGAAATGCAAGTCAAAACTACAATGAGATATCATCTCACACCAGTCAGAATGGTCATCAGCAAAAAATCTACAAACAATAAATGCTGGAGAGAGTGTGGAGAAAAGGGAACCCTCCTGCACTGTTGGTGGGAATGTAAATGGATACAGCCGCTATGGAGAACAGTATGGACGTTCCTTTAAAAACTAAAAATAGAACTACCATACGACCCAGCAGTCCCACTACTGGGCATATACCCTGAGAAGACCATAATTCAAAAAGAGTCATGCACCACAATGTTCATTGCAGCTCTGTTTACAATAGCCAGGACATGGAAGCAACCTAAGTGTCCATCATCGGATGAATGGATAAAGAAGATGTGGCACATATATACAATGGACTATTACTCAGCCATAAAAAGAAACGAAACTGAGTTATTTGTAGTGAGGTGGGTGGACCTAGAGTTTGTCATACGGAGTGAAGTAAGTCAGAAAGAGAAAGACAAATACTGTATGCTAACACATATATATGGAATCTAAAAAAAAAAAAAATGGTCATGAAGAACCTAGGGGCAAGACGAGAATAAAGACACAGACCTACTAGAGAATGGACTTGAGGACACAGGGAGGGGGAAGGGTAAGCTGGGACAAAGTGAGAGAGTGGCATGGACATATATACACTACCAAATGTAAAGCAGATAGCTAGTGGGAAGCAGCCTCATAGTACAGGGAGGTCAGCTCGGTGCTTTGTGACCACCTAGAGGGGTGGGATGGGGAGGGTGGGAGGGAGGGAGATGCAAGAGGGAAGAGATATAGGGATATATGTATATGTAGAGCTGATTCACTTTGTTATAAAGCAGAAACTAACACACCATTGTAAAGCAATTATACTCCAATTTAAAAAAAAAAAGAACTAGATATGTGATAATTTATGTTATCAATATGTGATCATTTTCAGTAACTCATAGACTTTGGTCTCTCTAAATCAAGCAATCTATGTACTAACTGCTTATAAATCATTTTACTAGATCATTTATACATTTTTGGTGATGTCTGAAAAACACTAAATGTTTTCTTAAATTGTGGATATAATTTTAACTGGATGAGTTTATGTTACATACCTTTTGTGTGCCATTTTGGCATACTGAGTAGTTTTTCACCAAAACTCCCTCCATTCCCCTAATCCCTGTCAAAAACTGTGAGGGATCTAAGACTTTACTATATGTGCTGGTATTACCTGACCAAAATTTAGTTTCATGAATGCTGAACTAAGACACAAGATCCCTGAGTCAGAAACAAAGGACTTTATTATTCATGACAATAGTTGTTAGAAGTGTCAACATGTGCATGAGTTCTGAGTCCTAATTCTCACAGGGTGACACACAGACGGCCAGATGATGCCTGCACATGCAGTAGGGATGTACAACAAGAGAGGAAAACTGAGCTTAGAAACCTTGAATCTTTTAAAGTGGAAAGTGAGCCTGCCTAAAGTTTGCCTCAGAGGGAAACATTATTACACTGGGGAGTAAACAAATCTGCTTTTTATTCAGGAGAGAGACACTAAATATATCTTCTAAGACAGAATGTTCACTCTACAGATATCCTTGAAAAGCTAACCTGAAATCAAAGGCAGACAGTGTCTCTGCTCACAAGAAACAGAAAAGATCCATGAAGTATCTCCCAACAGCCTCCAGGCCTATCATAATACTGATTAAGAGTTTATTCTAAATTAACCTTGAGGCATAAGCTGTCTTTTCCTATTTGGAGTTAATTCAAAGTTCCTAGAGAAACAGACAAAGAGGACAAATAGAAGAATATGTTGTAAATTTATTTAAGCTAGATAATGTAGAGCATTATGTAGAGTCTGAATTGTGTCATATGTCACACAATGCCAAAGCCAGAATTTAAAACCAAAATTTTAATAGTTTACTTTTTCACTACTATGATAATATATTTCCCTACTATGTAGAGAAAGTTGTGTATGTCTGAAGAGTGCCTGTCTTTGGGAATAAAAAGTATAGATTTTCATGTTGTAGGAAAACTGCATTTGATTTATTTTAAGAAACTTAGGTTCTAACTATGTTGAGATTTGAACTATGGATGTACTGATACGTAGAGTTATATAAATTAACATAGTAAAAATCATTCTTTTTCTCTTGTTTATGGTCTCAGAGTAAACAAAAATACTATGATACGAGTACTGTAAATAAAATTAATCAACTTTTAGTATTGAGTACTGCATTGAAAATGCACATAATTTATATCTGAAGGAATACAATTTTTCTTGTATGGTAATTTATATGCATTATATTGACCATTATCAGGTAGGGATGGGTGGTTATTGACAGAAACACAACCATGAAGAGCTCCTTTCTGCTGAACGGACTCCTGGGCCTCACCAGACAAAAGACCAGAAAAGAATGATGAGCCCTCTACATTTCCAAGATTGCTGCTTTATAGAACAAACATATGCCTCACATGTATATGCTTTTTGATTATCTAAGTGCACAATTTATCTACCACAAAACTGTAGTCGGAGACTGATCATATGCTACAAACCAGCATAGTCCCAAGTTCTCTAGAGGTTATGTGCTCAATAAATATAAACTACTAGCTCTAGCAAAGAAATAAATATCTTCAATGGAATTTAATGATGCTTTTCAAAAGTATACAATGATAACTAGTTTTTATAGTGGTTTACAATTTTTAAAGCATTTTCACACATTATATTTTTATTCAAAATTATTTTATTAGCATTATTCCCCCTTTTGAGTAATGTGAACTAATGACTATTCACATCATTTCCTCTACCTGGATGGTCTTCTTTCTGTTACTGCAATTCCAATCTCACCATTCAAGGCTCAATTAAAATATAATATCTTCCATTAATCCTTTTCAGCAGTATTAAGGCATGTTGCTTCTTTCTCAATTAATAATGCATCTTGCCTTATAATGCTCATTGGGCAATCAAACACATGATGTCATGTGATACCAAATTACTGTCATCACATTTTATTTAACACTCTTCTCATGAATTTTAGAGAAATATCTCCAACTTTTTTTGAGTATCTAATAGATGAAGTGATCTTTTATAATTCCTGGCATCTGCTATGATGACCTAAGTGCCTTTGAAGTAATCAATAAATATTTGTTGATTATCATTTTTAATTAAGTACTTATACCTGCATCCCAACCAATAGTTGAGAATAATGCCTCTGTCATGTTTTCAACTCATTAGCTGAAATTACAGATGTTCTTCTAAAATTTTATTTTCACTGTTATAAAACCTTCAAATTTATTTCTCTCCCAATGTAATTTTCTGCCTAAAACATCAAGTATCCTTTATTTTAATAATACAATTCATATATTGTAAATATGATGAATTAGGCAATAAAGATCAACATAAAATATCAATTTTTTTCCTGCTAAAATTTAAGATATATTTTTAAATGTACTAGTCCACAAATATTTCCCAAGTACTGAATACCTTATTTTCAAATTATTATTAGAAAAGATAAAATAACTAACATTTATTGAAAACTATTTGGTATCAGGTACTGTTTATAAGAACTTTCCATGTATTAAATAACACCAATAATTTAAAGTTTCAGGTGAGAAAAGTGTGGTTAAATAATGTGGCCAAAGTCTTACAGCTAGTTATTTGTGGTGGAGGGTGACCCAACCCAAGACAGAAGTACTTTGACTACACAGAATACATACCTTTGTTTTTTTTGTTGTTGTTTGTTTTGTTTGCAATGTTATTTGCCTCTTTTTTTAACTTTTATTAGAGTATAGTTGATTTACAATGTTGTGTTAGTTTCAGGTGTGCAGCACAGTGAATCGGTTATACATAGACATATATCCACTCTTTTTTAGATTCTTTTCCCATATAGGTCATTACAGAGTATTGAGTAGATTTCCCTGTGCTTTATCTAAACTAAAACATTTTATTTTAAAACTAAAACTCAAGCTGAGGTAATGTAAATGTGTAAAAGTAAACAGAATATTCAGAAAACAAACAAAACTTCCATATTGAAGTGACTATCTGACATATTGTATTATTTACATTTATTTTCAAACATCTTTTGTCAAAACGTTATCATTTTATAAGAAAATGTGGGGGGTTTTCTTTGCTAACAATTAAGCTTTAGCTAAGAACTTAGATATCTCACCAAGGTTCTACTGATAGGTTTTAAAATCAGATGATTCCCAAAGACTCCATTTGTATTTTTTGAAGTACTTTATAGAAGGTTGATTTAATTGTTGGAGTAACAGTTTTTAATGCTAAGGACAGGGTAAATTTTTCTCTTTCTGATCAAAATATTTTAAGTATCATTATTCAAGACTCACTTTCAATAAAGCTTTAAAAGTTGAGAAGCAGGAAATGCCATTTTACTCTTCATTGCTAGTGAAAGAGCTGACCTGTTAAATCATATCAGTCAGACAAAAGCAAAAACATGTATCCTGCCATTAGTGATCAATTCTTTTTGTGACACACACCATGATTCCTCAAATTTTAAACTTGTTACTTATTAACCTCCTAATCAATAAATGTGCAGTCTTTTTTTAATGCAGTCCCTGGTTACCTTTTTCTATAAGTGAAAATACTATTAAGAATGATGAAAGCTGAAGACATGCAACTTGCAGTTACAAAATAAGTGAGTCACAGTACAGTATGGAGAATATACTCAGTAATAATGTAATATCTTTGTATGATGATGGAGATGGTCAAAAGGTATAAACTTCCATTATAAGATAAATAAACACTAGGGATATAATGTTCAATATGATTAATATAATTAACACTGCTTATTTTTTTAAAAATTCAAGTATAGTTGATTTACAGTATTGTGTTAGTTTCAGGTGTACAGTATAGCAATTCAGAATTTTTGCAAATTATATTTCATTATAGGTATTATAAGATAATGGGTATAATTTTCTATGCTATACAGTATATCCGTGTTGTCTATCTATTTTACATACAGTAGTTTGTATCTGTTAATCCCATACCTCCACTTTATTCCTCTCCCTTTTCCTCTCCCCTTTGGTAACCACAAGTTCGTTTTCTGTATCTGTGTCTGTTACTGTTTTGCATATACATTCATTTGTATTATTTTTTTAGATTCCACATGTAAGTGATATTATACAGTATTTGTCTTCCTCTGACTTATTTCACTCAGCATAATATTCTCTAGGTCCATCCACGTTGCTGCAAATGACAGTATTTCATTCTTTTTTATGGCTGAACAATATTTCACTATGTATATTTACCACATCTTCTTAATCCAATTGTCTGTTGATGGGGATGTGGGTTGGTTGCTTCCATGTTTTGACTACTGTAAATTGTGCTGCTATGAATATTGGGGTGTATGTATCTTTTCGAACACTGCGGCATATTATATATGAAATTTGTTAAGGCAGTAAATCCTAAGAGCTCTCATCAAAAGGAAAACATTTTTTTCCTTTTCTTTTATTTTGTATCTATATGAGATTATGGGATGTTCTCTAAATTTACTGGGTAATCATTTTATGCTGTATGTAAATCAAATCACTCTGCTGTATACCTTAAACTTACAGTACTGTATGTCGATTATAACTCAATAAATCTGGAAGAAAAAAATTTTTAATTAAAAATACATGTTTTATACATTTATTAGATAATTAATTTCTTATTTTGTGTCCTAATTTATTTCAGTTGTCCATTTTCCTAAAAAAAAAAAAAATGATGAAATCTAAACATGTTTCAGAGCCATGAATTTTAAATCCTGGAAAACATCAATTTCTTGTTTTCTCAGGAGTACCTCTTCTCTGACATGCAACAGTTTTACTATGTTCCAGTTTGGTTCCTTCACAAAACATTTCTGAATTATAACCACTTAGGTATTAGCAGAAAATAAGTCTCTTATAATTTACGTTTTAATAGAAAGTCTTACTTTACACTATTCCTACACAGGAAACCAAGTATAAAAATCACCCGATATGTGACTTTACCAAGTATGATACTGCCACCAAGTGGACCACAGTAAGACTAACAGTACAAAATACTGAAGCCAGGTTCCTTTGATAGGTGACCTATACCTGATATGGGGTACTATATAATAAGAATACATAAAATAATTCTAAAATATCATCTCAGAGGTGATTATTAAGTATTATTTTACATATTTGTTTTCAATATAGCACTGATATTCTGCAACTGAATAAATTTATCCTGCAATTGAATAAAGTTTGGATGATAAAAAGGCAAAAAAACCCCGTAAGTTCTCTAATCATTCACTATTGATTTAAAAAAGGTGTGCAAGAGGGAAGAGTAATGGGAACCTATTGTATATGTATAACTGATTCACTTTGTTATAAAGCAGAAGCTAACACACTATTGTAAGGCAATTATACTTCAATAAAGATGTTTAAAGAAAAAAAAAAAAAAAAAAAAAAAGGTAGACCTCACCACTTTTACTAGGCCCTTAAAAAGTAATGGTATAACCTCCTTGAATCTTCCAAATAGAATTGATGATCAGAATGTTTTCTGCAGGTCTATTTCTATATGAACTTATTTAGCCAAGCTCACTTTATGTCTGCCTTAAATTCCCTGAAATTTCAAAACCTTGTAATATAGAAAACCTCTGAAAGTTATACTGCTAATACCATAGATTTATTTATCTTGTCTGGCAGATTAAAAACTAGTTTCTCTTCTAAAATATTACCAGAAATTATTACAGAAGTGAAAAAAATATATTTAATGCATGGATGTATAGGATATCTGCACTGGATAAATAGATGAGTTAATTATACTCAAATCCAAAAAAAGCAAAGATAGTAGAGCACAGGGAGATCAGCTCAGTGCTTTGTGACCACCTAGAGGGTGGGAGGGAGGGGATATGGGGATATAAGTATACGTATAGCTGACTCACTTTGTTATACAGCAGAAACTAACACAACAATGTAAGGCAATTATACTCCAATAAAGATGTTAAAAAAAAAGACAAATCAAAAACAATAAGTAAAGTTTATTGTCTGCCTGTAGGTTGTAAATTGATTATCTCATTCAGTCCTCACTTCAAATCTATGAGGTTGGTATTATCATCTTGATTTTAAAGATAAAGAAACTCAGGCTTAGACATTTTAACTTGACGTTCCAAAATCACATAGTTAATAAACGTTTAAGGAATGGCAGTCTGATTCCCAAACACTAGCTCTTAATCACTACACTATAAACTATAGAGATTAGATTAATTTTTCATATAAAACTCATACAGTTATCCATTTCAGAAAATTTTATAAATACAATACTCAATATTTCTCAATTTAAAATAACTACAAACATTGCAATTACATTAAGTACAATTAGTTCTTAATATTAATAATTAGTGAATGAATAAATAATTCGTTCTTAAAAGGAGAATTCAACCCTACATATAAGTTGTGGGATAGAAGAAATGTTGTCAGTCTTAAAATGCTAGAAGTTATAAAATAGTATAGCTACACAAATACTAAAAAATCCAAATACAGAATAGATGTATATGTTATCTTCTATATACTTTAAGTTGTACAAACTGTTCATTTTATTGAAGGAAACAGAGTAATTTGTCAGAATACAGAAATGTTCTTATGAATTATGTACTCTTGATACAGACATATGATGTCAAATAAATCAAATAATATAGTTAAAACGTCAAAATATAATGATTTGTAAATGGCCAGTTAAGACAATGGGCTTGTCACCAATGCCCACCAAATAAGCCAATTCACATTTGACTATTTCTAACATGAAAGTAATCTTTGCATCCTAGCAAGGGGTAATTTATATTTACAATAATTCACAATAGCCCTTTGGCACCCATAAGATCCTTGGAAACCTTTTCTATCCAATTGGTTCAGCAAGTGAAGAAGTTAGTAAATTCCACCACAAGTGACATTAAATCAGCATCTGAACAGATGCCAAGAACCAAGGTGATTTCTCTTTCAATAATGTTGCAAAATATATAATCACAGTGTAAAAAGAATATTTGTGCATATTCTCTACCACATGGCCACAGAGTAGTGGAAAGAAAACAGACTCTAGAGTCTTAACACATACGTTCTCTATCTCAGTTTCAGCACTTAGTGGAGTGTGTGAGAAATTCAACAGGTTATTTATGCTCACTGAAACCTGCCTTTCCTCATCTGAAAATAGGGGAAATAACTCATAGTTCATTACAGATAATGCAGGATTATGAGAATTAAGCAAAATAATTATTATGAATTACACGTCACAAGTAAATAAAAATCTGTGCCAGCAATATAACAACGTGGATTAAATAATTTAAATTAAACCATCATCTGGATGATCTTTCTTTCTCTAGTTTGTTAGCCTGTTCCTTTTGCAAAATGCATCTATTTAGTAAATGGGAATGATGCGTTCCATTGTCCCAAGGAAAGAATTTATAGGCATATGTGTTCTTTTAAAAGAGTATTTCTTTTTATAGACGCAGCTTAATATAGTAGATAGAGAAGTGGTTCTTGCCCAGAAGTCTTCAGCCTCCCTTAACTGGGTGTATGATCTTAGAAAAATAAACTCTTTGAGGTTCTCCTTCTTTTAGCAGAGTTAATGAGATTGCCTAGAAAGAATGAAGTAGTGGAACCAGGGAGAGTAATATAGGGTGCGGAGGGGGAAAAAAAGGCTTTGAATTTAGAGAGAAATCTGTTTCTGGTTAAGCAACAACAACAATATGAACTAGAAAGAATAAAGAAACTGAGAAAAGCCAACATTTGCAATAGTGAAATTTCTATTAATAGACACAGAATCTTCCTGCTAGGAAGAAAACCAAAAGTTATCTAAATTTTATTTGGAAAATTCTGGGGGCACATATTACTTGGTTGTTATAGTATTTAAAGGGATGGGAAAATCTGTGACAACGCCCAGCACAAGAACTGTCAAACAAGAGGCATTAATACATTTAAATGGATATAAATTTGAAGGTATAAAAGATAAGTTGTCCTATGTTTAACATCATTCAGAAATCAAGAATAACTTGAAAGAAAATCACTAAAGAAGGTTGGCTCCATGAAAATTCCTCTAATAAAATTCATTTTTGTAATCATTATAATCAATAGAATGTACCAGGATATATCGAAAGTATTATCTTTCAGTGAATAATTGAAGAGGAATTCTACCTAAGTCACATTTAACTATGTACTAAATTTCTGATTTAATTTCCTTGATACATCCAAAATATGTACTATATTATTATCTTCTGTTATTAATTTCAACAATGTTATAAAGGTGAAAATTTCTCTCAGTTAACAGCTATAATTTGAGACTCATTAAATAAATATTTAATGATTTCTTCATTAAATATTTATTATTGCTAATTTTCTATCCCCATCTATCCTTTTTATCTTAATTATAGGTTCATAATTTCCACATTTGTTGAGTTATATTTTCTATACAATAAAAATAATGTCAAACCTCAAATATGCAAATAAAGAGCCGAGACTTTTAACATACTAACTCTTTAATAATCTATTGGTATTTTTATTGCCATTGCATTGCATTTTTTTGACTTTATTTTTTAGAGCAGTTTTAGATTCACAGCAAAACTGAAAGGAAGATAACAGAGATTTCCCCTTATATCCCCAACTGCTATACACGCACAGTCTCCCCAGTTAACAACAGCTCTCCAAAGGCAGTATACTTACTTACTGTAACTGACAAACCCTCCAAAGGCAGTATACTTACTTACTGTAACTGATAAACCTACATGGACACATCATTATCACCTAAAGTCTATAGTTTACATTAGGATTTATTATTGGTGTGGTACATTCTACAGTCTAGGATTTGGACAAATGTATAATAACATGTATCCATCATTATAGTAACACACAGAGTAATTTTACTGCTCTAAAGATCGTCTTTGCCCTATTAATCCCTCTCTCCCTCCTGGCGACCACTGATCTTTTTACTATCTCCATAGTTCTGCCTTTTCTAGAATGTCACATATTTGGAATTATATAGTATATAGCCTTTTCAGATTGGCTTCTTTCAGGTAGTAACATGCATTTAAGTTTTCTCCATGTCTTTTCATGGCTTGACAGCTCATTTCTTTTTAGTATTGAATAATATTCCATTGCCTGAATGTACCACAATTTATCCATTCACCTACTGAAGGACATCTTGGTTGCTTCCAAGTTTTGGCAATTATGAATAAAGCTACCATAAACATCGATGCACAAGTTTTTATGTGAATGTGCTTTCATTTCCTAGGAGCATAGACCTTATGGTAGCAGTATGTTTAGTTTTGTAAGAAACTGCCAAACTGTCTCCCTAAGTGGCTGTACCATTTTGTATTCACACCAGCAATGAACGACAGTTCCTGTTGCTCCATATTCTCATCGGCATTTAGTGTTGTCAGTGTTCTGAATTTTGGCCATTCTAATAGATGTGTAATGATATTTCATTGCTGTTTTAATTTGCATTTCCCTGATGATGAAGATGATGTTGAACACCTTTTCATATGCTTACTTGCCATTTGTATACTTTTATTTGTTACAGTATCTGCTCAGGGTTTTGCCCATTTTTAAAATATACATATTCGAGGAGTTTTATATTTGTGTTTTACATTTGGGTGTGTGATCCATTTTGAGTTAATTTTTGTAAGGAGGTAAGATCTGTGTCTAAATTTACTTTTTGTATGTGTATGTCCAGTTGCTCCAGCACCAGTTGTTGAAAAGATGATCTCTTCTCCATTGTACTGTCTTTGCTTCTTTGTTAAAGATCAATAGGGTATTTTTATGTGGGTCTATTTCTGGGATCTCTATTCTGTTCCATTAATCTAGTTGTCTATTATTCTGACAAAACCACACTGTCTTCATTACTGTAGCTTTGTATTGAATTTTGAATATAGAGATATTAATTTAAAAAATCAAAATCACTTTCATTTTGATGCATTTCAGGCATAGTTTTCTTCCTAATTGGGTGAGATATTTTTCTCTAATATACCAACTCCATGTAAATTAAACAATTTCCCCCAGTGGTAACATTTTTTCAGACTATATTACAATATCACAACCAGGGTATTGATATTTAGATTTGTTCAGGTTTGTTTTATGATCCAAAATTTGGTTATTTTGGTGATTGTTCCATAGCACTTGAGGGGAAAAAATGTATTCTGGTATTGTAGGGTACAGTGTTCTATAAATAGTAAATAAAACCTGTTGGTTGATTGTGTTTTTCAGATCTACATCCTTGCTGATTTTCTGTGTTGTAGTTCTATCAGTTGCTAATAAGAGTGATGCTGGAGTTTCAAAATATAATTATGGGTTTTCCTATTTCTTCTTTCTGCCAAATCAGTTTTGCTTCATGTGTATCAAGGCGCTACTGTTTAGGATTAAGTCTTCCAGGCAGATTAATTCTTTTATGATATGTGATGTTCCTCTTTTTCTGTGCTAATTTTCTTTGTTCTGGAGTAAGTTTTATGAGATGTTAATAGAGTCACTCCTAATTTTTTATATTAATGTTTGCATAGTATATCTTTATTCATGTTTTTACTTTCAACCAACCTATGCCATTATGTTTAAAATGAGTGTCTTATAGAGAGCATGTACTTGGGTCATGTTTTGTTATCCATTCTGTCAACTGTTATCATTTAGTTGATGTATTTAGACCACTTATGTTTAAGATAATTATTGATATGTTGGGGTTTAAATCTGCCATCTCATTATTTGTTTTGTTTCTTTTGTTTCTTGTTCCTCTGTTTCTCATTTTTTGTTTCTCTATGGTAACCAACATTCTTTATGATTACATCTTACAGTGTTTTTTTTTTTGTTTTTTTTTTTCTTACAGTGTTTTTGAATATATCTTTTTGTATAATTTCTATAGTGGTTGCTCAAGGTGTTACAATATACACATGTGACTTAAAACCAGCTACTGGTATTAATGTTTCACTGCTTCAAGTGAAACGTGGAAATCTCAATTCCATTTAGGATACTTTACCTTCCCCCCTTTAAACAGAATTGTCTTAAGAATTAGATGGTGTAAAAATTTCTGTTTTGGTTATTAAATGTGATTTGTAAAGCTCATGAAGAAAAGCATAGTCTATTATATGTACCCATATCTCTGCTCTTTCTGTTGTTCTTTCTTCCTTCCTGATGCTCCAAGATTCTTTCTTTAACCCTTTCCTTTCTATTTGAAGATGTTCACTTAACAAACCTTTAATTGTAGGTCTGTTAGTGACATATTCCTTTAGTTTTCCTTCATCTGAGAATATTTTTATTTCCCTTTCATTCCTGAAGTTGTTTCACCAGATACAGAAATTGCAGCTGACCTTTTTTTTCTATTGGCTCTTGAAATATGCCTCGATACTTCCATCTGGCCTCAATGATTTCAGATGAGAAGTTTGCTGTCATTCTAATAGGTGTTCCCCTATAAATAGTGCATAATTTTTTTCTGGCTGCTTTCAAGAGTTTATAATGTCTTTCAGTTTATTCTGTTTGGGGTTCTCCCAGCTTCTCAGATGTGTAGATTTCTGTCTTTCCAAAATTTAAAAAGTTTCTAGCCATTACCTTTTTGAATATTCTTTCAGCTCTACTTTTTCTCCTTTTCTTCTGGAACTCCAAAGATATTAATGTTGGATCTTCTGTTATTGTCCTACAGGTATCCATAGTTATTAATTTTCTTTCTTTTTTTTAAAGTCTATTTTATCACAGCTTTTCAGATTAAGTAAATTTTATTGGTCTGCTCTCTAGTTGACTAATTCTGTCCTCTGCTATCTCCACTCTACTGTTGAACATATCCAAATTTTTTTGTTTTCCCCACAAATTTCTGGTATTGTATTTTCCATTTCTATAATTTCCATTCTAAGACAATTTGCAATACACTATTCTAGCATTTTCATGACAGCTGTTTTAAAATCCTGGTCAGATAATTCCAACATCTTATTCATGTTGGCATCCGTTGATTGTCTTTTCTCATGTAAATTGTGATTTTCCTGGTTCTTGATAGGATGGGTGATTTATGACGGTATCTTGGGTATTTTGTTTACTATGTTAAAAACAAACAAACAAACAAACCCTGCAATCTGTATAAATCTTTCACTTGAGAAGGAAGTCACCTTCTCAAGGTTAGGTTTAGTGCACAGATCTTTGCTTACATTTTGAGGCTGTGGTCTCAACGACAGTTTAACTTTAAGAGCATCTGCAGTGTTATTTTGGTCTTTGTGGTTTGTTTGGTGTTCCTGTCCTTGCTGGTAGTGCCTGCGAAGGCAAAAGATGTTTCCCAGGCCCAGTCCCTGGGTGTTTCTTGGTGGTGGAAGATCTCAGGCCTGCAGTCAGGAAGATGATTTCTGAGCCAAGCACTTGCTGTGGCAGAATCTCCCTGCCAGGTTGGGAAAGAAAGCACTTCTCAGGGTGTGTGCTGGTTGGGACAGGGTCTCTGCTACACGTCTCTCTAGGCATCCATGATGTGTTTGGGTGGGGACAAGACAAGAGGTCTCAGGCTCAAAGGAACAATTGTTTTGGTGGATTTTCTCTTGCCTGTGACATGGTATTTCCTTATGGGGTAAGGGAGTCTCAAGCCTGCATGGACAAAGAGGGTACAAGGGATGGACCAGGTCATCGATGTGGTGGGATCCCCCTGGTGGGGGCCACCTGGCCACCCTGTATCCGTCCACTGGAGAGGGAAGTCTCAGATGCTGCAGAGAAGGAACGTGCTTCCCCTGCAGTGGTACAGAGCGTGCCATGTGTTTTCCTAGGGACTCTTGTTCAATCCAAAGGAGACATAACATCTACCTGGCTTGCTTTCTGTTGCTAGGTTGGGGTCAAGGAAAATTTGGGTCTGAATAACGTCTTGCTGTTGGGTGAGAAAGTGTAAGATGCCACTTCGCTGTGCCGTTCCTCCAGTTCTAGGATATCAAACCAATTTTCCTCCTTCTTACCCCCTTTCAGAATTTTCCTCTTCTTACTTCGTGCATTATTTCCAGAGTTTACAGTTGTACTTCCAAGGGAGAAGCAGAAGGAAATAGATCCACTCCATCCTGTCTAAACTGACAGCTTCTCTGAGTGACTTTGAACATTCAAATCTGACAATGTAGTTATTTTTTAAAAGTCTTTCAGCATTTAAACTCAGTATCTTTGGCATGAGATACAGTGCTTGTGGCCCCATCATTTTTAATCCGCGATTCTCACGACATTTCTGTATGCCTGCTTCACTCCAGCCACATGCTGTGCTACTTGAAATCTCAAATTCACGCAAATCTCATTCCTTATTTTCTTTAAGTTATACTCCACTTTTAAGACAAGAGCCTAAGCTGTCCACTCCTCAGTGAAGTGTCCCTGACTCCCCGTGGCTAAAGGAGGTGCATACTCCTCTATGTCCCTCCTCTTTAGTTCCACAACACCCTCTACTGGTATCACTTCCCAAGACGTCTGATGACGGTTAATATTTCATCAGTTCCTAGAATAGCCTGCACACTGGAGGCTATCAGTAAGTGTTAAGCAATCACAGATGGTGTTAGCTAAGTATCAAAAATGGCTCTGCGGGAGTGCTAAGCTACAGAGAAATTAAAAATGATTAAAGAAACATACAGATGTTCAAAATTTATACTTTACTAAATACCTTAACACTCTTTTCCTTAATCCTCAAGGCATATATTATTACCCCATTCTACAGATGAAGAAGAGTGATTGAACGTTCCTTTTACTAAATTGTGCTGCCTGTTATCATTTCCATATTTTTTTAATGAGAAACCAGATTTGGAAATACGAGTCACTGTTCATAAACTATTATTTTGAAACTATTATTTAAAAATAAAGTAAATAGGATCTTTCCATGGAAAAAGACAAAAAAGCAGAAAGTATAAAAGAAAACCAAATGATTTCATTTTCATCTACAGATTTGTCACAAAATACACACTAACATTTTTATGTATTACAACTAAGTAGCTTGTATGCATAATTTCTTATGCAAAGATAAAACATAGGCATAGCACCCAACTTGGAATATTCAAAAGGATATATATATAGATATAGAGAGAAAAGTGTATTTCATTCCTATTCTTGCCCCAGAGAAATACATTCTTTCCTCCAGAGTCAAAAACTGCTACCTCTTTTCTTTTGTTTTCATCCAGTAATACATATATTTTTCTTCTCTTTTTTTCCCCACAGATGGTAGTTAAACATACACACTGAAAAACTTTTTTTTTCAGTTTGATCAGTATTTTCTGGAAGTTTGTTTGCTAATGTTATTATTACAAGTAGAGATCTGTTCTATTTGTTTGTCTTAATATTTATTACACCTTATTTCTTCAAGTATGTCACATAATTAGAAAGATCTTTTCTATCTTGAGATTTTTTTAGAAATTTTATATGTTTTATTACAGCTCTTCTATGGCATCATGTTTTGCCTTCTCTGTGGAACTGATTTTGGTATAGAACATGATAAAGGAGAGATGCAACTTTCTTTTTTTCTAGATGATTACAGGACATCCCAAATTATTTACTAGATAATGTACCTTTGCCCACTGATTACAAACGCTACCTTTTACATATTGAATTTTTCTGCATATTTGGATCTGCTACTTGATTTTCATTTTATTCATTCATATGATTGACTGTACATGCACCGGTACCAAACCTTAATTTCTGTGGCTTTACAATATATTTCAATATTTGTTAGAATAGCATGTCTTTAATTACTGTAGTTTTACATGTTTTAATATCTGATAGGACTAGTACCTTATTATTCTTCTTTTCCAAAAGTTTCCTGTCTTTTCTTACTTGTTCATCATCTCCTAAGTGCTACAAATCATCTTTTATAATTCTTTTTAAAAAGATTAATATTATTGAAATGAAATCAATTTATAGATTAACTTGGAGAAATTTAACACCTTTATGAAACTGATTCTTCTTGTGCAGGGTTATGGTCTACTATTCCATTTCTTCAAGATTTCTTTGGTGTACCACAAAAATCAAGTTTTCTTTACATTATCTTGTATATTTCATGTACATTTGAAGTATTGTATTATTTTTGGTGCTATTTTCAATGCGGTATTTACTTCCATTATATCTTCCAAATAGTATTTATTGAAATATAAGAGGGCAATTAAATTATTTCTGTATATTAATATTTAAATTGCCATATTAATTAAATTATATTTTGTTGCTGTTGTTTTCAAATAACTGTCTTCAGTTATATGTAAACAATTATTTCATTGGTAAATAATGATAATTTTACCTCTCCGTTTCAAATATTTCTTTACCTTATCGAATTACATTGGCACATATCTTCAGAACAATGTTAAATAATAATCATGAACAAGATTATATCATTATATATTATATGTGTGTGTGTGTGTGTGTGTGTGTGTGTGTATATATATAAAACATTGCCTGTTTCTCATAGTAATGGGAAACCTTTTCAACTTTTCCCTGAGTATTGCCAGAAATCTAAGAATTTGCCCATGATTCTCTTGTTACCCTCCCAGATAATCTACAGGGTTAATCTCTCTTTGGTCCATGTATACATTTCAGAGCTCAGTTTACTCTCATCTTCTCTATAAGACTTTCTTTAGTCCACCCTGTAGTGATCCCTCTATCATGTATTATTTGATACATTTACTTACTTAATCACAATTCAGTACTGACTGATCATCTACTATGTGGCAGGCCCTGAATGAGGCACTTTTAAAACGTGAAATGACATAGTTTCTATCTTTGGGGGGTTAAAAGTACAATAAGAAAGTAGAACTGTTAAGAATTCCCTGGCAGTCCAGTGGTTAGGACTCCATGCTTTCACTGCCGAGGGTGTGAGTTCAATCCCTGGTCCGGGAAATAAGATCATACAAGCTGTGTGGCACGGCTAAAAACAAAAATCCAAGGAAGATTTTCATTAAGGGAAAAAAAAAAAAAAAAGAAAGCATAACTGTTTGTTGTTTGTGCTGTCTTTGAAGACAATATGGAGTAGTGTTTATGATTATGGGTTTTGGACTGAGACACTTTACGGTTTTTAATCCTTACCATCTATGGGAACTTGAACAAATTACTTAACCTCACTAAACCTCATTTGCCTCATGTGAATGAAGGATGTGCCTCACAATGGCTTTTATGGTTATACATGATGATGCTTGAACAGCATAGGACCAGAACATAGTGAGAGCTCAATGAACGTTAGTTATTGTTATAGCTATAACCATTGTTACAGTTAATAGAGTTAAACACTATTAGAGGTTCAAACAATGTGTGCTAGAAGAAGGAGTCTTTCAGAAAGCATAGAGAAATGATTTGAAAAGAAGAAAATCAGATTACCTAACAGATAAGAGTAAATAATTTTAAAGAAAGTATTATAGAGGAAGAAAAAGCATATAAGAAGTAATTGGCATATATAAATAAGAGGATGGCAGGCTGAAAAACGAAAGGTATTTCAGTAAAATTAGAGACCAGCACCAGGAAACAAGCTGGGAAGGTGGACTCTAGAATCATATCAATAGTTTCCATTCTATTTCTTAAGCAATTACACACGCTTTTGTGTAACTACTCAACTATTTCATTATTTATATCTTTTGACTGCTAAGATTATATGACTAGAAATCTAAAAAATAGATTTTCTATATTTTATATTTACTTTGCCAAATATCTACCTTGGTGCTTTGCATATATTAATATCTGTTGAATAAATAAATGAAAGTATACTATGTGGTTTAAAAGAATAAATTTATGCCTACTAGATAAATGACAATCTAAAGCTGGCAAGTCAATTCTCTTCCATAATTTAAATTTCACCTTCTCTACTCCCCAATTCACACAGACTGGCTTTCTGACTCTTAGACACATAGAGGGAATTCTTCACAGCTTGTGCTCAATTTTACATTAGAGGGAAACCATTATTTTATTAAAACTGGAACTTATACTTTAAAAGTCACTACCTCATATTTACTAAAAACTTCAAATATAGTATTGGCCATACAGGTAAATGAAAAATGGTTTCTGCTTTCTATAAACTCAGAGATTAATAGAAAAAAAAGAGATACAAAAAATATGTATACACCTAAAGCAATTAGAGAAAGAACAAAAAAAAACCCAAAGTTAGCAGAAGGGAAGAAATCATAAAGATCAGATCAGAAATAAATGAAAAAGAAATGAAGGAAACGATAGCAAAGATCAATAAAACTAAAAGCTGGTTCTTTGAAAAGATAAACAAAATTGATAAACCATTAGCCAGACTTATCAAGAAAATAAGGGAGAAGACTCAAATCAATAGAATTAGAAAGGAAAAAGGAGAAGTAACAACTGACACTGCAGAAATACAAAGGATCATGAGAGATTACTACAAGCAACTATATGCCAATAAAATGGACAACCTGGAAGAAATGGACAAATTCTTAGAAATGCACAACCTTCTGAGACTGAACCAGGAAGAAATAGAAAATATGAACAGACCAATCACAAGCACTGAAATTGAAACTGTGATTAAAAATCTTCCAACAAACAAAAGCCCAGAACCAGATGGCTTCACAGGCGAATTCCATCAAACATTTAGAGAAGAGCTAACACCTATCCTTCTCAAACTCTTCCAAAATACAGCAGAGGGACGAACACTCCCAAACTCATTCTACGAGGCCACCATCACTCTGATACCAAAACCAGACAACGATGTCACAAAGAAAGAAAACTACAGGCCAATATCACTGATGAACATAGATGCAAAAATCCTCAACAAAATACTAGCAAACAGAATCAAACAACACATTAAAAGGATCATACACTATGATCAAGTGGGGTTTATCCCAGGAATGCAAGGATTCTTCAATATATGCAAATCAATCAACGTGATACACCATATTAACAAATTGAAGGAGAAAAACCATATGATCATCTCAATGGATGCAGAGAAAGCTTTCGACAAAATTCAACACCCATTTCTGATAAAAACCCTCCAGAAAGTAGGCATAGAGGGAACTTTCCTCAACATAATAAAGGCTATATATGACAAACCCACACCCAACATCATCCTCAATGGTGAAAAACTGAAACAATTTCCACTAAGATCAGGAACAAGAAAAGGTTGCCCACTCTCACCACTATTATTCAACGTAGTTTTGGAAGTTTTAGCCACAGCAATCAGAGAAGAAAAAGAAACAAAAGAAATCCAAATTGGAAAAGAAGAAGTAAAGCTGTCACTGTTTGCAGATGACATGATCCTATACATAGAGAATCCTAAAGATGCTACCAGAAAACTCCTAGAGCTAATCAATGAATTTGGTAAAGTAGCAGGATACAAAATTAAGGCACAGAAATCTCTTGCATTCCTATACACTTATGGTGAAAAATCTGAAAGTGAAATTAAGAAAACACTCCCATTTACCATTGCAACAAAAAGAATAAAATACCTAGGAATAAACCTACCTAAGGAGACAAAAGACCTGTAGCAGAAAATTATAAGACACTGATGAAAGAAATTAAAGATGATACAAATGGATGGAGAGATATACCATGTTCTTGGATTGGAAGAATCAACACTGTGAAAATGACTCTACTACCCAAAGCAATCTACAGATTCAATGCAATCCCTATCAAACTACCACTGGCATTTTTCACAGAACTAGAACAAAAAATTTCACAATTTGTACGGAAACACAAAAGACCCCGAATAGCCAAAGCCATCTTGAGAATGAAAAACAGAGCTGGAGGAAGCAGGCTCCCTGACTTCAGACTATAATACAAAGCTACAGTAATCAAGACAGTATGGTACTGGCACAAAAAACAGAAATATAGATCAATGGAACAGGATAGAAAGCCCAGAGATAAACCCACGCACATATGGTCATCTTATCTTTGATAAAGGAGGCAAGAATATACCGTGGAGAAAAGACAGTATCTTCAATAAGTGGTGCGGGGAAAACTGGACAGCTATATGTAAAAGAATGAAATTAGAACACTCCCTAACACCATACACAAAAATAAACTCAAAATGGATTAAAGACCTAAATGTAAGGCCAGACACCATCAAACTCTTAGAGGAAAACATAGGCAGAACACTCTATGACATAAATCACCACAAGATCTTTTTTGACCCACCTCCTAGAGTAATGGAAATAAAAACAAAAGTAAGCAAATGGGACCTAATGAAACTTAAAAGCTTTTGCACAGCAAAGGAAACCATAAACAACATGAAAAGACAACCCTCAGAATGGAAGAAAATATTTGCAAATGAAACAACTGATAAAGGATTAACCTCCAAAATTTACAAGCAGCTCATGCAGGTCAATATCAAAAAAACAAGAAACCCAATCCAAAAATGGGCTGAAGACCTAAATAGACATTTCTCCAAGGAAGATATATAGATTTCCAACAAACACATGAAAGAATGCTCAACATCATTAATCATTAGAGAAATGCAAATCCAAAGTACAATGAGATATCATCTCACACCAGTCAGAATGGCCATCATCAAAAAATCTACAAACAATAAATGCTGGAGAGAGTGTGGAGAAAAGGGAACCCTCTTGCACTGTTGGTGGGAATGTAAATTGATACAGCCACTATGGAGAACAGTATGGAGGTTACTTAAAAACCTAAAAATAGAACTACCATATGACCCAGCAATCCCACTACTGGGCATATACCTGGACAAAACCATAAATCAAAAAGAGTCGTACCACAATGTTCATTGTAGCTCTATGTACAATAGCCAGGACATGGAAGCAACCTAAGTGTCCATCGACAGATGAATGGATAAAGAAGATGTGACACATATATATATACTATGGAATATTACTCAGCCATAAAAAGGAATGAAACTGAGTTATTTGTAATGAGGTGGATGGACCTAGAGACTGTCATACAGAGTGAAGTCAGAAAGAGAAAAACAAATACCGTATGCTAACACATATATATGGAATCTAAAAAAAAAGAAGAATCTAGGGGCAAGACGGGAATAAAGATGTAGATCTACTAGAGAATGGACTTGAGGACACGGGAAGGGGGAAGGGTAAGCTGGGACAAAGTGAGAGAGTGGCAATGGACATATATACACTACCAAATGTAAAACAGATAGCTAGTGGGAAGCAGCAGCATAGCACAGGGAGATCAGCTCGTTGCTTTGTGACCACCTAGAGGGGTGGGATAGGGAGGGTGGGAGGGAGATGCAAGAGGGAGGGCATATGGGGATATATGTATACATATAGCTGATTCACTTTGTTATACAGCAGAAACTAACACACCATTGTAAAGCAATTATACTCCAATAAAGATGTTTTAAAAAATGTATAAAGTCATATTCCAGACAGAAAAAAATGTAGCTGAGAGTTATGATGAATACAGTAGTTTAGAAAGACTCATCTATCAGAGATATGCACAATAATTTGTGGGGAAAAAACACCTTGGACAAAGAGATCAGCTAGGAAACTAATGCAATAATCCTAATGTCCCCATAAGAGACACTAAAAGGCTCACTCTAACCTACCCAAGAAAATTCTTTTTAAAAGATGCTAATACTTATCACTGAATAGTTTTAAAATTATATAGTATTCAGTCTCCCAAAATGAAATTGGTTTTTCTTAAGTTTGTAGCCTGATAAACAAGGAAAAAGTCTTAGACAAATGTGTACTAATATTAATGTTTTTGCTTATTCCAATTATCCTTTTTAAGCCTTCCATATGTATTTGATCATGGGTAGAAAAACTAAGCAAACAAAAAGTTAAGTGATAACATGTAAACAAAAATAAACCTTCCTTTTAACTTAAAACAAAGATCTTTCAAAAAATCAGAGCTACAGTATTCTGGGAAGAAAAATATATTCTTTCAAATAACTAGAGAAAAACCAGCTTGATATTCACTTTTTAAAGGCATATAAACATCCCTATAAAGTCTTATCTACATTACAAGTCATAATTTTTACTGTTTCTCCATTTTAAAGTAATTATATTGTCTACTATAGTCTGAATTAAAGGCTGTTTGGAAGAATTTAAGTGATTGTTTCTGAGTTGCTGATCATTTACATTATTACATTTTATTAATAAGATGCATGGCATAAGTAATAAATATGAAAATTGCAACAGCTCTTTGTAAATATTTTCATTACCAGGTCAGAGAACAGTGTTGTCTACTATAACTTGTACTTATACGCACGCAAGTATATCATAGTACATTATTTCTGAGGTATGGCATAAACACAGGTACACACTCATACACATTTTTGAGTAACACTAAATCATGACCATATTGACGCTTTCAAATAAAATTTCATCAAGCACTTCAAAGCTCTTTTCAAATTCAGACAAACGAAAAATGAAACATTACTTGATCATGGCAAGCATTCAAAGTTAAAAAGCTTTCAAGTTTAGTATTCAAATTAAATCTTGATCTTAAGTGGAATTATGTTGAGTGTAACCTTTTACTGACAGTTAGCCTATTATTAATATACCACATAATTATATAGAATACCTCAAAACAAAATAAATATCTATAATTGTATCGTTGTGTATAAAAAGGAGACATCTACATGGTGATAAGAAATAGAAAACCGATTAAATTGTATAAAATATGAATTAAATTTTAGGATTATTTATACAGTTTTTAATATACTTTAACAATCACATTCTGGTTATTTATATTTATGCCTAAAATTTCTTTGTTAAGGCATAGCACTTCTACAAACTTTGCAAAGGATTCTTTATATAACATTCTATCACCATTGGTCTAAGCAGTGTTTGTTATTTGCATTGTTTTTTAACTTAATTTAAGAGCATTTAAACAGAGAAAGCAGAATGTGCAAAGATCCTATGGCAGAAGAAATTAGGATATTCAAAGAAATTAAGAAAGGAAAGAGTGTTTAGACAACAGGAAGAAAAGGGGAGAATAGTATGTAATGAGGCAGCAAAGGCAGGTAGTACCAGACCATCATAGCCTACAGAGAAAAAGAAAAAAAAATGTTCTTGTTCTTAATTCCAAAAACAATGGTTAATTTCTGAAATGGTTTAACCAGGGAGATGATATGATAAAATCTGCATTTTTATAGTGATTACTCTGAAATACGGTTTGGAAAATAATCAGAGAAATATGGAGAGACCCTATGGTAAACTATTCTACATAAATCCAAGAGAGAAATAAGGCTAGTGGGTTTAAAAATAAGGGCCATGTTTCTTGGTCATGGTTGGACTCCCAGTGCTTCTAGCATAAGTTCAATAAATGATTTTGATTATCTATTTGTTCCTTTATTACATGAATGACAGTTACTCTCCCAAGCAGAATTAATTGTACCTTCTGTACTAGAAATCATTTATTTAAGAATTTCATACTGTGTATTTTCAAACAGACACGAAATTTTCTCATTTCCTCATCCTAAGAATAACTAAAACGGAACCTAAAATCTGTGTTAATAAGTATCACATTAGGAAGGGTTAGCATCAGCGTCCAAGTTTTCTTTAAAGGTATTCTTTGCTTAGCTTTCACCACAACAAACTGATAGATTTTTCTTAAAAATTTTCAATTGCAAAATATTAAAACGGCAAAAAGAAATACCTATAGCACCCATACAGTTTAAGAGACAACTTGACCCCTTTTTGTTTCTTCCATTCAAATACTTTGTCAGTAACATGGCAATCAATGACTTCAACTTCTATGGTTCTGCCATAACATTCCCACACATGTATTTCTGTTAACTGTTCTTCTTAAATGTCAGCTTATACACAGACACAATCTTTTAAATGTGACTATCACTGGTTAAACCATATTTGATTCTGACAATAAACCATTTGATAATGCCAAAGACTTCGTTTGATTAGAAAGAACATTTTTATTTTTTCTTCTGTTTTTGTTCTCTGTATCTTTGGCAGATGAACAGACTATTAGAGGTGGGAATCACAGACTGTCTGACTGCAGTTTTTCAAATGAATATTATAAGAAAATTGAATTTATAAATATTGAATATTTTATATAGACAATGAGAAAGGGATTTCATTGGATATAAATTCTGCAAAAATAAATCAGCATATCTAATACACATAAGTCTCTTTTGAAGTTATTTGTTCTTATTTGGTTATATCTTTGAGAATATTCATGCAAATGTTTATTGAATGTTTATTAAGCAAAGTTATTACAGTTGGCATGAGGGCAGATTAAAAAATAAAATAGTGTCTATATTTATGCTGTACTGAGAAGCCAGTAAAAAATAAAATGATGAACATTATACAAATAAATGCAAATAAGCATAAGAACTATAAAAAAGAGTATGTACAGAACACAGTACTTTGGGAGAAGTCCCATGAGTTAAATCTTGAAATATGATATGAGATAGACAAACTGTTTTTATGTCAAGAATATTTTAGGCAGAAGGATAAGTGAATGCAAAGCAAAGTGAAATTAACTGAGATTCAAATAATTTGGCTGGGTACAATTTTCATGTATATGAGAATACTGTGAGAATATATTATAGCAGATCAAAACTAAAGTATTGAGTCCAGTTTGAAGGCTAATGCACTTATGGCAAATAATAGGTAGTAATTACCTACTGCCTTACCTGAACTCATGCAATGATAGTGAGAATGGACAGACGACAGTTTGAAGTGCTAATTAAGAAGCTGTATTAATACATCTTGATATTTAAAAAGGGTAATGGGAAATGACTTTGACAAGTGAGCTGATAAGGGCCTCAAGAAAAGAGGAGAAGAAAAAATGTTTGTAAGATAATGAGGATGATCCATTTTGAACATATCAAAGATGACATGCCTCTGGGTCACCCAGTTAAAGAGGTTTACCTGAAAATAAAGATTTTATTGTCATCAACTAAGAGTTAAGTGGACTAAATCATTCAGAAAAAACGCTTTGAAAAAGAAGATAAATGCCCAGAACAAAGATATAGGGAACATTCATACTTAAGGAAAAGGCATTAGCAAAAGAAATTGAGAAGAAATGAGCAAGAGAATAGGAAAAGAAAAAAGAATAAATGATCTGGAAGTCAAAAAATGTGTTTTAAGAATAAGAAAATAATCAACAATATTAAATCACAGAGAAGAGAAGGATGATAAAGTCCACTGATAGTGACGATTAAAAAACTATGGCATCCTTAGTGGGAGCAGCGTCTATAAAGTGCTGGAATGTGTTGAAAACTGACTAGGTGGCAAGAAAGTGAAAGATTTCAGGGTATTGGCTACGAAGAGAAAATGAGAAATAGAGTGGCAGTGGGATATTCAGTACTATGTTTCTTTCCGTCGTAAACAAGATTCTTGACAAATAAATTTTCTTTCAAGACTGGGATGAAAGAATAATGATGCTGAATGCAACTATATACAGATTTATATATAAAAAGTGGTATGACATACTGAGTTCAACTCCCATAATCTCCATTTTCTCTGGGGAAAGAAAGGTAGGCAAGATTTCCTTCTAAAAATGGAGCGGGGCGGTCAAGTGGCCATAGTCAATGTTTGAAAGACTTAGGGTGAGAAATGGAGAGCAAGATGATGAGAAACATGTGAAATTACTAGTCAGGTGATGATAAAAATAGAACAAGTGTGCAGGCCTCATATACACCATGGTATCAATTCATTCTGTTTCCACAAAAGTATTAGATTCCCAGATCAGTTAGATTGTTCTCACCCACTCCCAGCTCAAAGTTATCTTTCTTGGTCTAAAGAAACTGGAAAATACACACATTCCCTTTGTACACCTCCCCCTTTCACCTCTCATCTTAAATTCAGGGCTTATACAATGTCTGCATTTAAAATAAGACAATCTGCTGTCTTATTTTGCTAGAGGGTGTCCAATAATTCCTTCTGGAACTAAAGATGAACCAGATTTTTAGTACTTCAAGAGGAGGTGACGGGGCTTCCCTGGTGGCGCAGCAGTTGAGAATCCGCCTGCCAATGCAGGGAACACGGGTTCGCGCCCTGGTCTGGGAAGATCCCACATGCCGGGAAGCAACTAGGCCCGTGAGCCACAACTACTGAGCCTGCGTGTCTGGAGCCTGTGCTCCGCAACAAGAGAGGCCACGATAGTGAGAGGCCTGCGCACCGCGATGAAGAGTGGCCCCCCGCTTGCCGCAACTAGATGAAAGCCCTAGCACAGAAGCGAAGACCCAACATAGCAATCAAGCAATCAATCAATCAATAAATAAAAAAAAAAAACTTTAAAAAAAAAAAAAAAAAAAAAAAGAGGAGGTGACCCTGAGAAGAACAGATCAGTGCCAGCTAATTATTATTCTACCAAATCCTTAGGTTTTAAAATTATACCTATTAATTGGTATAGAAGTTTTTATTGTTTTATTTGTTTATAAGTATTTCATAATAAAATATACTCCAATATATTTTAAGTTTCTTTTAAATCTATTATTTCTCACTCTCACTTAATCTCCGTGATTAAAGCAGATTCAGGTCAACTACATTATCCCCAAAGAAAAGAGTATTTATTAACCTTATTTGGTGTAATAATAAGTCAGGTTCAGCCTAGGAAAAAAGAAACTGAAATCCATGTCTAAACAGCCTAACAGTCATTAATAGGTTAAAGCTTCTTTATCCATTGACCATAAAATACAATGCAGTATAAATGTAAATGGATTGGCAAAGTTAATATTATAGAAGATTGGCTACCTTATTTGACTTATCTGAACTAGTTAAAACAAATATAATAACAAGTATAATATTAAGGTCCTTGGGGATAATGTAAAAATTAATTTTTAGTTCTCATAATAATTTTATCGGAAGAATATTATACTAGAAATTGCTTCTTGTACATTTATAGACTCCATAAAGTCAGAAATTCACTTGCTATGTTACCTATTAGGTATCATAATCTGATTTATATATTTTCTAAAACTTGTCCAGTTAAGTTTAAAGATAAGTACAAACAAGAGATATTTTTCATCCAGGAAGAGGTTAATGAAACCCTTAAAAGATCACAGAGCTAAACATTTTATCAAATAATAGTTTCACTGAATTCACTTCAAAATGCAGGGGTAAAGATGTTGTGTTAAAAATTTATATGTGAGAAAATAGATATTTCAGCTGATCTTTTAAATGTAGTGATTTTCAGAAAAGGCATAAAATTATCAATCCTATGACAACAACAGTTCTCAAAATCATATTCTATTTGGAAACATGCATGATTTCTCCTGCATTATACTGTTAACTCTCTTTACAATGAAAACCCATTACTGATATTCAAGTCTCAAGCATTTTTCAAGTCATATGCTAAAATGTGTATTAAAATATATTGCAAATTTGTTCAAAACTTCATTGTTATTAAGCATATCCAATAATTTGGTTAGATTTTTAATGTTCCAGCTTGGTACCTAATTCCAAGATGAACTGAATGTTCGTTTTGAGAAATGTCACTAGGCTGTATTGCTGATAACGCTCTGAAATGGATGAATAACTAAAATTAACAATGAAATTTCAAATTAATGGAAGGTATACTCTGAATGATATTAGTATTTCCAAGACTTCCATGAATGTTATGGGAAGTTAGAAGTAAAAAAGGGAAAACCTATTAAATTGCTTGAAATTGCCAGGTTGTAAAACACAGAAAAGTTGGCATGTTAAATTAACTGAATTACTGAGAGTCTAAAATTACAGATTACGCAATATGCACCAGAGCTGATTCAACTTTTAATTTTTATCATTGCTTTATAACTGTTGTAATTATATATTTTTCTGAACCCATAAACTATGCCAAAACGTCTGATTTCTAAATGTTTTAAGCTACCACAAATTCACAAGTAAAATTCAATTTACAGAAACAATTTGAGTAATACTGCTGCTTTCTCTGAGGACTTTTTTTTAACAGAAGTCTCTTTCATTACATAGAAAATTTACTAGGAAAAAACAAAGGAGTCAAAATCCACTTGCTTTGAGTGATTGAGGACGAATGTAAATCAATGTTTTAGAATAAACAAATACATTTGGAGCCTTACAATCATGCATTAGGATATATATTTTAATATAAAAAAGTCCTTGTACCACTTGCAGTAATTCTCCTTTTATGTGGCCAACAGAGAAATTAATATGTAATTCAATGAGTTAGACTATATCTGTTTTAGCAAGTTCTTAGTGGCATGAAAACATTTGAAGTGTTGGAGAGGAAACAGTAGTAGCAGATAGATTTTTTTTGTCATTGAGGAGAAAGTATAAAATAACAAAAGGTTACAGTGACTTGGTAAATCTTTATCTCCTCAATTCTCCATTTCTTCTTTCTTCCATTCATTTAATACGTATTTCATGCTTTCTTTGTTCATTGATATTATATTCGTGTCTTGTTTTAAACAACTTTCCAGCTATTTTCATTCTGTTACACCTTAAACAGGAAAAACAAGCAAAACACAAAAGTGTGCCATCTTTTGAAAGGAAATAAAAATATTTCGTCCTGATTATCCTGTGAAGACTTGGGGCTTGTTCATTGTTTTATCCCCAGCATAGTCCCTAAGCATTATTCATTCGAGGAATATTGGTTGAGTTTAATTGGCTCAACTTAAGGGCTACTTTTTGGCTCCATACTTTCATTTACTCAAAAAAAAATACTGAGACTAAATATACTAAAATCCTGAGAAATACTGAGAATATGTAAGGCAACTGCTACTGATACAAATCAGGTAGCAATGGTAACACAAGCTACCTTCTGTTATACCAATGTTCTCTGCATTAAGGTTATGATATTCAGTCAATAAATGTTTATTGAGTATCCATAACTGCCAGGCACTATGTCCTTGCTGAGACTACAATAATGATCATCAAATGAAACCATTACTATTATCATGAAGTCTATAGTATACTGTTGGATGAATGATGTTAATCAATTTATAACACTAACAAATATATAATCATAAACTGGGATAAGTGTACTGAGGAAAAGGAACAAAGTTCTGTAAAGGCTATAAGATGGTAATTACAAAGTAAGACGGCACAGCTAGTTGCTAAAACTTAAAGGACAATTTCCTTATAATGGATTATCATGAGAAGGGTATCCTATTCAGAGTAAATTTAAAAGAATTTTAATATTTGAAATACCTGAAGAATACTAACTAATGGTTACTCAGCTAATCAAGATATATAATGTCAATGAATAATCAGTACTTTCTAATGCTCATAGTGTCAGGTAGAAAAAGACAAACTACCAAAAATTCAATCTCTAAATCAAGAGCATTCATTTCCTCTTCCTTTAAAGTAAGGATTAAAGGGAGAGACTGTAGAGTCAGATTTTCTGGACCTATGCCTACATTTACTAGTTTTATGACTTTGGGCAAGTTACTAAATGCTACTTACTGTTTCTGTGCTTCAGTTTTCTCCTCTGTAAAAATGTGAGCAGTATTATTACCAAACTGCATAGGACTCGAATGAATGAAAGCGATCGTATAAACCAACAAAGTTACAGAAAATCAAAACAGAGGTTTAAATCAGTGAAGTCTGGAACATTAAAAGAGGGTTTCACAAGGGAAGGACCTGAATTAGACATTTAGCAGTGACTAGAATGGGGTAAGTAAAGAAGAGGCATGAGATACTAATAGAGCAGGATAACAAGATGCACCAGGTCCAAGAACTGGAACTGAGGGTGACATGTTTGAAGAACATGAGAGAAGAAGGGCTTCACAAGAGTATACTATGAAGATTGGCAGCATCATTTACTTCAGAGTATGAAAAGTTCACTGAAATGGTTTCAGATCCCACAACCAACTAAACTTTAAGTAAGGAACTATTCTTTTCCAACTACATATTTGCGTGAGGCCTAATCTTCTTACAAAACAACATATTGCAGTAGACTGAAAGCAGAAATAGATTGAGAGCCCAGCTGTCCCCTATTAAGCCAGGTAATAAACAGATTTGCAAAAATGTAAAGCCATGCCACTGTCTTCCTTAATTTTTTTTTGGTTTAGGAAATAGTTATCTTTCATAAAATTGTTTTATTTAACATATAAACAGTTCATTACTGTTATCTGAAAATGACAATATTTTCAAATGTCCGTTTCAATTACTAGTATGGTAAAAAATAATTGATATAACCCACATAAACAGAAGCTCTTTCGGGTCCTCAATAATTTTTAAGAATGTCAAGGGGTCCTGAAAAAAATATTAAAAACCACTACATTAGCACATTTTTCGGCTCTTAATCTCCTCTGTACCTCAGTTTCCTCATTTGCAAAATGTGGATAAGGATAATGGGCTTCCTGAGAAGATTAAATAAGATATCATGACAGCTAAAGTGGTATACTCCCTAGAGCCCCACATCTGGGACTGACACATGCATCCCCCAGGTGCTGTGTTTTGGCAACGAACAGCTCTCAACTGAACCCCTTTCCAGTACTTGGCCTCAGCTCTCAGCTCTTGCTACTTCGCCCAAGGTGGGTCACAATATCTTCTCATGGCAGCCTGCATCTACTGGTCAATGTGAAAGTATAGAGAATGCTTCCCTTGTCTCAATTTGGGACAAATATAAAGGACCTTCTCAGCTTGAAAGGTCACTGCTACAGATCAGTGCAATTTATTCTTCTGCCCTATCCTGCTTTCTTCATCTTCCACCCCTCACAGGCATAATCCGTGAAGGGACCTCTGGTACACTGAAATAGAGGACAGAAGTTCAGGCCTTACTGATTCTGATATAAGCAAAGTTAGTCATAGAGATGGGTTTTTTTTGTGAAGGCCAGACAATATTATCTCAACACTAGATGGAAATGAAGGATCACGACATTTTCCAGGTAGATGGTCTTCCAGTAAAAGAGGTTTCAAGGCCCCCTTGTCTTTATTATTTGAACTTCTTGTCTTTCAGTTTAAAACTCTGAACAACCAGGGGAGTGATTTTATTTCCACATTGTAAAAACACTGCTCACAAACCTGGCTGCTGGCTTGGCTTCTAGGAGGCTCCCTGCTGCTCAAGGTTGCTGGCTGCCATGGCTGAAACTCTGCTAAGGATGGTGATTTGAACCGGGATTTGAGATCTTGAAATCAGCCCTCACTAAAAAGGTGCCCCTCTCACATATATACACAACAGAAACTTAACTTGGCTGCTATCAGTTTGATTGACAAATACACGTATTTTAATTTAAACCCCATTTAATTTTCACAACTACTATGTGAAATAGGCATTGAAAACATAGGTTTTTCAGCTCAGGGTTGTGAAAACACAAGAGAGTTAAGTACCTTGCTGTATCCAGATTTTCTGATTCCAAGTTCTATTTTCTTTTCACTTCATCTCATTTTCTGGGCCAAGTATGACTTGTATGACTCTTATGTCTTGTATTTTATAACATTATATCAAGAAACCATCTATTATGTGTTCACGCTTGATTCTAGACTTGAAGCCACCCTATAGATGGTCCTTAATAAATATGAGTTCTTGCTGCTTATGAATGCAAAAGAGGGATTTTTTACTGAAGGTATTTAAAATAAATCTTATACAAAAAATAAGAGCTTCCAAGTTCAGTTTTGTAAATGTGTTTTCACATATTGGATTTACATTAGCAAAGTGCACACGTGCACACATCATCACCAGAAATGACTACTTTCATGACAATATGAGCAAAAGTAAACTTCTCTACTCAATACCTCGACTCAGAAACAGAAATCTCAGACACATGTCCTCAAGGACAGGGACCAGGGTGTTATAAATTCTTCCTGCATGATGATAAGGGCAATCAGAAATTTAAAAAAAATTTTTTTGAAGTCTTAACCCGCTGTTCCTATTTTTACTTAAAACCAATATTTCAAATTAACCTTAAGAACAGATATGAAAACTGGTTGAGACTAAACAATATTCTATGAATGAAAGCACAGAATTGTTAGCTCAATTTGGTCACAAGTGTTTTTATTCATTTTATATTTTCTTATGACCCATGCAGAATCCTAGGTTTAGAATCTGAAATATCATTCTACACATCTGTTATCTTAAAGAGAAATCTTTAACCAAATCTATACAACTAAAATAAATAATTCTATTGTCTCTTTGGTCCTTTGTCAGTTAAATTCATCAAGCTAATAGACAAAGTAATCATTCTGTGAAAATTTCCATGGTTGAGTCAAAAAAGGAAATAATAAAGTAACTTTTCAACGTCAAGAAATTTCAGGGTCTAACATCCAAAAAAATGAATTATCATTCTCTACTCAGTGTGCAGATTATATGTGATTTATGCTATTTGTAAATGGATATTACTTGTTTTAAAAGTTTTTTTTTCTTAAGAAAGACTATAAATGGAATAGAGAAAATGGTGAGGCTTCTTAATATTGAAAGAATATGCAGGTTTTAAGCCTCCTTATTTTTTAAAAATGCCATAAACGTTTTTTAAGACACTTTAAATATCTGAAGGACTCGACGTATATGTTGCATCAGAGAACTAGACATAAGCTAAAGGAAGGCAGGATTCAGTTCAATCGGAGAAAATTTTAATGACTCCAGCCATTTAATAAAAGTGCAAAGAGCTCTTTAGTGAGAATTTTTCATAGAAAGAATTGTAAGCACACAATAATATTTCTCACATGAAAAGTGATTATGTAATCCATGATACATAATAAACTCCCAATAAATATAACTTGACAATTTCCCTATTCTTAAATATGAACTAATTTATTGACTATTGGGTTGGCCAAAAAGTTTGTTCGGTTTTAAGTAAAAATAAAAGACATCTTTTTCATTTTCACCAAGAACTTTATTGAACGTACCTCATTTACTGAACGAACTTTTTGGCCAGCCCAATATCTGCTTTGATGAGGGTTAAAAAAGAGGAAAAATGTTATAAAATGTTTATGAAAATTATAGGTGAAATAGTCATAAAAAGCCTATGTTTTTAGGCATCAGAAAAAAAATGATCTGAATATCTCCTAATAATACTCAAACATAATTATGACCTGCAAGCTTATATGTAAATCACTGCTTCTTCCTTCTTTACAGACATAGTTGTTTATATTTCTCATTTCTAATCTACCCATCATTAATTACTTAGACTGGTGTCTAAGTTCACTCCCTGAACTGTTTCAGAAAGCAGTTTAGAAAATAAGTATGGCACTTCCCTTACTATCAATTAAAAAGCTTATGTGACAGTTAATTTTTCTTTCTTAATCGTAAGACGTCACCTTGATTAGAAGAGAATCTTGTAATCAGCTCAGATAGATTGCATCTTTATCCCCTTGTTCCTTCATGTCTACCACAGTTAGTAAAAAGACGCACTTTGAAGAAAGTATCTGATTCCAGAATGAACACACAGACAACAAAACAAAAACACTGCTAATCACAATGCAGTTAGAGTATCAATCCCTACACTCACAACCACCACTGCACATAAATAAGATTTTCTGTTTCTATAAACTCCTATTATCTTGTGTCACCTTTCATACTATCCTGAGTGCAAGGTTATATGGACATCTTACAGGTTGAAAGTTTGGCTAGTGACTACAAAGAAAATGGTTTGGCTAGAAAAATGGGATGTTCGTAAATTAGGCTGTGTGACTTCAGTAGCTAATAAATTATGATACTTTGTAGCTAAGTATAATTATATACTTTGTAATGTAAGAAAGGTAAACAAATTGTCGAGTAAAGAAAAATAGCCCAAACAGGCATAAATCAGTGTTCTTCTCCTAAGAATATCTTTATTGCTATGTTCCACAAGAGGTTTAATTGATAGGTTAGTAATTATTCAGTAATTATTCACTAATGGCAAAGTTTTTAACTACACAATTTCACAATTTTTAGAAACAAAAGTAAAATGTAATACATAATTGAATAAATAAAATGAAACTTTGACTAAGTGCTGAGAGAATAGTTTTAATTTAGCAGCAGTGTCTCAACCAAATAGGAATATAAAAAGTTTACCTCAAATGTCAAGAAAAAGCAATATGCTATTTTGTTTTCACACAATAATAATAATAAAAAAATCACTGCCATTTTTCCATGTAAGGTATTTATCATTATAACCTATAGCTACCTACTGAATTCATTTAAGTCATTTAAAATTAGGTGAACAGGGCTTCCCTGGTGGCGCAGTGGTTGAGAATCTGCCTGCCAATGCAGGGGACACGGGTTCAAGCCCTGGTCTGGGAAGATCCCACATGCCACAGAGCAACTGGGCCCGTGAGCCATAATTACTGAGCCTGCGTGTCTGGAGCCTGTGCTCCGCAACAAGAGAGGCTGCGATAGTGAGAGGCCCGCGCACCGCGATGAAGAGTGGCCCCCACTTGCCACAACTAGAGAAAGCCCTTGCACAGAAACGAAAACCCAACACAGCCATAAATAAATAAAAAAAATTAAAAAAAAAAAAAAAAAAAAAAAAAAAAAAAATTAGGTGAACAATAATTCTAAAAAGCATATTTACACCACTCTCTTGCTTAAAACCATCAGTGGTTCCCGAATTCCTACAAAATTCTTATTATTTTAATTCTTGACTCTCCCTGACCTAGCTGTTCCCTATCTCCCCTCCGTATCCACTGTATGATCTCAGCTCTTTTCCAACACTTCTGCCTTACAGGAAAGCTTCACGCATTAATGCAATTACTCATGAATTGCTCCAGATCTAAACTGCTGTTCTCTTGAGCTCACCATGGGGCAATAGATGTGTTAAGAACCATTATCCAAAACTAAGAAACAGGGCCAGGAAGATTACTACATAATGAAGCATTATTTAAAATGCTCTCCAAGAATTACTGAATTCTGTAGATTATACCATTGTTTGATTTTGCTATTTACTACTAATCAAGGGTTCTGACTCAGTGAGGTTAAACGGTAACTTGTAGATTTGTATCCAGTTGAGATATACACACTTTTGTCCGGTAATGGGTGACTCCCCAGTAGGACAATTAACTGGTTTTGTATTCATTTTACAATATCATTCTAACATCCTTTTATTAAATTTCTATAAATACCTAGTTCCTCAAATGCTCTCCGAACCAATTTACCATTATGTACACTCTCTTAATGAATTGAGTAAATCTCTGATTCTTGTCCAATCTATATTTGTATAAAGTCATATTTTAAGCTTTTGAAAATTATACCTTGACAGTTTTGGAGGAACCACTGAGATATCCAAGTGGATTCATGTGCCAGAGCCAATTAAACTACATTGCTGGAGAAGTCACTTCACAGTCTATTTAAGTCCAGGCATGTCCTTTCTTGGGTCCCAAAGTGACTTCCAAGTGGCAATAACGTTTTACTTTTGTTGACTTTCTGCTTTTCTATGTTTTTTCTTTCTTCTGATTTTGCATGAATTTGTTTGCTTGTTTGTTTTTGCTTCTGACAAATTCTGTTATTCTATCTGTTTCTTGTCAAACTCCTGGTTAGGGCTGTGTTCCTTTCCACAATGAAGCCTCAAGACTGCTGAGTCTGTTTCTGGTCTCAAACCACTAAGCCAGTTACATCTGTGTAGTTAAGAAAGCACCCTATGGCTTCAGCTGTGTTTCTTTCCACAGCCAGGGGATGGACCAGGGAGCAGTGGACCAAAGCCAGCCTTAACCACGTAGCCAAAAATATATATGTCTATGAGTATGATTTTACATGCCAATAATTCCCTGTCTGCAGGGTATCTAATTTAATGGTCTGATGATTTGATGATCTCTGTTGGGTTGATGATAAGGATCTCATCTCGATCAGACGAGAGACAACAGAGAATCTGATTTATTATTTTGTTATTGTTGTAAATCTGTCTTCTGACTATTTGGGAGCTCAAATTAATTAAAATTTTGTGCCCATGGAAAAGGAAAACAATTCTTAGACACCTAGTATGCACAAACCAGAAATACCGTTCTCAAGAAATACAGTCTCAGAGTCTCTTGGAAAGAACTATATACTCTTAAATTTAGTTACTTACTGGAAACACAGAGACTTTACCAAATTTTAGAGACCTTAGAAGAAAAAAATGCACAAAGTTTATAGGTACTACAAGTCAAATTTCATGGAAAGGCAGGCTTAGTGTCCCAGTCTCAGGATTGAAGAGCTTTTAAGTATTTTTTTAAAATTTCTATTTATTTTAGTTTTGGCTGCGTTGGGTCTTCGTTGCTGCGCGCAGGCTTTTCTCTGCTTGCGGCGAGTGGGAGTTCGTTGCGTTGCACAGGCTTCTCATTGTGGTGGCTTCTCTTGTTGCGGAGCACGGGCTCTAGGCACACAGGCTTCAGTAGTTGTGGCACACGGGCTCAGTAGTTGTGGCACATGGGCTCCAGAGTGCAGGCTCAGTAGTTGTAGCGCACAGGTTTAGTTGCTCCACGGCATGTGGGATGTGGGATCTTCCCGGACTAGGGCTCGAACCTGTGTCCCCTGCATTGGCAGGCGGATTCTTAACCACTGCGCCACCAGGGAAGCCCTAAAGACCTTTTAAGAAATCTATTCCTATGTTTCTTAATGGCATTTCCAGATAGTAGTTACTCAATACATTATGCTCAAGGAGGCACACGCAATTAATTAATATTAATTAACACAAAAGTAAATAAGTAGTCCATAATAGAAAATAATATCAGCCTTTTTTCTGAGATCAGTAATAATCTTATAAAGATATTAATATATGTAACAGACATATAGTTATATTTATAATATAGTAATATATAACAACGATAAAATAATCTTTGGAAGACATAGTTAAGAGATCAAAGAGAACAATGTTAAGAAAAAAATATCCAAATATTAGGATAAGGCTGAGAGGATGACTGTGCATCTTTCCAGGTCAAACTGACAGATTATTTAATTCTTGAGGAGACTGCCCTGCTTTTGACTTTGCTATTGGCTATTAACTAAGAGTTCAGACTCTGTGAAGCTATGTGTTAACTTGTAGATTTGTATCCAATAGAGATACAAATGTTTTCAGTCCAGTAGCAAAGATCATCCCAAATTTTACAGTTTATTGTCCTGGAAGATATTATGCAGTTTTAGAATCAAACTAACCGTCTTACTCTAATATTTCTTTATTAAACTTCTTATTAATAACATGTTCCTCAAATCCTCTTTGAACAAGCTTTTATTTTTATTGGTTCCCCTATTAATTTCTTTAAATAAATCTTTGACATGTATGTAAGTCATATTTTCAACTTTTAAAAATCATCTTTTACAGCACGCAGACATAGAGAATGGACTTGAGGATACGGGGAGGGGGAAGGGTAAGCTGGGACGAAGTGAGAGAGTGGCATGGACATATATACACTAGCAAATGTAAAATAGATAGCTAGTGGGAAGCAGCTGCATAGCACAGGGAGGTCAGCTCGGTGCTTTGTGACCACCTAGAGGGGTGGGATAGGGAGGGCAGGAGGGAGATGCAAGAGGGAAGAGATATGGGGATATATATATGTATAGCTGATTCACTTTGTTATAGAGCAGAAACTAGCACACCACTGTGAAGCAATTATACTCCAAAAAAGATGTTAAAAAAAAATTACACTTTTACAGCAACTACTCTTATTTGAAGACACTACCTACTCTATGAAACCTTTTGTTACCACTCTCTTTTGTGCCACTACTCTACTAACCTGCTAATAGTGCCTTAAAAGCATGTATAACATAATTATACATGTTTCTTTACTTTTTTTTCTTTTGCGACATCCTAAGACCTCTAGCAGCCTAGACCCTTTTGAGGTTTTTACTGAATATCCAGGGCTTAACACAATCTAGTACTTAAATGATAATTAATAAACATTAATTAAATAAATGAATGCAATAGTACGGATACATAAATTTCTTTTTTTCTTTCTTTCTTTCTTTCCTTCTTTCTTTCTTTCTTTCAAAAGAGTAACTCAACCCAAAATAAAATTTAACACATATTTCAGTATAGGGTTTAACAGTAAACCATTCGTGGTCAACTAGTTCCTCTTGAAATTATTAGGGGATATAGGTAGATAACCTGAAATTCATAATACCAATGTAGAGTATAAAAGTATTCAGTAAAACATTTCCAGTCCCAGAGCTGGAAGCTCTAGTCAGACACATACAGTACTTGCTATAAGGTAGCCCTCTTGCATAAATTTATCACCCAGTGTTAGTCTATTCAATACCAGATATTCATTATGGAAGAGATGACAGAGCTATAAAATCAGTACTAAGTAACATAGAAAAAAATAATTTGGGGCAGGAATCAATGGATACTAAAACTTCTGGGTAAAAAATGGTGGAAAACAATATTTACATAGCTTCAGATATTTTTCCAGAGATTACTTATTAATTAACAAGGGAAACTATAACAACTTTACAGTGGTGTATCCTAGTAAACGCCATCTTTACCAAGGGATCAAATGTAGCATCACCAGTAATGATACAAACTGACATCATATACTTCCTGATGTGACCCACTAAGAACACAAATATCACACATGTAGTTTTCCTTCCAAAAATTGCATAAGCTGAACCTAATAGTGAAATACCAGAGAGACATGAATTGGAGAGCATTCTACAAAATAACTGTCATGAGTGGTAATAGCATGTGCAATAAAGAATGGTGAGGAACTGTCCCAGATTAAGAGAGGCTAAAGATACCTGAGAGCTAAACATAACACATGACTCTGGATTGGAGCCTGGATTTTTTTTAAAAAGTGAAACAATTAGGAAAAACTGAATATGGATTTATGTTAAACAAGACAACGTGTCAAGGTTAAATTTCCTGATTTTGATACTTAATCTGTGATGTAAGAGAATATCCTTGTTCTCAGAAAATACATGCTGAAGTATTTAGGAATAAAGGGTCATGATGTGTAAAATAACTCTCACATGCTTCAGGAAAATAATATAAATGATGTATGTGTCTATGTGTCACAGAGAAGAGGAAAGAGAGGAAAAAATGTGGTAAAACTTAATGACTGATGAAACTGTGTAAAGGATATAAGGCAGTTTTGGGTACAATTCTTCTAACTTTCCTATAAATATGAAATTATTGTAAAATAAAAGTAAAATATATTTAGTAAAATTAAAGTGGCATGTTATAACCAAGGTAATGCTGGTGTTGTATAGTCCCAAGGTAAATTTGGTTACCTTTTTTTTTTTTAAAGTACAAGATTCACATGAGGGAATAGTAAAAGAAGCAATACCTAGCTTATCTGCTCTCTTGAATCTGATACTATTGATACCCAACTAAATTTTATTTTGAGTCATATTTTATTTTTATTGTTGAGAAGGTAGTTGAAGCTAAGGAGAGGTAGACAAAAAGGGACAGAAAGAAGAAAAGACAGAGAGGAAGACAGCTCATTCTACTCATCTGAGTTCTACTTCCTACCAGTTCTGTTTTGTGGATATGGCAGTTTGTGGAAAGAGATTATCTGAACAAAGATATGATAAAACCTTAAAAAGTAAAACAAAAACAAAAATTGTTTTACATTTCTTTAAATATGCAATGCCTAACCCAGTTTCCGCTCAAGGTAGGTAGTCCACAATGTTCTTCACTAAAGAAATAATTTGGATTCATCTTACTTAAATCTTGGTGCTGCCTTGCCAATAATTAAAAGCTAATTGCAGTCCTCCTTTGGTATCTGCAGGGGATTGGTTCCAGGACCACCCCCCTTGGATACCTAAATTCACAGATGCTCAAGTCCCTTACATAAAATAGCATAGTATTTGCATATAACCTACCCAGATCCTCCCGTATACTTTAAATCATCTCTAGATTATGTATAATATCTAATACAATGTAAATACTATATAAATAATTGTCAGTGCCAAGCAAATTCAAGTCTTGCTCTTTGGAATATTCTGGAATTTTAAAAAATATTTTCGATCCGCAGTTGGTTGAATCTGGAACCTGTGAATATGAGGGTCACTGTATACCCTCTCATTTCTATTTTTCTGAGTTGTTAGTAGGCTGCTTACTGTTTGATACATTACTTAGACATGGAATAGTCATTCCAGAACCAGTAATTTCCTGCCTATTCTAGTTAGTGGTCCTTGTGAGTAAGGAATCTGTCTTTTTAGAATGTAAGAATTCAATGACCCTCACAGGAAACCTAGACTTTCTTTTTTTAATATCATATAACTCTGCTGCCACAAGTAAAGAGACCTCCTCTTCTTGGCCACCATCCCCTTCAAACAGTGTGTAACACTTATCCAGGGCACATAGCTAGCACCGGGTTCAGCTGAAAATTCACTTTGCTTTCCCATTAAGGCCATATAACAGAATTGTCTTTTGAATTTTTCTTCAATTTGGGCTGCTGCTTTACCCTTAGCAGTTCTACTGTGGTTTTCTTAATGTGATCCTATTTCAGTGAAAAAAAAAAAAAAAAGGACTTTTTAATAAAGCTTTTATCCATTGCTTTAGTAAAATATGTTTGCTTATTGAACCAGAATAATTTGCTTTTTTATGGCAAAATGATTCTTATTTTTAAATGAATATAGGAATTTTTAGCAAAGTCATAGTGTCAAAAATCAAAAAATCACTTTATGTTGTTTTAATAGAGCAAAAGCAATTTCTGTAAAAATCATTTGTATGGGTCAACAGTTCTGATTTCCTTAAAATTACCTAATGGTCTACTTATAACAACAAGGAGAGACTCACGAAAAGCTCAAGATGTTAGCTTCTTTTATGTTCAACCCCACTGCACTGAATCAAAAAGTACAAAACAAAACTATATACTGAACAACAGTGGCTATCTTTGAACTTCTTTAGTCAACAGACCTTACAGGCTTCCAGCTGTATAACAGTAAGTTCCCTTCAAGGAACTATAGTATCACTTTATAAAACTTAATAGTGTTCCAACTCTCTTTTGTCATGCAGGATTTCCTAGAGAGATGAATGCTATTGGAGAAGAGCACGCATTAATAGTTCCTTTCTCTTATTCTAAATGTAAGCCCAGCATCTCTGATTAGTTCTTTTTTCTCAGCTATAGCAGCTTCCAGTAGACTGCTGGGTCAAGTTAAATCTTTAGGATCAGTGTACCCTGGCACCCACTCGACTCAGTGATAGTTTCTATATACTTTTATTATCATTATTATTAAAAAATAAAAGAGAGAGAATCACTGTGATTCATGAACCATAGCTAGGTGGCTGATCTTTTCATTTGAAATCACTATTTGTATTAATGTATCCACATTTCTTTGGAACATAAATCTACTGAAGGCAACAGCATGCTGAGATATACTGTCTCATCCCAACCAGCACCTAATACATCATATGAACTATGTGACAGCTGGTTACTCCCCTCCTCATTAAAATTCATGTAGTTCAAATATTCAAGCTGAATATCCTACTGGTAGATGTATTCTTCCAACAGAATGAAGAAAGAAGAAAGACAAAAGCAAAAACTTGAGTGTGTCATAAAACTTTCTCTCATAAATGTTTAGGGATCTTAAGTTATCTCAGGACAGACTAGTACTACTAGTAAATACACTATAGTTCAAAATTTATTTTTAAAGTAAAATAAATAAGGTACTCTATAATTCACTATTTTCTTCAACTTTATTTTTTGTTTTTGAAGTCATTGCCTATTATTATTTTGGATAAAATTAACTTAAGATTTAACAGAAGATACTTTTAAACAAGTAATTTATCAAGTTATTATGTGAGTGTTCACATAAATGTTCACAATGTTTAAACTTTTTATTTAAGAAAACAGAGAATGCAAATTAAATTTCTTTGTAAAAAGCCAAGACACCTGTCTTAGGGCAGATGCTTTTTTCCTAATTTCATAATCAGGAAATAACTAGGTCGAGTAAACTTTCTAATTAAAGGGTAACATAAACATGGTAAAATATGCAAATCTTAAGTTTACTTCTCAAATAGTTTTTTTCTAAGCAACATAAATTGATTTTGAAAAATGTATGAGTTTCTGGAAAATACACAAATGAGAAATCAGGTAAATAGCAGATTATACTTATAAAGCACTAACATATAAATAACTTGAATATTTTAAGGATTATTTTTGTTGTGGCTTAAAGGAGCCAACTCAACCTATTGTCATGATGAGATATACTTTAAAGGTGAATTTGGCTCTTAAAATGTTTTCCTTTCTAAATGGCTACTGGAAAAGGTAATATTATTTAATTTCAGTTTCTGGCTTTAATCCATGTAATTAATAAATACGTGTCATTTTCATCAATATAGCACTTTAAAATTTACAAAGCCTTTTCACATAAAATATAGTATTTGATCCTTACGACAACTCTATAAGGTAGGTAGTATTATTAGGTGAAAAAAATGAGACTGGAATTTGGTGCCCTCTTTCCAATTGCTTGCTCCTTTTATCACACCATACTTGCTTATTTAAGAAATTAAAGTCGTGCTTAACGGACACAAAAAGAACTCTCATTTTGCAAATTTGTCTATTTTGATCATGTTTCTGTGTTAGGAGAAATAGTTTGCCTTTGGTTCTTATGCAATATGATTTTATTCCAGACAAGTTTTACAAAGAGAAAATAAAAAAGCATATTCTTATAAGATATTAAATATTAGAAGGCACTAAAGGCATTTGGGAAAAAAAGAAGTGTGAAAAAGCATGAAAATATTATAAAGTTGTTTAAGAATTTATTAATTTACTACATTTTTATTAAATTATTACTTTTCTTATACTTTGGGGAACTAAAGGTATTTTATAGATTTTCTTCCCTTCTGAAATCATGCTGAAAACTCCACCCTCCCCTTTGAGCACACACACTGCACACCACAAGTTCCTCTTGGTCCACAGCCAGCCTGAGGCGCAATCCACAGGAAGCTCCAAAGGAGACAAACCAGAAACAGCAGTGAAAGGCAAGAGAGTAAGACAGAAGTGGGCTATGTGTGGTTCTCTGGTAGCTGCCAAGTGTCCTGGAAGGTCAAATATACACTGCTTGCACAATGCACACAACTTTTGCCACTCTGTCTTTTGCTCAACTTAAGCTGCTGTCAATTTGAAAACAAAACAAAACCAAAAAAAGCATAATTGTGGGTGATAGTAGTGAGGGTAGACTGAATTACTGCAACATATTACACAGACTCTAATAGGGAGGTCCTAGTTTAAGTGATATATCAATAATTGCTGCTTCTCCAATATGACTTTAGAAACAGAAGGGAAGGATTGAGAATCCTTGGAGTATCTTAAAAGGAGGCTGAAATATAAGTGTATAAAAACCGAAATAGGATAGTAACATAGATGGGGGGAAAAAGGGAGAGAAGCCATGAACTATGAGGGCAAAAGTCAATTCTCTGCATATTTTTCCAGTTCCACTCCAAAGTTTCAGTCCTTGGATTTTCAACTACTTTCCTTATGCAAATAGCTTTTTTTCATGAGCTCTTATTCTATTACCATAAATCTAATACATTGTGCTTTTCAATGCATATTGGCTTTGTCAGATTTCTGATATATTAGAGATTCCCAGCCTTTCCATTTGGAATCCACATGTCATTTCACCTACATCTTAAGTTTTCAGGTAGAACAGGTTTAAAAAAAAAAAAAAGGGTCAAGAACCAAATGCCAATAGCTGTTTAGAGTATAAAAAAAACAGCTTGCAAAGGAGTCTGAAAGGAGAAAAGGAGAATAACCAAAGGAGAGTTAACCCTGCAAAAGGAGAAGTGATAAGTATATAGAGTCCTCAACAGTGTGAAAAGCTGAAGTCAAGAAAAATGAAGATTGAAAAAAAGAATATGAAAACTGGCAAAGTCACTAATGACTTTAGAAAAGCTCTCAATTGGGGTGGTTTCTGCCTACCAAGGCATATGTTTCAACATCTGGAGATATGTCCAGGTGTCACAACTTGAGGGTTCTACTGGCATTTTATGGGGAGGGGTCAGGGATGCCATTAAACACCCTACAGTGTACAAGACAGCCCTCTCCCACCTCCCAACAAAGAACTATCCAGGACAAAATGTCAACAGTGTCCATGTTGAGAAACTATACATCACAAGAGCTAATAAAACATGAAATTGAGGACCCCGTGGGCAGTGAGGAAATGCATTTGGCAAGAGAAGGCTATTCTTTTAGAGAAGTTTGCCTTGGAGTGGAAAAGAGGGGCAGGGAGGAGAACTTCAGGAGCAAGCAGGATATGGAAAAGTTTTAACTTTTGTTTATTTCCTTCAGGCTGGGAAAGTTGGCAGTGTTGTAAACTGACAGCGGTGAAGAGATGGAGAAGAGACCAGAGAAGCAAACATGAGCGACATACTGATGATGACTGTTCTTAAGGAGGTGAGGAGGTGGAATCAGGAAGACGAGTAGAAACCACTGCTTTGGAAGAATGCAGGGACACATACCTCTCTAAGATCACAGGAAATGGGGGACTGAGGGGAAAAAGACTAAGAGTGGGTGGCAAGAACAGGATAGTTGGAGGAGGGTGTTTAAAGCTTACACTTGGTGCCTGAGATAAGCAACTGGCCTGGGATCCATTTTCTCTGAGACAGAGTTCCAGGGAGTCTGCTTCCTGGAAAGATCTCCTTGTAAACACAGTAATGACTGACCTAATTAGCAAACAAACAAACCACAAAACTAAATGGTTTTTACTAGAGGGGAGTTTAAGTGAGACTGCTTATGAAAAATAAAGCTGGAACTTAGAGATTTATGGGATATGACTCCCTGGAAAATGTCTGTGTATGCTATCTAACTATTTGAGTATAAAGTAGAGATGTTTCATGAGGTCAAAGGGGAAAACTAGTTATAAGATAAATATAAGATATATATACTATAAGATAGTTATAAGATAACTAGTTGTAAGATATCTAGTTATAAGATATATATAAGATATATATAATATCTAGTTATAAATAAGTTCTGAGGATGTAGTGTACAGCATGGTGACTATAATTAAAAAGAAAAACAATGAGATGTTTCATATTGATTGGCTCTTTCTGTGTCAATGAGGTGATTCTATACATTTAACAATGCAAACTTTATCCAACAATCTGGGCCAGTGCCCACCAGATGCAGAAAGGAGCTGGGGAGCTGGACGGTATTCCAGATCTCTCCCTGCTTCACCTGCGTCTCTTGACAACTGATAAAAGCTCTGATTCATGTTGAGTTTCTCTGACAAAAAAAATTCTTTGTGTTTCTCACCGACACATACACTAATCATTGGGTAGTGTTGAAGACAACTAGCCAAGCATTAAAATCATAATTCTGGGGCTTCCCTGGTGGCGCAGTGGTTGAGAATCCGCCTGCCAATGCAGGGGACACGGGTTCGAGCCCTGGTCTGGGAAGATCCCACATGCCGGGGAGCAACTGGGCCCGTGAGCCACAACTACTGAGCCTGCGCGTCTGGAGCCTGTGCTCCGCAACAAGAGAGGCCCGCGCACCGCGATGAAGAGTGACCCCCGCTTGCCGCAACTAGAGGAAGCCCTCGCACAGAAATGAAGACCCAACACAGCTAAAATAAATAAATAAATTTATAAAAAAAAAAAAAATCATAATTCTGTAAGGAAATTACAAACGTATACAATAAAGAGCCTAAGAGATGGAACAAAAAAAAGGTACTTGGGTTGTTTCCAGTTGAATGTAACAAGCTTAGAACAACAGAAGATATAAACAAAGGAGGAATTTCAGAGCAAACTTTTAGCACTAGAGTGAAATGATCACTGAATTAAATTATAAAAGTGATAAAATGACAGCTACTCTAAATTAGGAGTGACTAAACAAAAAGATCATCACATAGGAAAAGTGTGAAATGTACATGCATGATTCATTTGTAAATCACACTTTCTTATCCTGAATTGCAAATATGATGGTTTGTGAGATTATTATAAATGTCTGTCTTGACTGTTAAATTATTTGAAAAATAATATTAATATATTAAAATATTTATATCTTTTCTATAAACTGACTGTAATGTAAAATATTAGACATAATTCTACTACAATAATATACTTCTTGACCTTGGAAGTCAAATTTTGTTTGGCTTTTTTAATTTACTAAAATTAATTTAATATGTTGTATTTAGATTTCAAAATAATAGAATAACCCTAGGAAGAATATTTTTTTCTTTATTGTGTAACTAGAATAATGTACAAACTTCAAACTCCAATGACTATTCCCTCAGAAAAGATAGTTATTTTACTCAAGGTCAATTCTATGTTACAGACTGTGCAGTGTTCAGATGGTCAGAGATTTGCCATGGATCCTGAATCAATAAATATTCTTTCTCACACTATGAAAGCTGTGTCAGCTCATGGGGTTACCTAAACAAGGCATAAAATAGTTTGCATCTTACAGAAAACTGAGATGAACTGAACCAATTAAAAGTAAAACTGACATCTTTGCATTCTAATCCCAAGAATAAAAGGTAAACAACCTTAATTTTCCAATTTCTTAATTTCAGAGGGGTATAAACTGTCTAACGGGTATCCTAGATATAGTGTGGTTAGAGAAAAAATCTTTAATTTTCTTCTACTATTGTCCATCTTAATTATTTCCTTGATAAATAATAATAAATAGAAATATATATTGTTCTTAATGAAGCTTTTAATATATTCTAGCATTGCTATTATTACAATGTGATTGCTTATTGCTATGGCCTGAATGTTTGTATTCCCCCAAAATTCATATGTTGAAATTCTAATCCCCAAAGATGATGGTATTAGAAGGGGGGGGCCTTTGGGAGGTGCTTAGGTCATAAGGGTGGACCCCTCATGAATGGGATTAGTGCCTGCATAAAAGAAGCTCCAGAGAGATCCCTAACCCCTTCCACCAGGTGAGACACAGCAAGAAGATGCTGGCTACAAATCAGGAACCATGCTGCCACCTTGATCTTGGACTTCCCATCCCCCAGAACTGTGAGAAATAGATTTCCGTCACTTATAAGCTACCCAGTCTGTGATATTTTGTTATAGCAGCCTGAACAAACTAAGACATTTATAGTAAATTTTAATAATGTAATCACAGAGGGAAAAATTAGGTGCTATGGACATTTTCATGTGAACTGTATGAAGAGAAATAGTAATAACTAGGATACTGCACTTATTTACTTACAACTTTTCTTAAAGTCATTTAAGATGAAGTGAGTTAACTCTCTGAATAAGCTATTCATAGCATTGTGCACCAAACATACAAATTGTGACAGCTTCTAAACAAAAATGACTCATCCCAAAAGCTAGGATGAAAAAAAATGAATGGAATATTTTATCCAATTCTTCTTTTTTAAAGGCAATTCTGAATCTATAAGTTGATAAGAAATGGAGTTGGAGTAGATAAAATACACAGGGGATTTTTAAATATCACCTTACAGACATATTTGACTCAGAACTTACATTTTTTTAATGGGTTCTCCAATAATATCACAAACAATTGACTACGTCTTATCTTCTTTGTATGGCCAGTCCATAAGTATTGTACTGATATGATCCTGGAAACCATTCTGTAAGGTCAATTGTCCTAAAATGAATGATGCTTCTACTAGAACAATATCTAAGGTGGTATGGCCTTGATCAAGTGCTTAGCATCAAAAACCAGTTTTATCAAACAATGCATCATAGAAACATCTGTACATTTGTATAATAAGTTAAAATGTCAAAAATGTGCATAAGGACACCACACATAGTGACTGTTCTAAAGGCCTTAATTCATATCTATATCAACATATATCACAACCTAATTAGCAATTTTACCTTTAATTCTCCCATATTTATTGTGCACCAGGCACTTTACTAAGTGCTATAAGAAATGCTAATATATACAAAAGTTCTTCCATTTAAAAGACTGAATGAAATCTAATAAATGAAACATATTCAAATAACTAAGTGGTGAGTGCCATACACATGATACACTTAGAAGAACATTGATATCATTAGTAACTAGAAAAATCAATAAAGGCATTATGGATTAGGGCTATTAGTCTAAAATTAATATACTACTTATCAACAGATGTAATTGTATGTTTAATGAGTGATACTTGTGATTTTCCTTCTTAAAATACATGAGGATTAAGGAGAATGATTTGTATGCCCCCATTTTCTTAAATATAGTAATGACTTCCTTTTCTCATTAAATGTCCTCGTAGCATGCAATGATATAGCTTTAATTCCATTCACAATGTTACATCAAAAGCTGAGATCATTATTTTAACCCTCAAAAAGCCATTCACATTTTTACGTATTTGAAAGTCTTATTTAAGATATCAGGATTCAGAGGAGAAACTTCTTGAATCAGATCTTATAATCATCATCTTTCACTTGCTCTTAATTTTGAGCTTGAACAACAACTTTCATGCCACAAAATGAACGTGTGAAAGTGCATATACCAAACAAGCCCAGGAGAGCTCTTTTGCCTAGCGGATGGTAGAGGCGGGATGTTTTGAAAGTGATTCTTTAGATATTAATTTTGTGCTTTCTTCTTCACTGTCCCAGCGCCTCCCAGAGTTCCTGCTCAGCACTCGCAACGCCCTCAATGTTAGAAATTAGCCAAAAACACTAGGGAGTTATGTATATAATTAACAGTGTCAATCGAGCATGTGAGATAAAGTATAGGTAAATTAGGGATACGGGAGTTCATGTGCCCTTTTTTCATCCTTTTTTACTTTTGATATCAATGGTCACAATCCAAATCAAGCATGCCCCACCCATTCTGAATTTTAAGATGGTCAAAATGGTTAAATCTGGTGTATTGATAAGATTAGGTTAATATCTCCCAGTCTGGAACTCTAAAATTCTAAAGGGCTGTCTCTTTCATCTCTGCATCTTCAAAGTAGGTTCTAAATAGATATTTATGGAAAGAAATTGTGAATGAATTGATGAATGGATGAATGAATAAAGAAAACGCTAACAAAGGAGAAAACAGTAGGCCCCAGAAGAAAAGTGAATGCATAGTTAAGTGCTTGTCTATTTAGCATAGGGCTTAATTAGTCTTAATCAATTATTGTCAGTAATATTTAAATTCTATATTTCAATATATCAAAGAATTAAGATACAACATGAGACGCTGCTGATACGCAAGTAACTGTTTTTTTTCTCAAATATAAATCTGGTCTGTTCTTCTAGCGAAGAAGTCCTACAGCTCATGTTTTTACTATGCTATTCACAGTTTCTACACAAAGGCAACAGGATGCCAAACTGCAAATGAGAGGAATTACGCTGTCAGAGTAAAAGTGGCCATAAGTGAATTCTGTCAGAATCGCTCAGCACAGATAGTCCAGGGGAACTTTGTGGATGTATTTGCTGAGTAAGCTAAAGCTAACACAACTTTCCAAACCAGCTTTTTAATGTAATGAAAACAAGTACTTCCAAATATAGTAATATTCCCAAACCGGGAGTCAAGTAAAGTTAATTTAGATATACATCTCAAGGCCTTTAAGTCAGGAAGAGAGCACATCTCAAAGGACAAAACTTGTGGTTAGAATGAATTCTTCAGTGTCAAAGATGTTTTCCTCTTTCTGAACCACAATGACCAAGCTCAGTGTGAGGCATCAAATCAAATGACTTTATGCCCATCAAATGCCTGTAGACAACAGCGAGGGAGGAGGTAAGCAGGAAATCTCAGCTAATTAAAAGAACTGAGATACAATAAACTATTAGGGAATATCATAGTCATTAGTGCCCATGATACGTATCTGGGTCTACATCATCCAGACACATGCAAGGGACTACTCCCTGGCCCCTTTTGTGGCAAGTTTGGGCCTGGTGATTAGATTTGCTCAACGGGAAATGAAGTGAGTCTCTCACAGGTAAAGCATTTATTACTGGGGTGCGGCCTCCAGAGATCTTTCACCACAGTGAAAGGCAGTGTTTTGCAACAGCTGCTGCTTCAACAGCCTGGATACAGAAGGAGGAGATACTGAATGGAACTCCAGCACCTTCCGCAATGAACACATAGCTAGAGCAAGAAATAAATCTATATTATAAAGTCACTAAAATTTGGAGGTTGCTGGCTCTTATGTAGCCTGGCTCATCCTTCCTCATACACTCAGGCACTTTCCTTCCTCTAGTGATGCCAGGTGCTATATATTGTTTAACATCTACAAATCTAGCCTCAGTTAATACTTTTTTAGAGCGGGGTGATCTCATAAATATTTGGAGTTAGACTTCACTGTGTGAAGCTGCTGGAGAAACCAAGACAAATCCTTACATTTAATAATTTATACATCATAATCTGGAGGGAAAGTTCCTGGAAAGAAAGAGTCTACTTCTAGAAAAGTTGTTTTTAAATGTTTGGACCATCCTAAGGTAAGTATCAAGAAAGTTACTCAGAGGAAAATTAAGGGAAGTCTTTATTTAAAGCAGTTTGAAGATACCTAATAAATTTGAATGCTCATCAAATTGTTACATATATATTGATTTCTTGTAATAAATTTAAGCAAAGTCCAATTTCTTCTGAGCCACTGATGTTCAAAGAGCTAATACATCCTGCCCTTTCACTTTTATACTGAAATATCCCCAAAGTGTACAAAAACACTAGAATTGTAGTCTATCTCACCTGTCAGGGAATATTTTTGGTCATTCACAGGAAACCTCAGCATCTTAATAAACAGAGCCATACACCATTGGTAGAATTAAATCCTCATGACCTATATGAAATACTCTAGTTCCTTCTAAGTATAAATATCTTCTTTTGTGACAAAGTTCTTTTTTGGATGAGCTATCTCTCAGTAAAGACATTGATACCATTCATCAGCATATCGAGACATATTACCACATTTTAAATCCGGAATAAGTACTACATTTTGTTTATTTTTGTATCCCTTACAGAGGGTTGTAGTCTAGACTTAGAGCAAGCACAGATTGCCTTAAATGTGTTAACTTCATTATACAGAAATAATGCAAGAAAAATGAAAAATTAATTTTAAATCTATTACATTCCCCCCAAAGCATGTAGGATTTAAAGTTAGACAGTGAGTATCCAAATCTAAATCCTACTTCTGCCACTTACTATCTGTGTTTTCGGGCAAGTTGCTTATCTTCTTAGTGCCTTATTTTACTCTTTTGCAAAACGTGATGAGTAAAAGAATCACTCGGTTCATAATATTGTGAGGACTGAATGTGATAATATATGAGGAGCATTAAGAGTAGTCCCTTGGTTCAAATAAGTATTAAAAATACATGTCATTACTATTGCTCTAAAAGAAAAGAATAACTGAACCATGGATGCATTCTTAAACACACATATTCACCTGAATTATTTTGGAAGAGGAATATAGAAAATGTGTGCATCTTCTCACACATAAAACTATCATTCCGAAACATATGTCACTTGCTTCACATATAGCTAAAATTACCTAAAAATCCTAGCATTTCTTCCTTATATTGCTGAGCTAAATAATACATTGTATGCATGTTAAATTAACTATTACACTATAAATTAATTAAAGATCGAGATATTAGTTGTAAAGTCCTAAGGAAGAAGGTCATAAAGTAATTTTGATACATTTCGTGTGGAAATTCAAGGGTGTCAGTATTTATTTCAAAAAGTTTTACCTGTGAATCCAGTGAACATGTACAATAGTTTAACCAAGTCTCCGTCCACTCTCCCCTACCATGGCAATGGTGTAATCCTGCCATCTAGTGGACGATCTACATCACTGCAGGTATACTTTTTGAAAATTTATAAAAAGCCTCAAATAAATTAACAAAATCACATTTTTATATTTGACATTTAAAATTTTAAATCTTGAAAGTGTATCTGAGGAGAAGAATAATGATTTTGTGATGTTATGAGGAGAATTATATAAATGTAGTATGAAAAAACACGAGATATAAAAAGAATAAGTAAAAGGCCCAGCTTTGGGCAAAGGTAATAAACAAGGCACACTTATTAATATAAATACATCTTTAAAAAGGAATAATAGAAATTTGGTGAAGAGAAATGTTTCATAATAATTCATTAGCCATAACTTTTAATGTTGCATCAATTGGAAATCTATTTTAACATGTTCTTGTATTTAGACAAAAAAAATCAATTGCAACAATAATAATATAACATTTTAAATGCAAAGAACAGAAAGATGAAATATAATATAATGTAATATCTTTCTATATATGCAAATATAAATACACACATACATAGCCATTTTTTAGCATAAAAGAAACAAGAAACCCATTATCGTTTGCTGTTCTGTAGACGATTTGTCCAAGATTAAAATCTGGCCAAGCCTGACTTAATGGCTAGAACCTCTAAATTCAAACACAATGGTTTTGCTATCACTCAGTGTTGCCTCAGTAACTTAAGGCTTCTTCACACTGCAATTGTCAGAACTAGATGACCTAATATTTTCATTTGAAACATAACTGTCTAAGATATATAGATATAAGTGATTTAGTTTCGAGCATTTTTCACATATAAGTAGGTAGGTAGATAGATCCTTTTAAAGAAGCAGTGTTAAATACTAGAAAATCAAAGACACTGCTGAAAAAGGACACGTGAGAAAGGGAGCAAACTGAATCCAAAAGACAAGCCCATCCCAATATTTGTGAGGCCTGAGGCCTCATGGACCTCCCGGGCTGCAGTCCACTCACATCTTTTCCCACCCTCGCTGTATCCTACACGGTGAGGGAGCTAATACAAGTACCTCTAAGACACCCCAGCTCACAAGTGCAAGCTCAGACCCCACCCTCCTATACATACCCCATTTCCACCCTCATCTGCAGGCTTCCGCAATTTGAACCAGGAATCTGGAATCTCGGTCACCTGGAATGTGTTAAAGCTTTGGATGGGCATATCACCTTGACCCTCAAGGATTCTCACCCTATATGAAGTGGGAACTATAGAAAGACAGGAAGAATAGGATCCACTAAAGCAGCAGTCCCCAACCTTTCTGGCACCAGGACCAGTTTCATGGAAGCCAATTTCTCCATGGACCAGGGGCAGGGTGATGGTTCAGGTGGTAATGCAAGTGATGGGGAGCGATGTGGAGCGGCAGATGAAGCTTCCACTCACCCGCCACTCACCTGCTGCTGTGCGGCCCAGTTCCTAACAGGCCGCAGACCGGTACCGGTCCATGGCCCAGGTGTTGGGGACCCCTGCACTAAGGGGTCTAAGGGTGGTACTGGCATACATGTGGTTTACAACAGGGCATTTTTTAGGTGGCTAGAGATGGAGAAATGGTGTGAAATGATGTTGTCAGAGGTTGTCTTCATGATCAACATTTTTCTTAGACTGTATATCCCAGGGTCTTGCTCTAGGACGGAGAATGTCAAACCTTCCATGGAAGCAAGAAAGACAGGTTTTAAGGGTTGCTATCCTGGTGTGCTTCTATGTGTTTTGACCCATGAGCGTCTCAAGTGAAAACTTAGCCTCCCTGACTTGTGATATCAACTATGCAAACCAATTTTTCCTTCAAAAGAAAGTCTCTTCGATAAGTGATGCTGGGAAAACTAGACAGCTACATGTAAAAGAATGAAATTAAAACATCCTCTAACACCATATACAAAAATAAACTCAAAATGGATTAAAGACCTAAATTTAACACCAGATACTTTAAAACTCCTAGGGGAAAACACAGGCAGAATACTCTTTGACATAAATCGCAGCAATATTTTTTTGGATGTCTCCTAGAACAATGGAAATAAAAGCAAAAATAAACAAATGGGACCTAATTAAACTTAAAAGCTTTTGGACAACAAAGGAAACCATAACAAAACAAAAAGACAACCTACGGACTGGGAGAAAATATTTGCATACGATAATACTGACAAGGGATTAATTTCCAAAATATACAAACAGCTCATACAGCTTAATATTAAAAAAAAAACCAATCAAATAATGGGCAGAAGACCTAAATAGATATTTCTCCAAAGAAGATATACAGATGGCCAACAGGCACATGAAAAGATGCTCACTATTACTAATTACTAGAGAAATGCAAATCAAAACCACAATGAGGTATCACCTCACACCAGTCAGAATGGCCAGCATTAAAAAGTCTACAAATAACAAACGCTGAAGAGGGTATGGAGAAGAGGGAACCCTCCTACACTGTTGGTGGGAATGTAAGTCGGTGCAGCCACTATGGAAAACAGTATGGAGGTTCCTCAGAAAACTGAAAATAGAATTACCATATGATCCAGCAATCTGACTCCTGGGCATATATCCAGAGAAAACTCTAATTCAAAAAGATACATGCACCCCAATGTTCACAGCAACACTATTTACAATAGCCAAGACATGGAAGTAACCTAAATATCCATCGACAGATGAATGAATAAAGAAGAGGTATATATATACATACATATACATATATATACATGTGTATATATATACACACATACATGTACACACAATGGGATATTACTCAGCCATAAAAAAAGAATGAAATAATACCATTTGCAGCAAAATGGATGGACCTAGAGATTATCATATTAAGTGAAGTAAGTCAGATAGAGAAAAACAAATATCATATAATATCACTTATATGTGGAATCTAAATAAATGATACAAATGAACTTCTTTACAGAACAGAAATAGACTCACAGACATAGAAAACAAACTTATGGTTACCAAAGGGGATGGGGAGGAGATAAGTTAGGCCTTTGGGATTAATGTGTATACACTACTATATATAAATCAGATAAGCAACAAGGACCTACTGTACAGCACAGGGAACTATTCAATATCTTGTAATAACCTATAATGGAAAAGAATCTGAGAGAGTATATATACATATATTACTGAATCACCCTGCTGCACACCTGAAACTAACACAACACTGTAAATTAACTATATTTCAATTTCTTAAAAAAAGAAACACAACAACAAAAAATATGCTGCTTCAATTTGCAAGGAGCATGAACTTGCCAGTAATATATGGGATTATTCTTCAGTCTGTTTTCATTGTGCAAGGAGCATGAACTTGCCAGTAATAGATGGGATTATTTTATTATATGCAGGCATATGTATACACTTACCATGCTGTTCATTTTTGAAGATGATGAACCTGCTCTCTGCTTTCTTAGACTATTAACTTCTTCCACATTTCCATCTTTTGGTTTCAAAATCATCCTGCTACCCCCTGCAGTTCCTTCTGATGAGGATCGCAGTCGCCTCTCTACAAATCTTCCTTCACGGTATGGACTGAGGCTACTGGCAAGAACTATTTAAAAAAGAAATAAATAAAAATTAATACAAATGCTTAAATGTAGTTTTTATAAATGTTCCATTGAAAGTAAATGGAAAACTCTTAGGGTCATTCAACAATTCTCAATCACAGAAAACTTTTTGAATTAGTAGTGGTCCTTTACTTAACTATATAATCACTTTGAAGCCTCTAAAACTTTCTAGTCATCCTTGGCTTCTTCACACCTCACATAAATCATATAAGCAAATCCTGTCCTCATTACCGTCAACTGTATACAGAATGTGATCACTTCTCACCACCTCCCGCACTAACTTCCTGGCACAAACTCCATCAGGGCTTGCCTTGATTACTGCAATACTTCCTAATAGCCTCCTGCCCCTGCCTACTCCCACCTGCCTCTCCCCAACCAACACACAGTCTATTTTCTACAAGGTAACCAGAATGATACACTGAAAACATAAGTGAGATTGATCACGACCGCTTCTCTAATCCTAAAGCTGATGTGTTTCCAGTGGGCTACCAGGTTCTGCATGATATGACCCTACTCCCGACCCCCACACAGGGGGCTTCCCATTGCTCACCTGTTCATCTCTCTAACCTCATCTTCTACTGCCCTCCAGCCCCCTGTTCACTCTGCTTAGGGCATACTGGACTTCTTGCTGTCTCTACAACATTGCAGGCATGCTCCAGCCCCAGAATCTTTACCCCATACCCTTTGCACTGATATACTCCTCCCAAATAGCTGTATGGCTTACCCCCTAATTTTTGTTAATATGTTACTTTGAGGAATAACCCATCCACTGTACGTAAAAATGGAAACTAAAAACAAAGAACTATGAGAAAGAGAAATTAAGAAACTCATCCTTAAGATTCTCTTCCTCTAGAACCACCTCCAGTACCAAAATCTGTCAGTCAGAGAAAGAGAATCAGTAGGAGACCTATATTAAGAAGATTTATGGCAAGGAATTGGCTTATGCATTTGTGGGGCTGGCTAGGCTGCGCCTCGAGGCATGCGGGATCTTAGTTCCCTGACCAGGGATCGAACCTGTGTTCCCTGCAGTGGAAACACAGAGTCCTAACCACTGGACTGCCAGGGAATTCCCGAACACCTTTTCAAAAATTTGTGAAGATCCACCAGAGGGCAGACAGCAGAAGCAAGAAGAACTACAATCCTGCAGCCTGTGGAACAAAAACCACATTCACAGAAAGACAGACAAGACGAAAAGGCAGAGGGCTATGTACCACATGAAGGAACAGGATAAAACCCCAAAAAAACAACTAAATGAAGTGGAGATAGGCAACCTTCCAGAAAAAGAATTCAGAATAATGATAGTGAAGATGATCCAGGACCGTGGAAAAAGAATGCAGGCAAAGATTGAAAAGATGCAAGAAATGTTTAACAAAGACCTAGAAGAATTAAAGAACAAACAAAAAGAGATGAACAATACAATAACTGAAATGAAAACTACACTAGAAGGAATCAATAGCAGAATAACTAAGGCAGAAGAGCGGATAAGTGACCTGGAAGACAGAATGGTAGAATTCACAGCTGCGGAACAGAATAAAGAAAAAAGAATGAAAAGAAATGAAGACAGCCTAAGAGACCTCTGGGACAATATTAAACACAACAACATTCGCATTATAGGGGTCCCAGAAGGAGAAGAGAGAGAGAAAGGACCAGAGAAGATATTTGAAGAGATTATACTCGAAAACTTCCCTAACCTGGGAAAGGAAATAGCCACCAAAGTCCAGGAAGCACAACGAGTACCATACAGGATAAACCCAAGGAGAAACATGCCGAGACACATACTAATCAAATTGGTAAAAATTAAAAAAAAAGAAAAATTATTGAAAACAGCAAGGGAAAAACGAAAAATAATATACAAGGGAACTCCCATAAGGTTAACAACTGATTTCTCAGCAGAAACTCTACAAGCCAGAAGGGAGTGGCATGATATACTTAAAGTGATGAAAGGGAAGAACCTACAACCAAGATTACTCTACCCGGCAAGGATCTCATTCAGATTCGATGGAGAAATCAAAAGCTTTACAGACAAGCAAAAGCTAAGAGAGTTCAGCACCACAAAACCAGCTCTACAACAAAAGCTAAAAGAACTTCTCTAAGTGGGAAACACAAGAAAAGGACTTACAAAAACAAACCCAAAACAATTAAGAAAATGGTCATAGGAACATACATATCCATAATTACCTTAAATGTGAATGGATTAAATGCTCCAACCAAAAGAAACAGGCTTGCTGAATGGATACAAAAACAAGACCCATCTATATGCTGTCTACAAGAGACCCACTTCAGACCCAGGGACACATACAGATTGAAAGTGAGGGGATGGAAAAGATATTCCATGCAAATGGAAATCAAAAGAAAGCTGGAGTAGCAATACTCATATCAGACAAAAGAGACTTTAAAATAAAGAATGTTACAAGAGACAAGGAAGGACACTACATAATGATCAAGGGATCAATCCAAGAAGAAGATATAACGATTATAAATATATGTGCACCCAACATAGGAGCAGCTCAATACATAAGGCAACTGCTAACAGCTATAAAAGAGGAAATCAACAGTAACACAGTCATAGTGGGGGACTTTAAAACCTCACTTACACCAATGGACAGATCATCCAAAATGAAAATAAATAAGGAAACAGAAGCTTTAAATGACACAATAGACCAGATAGATTTAATTGACATTTATAGGGCATTCCATCCAAAAACAGCAGATTACACTTTGTCTCAAGTGTGCCCGGAACATTCTCTAGGATAGATTACATCTTGGGTCACAAATCAAGCCTCGGTAAATTTAAGACAATTGAAATCAAATCAAGCATCTTTTCTGACCACAACACTATGAGATCACAGATGAATTACAGGGAAAAAAACGTAAAAAACACAAACACATGGAGGCTAAACAATACGTTACTAAATAATCAAGAGATCACTAAAGAAATCAAAGAGGAAATCAAAAAATACCTACAGACAAATGACAATGAAAACATGATGATCCAAAACCTATGGGATGCAGCAAAAGCAGTTCTAAGAGGGAAGTTTATAGCTATACAAGCGTACCTCAAAAAACAAGAAAAATCTCAAATAAACAACCTAACATTACAACTACAGGAATTAGAGAAAGAAGAACAAACAAAACACAAAGTTAGCAGAAGGAAAGAAATCATAAAGATCAGAGCAGAAATAAATGAAATAGAAACAAAAAAAACAATAGCAAAGATCAATAAAACTAAAAGCTGGTTCTTTGAGAAGATAAACAAAATTGATAAACCATTAGCCAGACTCACCAAGAAAAGGAGGGAGAGGACTCAAATCAATAAAATTAGAAATGAAAAAGGAGAAGTTACAACAGACACCACAGAAATACAAAGCCTCCTAACAGACTACTACAAGCAACTCTATGCCAATCAAGTGGACAACCTGGAAGAAATGGACAAATCCTTAGAAAGGTATAACTTTCCAAGACTGAACCAGGAAGAAATAGAAAACATGAACAGACCAATTACAAGTAATGAAATTGAAACTGTGATTAAAAATCTTCCAACAAACAAAAGTCCATGACTAGATGGCTTCACAGGTGAATTCTATCAAACATTTAGAGAAGAGATAACACCCATCCTTCTCAAACTCTTCCAAAAAATTGCAGAGGAAGGAACACTCCCAAACTCATTCTATGAGGCCACCATCACCTTGATACCAAAACCAGACAAAGATACTACAAAAAATGAAAATTACAGACCAATATCACTGATGAATATAGATGCAAAAATCCTCAACAAAATACTAGCAAACAGAATCCAACAACACATTAAAAGGATCATACACCATGATCAAGTGGGATTTATCCCAGGGATGCAAGGATTCTTCAATATATGCAAATCAATCAATGTGATACACCATATTAACAAACTGAAGAATAAAAACCATATGATTATCTCAATAGATGCAGAAAAAGCTTCTGACAAAATTCAACGCCCATTTATGATAAAAAACTCTCCAGAAAGTGGGCATAGAGGGAACCTACCTCAACATAATAAAGGCCATATATGACAAACCCACAGCCAACATCATTCTCAATGGTGAAAAACTGAAAGCGTTTCCTCTAAGATCAGGAACAAGACAAGGATGTCCACTCTCACCACTATTATTCAACATAGTTTTGGAAGTCCTAGCCACGGCAATCAGAGAAGAAAAAGAAATTAAAGGAATACAAATTGGAAAAGAAGAAGTAAAACTGTCACTGTTTGCAAATGACATGATACTATACATAGAGAATCCTAAAAATGCCACCAGAAAACTACTAAAGCTAATCAATGAATTTGGTAAAGTTGCAGGATACAAAATTAATGCACAGAAATCTCTTGCATTCCTATACACTAATGATGAAAAATATGAAAGACAAATTAAGGAAACACTCCCATTTACCATTGCAACAAAAAGAATAATATACCTAGGAATAAACCTACCTGGGGAGACAAAAGACCTGTATGCAGAAAACTATAAGACACTGATGAAAGAAATTAAAGATGATACCAACAGATGGAGAGATATACCATATTCTTGGACTGGAAGAATCAAAATTGTCAAAATGACTATACTACCCAAAGCAATCTACAGATTCAATGCAATCCCTATCAAATTACCATTGGCATTTTTTACAGAACTAGAACGAAAAATCTTAAAATTTGTATGGAGACACAAAAGACCCCGAATAGCCAAAGCAGTCTTGACGGAAAAAAACAGAGCTGGAGGAATCAGACTCTCTGACTTCAGACTATACTACAAAGCTACATAATCAAAACAATATGGTACTGGCACAAAAACAGAAACACAGATCAATGGAACAAGATAGAAAGCCAGGGATAAACCCACACACCTATGGTCAACTAGTCTATGACAAAGGAGGCAAGGATATACAATGGAGAAAAGACAGTCTCTTCAGGAAGTGGTGCTGGGAAAACTGTACAGCTACATGTAAAAGAATGCAATTAGAACTCTCCCTAACACCATACACAAAAATAAACTCAAAATCGTTTCAAGACCTAAATGTAAGACCAGACACTATAAAACTCTTAGAGGAAAACATAGGAAGAACACTCTTTGACATAAATCACAGCAAGATCTTTTTTGATCCACCTCCTAGAGAAATGGAAATAAAAACAAAAGTAAACAAATGGGACCTAATGAAACCTAAAAGCTTTTGCACAGCAAAGGAAACCATAAACAAGATGAAAAGACAACCCTCAGAATGGGAGAAAATATTTGCAAACGAATCAACGGACAAAGGATTAATCTCCAAAATATAGAACCAGCTCATGCAGCTCAATATTAAAGAAACAAACAACCCAATCCAAAACTGGGCAGAAGACCTAAATAGACATTTCTCCAAAGAAGACATACAGATGGCCAAGAAGCACATGAAAAGCTACTCAATATCACTAATTATTAGAGAAATGCAAATCAAAACTACAATGAGGTATCACCTCACACCAGTTAGAATGGGCATCATCAGAAAATCTACAAACAACAAATGCTGGAGAGAGTGTGGAGAAAAGGGAACCCTCTTGCACTGTTGGTGGGAATGTAAACTGATACAGCCACTATGGAGAACAGTATCGAGTTTCCTTAAAAAACTAAAAATAGAATTACCATATGATCCAGCAATCCCACTACTGGGCATATACCCAGAGAAAACCATAATTCAAAAAGACACATGCACCCCAGTGTTCATTGCAGCACTATTTACAACAGCCAGGTCATGGAGGCAACCTAAATGCCCAACGACAGATGAATAGATAAAGAAGATGTGGTACATATATACAACAGACTATTACTCAGCCATAAAAAGGAACTAAATTGGGTCATTTGTAGAGACGTGGATGCATCTAGAGACTGTCATACAGAGTGAAGTTAGAAAGAGAAAAACAAATATCGTATATTAACGCATGTATGTGGAACCTAGAGAAATGGTACAGATGAACCGGTTTGCAGGGAAGAAGTTGAGACACAGATGTAGAGAACAAAAGTATGGACACCAAGGGGGGAAAGCCGTGGCGGGGTGGGGATGGTGGTGTGATGAATTGGGCGATTGGGATTGACATGTATACACTGATGTGTATAAAATTGATGACTAATAAGAACCTGCTGTATAAGAAAAAAGTAAAATAAAATTCAAAAAAAAAAAAAAGAACCCAAGAATATATAATGGGGAAAAGATAGTCTCTTCAATAGACAGTGTTGGAAAATGGACAGTCACATGAGAAAGGATGAAACTGGGACCTTATCTTATACCACACACCAAAATCAACTAAAATTGATTAATGACTTGAAAGTTAAGACCAAAAACTGTAAACCTCCTAGAAGTAAACATGGGGATAAGCTCTTTGACATTCATCTTGATAATGATTTTTTGGATTTGATATCAAGAGCAAAAGAAATAAAAGCAAAAATAAACAAGTAGGACTACTTTAAACTAAAAAGCTTCTGCACAGAAAACAATAAAAAAAAAAGAAAGAAAGAAAAGACAACCAATTGGACCAATTGGATGGGAGAAAATATTTGCAGATCATATATCCTATAAGGGGTTAATATCCAAAATATACACAAAATTCATACAACTCAATAGCAAAAAAAAAAAAAAAAAATTAAAATGGGCAAAGGACCTAAGTAAACATTTTTCCAAATAAGACATACAAATGGCCAACAGGTACATGAAAAGGAGCTCAACATCCCTAATCATCTGGGAAATGCAAATCAAAACCACAATGAGATATCACCTCACTTTTGTTAGGATGGCCATTATCAAAAAGTCAAAAGACAACAAATGTTTTTGAGCATATGGAAAAAAGGGAACCCTTGTGCACTGTTGATGAGAATGTAAACTGGTGCAGCCACTATGGAAAACATTATGGAGGTTCTTCAAGAAATTAAAAATAGAGCTACTATATGATCCAGCAATCTTACTTCTGGTAATATACCCAAAAGCAGCAAAAGCACTATCTCAGAGACATATCTGTACTCCCATGTTCACAGCAGCATTATTCACAATAGCAGAGGCTTGGAAACATCCTATGTATGAGAAAAGAGGAATGGATAAAGAAAATGCAGTATCTACATACAATGGAATATTATTCAGCCTTAAAAAAGAAGGAAATCCTGTCATTTGTGACAACATGGATGAATCTTGAAGATATGCTAAGTGAAATAAGCCAGACAGAGAAAGACCAATGCTGCATGGTATCACTTATATGTGGAATCTTTTTTAGAAAGCTGAACTCATAGAAACAGAGAGTAGAAAAGTGGTTGCCTTGGTAAAAGGGTATAAATTTTCAGTCATAAGATAAATAAGATCTGAGGATCTAGTGTATAACAAGGTGACTATAGTTGATAACACTGTATTGTATAAGTGAAATTTGCTAAGAGTAGAACTTAAATTTCTCAAAAACAAAACCCAAAAAGGTAAATATGTGACGTGATCGATGTATTAACTAACTTGATGGAGCGGGGGGGGGATCCTTTCACAATGTAACATATATCAAATCATCACTTTGTTCACTTTAAATATACAATTTGCCAATTATACCTGAATAAAGTTAAAAAATGCAAACTACAATCACACCCCCAACTTCCTAATCCTCTTTTCTGCTTTAAACTCATCCTCAGCAGTTATTACCACCTGACATTTATTTATTTGTATATTAATTGTCTGAGTATTCCCAGTAGAAAGTAAGCTTCATGAAGGAAGGAATTAATTCGTTTTGTTCATTGCTATACCCTTAGTGCCTAAAACAGTACCAAAACAATATTTGTTGAATGAATGAATGAATGAATTAAACTGTTCTGTTTGGGCTCATCTATGGGTTTAAAGGCTCTTGGCTAGAACCTATTAAGCCAACATATGGCAGTTTTTTCAGTAACTTTTTAAGCCAATGAGTAAAAGTTAAATTTCCAGAGAAGTCAAAATTCCATTAATAATTCTGATATGAATGCACACCCAGCACATTCATATGTGTATTAAATACTAGCTTAAACTTATTTCATAATAAATACAGAATAAATTTAGTATTATGGAATTTGGCAACCCTTTCTTACATAAAATACATTTGTCTAAATGGCTTTAAAATCTTTAAACTTCTAAATTATAAAATCCTTATGAATAGCAGATGAATATCTCCTATTGATGAAAATGAAGAATAGTATGCAACCAACTTTTCCTTTTTGACATTACCAGCTTATTTGTCTGTCTCTTTCTATTTTACAAGTTGTACATACTATGAATTATCACCTAATGTCCAGGAACAGGCATCATGGTGTCAAATTCAGTGAAATTAATGTGTTAAATGGCTTGCAATTAGGATCTCAGTCAACAGATTAAAAATCAGCAAGATAACTGTTGATCATTCCCTAGTTTCCAAAGAGATAAATATTTATTCAGTTTGACATTGAGGCAAGTCACCATTTCTAACTAAGAATTAGATATAATCAAAATAATTATACTTTTACCTTTTTTGGGTGCAATTTTCTAAAAAACTGCCTACATTCTAATCTGAGGTCCACCGTTTGCTAACAATGTGATTTCATGAAGTTATTTAACTTAATCCTAAACCTTAGTCATTAATAACTTCCACATAAATCTTTGGTTAGTACTAAATAAAACAGTGCATGCAAATTGCTTAGCACATCTTTGGGCACATAGTATCATCATCATTATCATTCCTATAATTATACTATAGTTAAAGAATTAAGCAGGTATAACTAAATCCCAAAATACAAGCAAGGCTACCAAGACAAAAAATGAAAAAAAGTAGGCAGATGTGTAAAAGTGATTTTGTATCAAATGTGAAAAAATATGAAGACAGTTGGAAAATTAAGGCATGCATTTAAAACTGTAAAATTGCTATATTCATGGAGAGACTAGTTAGGTAAGTCAGATAAACTTATGATTCTTGACATTATATAATATATAATTTCACTGATTACAAATTTTATTTAATATTTTAGTATTATTCTTAATGTTTTGGAAAGAGCCTGGGTCATGACATGTAGTACAACCTAGTCATTAAGAGCCTGAAATTTGGATTGAGATAGTTGTAATTTGGCTGTGCTACTTGCCAGCTGTATAATCCCTTGGTCTCAGTTTTCTCATGTATAAAATGGGGAACATACTAGTGCCTACCTCATAGGGACTGTATCCTAAACAATTACTTATGAACTTTGTGACTTTGGACACATTACTTAACCTGTCTGTGCTCCAATCATCGTGCCTATAGAATGAGTTAGAGTAACAGTAGTGATTTCCATCACTTCCAGATTCAATAAATTAATGTATCCAAAGGGCACAGAACAGTAAACGGGACACATTGTTGGGAGAACTATTAGTGTTAGTAGTAGTAGTAAAAGTGGCAGCAGTGGTAGTAGGAATCACACAGTACAGAAAAAAGAATAAAAAATGTCAAATACAGCCAGTAGGTATTATATATTCAACAATTCTCTTGAACTGAATTTTATATTGAAAAACCATGTTTTCTGTTAAATAACAGACTGGAGTAAATCAACCTTCCCTCCCTCTTTCTGTGCCAAAACATGGATCCTATTTAATAATAAAAACTTTGTTAAAACAGGAAAAAGAATTTAAATTATACGAATTTCTTTTATAATGATTGTGTCTGGGCTATATCTACTCTTTAACTAAGAAATACCAATACTCTATCATGAACTATAAAAAAGATAGCCCTTATTTTAGATAAAGCCACATTGCAAATAAAATTAATTTCCTTCCACCTTCTTCTGAGGGTGAGAATCTGAATTACACAACTAAGAAAAATAAGTAACATGGATGAATTACATTTTCAGCATGATACGAATGAAGTAAGTTTAAGCAGAGAAATGATTTAAGACAAATTATAAATAGGAAAGAATATTAAAGAGTGAAAACTAAGAAAAATGTAGTTTCCATCAGATAGAATAAGAAAATTGAAGAAATTATAATGAAAATTATAATTCATATCATTATACAAAGAAAATCATCATACCTTTGGCAGGATTTGCATCATATCCATATGATGTTTTGTTTAAAATATAATGATCACCGGAAGAGGGTATTATCCTTGAATCTGAAATAGGATGGATCCCTTTAACACGTTCAGCTATTGCTTTATGTTGCTCATAAAATCCAAGTTTCCTTGGGGAACTTGTTGCCAACATTGTTTCACCATTTTGTATCACCATATGTTCTCCTCTTCTTGTATCTGCTGATAGGTGAATCTCTGAGTCACTCGCATTCATAGCAGGTAGTTCAGTGATTTGCAATAACACTTCCTTCTGATTAGCAGCAGAGGTTTCTGGTAAGGATTTAGATTCAGTGCTACACCGACCTTCTAACCTGTATTTCCCAGGAGACATAATTGCACAGGGAACAGTTCCCATAAGGTCTATTGTTGTCTTTGTAGCAGCAGCAGGATTGGGAGAAATCTGAGAGGTAGGATCACTGTGGCCAAAGTTGTCACAGTGGGATGCCATGCTTCCACTTTTAGGAAATGCATCTGCTTCAGACACAGAATCTTCAGTCAAGGCTAAGAACTCTGAAGGTGTCTGAGCTGTAGTAAAATCAGCAGAAAGCAGTGGAGATTGCAAAGAGCTTCCCGCCCGTTCTGTTACATCCACAGAACACGATGGAGAAGCTCTTAGTAATACAGGCTCCCTCTCTTGGTACTGTGCAATTTCCAGTGAGAATTCAGATTGCTGTACCAATGAAATGGATTGGCTCTGTGGAACTGGCTTAGAAAATTTATAGTGAGATGAAAAAGATTTAGTAAGAAGCTTCTTTGTCGACTGCTTAACAGAACGGCGAGTTTGTTCTTCTGTGAATCCAGAATCATCCCCCTCACTTTTGCCAGAACTTAGGCAATTTATAAAGACATTCTTATTAGTCGAGTGCTCCTTTTCTCTTTCAAAATCCTCTGTCAAAGATCTTGTTATCTTCTTATTTCGTGAACTGCTAAAACCAACAGAATGTCTTCCCCTGGTTTTAGTATGTTCTTCCAAACTCAGTTTTTGCATACTGCTGTGACCAGGTTGAGCACCATTTGAAATACTAAGGTTCTGGTTGGTAGGTTCTTTCTTAGGTTCACTCCCCTTCTTATGATGGAAGCTAATGGAAGGAGTACGGAAGAGGCTCCTGCGTTTACCTGTACTACCTGAGCTTGAGTTAGTGCTGGAAGGTGACGAACTGTGTACACCGACTGTATTACTGGAGGAGGGTGAAGAAGGAAGAGAATCATGTTTTCTGCTAATACTCCTTCTGAATATTGGCAACCGGGAGACCAGAGTAGATCGTCTTGATCCGGAGTCCCCCATTGGGACTCCAAGGCTTGCACTGTGACAGCCAACTTAGCAACCTGAGAAAAGTTAAAACAAATAGAACAAGTTAATAGAATTCAATTATAAATAAGACATTTTAAAACATAACATTGGTTTTTCAGTCAGGACACAAAATTTGTTACACTAAAATAATAAATAGTAAAATTCTGATACTTAAAGAATTTTCTGAATTTCTATGTAGCAAAATATCCAGTAATTTGTATAGAAATTTTATAATGGTGCCACCACTTCACAATGACCAAGAATATTTGAAGTCTAAATTTTTATTGGGAGACACGAGATTACTATTCAAGACTCAGCCTTACTACTCACACCAGTTCTATAATTTGGTAAATTGTTTAATCTTAACTTTTTATGTTTATTTATTTAGACTTAGTAGGCATATGACAGCCACCATCATTGCTCTCTGGGTAAAATGCCGCACCAGATGTACCATGGGACTCAACAAGTGATTGACCTGAGCTTAACAGAACCACAGACCAGACTAAGGTATGACCTGACCCTAGAATCTCTACTCAAAGAAAAAACCAATTGGAACAGGTTCTTCCCTTTGGAGTATGATTTAGTAAGTTTAGAGATAATTAGACCACTGGCAGAGGAAAGTAAACCACATCATAAAGGATCTAGAGTAGAGTTATAAACAAGATAAATTTATGAGGAAACCACAGCCATGAGTTGAAGAAAAGACAAATGAAAGCTAACTCAACTAGTAATGCTAAGACAAGTGGAGACTACATGCAGAGAAAAGCAGAAGCATAGAAAATTTATGAACCATATTAATGTCAGGGTATTGATGATGAAGACAAAGAAGAAGGATGAGGAGGAGAAGGTGGCAGCTGCAGTTCATTAATTGTGATGCACCAAGTACTTGAAACAGATTATCTCTTTTAATGCTTATAACTATAGAAGTAGATATTACTATGGTCACTTTACAGCAGAAAGATAAGTTGCCTATGTCACTCAGCGGATAAGTGCTAAAGCAGGACTAAGAAACTAAGCATTATCTAACCACAGGGTCAGTTCATAATCAGCATGGTATATACTGTTTTCACTAGAGTGAAAAGCCAAGAGCTTATGCTGCTGAAGGCCCAGATATGTTTCCACTTCAGAAATTCCTAGCTGTATGGTACAACCTTCTCTTACGGTGACTGCTATTTTTCACTGGTTTTTATAATGTGCCATGATTTGGTTCCTATTTTGTTTTGTTTTGCTTTGTTTCTAAATTTCACTTAATTCCTTAACTATAATGTGCACACCCCCGCTTTGTCAACTTGAATCATGCTGTTTCTTTTTGTTATTTATTGCAACAAAACTAACAATAATAAATACTACAGGGGCTTCCCTGGTGGCGCAGTGGTTGAGAATCTGCCTGCCAATGCAGGGGACACGGGTTCGGGCCCTGGTCTGGGAAGATCCCACATGCCACGGAGCAACTGGGCCCGTGAGCCACAATTACTGAGCCTGCGCATCTGGAGCCTGTGCTCCGCAACAAGAGAGGCCGTGATGGTGAGAGGCCCGCGCACCGCGATGAAGAGTGGTCCCCACTTGCTGCAACTAGAGAAAGCCCTCGCACACAAACGAAGACTCAACACAGTCATAAATAAATAAATAAATAAAAGAACGTGAATTTCTTAAAAAATAAAATAAAATAAAATAAATAAATACTACATAAAATGACAGGCCCTCCATTTTATCATCTTTGCAGATAAATTATTAGATTGATCACGTAAAATACTTTCATGTCCTTGAGGAAGTGTATGACAAAAATGGAAAATATTTTCTCTTTCACACATGCGTTTTTAAATTTTGATATTTTGTTCTAAATGATATAAAATCAATTTGCCTTTCATGATTTTTATTGGATGATCTTTAATTGCACTCACCGAATTTGAATTTAAATCAAACTGTGTGTGAACCACTTCTAAAACATTTAAGTATTCTTGCAAGGCTTTAGCTGAAGAAAGCTTAAAATACAAAGACATTCTAGTTTGTGAAGTCTTTCACAAATTAAAACTATCTCATTTTCCTCCCAGCTTAGATGTTCTGAAATGGATACAAAAAATAATACAATTTTGTTTACACTTTCACTCTTAATAATGCTTTAATTAACATCATTCTCAGCTGCGATTTTTTTATTTATAGGCAAGATTTATTTCCATTCAACGCCCAGTGAATAATTTTGCTCTAATAAGAGCATGATCAACCATAATGATTTGCAGCTGGTGGTGAACCTATGGCCTTCAATGTATTAATGTCAAGATATTTACCATTATTTTTGAAATATCTTCAGAATTTATGTATATTGAAATATTTCTTGATCTTTTTTTTAGTATTGCTTACATTTGTATCAGCAATCAAAAATAAAAGAGTGAATAAATCCCATGTCTCTTAGGCAAGTATTCAAAGGATTTAACTAATGAAAAATTTTCAGAAAAAAGAATTACAATAAAATTCTTAATGAAAACCACCAGACTTCCATTTACAATACATATGTGCTACTCATATATCTGTCTTAATTTAAGTAAAAACATCATAGATACACAGATATTTATACACTGAATGGGATGACATGGAATAGATATAAAATCTATTAGAGATAAAAATCTTTTGTTTCACTTTATCTACAGATAGTCTTTTAAATGAAATTCTTTATTCCAGCTAAATGAGAGAGACAAAATATCTATAGGTTGGAATTATCCATATTCTTTAGAAAGACTTTAAAATCTATGTCTCATATTTCATTCTCCAATTGCATTGATTACTACTTGCCACTTTCTGTTCACTTTCACCATCAAGGCATTAGCAGAAGTGGAACCATCTGCTTGGAATGTCCTTCCAGGAACTGTGATGTGGTAAAACTCCTATTTCTACAACATGGTCCCTCCCAGATGCCATCTCTGATCCCCCTTCCTACTCTCTTCCATTTTGGACTTAGTACTCCTCCTTTATGCATCCTCAAGTATTACCTTACATAGTAAACATCTATTTATCTATCTGACTTTACTATTTTACCTTAAGCTTTTTTTTTAATTTTATTTTTGGTTTCATTGGCTTTTCATTGCTGCAGGTGGGCTTTCTCTAGTTGTGGCGAGCGGGGGTTACCCTTCGTTGTGGTGCGCGGGCTTCTCATTGCGGTGGCTTCTCTTGTTGTGGAGCATGGGCTCTAGGCTCATGGGCTTCAGTACTTGTGGCACACAGGCTTAGCTGCTCTGCGGCATGTGGAATCTTCCCGGACCAGGGATGGAACCCATGTCCCCTGCACTGGCAGGCGGATTCTTAACCACTGTATCACCAGGGAAGTCCCTACCTTAAGCCTGTTAATGGCAAAGGCCATTTTTGCTTTGCTTTGAGACCCCAGGTGCCTAATACACAATTAGTACCTATAGAGTCAATGGATTTCATAAAATGAAGTTTTCACTTGAACACAACAGTATTTCAAACACAAACATATTTTTCTGTCTCACTACCAAAAATGAAATGCTACAATTTTGAGGTTAATTATGTTGAATTACAACTTTTAGAGTCATAAGTTAATTGAAAGCCTTCAAACTGTAAAATCAATAATCTATAATTTGCTAACATTTGAAGACAATGTTAACAAGTTGAATAACAATATATCATCAAATCAACTTCAACTTATTCATGAAAGACAAATACAACATTACAACATGATAATTTTATTTTTATTACAAATTTATTATAACAATTTCCTTTAATTCCTTAGCAAACCTTGTACATATTTTCATATATTTGTATAAATTTCCAAATCAGATAAAATATATTTTCTCAATTCTCATCTAATGTTTGTTGGTTCAGAAGTCATAGTCACTTTAACTGTAACAGGTCCTAAAAACACACAGGTTGAATTAGACCTGCCCATAGTCCAGGGATCTTTATTACCATAAATATTTTCTTTGGAAAAACAAATTCTGTATGTAAGAGCAGTGTCTTCTAATTATACTTCTAATGCTGTCTAAATAAACAAAAGTTATACTGACCTGTAGACAATACTACCTCCACAGATGCAGACTGACTGTATTAGAAGTGGTATGAAACTCAGTTTGATCTCAACTGAAGAAATAGGATCCTTTGTTCTTGAGCACCACGATTTAACAAGAAGCTCCCAGAAAGTACTTTATTCAGTGATCTCTACAACCTTAGCAAACACTATCATTACCCTTAATAGAGCACCACATTATATGGCAGATCTATTCTGAATAAAATTGGAGCTGAATTTCTTAATTGGCATGGTTGAGAAAGATGTAAATTCTAGTTCAAGGGGTTATATGGATCATTAATTTGTTACCTATTTAATATTAGAATAAAAGTAAAATACCTTAAAGAAGTAAGATATACTGAAAAAAAATTATACTTTTTTCCCATAATTCCAAAGGCATTAACCAAAGACATAAAATAACCTTGAAGGGTTTCACAGCTATCATCTTGGAAACTGATTACCATATGCACAAACAGGTATGTCTATCTGTGCAGGTAAGAGAAGCAAAACAAAACCCCCTTAATCTTTTTCTTTCCTGTCATTTTTCTATGTTCCTAGAATTTGGACAGCCCTCATATTTTTTCACTATGAGCCAAAGATGATGAAGGGACCTGATGTCCCACATCTGAGATAGACTGAGTATCCTTTGTCTCTCTCCCAAAATTAGTGGTATATTATTGCAAAAACAAGCCTACACAAACAAAGTACCCTTTACACAGACATGCAATCAGCATGAAAAAAATTTTGGTTTCAAATCCAAGCTCTGCCACTTACCAGTAGCATGAATGAGAACACAGATAATAATTATTTTATAGTGATTTTTCTTTAAGGATGGAAGGTACAACATCACAAAGAAACTTAACACTCTGCTTGGTACAGAGTAAATTTGCACTTTCTTCCTTTTTTAATGAAATGCATTCAAGCAAGTGGTGCATGATGGTACAGCACATAGAGTGATTATGAAAATGAGCTACTTTTCAAAATCTGTCCCAATCACTCTATTTAAAAAGTCATCAAAAATTTCAGGGGGGGCTTCCCTGGTGGCACAGTGGTTGAGAATCTGCCTGCCAATGCAGGGGACGTGGGTTTGAGCCCTGGTCTGGGAAGATCCCACATGCCACGGAGCAACTAGGCCCGTGAGCCACAACTACTGAGCCTGCGCGTCTGGAGTCTGTGCTCCGCAACAATAGAGGCCGCGATAGTGAGAGGCCCACGCATCGCGATGAAGAGTGGCCCCCGCTCGCCGCAACTAGAGAAAGCCCTCGCACGGAAACGAAGACTCAACACAGCCAAGAATAAATACATAAAAATAAATAAATAAGTTAAAAAAAAAAAATTTCGGGGGGAGGTGGAGGTGTATAAATTGGGCTCAGTATTCTAACCCCTTATGATAAACATCCCTAAAGTATACATTTTTATTGGAATTTAAAAACAATGACCAATATTTGAAGTGTTTGTGGGGAATGTTGCATAAGTTAAATACAGTCTCAGTTCTATTCTCTCTCAGAAAAGATATCAGAAAATAACCAGGTAGAGCCTAAATGACCACACTTAAAAGAAAATCAATGATACATGGTGAAAATGGAAAAAAAAGAAAATTCACAGAAACCAAATACCTCTAGGTAACAACTTTCAACATTAAGAAAGCAACGGCAGAAAACAAATCATATGTAAACATATCAAAGGACACTGATGAATTTTCACCAAAATTAAATAGATAATAGCTTGAATAAGCTTCCAAGTCAATCGTATCTAATTATGTCATTTTGATGCAGATTTAAATGAGTCCTGATAGGTGTTATGGCTTAGCTGGAAAGCCCTCCAGCTCAGATTCTTTCTATTACAAAGTTCATGCAATTTACATCTCAATAATCTTTTTTTAAAAATTGAAGTACAGTTGATTTGCAATATTGTGTTAGTTTCAGGTGTACCACAAAGTAATTCAGTTATATTTATTTTTTTTTTAGATTGTTTTCCATTATAGGCTATTACAAGATATTGAATATCATTCCCCATGTTTTACAGTAAATCCTTGTTGCTTATTTATTTTATATACAGTAGTGTGTATCTGTTAATCCCATACTCCTAATTTTACTTTAACTATGATGTGATTTATCTTTGAATGTATTTCTAAAATGTTTTATTGTTTTCATTTAAATAAATACGGAACTAACAGAGGCATTCTTAATGATAAATCACTGACACCCATGGACAAGGGCCACTTCAACCAGCAGGGTTAGTGAGGACAATATGAGATACATTAAAAGGATGACTGCTCAGGACCAAGTGGGTTATTGATCCGTCACAGGGAAGAGAATGAGACTGTCGGCCAGACAGCAAGAGTTAGAAATCACATAATTGATTGGATATGTTTAATTAACAATTTATTAAATTTGCATATGATTTAGCCACACTGAGTACAGTAAGTTATTTTCAACAATAAACAAGAAAATAATACAAATAACTGCTTATATCAGAAATGCTTGCTTATATCCAAATGAGTTGACCCTAAAAATTGCATGTAAGCAGAGATAGATTGTCCCTTATTGGATATGTAAATCAATAAATCAACCTCCTAGGTAAAAAGAGAAAGAGAGTGCATGGTGCTAAATTGCATGATAATGGGAAGAGTTACAATAGGGAAGGGGAATACATTTCAAAGAGATTATTCTAGCAGGATTTAGGGAAGCAGACGCATCCCTTGTCTGAATTAATAGAAGGACAGAGACCATAATACATATTTAGAAAGACATGTAATCTTGAAACCCAGCCAGATATAATCTCAGTTCTTCATTGACCAGAAGAGACAACAGAGGGAGAAGAGAAACAGAGAGAGAAAGAATGGATTTTGACCAGAAATTAGACAGAAGTTAGTAGTGAAAGAAGAAAAAAGCCTAAAAGTCATATCTACATGTGACCCAGGCCTAAGTAAATAATGAGACTACATTTATACTTAAAGAACGTTATAGTTTATGTTCTGGCATTTATACACAATGGATGCATAACTGTTAAGAAAAAAGATTCTCATGCAAAAATATCTCGATTTGAATTCAGCACTACACATAAGAGCTGTGTGACTTTAGAGTGGCTTAAAAAGTTATTTAAACTCCCTGAGCCTTCATGAGGATAATAGTTTCAACTATGTTAAAGATTTTGTGATGATCTAATAAGTAAAACCAAAAAGCACTTAGAACAAGGTCTAGCACATGATAAATCTTTAATAACTATAAATTATCAAGAAAAATTAACCATACTTGTACTACTTCACAGCCAAGTACATTTTAATTAGCTTATAACCTCCCCAACTTCTCTCAGCTGAAGTTCTAATTCTGTCTACTAGCAGACAAATAATACCGTCATTTCCAGTCAATCTTGAATAGGACAAAAAGGAAGGTTAGAGGCCAGAGTACCCATATGTCACTGGGCTTGGGGCTTGGAACTAATACACTAATTAATACATATATATATATAACTGCCTACATTCATTTCAATTTTTTATTAAGTAAATATTAAGTTCACTTATTCAGTATTATTTTTTTTACTTTCAACAAAATAATCCAGACTTAAAGAAGCAAATAACTGACAATATCATGAATATGCAAAGACTGTCTCAGACCCTGAACATGATTCTCACAAGGTGAATTTGATAAATTTGTTGAACAATGAAAATGTCATAACAAGTATGCAACTTTAAAGAGGATAGCACACATTCAAAAGTATATATGTTTGTTAATAAAGAAAATTTTATTATTTCTTACATTGGAGAATTTGGTTTGGTCTTAAAATATTATTTTGGAAAAAAAATTCCTTGCAGTGCTGTAGGTTAGGTTTCTTAGAAGCAGAGCCTAAGCAAGGAATTCTTTTTTTTTTTTTTTAACGTCTTTATTGCAGTATAACTGCTTTACAATGGCGTGTTAGTTTCTGCTTTATAACAAAGTGAATCAGTTATACATATACATATATCCCCATATCTCCTCCCTCTTGTTTCTTCCTCCCAGCCTCCCTATCCCACCCTTCTGGGTGGTCACAAAGCACAGAGCTGATCTCCCTGTGCTATGAGGGTGCTTCCCACTAGCTAGCTATTTTACGTTTGGTAGTGTATATATGTCCATGCCACGCTCTCACTTTGTCCCAGCTTACCCTTCCCCCTCCCCATGTCCTCAAGTCCATTCTCTACATCTGTGCCTTTATTCCTGTCCTGCCCCTCGGTTCTTCAGAACCACCTTTTTTTTTTTTTTTAGATTCCATATATATGTGTTAGCATACGGTATTTGTTTTTCTCTTTCTGACTTACTTCACTCTGTATGACAGACTCTAGGTCCATCCACCTCACTACAAATAACTCAATTTCGTTTCTTTTTATGGCTGAGTAATATTCCATTGTATATATGTCCCACATCTTCTTTATCCATTCATCTGTTGATGGACACATAGATTGCTTCCGTGTCCTGGCTATTGTAAATAGAGCTGCAATGAACATTGTGGTGCGTGACTCTTTTTGAATTATGGTTTTCTCAGGGTATATGCCCAGTAGTGGGATTGCTGGGTTGTATGGTAGTTCTATTTTTAGTTTTTTAAGGAATGTCCATACTGTTCTCCATAGTGGCTGTATCAATTTACATTCCCACCACCAATGCAAGAGGGTTCCCTTTTCTCCACACCCTCTCCAGCATTTACTCTTTGTAGATTTTTTTGATGATGGCCATTCTGACTGGTGTGAGGTGATACCTCATTGTAGTTTTGATTTGCATTTCTCTAATGATTAGTGATGTTGAGCATCCTTTCATGTGTTTGTTGGCAATCTGTATATCTTCTTTGGAGAAATGTGTTTAGGTCTTCTGCCCATTCTTGGACTGGGTTGTGTGTTTTTTTGATATTGAGCTGCATGAGCTGCTTGTAAATTTTGGAGATTAATCCCTTGTCGGTTGCTTCATTTGCAAATATTTTCTTCCATTCTGAGGGTTGTCTTTTCGTCTTGCTTATGTTTTAGCAAGGAATCCTTATTCAAGCAATTTATTAGAGAATTACTCTCAAGAGAAGGTAAGGAAAGAAGGCATGATAGGACAGGGGTAAAGCTAATCAAGGATGTGGTTGAAAATGGCATCTAGCTTCAGATGAATCCCATGGGATCTGGAACACTTATTGACACCTTGAGACAGTGGCAGGTCTTCTGTATTCCATGCCAGTCAACTATTTGTAGATTTCTCTAAGGAATGGGAAAAATATTTGAAACATATAAAACAGGCAAAGGATTGATATCTGGAATATACAAAGAATTCTTATAAATCAGTAAGAATAAGACAATTCAAACAGAAAAATAAATGGGCAAAGGATATGAACATGCAAATCCCAGAAGATATACAAATTACCAGTGAATATATAAAGACATATTGAAACCCGTTAGTAATTAGAGAATATAGAAAGAGCTCCTACAAGCCAGTAAGAAACAGACAACACATAGGAAAAAAGGTAACGAAGAATACAGACAAGAATTTCATGGAAGAAACACAAATCACTGATCAACATATGAACAGATATTTAACTCCATTATTAATCAAGAAAACCATAGATACTATTTTTCACCCATAACATTTTAATACTAAATAATATCAAGTTTGAACGAATGAAGGAGTACATATAGACACTTATGAAGGAGTCCAAATTGTTAAGATCATTGTAGAAAATTATGTATCAAAATATCAAATTAAGTAATTTCACTTCTCAGCATTTACCCTAGAATACTACTCACATATCTGCACACAGAAACATGAGAAACATATACAGAGACATTCAAGGCGGGTTTATAACAGTTGAAATTAAAATAATATAAATGTCCATTAATAGGAGACTTGAAAAAGTAAAATATGGTATTATCTATTCCACAGCATAACAGACAAGAAATAAACATATAGGGTAAAAGATATTATCTGACAGAAGAAAATTTCCAAGGCATTTAATTAATAAAATCAAGTACCTAACTGATATGTTATATACAATTTACATAAATTACAAATGTATTATGACAATTTTTAAATAATAAATATTCTACAGATTCATATGTGTGTAAATGCATAGGAAAAAATCTGGAAGGATGTACTTCAAAGTGTGAACAGGAATTATCCGTGAAGAGGGCTTTTGTACTGGGGGTTGTCATCAATGGGGGCATCAATGTAACAAATAATATAAAGTTTCAACAATGAAAATAAATTCATGAACTACTTTTATAATTAAAACTTACAAAATTCAAATTAAAATAGCATAAAAACATATGGCTTATCAAAATTACATAATTATAGGCATGTAAATGTGCTAAAAGTAATTTGAAGGGTATACAAAAATTAATAAAGTAGCTGCCTCTGAAAGAGAATGAGAATGTGGGAAATTATTTTTATAAAAATAATCTGACCAAATATGACAAAATACAAAAATCAATTGAGTGTTTTAATAAACTCTTCAAATCTTTTAAATTGTAACACAAAGTATTTAAATAAATAAGACCTAGAGAAGTGCCAAGAATCCTTACATTACTATAAAGACTTTGTATTTTTCATGAACCTACATTTTTAACACTAAAATTCATATTTTATGTGACCATCAGTCCAAAATGTATGTTTATAAATTGAAATTTACTTTTCTAAAAACTCAAATTCTATTTCATTTCACTATTGAAAGCTACTTCCGTCCTTTTAAAAAAACTCACTACTCCTTTACCATATGATAATTCATCTAACTGTTGTCAGTGATAGTTCAGACACAAATAATTTGCTCCAGGCTTTTCACAATCTTTTTAATGTTTTAGTATTTCTATCATACAAACATTAAACCACCACAGATTATACAGTTGGCTAATAAATGGGAATTATATGATTTGGAAGCATGTGACATTATGACTTTTACTCATTAACAATAAATTGATGCCATTGTATAATTCTTTCCAAGGCTAGTAAACGAACCAAACAAGTCGGTTTATATTCCCTTAGTTCAAAGGAATGCTTCATTTAGACATTTATAACAGTTTATTTGTTTTCTAAATACTAAAATCACTGGATTTGCCTATTTTATTTTTTTACTAAAAAGAAAATGACCAAGTTTAAAATAAATAACCTGTAGTTGTGCAAACATACCAGCAGAGGGTGGAGATGATCTTCCTTTTTAGCAATAAAGTCTTTTTTTTCTTGTAACTTTCAAAACCAATTTAAGATTTATTGGGCAGTTAATAAAAAATATCACAAAGACTTTTATGTAAATGAAAAATTAAAGTCTCCAAATGCATTTTCAAATTAAATTTTTTTTCTAGCAAAAATAAGAGTTTTTTTAGTTTTTAACTTTTATGTAGACTACATAATAAGGCACCTGTTAAAGGAAATTCACATTCATATATATCAATTCAAATTTATTATTTATTTGCCAATAGTTTTTCATTGTTTTTGAAATAATAGTAGATCATATGTTGCTTTGTAGGAAAAACATTAATGCAAAAGGTGTATAAAGCTGGTAGCATATCTTGTTCCTGTTATATGTTGTAAATATCTATCACTTAATTTTAAAATTTTTCTTACAATATTGCACAGAACAGCTCATGGTCACAGACACAAATATGAATAAGGAAAATTATGCAACAATGTAAGAATACAAAAACCGGAGGAAAAGAATTTTTGAAATACAAATTGGAATACATATTAGGAGATTAAATTTAAAAGTTAATACACTCAACATTCATAAATATGTGTATGTCTGGGTCTGTGTACAAAATATCAGTAATACAGACACTTGACAATACAAATCAGCATATGGAGTAATATAGAATCCAATATTTCAATGTATGGTCCAGTTCAAATATAAATGTTAGATGAATAAATTGAAAGTCAGTATTGATCTAGTAAGGGGGAAAAAAAGAAATGAGTGTATCTGCAAATCATTACTGCCTCGCTTTTGTTATAAATACTGTTGTAGTTGTATTCTTTACAATACAAATGGTAGCGTATTAAAGAATATACCAATTTCCATTCAGTTATATGTTGGCATGAAGTACAAATTCTGTCAGAATCATTTTAAAAACAGAATCTTAGATTTGTCCTTTTTTTAAGTGTTGTTTCTGAACTCAACATACAATGGTCACATTCAGCAATGACACTGTTTCACAATATATCTGTGGATATAATTTCTCTTGAACTGCTTCCCCATTCATAAAACTAGAGGAATAGACGAATTCTGTGAGGCCCTCTAATTCATTAAAATACATGCACAAAATCTGTGAAATGCAGGATATATACACACACCTGACAATAAAATGTCATTCGGAATATCATTTTTTCTAGTTCAAAGTTAATAACAAACTAGATTCAGTATTGTCCCATAAATAGGAGGATAAAAATAATGTCCCATTATAAACAAACAGATATAGTGTATTTTATAAAAAAGAGAGCAAAAGTACATCTGGGAATGCAGTCTGTTTGTTACATGATAAAATTAGAAATATGACAGTAAGTTTCTTTCTTCCACTTATCTTGTATTTGCCTGTGTAATCACTGAACTTGACGAAATCATATACATATTTTAAAACTTTCATTATTTAAAATTCTGGTTTTTGTAATTCATGAATTAGAACAGGGGTATAGATTTTAGAATCTAGGGGAAAAAGAGGCATGACTTTTATTTCATATGATATTTTAGTAATAAAATCCTCAGATATAATATAGTATCAGATTGAAATTATTTCAGATTATGTTGAGATAAATTTTAAATTGGTAGAAAAGCCTAATATTAAAACAATTAATAGATTTACTCTAGATCTGTAAAATATAATTAAAAGATTTTATTAAATGTATTAAAGCATATTTTATTCCCTAAGTTGTTCTTTAACTTAAAATTTTATTTTAGGAGGAATTACATAACATATATTACAACAAAAGGGATATAATAAATTCAGCCCATTTCTTTCTTAAAAAAAAAAAACTTAAACTTTGTTAATAAATTTACGAAGTTGTCTTCTTGTGAGATTATGGTCCCACATCAAAGACCGCCATAAGGAATGACTAACTGATACTGAATGTATACTGAGTTATATACTGTTAATTTGATAGAACAATTAGTAAAAAGAAACCCAGGAGAGAAGGACCTATGCTTATGCCAAAGGGGTTCTAGCTGTAGTAGCTGGTAGCAAAGGTGATGTGCCTGACTTGAGTTGTCACTACATGGAGATTTTGCATCTTGGAAATTGTGAGTTCTGCCTTGGTGAATAACTACTGAATAGAATTTGACATTTGAAAGATGTACTTCTCTTTGAGGATGAAGAAACTGAAATCCAGATTGGTTAAGTACCTCATTCAAAGACAAATAGCTGCACTAACATTTATAGAGCTCAGTGTTCCTGATAATGGAATTAACTAATCCAAACAAAAGTAGAGACTCAGTCATTGCCAGAGACATGTCCTTATTTCAAACAAACAAAAAGACTCTTGCTCTTTAAGCATCTGATACATCTATATAATATTGTTACCATTTTTGTATAACTTTAAAATAAATTTTCTTTTCAAGAAGCTATATTAACATAAAAGATTTTTTCTTGTTTCCCTTATGTGGCTTTTAAAAAAATTTAGTCATATCACTGGAAGAGGTGACCTCATATTTAGTGAGTGCATATGTTATTCCATTTTAATCCTCCTAACAACTTTGTTAGGTAACTATAATTATTCTTATCAGATAAACAAATGTGGGGTCTGAGAGGTAAAGCTGAGATTTGAATCATGTATTTATGATGCTGAAGACAAATTGTGAATTCATATCTTTCTGCCTCAATGCACAAAACAGAGTGACAATAATATTATATTAAATGACACTATTCTTAATGCTATTTCTGCCCTAACAGTGTGTAATTGGGAGAGGCTTAGTATTCCAAATCAGTATCCCAATGACAGAGCCACTGCCAGGTATCAAGAGGAGTTTTAAATGACTCTTAAGTTAAACAACTGGTCACAGGAATATTAATTCTGCAGAAAAAAATGCATCCATTAGCAAAGAACGTACAAAGTGTTGAGTTCACAAGCAAAAGAGAGATGGGGGCAAGGAGGGAGGCAGGAGAGAAAGAAATGGTTGTGTCATCCTACAGACTTTCCTAGGCCAACAGCTGCATGTCCAAGACTGAATATTAAACAAGGGTGTAAGTAGGATCTAAGAACATTTTGTGATTCATAATAAAATATTCAAAGAAAGCAGCAGCATCCAAGATTAAAAAGAATAAAGAAAGAATGTCATACAACAAGCAGAAGGTTCTCCAGAAACTGAAAGAAGAACCTATAGGGACCCCTGCTTGCTTTGCTTATGGAGAAACCACATAAGAGTATTGGGATACCATGTCATGTAGATACCATACAGTATACAATATAAATAAATAATAATATAATGGATTACAGAATGAGGGTCAGAGCTGTCTCAAAGTATTTTTTTTTTTGGCTTTCTTCTCAACATCTTAAAATCTCATTCTGGTTTTGTCCTGTAAAATATATAGGTTAAATTTCAGAATCCAGGGCTTCCCTGGTGGCGCAGTGGTTGAGAGTCTGCCTGCCAATGCAGGGGACGCGGGTTCGAGCCCTGGTCTGGGAAGATCCCACATGCCGCGGAGCAACTGGGCCCGTGAGCCCCAACTACTGAGCCTGCGCGTCGGGAGCCTGTGCTCCGCAACAAGAGAGGCCACGATAGTGAGAGGCCCGCGCACCGCGATGAAGAGTGGCGCCCGCTTGCCGCAACTAGAGAAAGCCCTCGCACAGAAACAAAGACCCAACACAGCCAAAAATAAATAAATAAACAAGAACGCTGTCATTTAAAAAAAAAAAAAAAAAAAAATTTCAGAATACACATTTCTGGTTTGGATTCTGGTTTCTACACTCATTAATTTTGTTTTTTTGTTTGTTTGTTTTTAACATCTTTATTGGAGTATTATTGCTTTACAATGGTGTGCTAGTTTCTGCTGTATAACAAAGTGAATCAGCTATATGTATACATACATCCCCATATCCCCTCCCTCTTGCGTCTCCCTCCCACCCTCCCTATCCCACCCCTCTAGGTGGTCACAAAGCACCGAGCTGATCTCCCTGTGCTATGCGGCTGCTTCCCACTAGCTATCTATTTTACATTTGGTAGTGTATATATGTCCATGCCACTCTCTCACTTTGTCCCAGCTTACCCTTCCCCCTCCCCGTGTCCTCAAGTCCATTCTCTAGGTCTGCATCTTTATTCCTGTGCTGTCCCTAGGTCCTTCAAAACCATCGTTTTTTTTTTTTTTTAGATTCCATATATATGTGTTAGCATACAGTATTTGCTTTTCTCTTTCTGACTTACTTCACTCACTCTGTATGACAGTCCTTAGGTCCATCCACCTCACTACAAATAACTCAATTTCGTTTTACACTCATTAATTTTGAAAAAACTACTTAATCTCCCTCTTAGCCTCAGTGTCACTATGTGTGAAATGAAGAAATAAACAGCACCTCCCATAACAGAATTAACTATTATGAGGATTAAAAGAGCTAATGTGTGTTAAGTGCTTAGACCTGTGTCCAACAGAGAGGAAGCACACAATAAATGTTAGCGATTTGTATTACTACAAAATTATATAAAGTGAATCCAACTTTTCTATTTCAAGAATTTGAAATAGAAACTTATCCATCTCAAGATTTTGATGCCCTGAATGGGAAATCTACTGAAGCAATACCCTTTCTAGAATTTTCTCTTAATAAGGCTTCTTTGCTTCTACGTGAGCTACAAGTTAAGATAGCATGTATCAGGACTTCCCTGGTGGTGCAGTGGTTAAGAATCACCTGCCAACGCAGAGAACACAGGTTCAATCCCTAGTCCAGGAAGATTCCACATGCCGCGAAGCAACTAAGCCCATGTGCCACAACTACTGAGCCTGTGTGCCACAACTACTGAAGCCCATGCACCCTAGAGCCCATGCTCCGCAAAAAGAGAAGCCACCACAATGAGAAGCCTGCACACCACAATGAAGAGTAGCCCCCGCTTGCCACAACTAGAGAAAGGCCATGCGCACAGCAACAAAGACCCAACGCAGGAAGAAAGAAGGAAGGAAGGAAGGAAGGAAGGAAGGAAGGGGAAAGAAATTTTAATTTAAAAAAAGATAGCGTGTATGTGGATGAGTATATATCTAAATAGAATAGGATCATACCCTTCCACAAACCCTTAGGAAAAAGAACTGTACTGCTAGCCTTAAAATGAGGAAATGTAGACATAATAAATCTGAACATTCTATGTGAAAAGCAAACTCTCTTTTTATTTTTCTTCTATTCAAGTGCATTTTATGCTGAGATTACCTTGAATAATTTTATGTTGATCACATTATTTCACACAATAATTTCAAACTTGTTCTATTAAATTGAAAATCTATATAATCCTTAGCACACTTTAAACACTAACAATTTTCCCATTAGTTTAAATATGGCAAAGGACGTATTTTTCTGGCAGGCTATATATGCTGCATGTGCTTTAAACATATTTTCATTAATACTGTCAAGCAGCATAATTAGCTCATTTGGTTTAAGGAAAAGATATGTAAATGTATTTCACTATAACCTAACTGGAAAAAGCAATCCTCAATGTCACACCAACCAGCCAATGAAGATTCTTCTTCAGAAGAAAAGGTTTAAATCATCAAATAAACCTGTTAACACTCCAAGTCAATATTCTCACTTACTCATTTCTGGAATCTAATAGAAAAGGAGGAGGGCAGGTGGAGGGAGGAAGGAGGAGGGTGACTTGGAATATTGCCTCTGTGAAATAAGACATCATCCCCTGCAACATGTCCGTAGGAAGTGCTCAAGGGACTCCCTGAAGAATTAAAACTTCGATTGATATCCCAGAGATTTTTAAAGACTAGACAATGCATCCTAGAAAGATTCAGAAGAGATGAGAAGTTTGCCTTTTTATTTTTTGTACAGTGGGAGATTGTGAAAGGCAAAGTAAGGAAGATGAACTGGCAAACATCAGAAGCTTTTCAAGCAAGGAAATTATATGGAAAATCACAACTGAAAATTGAGGGTTGAGAAATTAATTCTCTTAAATGTATGCGTGCACATATAGGCCAGGAGAAGATTGTGAGACCCTGGGTTATTATACTACAGTCTGAATACCACTGCTCTAGCATACACAAAGTGCTCAGTGGATTCTTCTATTCAAATAATTCAAAAATGGGAGCCACACTGTCTTCTAGGCACAGAGGATGCAAAAGAGAATAAGAGACAATAGGTCTTTTTTTGATGGAGCAAATATTGCACTGAGGTAGACAGAATGTAAGCAAGAAATCAAATGAATAAGATAGATCATCTTGGATAGTCATATATATTACATAAAAAATAATTGCAGGATCACAGTAAAGTGATAAAAACTGAAGGGGAAAGTGTGGAGGTGAAGATACTTGAGATGAATGAAGATCAGTGGGAAGAGCATTTCCAGCAGAGGCACCATCAAGGACAAACTCCCCAGGGCAAGCCTGAGTTTGCAAGGGAATGAGAGCATGAGATGAGGCAGGTCAGGAAGGTAGAGTGCCAGATCCCATAAGGCCTCACAGACCTTGGTAATATGCTTGGATGTTATTCCAACTGCTAGGGCAAGCCCATCAGCGAGCTAAAAGCGATACCCTCTTGGTAGAGGGTGGGTTGTAGGAGTAGCCAGCCAGTTAGAAAATTACCGCAATAGTCAAAGGAGAGATGACGGTGGCCTGGTTTGGATACTCATAGTACAAATAAACAAGGTAACAGACTTGGTTATCTTGAGGGGAGCACCAAGAACCGCTGATGGATGGGATGTGAGGGGTGAGAGATAGAGAGGAATCAAAGAAAATACCTAGGGTTTTTGTCTTCTACTTTTTTTTTTTTTTTTGATATTGTTGTTAATTTGTTTGTTGTTTGTTCTAACTGAGGAAAGAAGTGCTACTCAAAATAACCATTATAATAGTAAAGTCAATATGGAATAAATGGAAAACAGATACCCAAAGTCTTAAATTATGATTAAATATTGTCTCATAAGTAATATGTCTTTTTCATATTGAAAGCAAAGTGTTCCAACAATATAGCCTTTAAATATAAATTCATTTCTGATCGCAAAGTTAGAAAATTGGGAAATATGGAGAATACAGGAAAATATAAAAACTGAAAAGCATCCAATCCCATCAATGGTGCTCAGTTAGTATATTTTTTTCTTATTTTTTTAAAAGTTTTTTTAAATTTTTTATACAGCAGGTTCTTATTAGTTATCTATTTTATACATATTAGTGTATGTATGTCAATCCCAATCTCCCAATTCATCCCATCACCTCCATCCCCCCCCACCACTTTCCCCCCTGGTGTCCATACATTTGTTCTCTACATCTATGTCTCTATTTCTGCCCTGCAAAACAGGTTCATCTGCACCATTTTTCTAGATTCCACACATATGCATTAATATATGATATTTGTTTTTCTCTTTCTGACTTATTTCACTCTGTATGACAGTACCTAGGCCCATCCATGTCTCTACAAATGACTCAATTTCGTTCCTTTTATGGCTGAGTAATATTCCATTGTATATATGTACCACATCTTCTTTACCCATTCGTCTGTCGATGGGCATTTAGGTTGTTTCCATGACATGACTATTGTAAATAGTGCTGCAATGAACATTGGGGTGCATGTGTCTTTTTGAATTAAGGTTTTCTCGGGGTATATGCCCAGTAGTGGGATTGCTGGGTCATGTGGTAATTCTATTTTTAGTTTTTTAAGGAACTTCCAAACAGTTCTCCATAGTGGCTATATCAATTTACATTCCCACCAACAATACAGGAGGGTTCCCTTTTCTCCACACCCTCTCCAGCATTTCTTGTTTGTATTTTCTGATGATGCCCATTCTAACCGGTGAGGTGATACCTCACTGTAGTTTTGATTTGTATTTCTCTAATAATTAGTGATGTTGAGCAGATTTTCATGTGCCTCTTGGCCATCTGTATGTCTTCTTTGGAGAGATGGCTATTTAGGTCTTCTGCCCATTTTTTGATTCAGTTGTTTGTTTTTTTAATATTGAGCTGCATGGGCTGTTTATATATTTTGGAGATTAATCTTTTGTCTAGTGATTCGTTTGCAAATATTTTCTCCCATTCTGAGGGTTGTCTTTTCCTCTTGTTTATGGTTTCATTTGCTGTGCAAAAGCTTTTAAGTTTCATTAGGTGTCATTTGTTTATTTTTGTTTTTATTTCCATTATTTTAGGAGGTGGGCCAAAAAAGATCTTGCTGTGAATTATGTCAAAGAGTGTTCTTCCTATGTTTTCCTCTAAGAATTTTATAGTGTCCAGTCTTACATTTAGGTCTCTAATCCATTTTGAGTTTATTTTTGTGTATGGTGTTAGGGAGTGTTCTAATTTCATTCTTTTACATGTAGCTGTCCAGTTTTCCCAGCACCACTTATTGAACAGACTGTCTTTTCTCCATTGTATATCCTTGCCTCCTTTGTCATAGATTAGTTGACCACAGATGCATGAGTTTATCTCTCGGCTTTCTTTCCTGTTCCATTGATCTATATTTGTGTTTTTGTGCCAGTACCATATTGTCTTGATTACTGTAGCTTTGCAGTATAGTCTGAAGTCAGGGAGTCTGATTCCTCCAGCTCCATTTTTTTCCCTCAAGACTGCTTTGGCTATTCGGGGTCTTTTGTGTCTCCATACAAATTTTAAGATCTTTTGTTCTAGTTCTGTAAAACATGCCATTGGTAATTTGAGAGGGATTGCATTGAATCTGTAGATTGCTTTGGGTACTATCGTCATTTTCACAATATTGATTCTTCCAATCCAAGAATATTGTATATCTCTCCACCTGTGTGTGTCATCTTTGATTTCTTTCATCAGTGTCTTCTAGTTTTCTGAGTACAGGTCTTTACCTCCTTAGGTAGGTTTATTCCTAGGTATTTTATTCTTTTCTTGCAATGGTGAATGGGATTGTTTCCTTAATTTCTCTTTCGGATCTTTTGTTGTTAGTGTATAGGAATGCAAGAGACTTCTGTGCATTAATTTTGTATCCTGCAACTTTACCAAATTCATTGATTAGCTCTAATAGTTTTCTGGTGGCATCATTAGGATTCTCTATGTATAGTATCATGTCATCTGCAAACAGTGAAAGTTATACTTCTTCTTTTCCTATTTGTATTCCTTTTACTTCTTTTTCTTCACTGATTGCTGTGCCTAGTACTTCCAAAAATATGTTGAATAAGAATGGTGAGAGTGGACATCCTTGTCTTGTTCCTGATCTTAGAGGAAATGCTTTCAGTTTTTCACCATTGAGAATGATGTTTGCTGAGGTTTATCATATATGGCCTGACCTTTATTATGTTGCGGTAGGTTCCCTCTATGCCCACTTTCTGGAGAGTTTTTATAATAAATCCGTGTTGATTTTTTTCTAAAGCTTTTTCTGCATCTATTGAGATGATCATATGGTTTTTATTCTTCACTTTGTTACTATGGTGTATCATACTGATTGATTTGCGTATATGGAAGAATCCTTGCATACCTGGGATAAATCCCACTTGATCATGCTGTATGATCCTTTTAATGTGTTGTTGGATTTTCTTTGCTAGTATTTTGTTGAGGATTTTTGCATCTATATTCATCAGTGATATTGGTCTATAACTTTCTTTTTTTGTAGTATTTTTGTCTGGTTTTGGTGTCAGGGTGATGGTGGCCTCATGGAATGAGTTTGGGAGTCTTCCTTCCCATGCAATTTTTTGGAAGAGTTTGAGAAAGATGGGTGTTAGCTCTTCTCTAAATGTTTGATAGAATTCACCTGTGAAGCCATCTGGTCCTGGACTTTCGTTTGTTGGAAAATTTTTAATCACAGTTTCAATTTCATTACCTGTGATTGATCAGTTCATATTTTCTGTTTCTTCCTGGTTCAGTCTTGGAAGGTTATACCTTTCTAAGAATTTGTCCATAACTTCTAGGTTGTCCATTTTATTGGCATAGAGTTGCTTGTAGTAGTCTCTTAGGATGCTTTGTATTTCTGCAGTGTCTGCTGTAACTTCTCCGTTTTCATTTCTAGTTTTATTGATTTGAGTCCTCTCCCTCTTTTTCTTGATGATTCTGGCTAAAGGTTTATCAATTTTGTTTATCTTCTCAAAGAACCAGCTTTTAGCTTTATTGATCTTTGCTATAGTTTTTTTGTTTCTATTTCATTTATTTCTGCTCTGATCTTTATGATTTCTTTCCCTCTACTAACTTTGTGTTTTGTTTGTTCTTCTTTCTCTAGTTCCCTTAGGTGTTAGGTTAGATTGTTTAAGATTTTTCTTGTTTTTTGAGGTAGGCTTGTATTGCTATAAACTTCCCTCTTAGAACTGCTTTTACTGCATCCCATAGGTTTTGGATCATCGTGTTTTCATTGTCATTTGTCTCTAGGTGTTCTTTGATTTCCTCTTTGATTTCTTCAACGATCTGTTGGTTATTTAGTAACGTATTGTTTAGCCTCCATGTGTTTGTTTGTTTTACGTTTTTTTCCCTGTAACTGATTTCTAATCTCATAGCGTGTGGTCAGATAAGATGCTTGATATGATTTCAATTTTCTTAAATTTACCGAGGCTTGACTTGTGACCCAAGATGTGATCTATCCTGGAGAATGTTCCATGCGCACTTCAGAAGAAAGTGTAATCCACTGTTTTTGGATGGAATGTCCTATAAATATCAATTAAATCTATCTGGTCTATTGTGTCATTTAAAGCTCGTGTTTCCTTATTAATTTTCTGTCTGGATGATCTGTCCATTGGTGTAAGTGAGGTGTTAAAGTCCCCCACTATTATTGTGTTACTGTCAATTTCCTCTTTTATAGCTGTTAGCAGTTGCCTTATGTATTGAGGTGCTCCTATGTTGGGTGCATATATATTTATAATTGTTATATTTTCTTCTTGGATTGACCCCTTGATCATTATGTAGTGTCCTTCTTTGTCTCTTGTAGTAGTCTTTATTTTAAAGTTTATTTTGTCTGATATGAGAATTGCTACTCCAGCTTTCTTTTGATTTCCATTTGCATGGAATATCTTTTTCCATCCCCTCACTTTCAGTCGACTTGCATGTGTCCCTAGGTCTGAAGTGGGTCTCTTGTAGACAGCACATATATGGGTCTTGTTTTTTTATCCATTCAGCAAGCCTGTGTCTTTTGGTTGGAGCATTTAATCCATTCACCTTTAAGGTAATTATCGATATGTATGTTCCTATGACCATTTTCTTAATTGTTTTGGGTTTGTTCTTGTAGGTCTTTTTCTTCTCTTGTGTTTCCCATTTAGAGAAGTTCCTTTAGCATTTGTTGTAGAGCTGGTTTGGTGGTGCTGAATTCTCTTAGCTTTTGCTTGTCTGTAAAGCTTTTGATTTCTCTGTCGAATCAGAATGAGATCCTTGCCAGGTACAGTAATCTTGGTTGTAGGTTCTTCCCTTTCATCACTTTAAATATATCATGCCACTCCCTTCTGGCTTGTAGAGTTTCTGCTGAGAAATCAGCTGTTAACCTTATGGGAGTTCCCATGTATGTTATTTGTCATTTCTCTCTTGTTGCTTTCAATAATTTTTCTTTGTCTTTAATTTTTGTCAATTTGATTACTATGTGTCTTGGCATGTTTCTCCTTGGGTTTATCCTGTATGGGACTCTCTGCGCTTCCTGGACTTGGGTGGCTATTTCCTTTCCCATGTTAGGGAATTTTTTGACTATAATCTCTTCAAATATTTTCTCAGTCCCTTTTTTTTCTCTTCTTCTTCTGGGACCCCTATAATTCGAATGTTGGTGCATTTAATGTTGTCCCAGAGGTCTCTGAGACTGTCCTCAATTCTTTTCATTCTTTTTTCTTTGTTTTGCTCTGTGGTAGTTATTTCCACTATTTTATCTTCCAGGTCACTTATCCGTCCTTCTGCCTCAGTTATTCTGCTAATGATTCCTTCTAGTGTAGTTTTCATTTCAGTTATTGTATTGTTCATCTCTGTTTGTTTGTTCTTTAATTCTTCTAGGTGTTTGTTCTTTAACTCTTCTAGGTCTTCGTTAAACATTTCTTGCATCTTCTCGATCTTTGCCTCCATTCTTTTTCAGGGGTCCTGGATCACCTTCTCTAGCATTATTCTGAAACCTTTTTCTGATAGGTTGCCCATCTTCACTTCATTTAGTTGTTTTTCTGGGGTTTTATCTTGTTCCTTCATTTGGTACATGGTCCTCTGCCTTTTCATTTTGTCTCTCTTTCTGTGAATGTGGCTTTCTTTCCACAGGCTGCAGTCTGCCCTCTGTTGCTTCTTGCTTCTGCTGTCTGCCCTCTGTTAGATGAGGCTATCCTGTTAGTATATTTTTAAATGCAGGGAATCTTCACTTCACATGGCACTATGTTAACTGAAACATATACATATGGAAACTGCATTCTCACTCTATACAATTCTGTCTTACTTAACTTTCATGAGTCTCAGTTAACACAGTAAGTAATACAAAGCCTTGAGGAGGATCTACTTTTTTCGGTAATTTATACATCATTGAGATGAAGTGTATATATAATGTTATATTTTCTAAGCAATTTCTCACATATTATCAACTCTTCATACATGTTTAGATGGTAGGTATTTCTTAAGGGGCATTACCATAAATTACTTAAGGTTAAACATTTAGGTAGTTTTAATCATTTCTGTTTAAAAAAGCAATTTTATATTATACTATTATAAAAGTAACTAATCCATTTTGTTCCTAAATAATAATTTGATAGCATTAAATACCCTTGTTTTGGGCTTGCCAGGTTTTGGAATTTTTATTAATGGAAGAACCCCACGTGATGTACTGGATTTCAGTCCGAAGGCTGTACAGCTTCTATTATCAGTGCACCTGGACCAAAGTCCTATGTGTAAATCTCTTCTTGGTAAGAAATGAAGCTGTTCTGAAGCCTAGAAACTCTTTCAGGCTACTAGAGTATCATTTAGTAAATCACCACAGCAACAAACTATGGCTGAAGCCACCAGAGGCACAAGTGTCTAATCGCACTACGTTTATTTGTCCTCAAGATGTCTCTCTCCCACTCTGCAATGATTAATTCACTTGAGGCCACATAAAGTAAGAGCAGTAGCAGTTTGAAAAATCAAGCGAAGAAAGCAGGCAACTTGGTGAAGAGTACTGACACAGAGATAGGACATTTCCAAAGAATGTAAATCTGTTTACAAGTAAATGATTCAGCATACTTTATATTAAAATCTCCTACAAAGTGGGGGATAGGTACTAGGCATAAAGGAGAATGCAAAATACATGTAAACTTGCTTACTCCTGCCCTTAAGATGTTTATAATATAATTAATTAAACTTATATGAAAAGAAACAGAGGCCAAATGTTAATGATACTGTGGCACTGACTGTAAATAAAATTACAGTTCTGAGAAGAAAAGAAAATGATACACTGGAGAAGGAGACTACTAATAAAGAAGCAAACAAAGGCATGAATATTTGAGACCAAACAGTCTTCAAAATGTTTTTGAAATTTCAGGGATTGAGGAGTTCATTTATCCAACAAACATTCATTGAAGGGATGTTCAACATCACTAATCATCAGGGATATGCAAATCAAAACCACAATGAGCTATTACTTCACACCTGTCAGAATGGCTATCATCAAAAAGAACACAAATAACAAATGTTGGCGAGGATGTGTAGAAAAGGGAACCCTCGTACACTGTCAGTAGGAATGTAAATTGGTGCAGCCACTGTGGAAAACAGTATGGAGGTTTCTCAAAAAATTAAAAATAAAACTACCACATGACTATTTAGAATAAACAAAAACACTAATTCAAAAAAATACATGTGCCCCAATGTTCATAGCAGCATTATTTACAATTGCCAAGATATGGAAGCAACCTAAGTGTCCATCAATAGATGAATGGATAAAGAAGCTGTGGTGTATACATACAATAGAATACTACTAACCACAAAAGAGAATGAAATTTTGCCATTTGCAGAAATATGGATGGACTTGGAGGGCATTACGGTAAGTGAAATAAATCAGAGAGAGAAAGACAAATACTGTATGATGCCATGTATATGTGGAATCTAAAAAATACAACACACTAGTGAATATAACAAAAAAAAGCAGAATCACAGATATGGAGAACAAAGCAGTGGTTACCAGTGGGGAGATGGAAGTGGGGAGGGGCAACATAAGGGCAGAGGAGTAAGAGGTACCACCTATTATGTATAAAACAAGCTACAAGGATACACTGTACAACACAGGGAATATAGTCAATATTTTATAAAACTAGGAAGGGAATATAAATTTTAAAAATTGTGAATCACTATATTGTATGCCTATAACTTATTGTACAGCAACTATATACTTCAATTCAAAAAAAAGTCTATTCTGTTTCAGGCTGGACACTGAGGATGCTCTTCTCCTTTCTCTCTCTCTTTATCTACTTGTCATTAGGCCATGGGATACAAAAGCTATAAAGCCCTGGGCCTAACTGAGGATCATTAAAGCCAGTGGTTCTCAAAGTATAATTCCCAGTCCAGCAGCAACAGCATCACCTGGAAAATCATTAGAAATTCAAATTTTGGGGCCACATCCACAGAAATGTTTAATGAGAACCTATGGGTGTCTCATCCCACAATATACACAATTTCCAAGATCCCCAGATGATTCTGATGCATTGATGCATGCTAAAGATTGAACACCACAATCTAAGCTAACCAAGGAAGAACCTGGAAGCTAACATGAGATAATTACTTGCTAGGGAACATTACAACAAGGACTAGAAACATGATTTCTAATGCATAAGAAAGCATTCTTTCTACTCACCATAAAATAAATGCAAACTTTCTCTTGGTTCCAATAATTTTAAAAAAATTTCCCCCTTTTCAAACGTGAGCCCTGGAAAATTTAGATGCTTTTTATCATAGTGTGCACATTATTAAAATTGTATTCCCTTTTCACATGGTGATGAACTAAAGCACACTAAGAATATAGATGTAAAATCTCTTTCATATTTTTTATTAATTAAAATAGAATTATTTTTTAAAGCACAGTATAGAGTCATACAAAGAAGGAAACTGTCTTTTTTTTTTAATTTATTTTTGGCTGCATTGGGTCTTCGTTGCTGCGCGCAGGCTTTCTCTAGTTGCAGCGAGTGGGGGCTACTCTTCGTTGCGGTGTGCGGGCTTCTCATTGCGGTGGCTTCTTTTGTTGCAGAGCACGGGCTCTAGGCACGCAGGCTTCAGTAGTTGTGGCTCACGGGTTCTAGAGCACAGGCTCAGTAGTTGTGACACACGGGCTTAGTTGCTCTGCGGCATGTGGGATCTTCCCAGACCAGGGCTTGAACCCACGTCCCCTGCATTGGCAGGCGGATTCTTAACCACTGCGCCACCAGGGAAGTCCCAGAAACTGTCTTTATTCTTTTTCTTTAGGAGTTTTCTCTTATTCCTTATTGATTTGTTAACTCTCTTTATATATTAAGAATATAGCTCTTTATCATATTTAAATACTTTCCTATTTCATTTTTGATGTTTTAACATTTTGAATGCTTTGTTTTTACACAATCTGAAACATTCACATCTTTCATTATTTTTCAGTGTTTTACACTTTGAAACGCTTTCTCTTTTCTAGTAGAAGGTGAAAGTTTGCCTATTATTTCTTCAAATGTTTATGAGTTCATTTTTGCATTTAACTCTCTAATTCATGTGTATTTTTAGGTGTTAGTCTTAAATTTTAGTATTCATTAGAATCACCTGGAAGGCTTTTAAACACAGATATTATTGGGTCTCAACCCCACGGTTTCTGAAATAGTAGACCTGATATAGTAGCGTTAGCACTTTTAGTAAGTTCCCAGATGTTGCTGATCCTAGACCACACTTTGATAGCCACTGGAAAAAGAAACTGATCAACAAACAAAACACTCTCTGTGTCCATTAGGATTTGGGTATTGTGTACTGTACTAGTTTAATGACTAAACATAAGGTGCAAAGTGGTGAAATCAGAATGAGATAAAGTTTGGGACTAGAGTGCAGGTATCTTTGAATGTTATGAATATGAGTTTTTCTCTGAGGCAACACAGTCCTAAGATAGAAGGAATATATTTATAATAAATGCTCACTGAATTTAAATTAAATAAAGCTTCAAAATTTCACTCTACCTGAGAAATAATATGCTTTTTAATTAGAAGCTAACTACCTCTCTTTATGTTAACTGTTATCACTGGAAAAATGCTTATAAAGAAAGCATTTATCAAGGAAGTTGTAAGAATTCTACACATTATTTTAATGACCCAAAGTAATCATTCCTCGGCTTTATTGAAATTTATTTATCAATTTAAGTGAAATCATAAAGCCTGCTTCATTTCCTATTATAAACAATGAAATTGCAAAATATAAGAATAGAATAAATCAAAAATAAAATGGATTTAAACTGAATATTACAAATTCCATTTAATAGAGATACTTAGTAGTATATAAGTAACATAATCTCTCAAAACACTGCTATGGAATCTGACTTTAAAGTCACACCAATGGTGTGATACTTTTAAATCACGAAATTCCATGAAGTATTAGGATTTCTACGAGAAAGATGATTCAATAAGAAGTTCAGGGCTTCCCTGGTGGCGCAGTGGTTGAGAATCTGCCTGCCAATGCAGGGGACACGGGTTCGAGCCCTGGTCTGGGAAGATCCCACATGCCGCGGAGCAACTAGGCCCGTGAGCCACAACTACTGAGCCTGCGCGTCTGGAGCCTGTGCTCCGCAACAAGAGAGGCCGCGACAGTGAAAGGCCCGCGCACCGCGATGAAGAGTGGCCCCCACTTGCCGCAACTAGAGAAAGCCCTCGCACAGAAACGAAGACCCAACACAGCCAAAAATAAATAAATAAATAAAATTAAAAAAAAAAAAAAATAAGAAGTTCACTTGAACGATAACGTCAGTAGAATAACGTGTTATCACTAGACAACTGTTACATACAGTAGATTGCAGGGAAGAAGTATATGGGAAATATCCAGATACAGCAAAGACATTTATTTTCAAAGCTGGAGAAAGCAACCCTATAGAATGCTGTATGACAATCATTTTACTACCTTATACCAAAGGCTTTGATAACTCTCATCACTCAGCACTCCTACCCCTTTTTTTCTGGATAGAAAACTCTTATCAGCGTCAATAGGATCTAAGAGTGAATTGAATGGAGTAAAGGGCCTTAATCTGACCCTTGTGAAATACAGTGACCCATAAGGTCTCCTCCATGAATTACACAACTCCTTTAAATAGTTATCTCCAAGAAGTATAAAGAGCACAGCCTTCACAGTTATGTAATGAGAACTGGGTACATAGGTTTATTGAACAATAATATTTAGGAATTTGTAACAGAGCCCTGCTGATATGGTAATTTGAGTAAACTGAGATGAGCATCTGAAACATCAGTTATTTCAATGAGTATAAACCTCAAGTTTCAGTTCTATATCTGTACTTATATTTACTTAACCATTTAAAATGCTTTAAAAACACTAATGACAACAAGTTAAAAGCCATTAATTTTCTAGGCTGCATTATAGAAATTAACTATTAGCAACAGTAAAAATACATATACAATATATGTATACATGTATTTATATATAATTTAACCTAGTTCATAGAAGGACTATTTTGTATATCATTTTTACATTAATAACCACTAAGAAAAATAGACACACAAAACTGCTCTTATTAAGCATAAAAAGAAATAAAATGGAGTATGATGATATACATTAATATAAAATGATAAGCAATATATACCCCAAGTACAGTTAGAAATGCTTCTGGTGAAACTGGAGTAAAAGCTTTATAACTAAATATCAACAACTAAAAAGTACTCAAACATATTTATTCAAGTCTAATTGGTATGCAGATGCAATTAAGCTGATTCAGGAAATATAAAACCAAGATACCATATGGTTCTTAGTTCCCCAAAATTGCAGACATAAATTGCATTTCACATACTGGTATCTGAGCCCATTACTACTGAAAACAGAATGCTTTGCCCAGTCAACCTTAGTGCTTTTTTAAAATTCGGTTTAGGAAATATAGTGTTTTCATCCTATCAAAATGTGTGACAGTGAAATGCAGCCAAATAGGCACATCAATCATGGGTATCCCCATGGTGACTCAAGTTGGATTTTTTCAGTGAGTAAACTAATGCTGTCTCAGTTACACAATTCTGCTTATGTTCAAGTTTAAAAGTTCAGGCTTATGAAGTAATTGTACACTTATGTATCTATACATATGTTTTGAATGGGCCAGTTACTATTCATAGTTTTCAGACTTTCCAACACAGTAATGAAAAAAGCTAACTCAGATAAAAATAGGCTTGAGAATGTAAGTGATTCATTCCCATGAACTGCTTTACTAGCCATGATTATGGTTTTTCCTCTTTTTTCTCATTAAGAGATAAATGAAAAACATTACCTGCGCTAGGGAAGCAGACAGAGGTAACTATTTAACCCAAATCAGCAAAAGTCAAAAATATAGATAAAATATGCAGGTAATTCTTAACATCTATACTACTATATAGCTAGATTTGCTGAGTAAACAAAATGATACCACTGTATTTAAAATATTTTTCAACATGAAAATAGTACATATATGTTATAGTACAGATATATATATTTTTCAACATGAAAATAGTACAGATGTATGTAAATGTAAGTATGATTTCAAATGTTTTTGGCCTATTTAATTTCAAATTAAATTTGAACAAAAACTGGGCTGTGTAATGCGATCATGTGATTTGCAAAGCAACAAGAATGGAACTGCTAAGATAATAATCTATGCTGAAACATGACTCTAAGCCTTTATCTCTACTTTACTGGAAGTGTTCCAATGGTTCTTCAACCACTGTGATAAAATATTTAGATTAATAGGTTAAAGACATTCTCACATGTCAGAAGGGTATGTCTTCCTCATTCTAATTTTCTAACTTGGCAAGGAAAAACTCTGGTAACTCTCACTGAAGGACAGAAGATATTTGGAAAATTTTATGTGCACATGTAAATGAGGGCTTAGCTTAGATATGATTTAGAGCCTCTAGATTTCTACATTATCTTGTGTGAGTCCACAGACCTCAACTCTCAAAAACAGAGGCCCACTTATTGGTGGGGGAGGGTGGGTCCGGCAGTTACATAATAAAAGACAACACAGTTCTCTCATTCTCTTTCCTCCCTCTTCTATCCAGAGCTGTGGCATTGCTTAGTGTTGGGTTCAATCAGTCCTTGTGAATAAAAAATAAAATAAAATAAAATAAGAGAAGGTGCAGGAGGGAGAGAGGAAGAAGGAAAGGTAGGAAAGAAGAAGAGAGAAGGAGGGAAGGAGGGAGAGACAGGGTGTGATATGACCTCATTACTTGTTCAGGGAAATATTTTCTGGAGACCAAAACATTCATCATCATAATCTGTCCACTATATTTGGAACAGTGGCTTTACTCCTTCAGTTCTCAGATTCTTGAAATATGAAAAATTACTTTAATAAGATTGGTGGGTTTATAATCTCCTTTTACCAATTCCTTGGATATTATGTCTCTCATCTTGATTAGCAAATGCCTTTTTACTTCATATTTTATTAACATGGGATTCTGAAGAGTATTTATGCCCCTCTCTGATACAAACTTACTTGGGAAAACAGTGCCTTGACTATTATCATTTTTATCTAGCATGAGAATTTTAGATTCTTTGCTTAGATTACCTTGGCAGAGAAAATGCCAAAGATTAATTTCACAATAAACTCTTAATATGACTAGCATTCACAAGTCACATACCGAAATTTAAAAACATTATACAATTTTCACTCTCAGCACACATGAATATAAGCCACAGCTACTTCAGAGAGCAAGTCCCATCTAGAAGGTGGGTTTCTAAAACACTTTTATCATATTACAACCTATGGATTACATTAATCATTAGAAGAAGTAGATAGGTAGTTTAGGTATGGCTATCCACATATTAGATAGTTGAATGGGGAAACATTTCTCTTAGTTGGTGTGTCCTGATATGTCCCAGCTACTTCCACATAATGAAAAAAAATATTGGGAAACAGTACAGCAAGAAGCAGAAAAAAAATCTAACTCAAGATTTGTCTTCATCATGGAAACGCCCGAGGCAGTGTGCTAGTTCTTTGATTCAATTTCTATTCTATTCTTCTTGAGGATTTCAGTATCTTCCTAGGAAACTTTTTGTTTTTCATTCTGAATCACTGCTATGTGGCTACTTCTTCCAGTATACGATGAATATTAGAAGCCCTTAGCTTCCATACTTTAGTTTTCATGGTGGATTCACATATGATCCACATTCTTATCATATTTTTCTCGAATTTCAACACCACATTGACAAAACTATTTGCATACAGTCTACTTATTTTTACCCCAGAATAATTCAGAATACAAGCATCCAGCAGAATATACACACCTTTATCTTTATATTCACCTAAGTTTAACACATTCCAATAATGACTAGACCATACCACACCCAAAATGGGAGCTAGGTTTCACCTCAAGCACAACTTAATTAGTGGGCCTACCTGGAGTGAAGTACTGAAAATAGTTGTGAGGTCTATCCAAGCTCAGTAGTAAAAAGTGTCATAATAGAATATAACATGTGACAGGGCCAATGGAGGGAAAACTGACAGCCTATGGGCTGTGTATTTTGCACCATAATCTGGGCTCTCACAGGTGTAAACTTACTCTTACAAAAATACCCCTAGGGTCATTAAAGTGATTGAACACATGACTTGCCAACCACCAGCCAAAGACATCAAATTTTCACTTCCTTGACCTATATCTCATCAGCTTCCGTTTTCAATAACAGCTCTCTTAACTCTTTTCTCTTCCTTTTCCTTAGTTTTGAATTCATGAAAGAGAATTTCTCAGTGTAATTTGAGTTAGAAAACACTTAAAAACATTTTCTGCTACAACATCAAAGACTGAGGAAACAAATGCAAAAAATCAATAAAAATGTTGGGATATCCTAAATTGTGGGCTAGAATATTATATAATTATTAAAGCTGTGGTCTTAGGTTCAAGATGCTGTTAAGACCAGTGATGGCCGATCACAGTTTTGCCCCAAACTCTTTAATGTACTCTATAATTCTATGGGTTTGGACAAATTTACAAAGACACATATACATCATTATGGTATCATACAATGTATTTTCACTGCCCTAAAAATCCTCTGTGCTCTGCCTATTCATCCCTCCCTTCCCCCACCACTTTACTTTTTCATTTCTTAGTTTCCTCAACAGCAACACAAATGTGATAACATCTGTTCAAGGAAACATAATGACTAAGTAATACAAAGTATTATACATAGTATGTAAAAGATTGTTCAGTGTGTTTTTAATGAACTTTTTTTAAAGTCCAGTACTCTACAAATCCCTAGTAGTTTTTTATTGTTTGCCATCATGACTTCCATACCCGATGACATGAATCTACCAAATGGAAGAGAGGTCTCATGGGCCCTCCCCAGTGTTCTTTTTTGAAGTTTGGGTAAAGCTCTACTCCAAGACAAAATCTGTCTCACTCAAAGTCAGTAGGAGGTAGGGACGGTGGGGAGTTTGGACACAAAATGATGTGGAAGTGTTGGATTAATTGGATTCCATGTTTCAAAAACATGTATGAGTAGTATCCATACACCTACAAATGTTTTTAATTTGCATTACTCTTAAAAATGGAGGGAGGACTTTTTTACCCATAGGCCATCTTCTCTACTCCCATCACAGCACAGTTCGTGAGACCCAACAATCTGAAAAAATGCACAGATGCCTCCTTCCCTTCTTCCCTTCGATGTATACTATTGCTTGTCCCTGGGAGTATTTCTGTTGCTCTGACTTAGTGCAAAAGAGGATATTACTACTTCTACTAAGCTGGATTATAGGATAGAAAGAATTTCCCTCATGTTTTGAGCTTGACTTCAGAATGTGTTTTTCAACAAAGAGGCAATGTAATGTATATTGGGGAGATATGAAATATGACAATTGATGTTGCCGTGTTAAATTAACAACATAAATTGATTTTTGTGAGTTAGCATAAAATTCACTACTATAAAATAAAATCTGAAAAGGAAAATGTTTGATCAGATTAAGAACCCCAATTTAAAAATCTGTTTTTTGAACATACAGATGAAATTATATATACTTGAAATCAACAATGATTTATGAACAATGTAGAGGAAATAATTTCATGACTTTTCTAAACCACACAGCATTCAATTTTAGTTCTCTAATGACAATTATTAATATTATATTAAGTTCTGTAATGACAATTGTGAAGGAAAGAAAGGGGGAAGGAAAGAAGGGAAGAAGGGAGGGGTAAGAGAGAGAGGATTGATTTTACACTTTTTTTAAAAAATCTGTTTCAGTACTTTTATACTGAATCATATAATGTGAAATATGGTAATTTTAAGATGAATGATGATGGTCCTTTTCAGTTTCATTATGATAATAATTGCTATGTTTATTAGAGCTGTGTTTTATCAGGTGATTGCAGTTTTAAATATTTAGCTAAGTTCATAAGTGAAATAATTTAAAGCTGAATGTTAAAAGATCAGGGTCCTAATATCTAGGGCTGCTGAACAGCCAGTGAAGTTAAGTACATTGCTACCAAATATCTGAAGGCATACAGCAGAACTAGACCTGTGTTTGAAAGGCTAAAAATACTGTAAGATTGCAACAGAAGTATTTAATCAAAGCCTCATCTTGTCAGAAGAGGGCAGTGCATTTTATTCTATGTATCTATTCAATCAAGAAAATGAAACACAATGATGACAAAATTATTTCTCTTATAGAAGTACTATAAAAGAGATTCTCATCCTTAAGATCATGTAATTAATATTTCATAGAGAAAAACAGCTAGATTCAGCATTAAGTATGAAATGGCCTCTCCTCGCTACGCTCAGAAAGATACATTTGATTTGGAATTAACCGTGAACATAACCTCAAAGTAGAATACAGAATATTTGATTTTAATTTCTGATAGCTTTTTTCACTGGCATTTTTTTTTAAATAAAGCAATATGGACAGACATGTCTTTAAAATTATTTGATGTAATCGACTAATAACACATTTTAATTTCTGTGTCATTATATTCAAGAAAAAAATTATTATTAACCAATCCTAATTTTGGGCTGGTGAAACTTAAACATTTACCACAAATTCACCAGGTTGGTTTTTAAATACTTGATTAATCATGATTGTCTCTAATTTTGATATACATATATACAAATAAATGTATATATCTGTATATACAACATAAGTATTATTTTAAATGTTAACCTTTCTTCAATGCATCTTTTTAATATAAATATCCATCTTGAAATCCATTCAAAAAGATAAAGTTTGAAAGATAAAATTAATTACATTATATTGCCCTGGCAATATGTACAGGTATAATGACTACACAAAAATAATACTGGGCTTCCCTGGTGGCGCAGTGGTTGAGAATCTGCCTGCCAATGCAGGGGACACGGGTTCGAGCCCTGGTCTGGGAGGATCCCACATGCCGCGGAGCAGCTAGGCCCGTGAGCCACAATTGCTGAGCCTGCGTCTGGAGCCTGTGCTCCGCAATGAGAGAGGCCGCGATAGTGAGATGCCCGCGCACCGCGATGAAGAGTGGCCCCCGCTTGCCACAACTAGAGGGGGCCCTCGCACAGAAACGAAGACCCAACACAGCCAAAAATAAATTAATTAATTATTTTTTTTAAAAAAGAAAAAAAAAAAACAATAATACTAATGTTGGTATAATTACTTTAAGAACTTTAAATGGTCAAATAAGAGATTACAAATCCCTTTCTCCTCATCATAAACCCATACAGGTCTATCTGTTCACAAAGTTAAAGATTATAAAACATAAGCTATCTGAAACACAGGAATATTCTTTATTAGATGCTATATTTACAGCAAGTATTCTTACTGTCTATAGAGGTGGAGGGGAAATTATATCCTTAATTTAAAATAAGGTGGATAAACAAGGATATCAGAAAAGGAAAATAAATTATGTTTAGTGAGAAAATATAATTTGGAATTTATTAAGGGGATCTCTTTTGTAAAGGAATAAATTCAGAATTAATATACCAACTCAGAGGATGAAAATACAAAAAGCTTCAGTTAATAATGATCAAGATAACCTTAATATTCTTGAGAGGAATATTAAGTGCTCAGATAGATACAAATGTCTGATTATCTAGAAATGTTCCAGTGAACTCAGCCATCCCGAACACCACCCAAACTCTGACAGAAGAAATAAAATAAAGTGTGCTAGACAGCTGTGTGTACATTGAATAGGGCAGATTTGTTAACTAACACCAGGTGTTGAAAAAGAAAGTTTAGAAACATACCCAAAAAACTACATACAGCATTCCAGTAAACAGGAAAGTATCACAATATTAAGGATGTTCTTGTTAGTTCTAATCCTGTTAGTTGATGTTGTAGGAGGTGACAAAATGACCCTAATATGAACATATTCTGTAATAAACTAATCTTTTATAAAATTAGTAGTCAACTAAATTTCCCATCTCAGTTAATACCATAATGATCCCCAGAAATCATGTCAATGTTTTCAGGAATTGTGCTTTTATTGTAAACAACCAAAAATGCAATGCAAACAAAATGCAATAAATTCCAAAGTGAAAGTGCAGGCATGCAAAAATTGTAGGATTCCACTAAATTCATGAAAGTGAGGTAGAAAACCACTCAAAACACACACAAAGCCATTGACAAATTAGAACTGTAAGACACAGACTTATGGAAGAAGAAAAAATTGAAAAGGATAGCTAGAGATTTCTTTTTGTACAACAAAAAATCATTCTTTGAATATCACAGATGATGTCCTTGAAGAAACTGATGAAGCCCTAAAGTATTTTTTTAATAAGAGATCCTCTTTATGATGGTCATCAAAAAGTCAGTGTGAATTGAAAGCTGTTGCATATTCTTATTATATCTTTATGTCTGCAAAACTGCTTCCCCAAATTAACACGATCATTCTTTATCTATTCCTTGTATTGAAGCTATCATTGCAATCATCAACTAAAATAAATTTATATTTTATTTCATTTTTTCAGACAAATTCCTAAATGTTTCTTTTTCCTCCTAAGTATTCACCATGAATTTTGGCTCTCCATTTTGGATGTATTTCTCCTAGCTGGCTTTAATTTTTTTTTTCTGAGTCAACCACCTGTACCAGAACCAGTTATAAGATTAAATGTTTCCTTAAAGAGATACATTTTAATGAATTTACAAGAAAAACCACATATAGTGTTAAAACACCTCATTTTCCTGTGAAACTATACTCACAACTATGGCCAAACTCCAATTTAGTAACTATCATCACTTGTCAAGACAACGCAAATGTCTACAACTGACTCCCTGCTTCTGCCACTGTCCCTCCACACACAAACTTTTCTGAATATTGAAGACAACTTTTTCTTATTTATTTAAAAATATCTTTATCATCCCCTCACTTAAAGTTTTTGAAAGACTCAACATTATACTTAGATTTAAATCCAAATAAATTACGTATTTTTGCCAAAGTCCTACCTCTTTGACCTTACAGTAGGTTATCCTCCTTGCTAGCTCTGTCTTAGCCACATTAGCCTTTTTTTCTCCTTATTGACCGTAGAAAGATATTAGCGCCTTAGGGCCATTTACTCTTGCCAACCCAGGAAACCCCTGCTCCCTCATTTGTGTATGGCTGGCTCCTTCTTGTTATTCAGATCTTATTTCAAATTTCACCTTCTCATTGAGACATCCAGATCAGTCTCTATATCAAATTGTTTAGTTCTTCTACCTCATCACCCTGTTTAATAAGCACATCTCCAGTCAGTCCCCACATGCCTACTTCACTGTACTCATTCACCTCTCAAACCACCTTCCTAACCTATTCGCTTACTTGCCTACTGTCTGCCTCTCCAGATAGGAGTATGGGTTCCACGTGGGCAGTGATTTCATCTGTCTTGCTCTCTACTGTACCCTCGCACCCAGAACAATGCCCAAAATATAGTAAGCATTAAAAAATACTTGTTTAAAAGATGAATAAATGAAATGGAAAATCATTTAAAATTATCTCTAATGTTTTCATTAGAAGTACATGTCCAAAGGGTAAACAATTATGAGCGACAAGCATTTTCTTGCCCACAGATTAATAATTCATTTTGTTCGCTTAGAGACATTTGAGTTCCCACCTAGGAACATCAACTCCTTTCTTCATGTGCTTCTATAATTTCAGGGTTAACATTAAAAGAAGTTTTCTGTGATCTCTCAAGAGTGATCTCAAAAATTTCTATAACCCAAGAAAACTGTACTATCTTAAAAACTCATAAAAATCGTTCAAAACAGGGTGAAAGGAGGATTCTGAAGAGACAGAAGTGAGCCCTTAACATCTGAGTTCAGTTTAATGTTACCCCAGGATCTCTGACAACAATTTGAAATTACATCAGATAAACATTAAAACCAAAGAGAAAAAGATTCCAAGCTTAACATCGTATTTAGTTTTATTCCATCATCCAATTTGTGAGAAATGAAGATATTTTTCTGATGTTCTGATGTTCTACCCATCTGCTTTTAAAAATGTAAAACAGAAAAAAAGATAAATTGAAAAAACAAAAAGATTTTGGCCTTATCTATTATAAAATATAACTTGTATTTATTAGTCAAAATATGAATCTGCTTTCCAAATATATTTATATAATTCATTCTATTGTTTTTAATCTATCTACATCAATTTTATTTCCCTAAAAACATTTCCTTAAAATCATCTGAATAATTGAAATACCCAGCTTTAATGAATTCATACATGCTATCAATACAAACATGGTATAATGTATTATAAAAAAGTTATAATTCTATATGTTTCAATTTCCTCTTATCATTTAATACATTTAATAACAAGGCTGTTTTTAGATTTGAACATTGCTTCTATAATTTACATTTTAAATTTCAAAACTTCTTATCACAAAATAAATATGATTCTATACAGATTTAAAGTTGTAGTTTTAGGGTGTGGTTCACATGATGAAATACTTTCATTACAATAAATGGTCCAAATAAGCTTATTCCAGAGGCAAGAAATTCATACAGAAACAAAGAAATCATTAATCTATAGTTTGGAAATTCCTAAGAGTTCATCTTATTCCGTATGTGTAACTAAAGACCCAGGGGCTCAAGTTACACTAAAATTATAAAAATTTCTTTAAACAAAGGTTTTTGATATGTAAATCTCCTCAGAAGCTCTCAATAATCACCAGAAATTTCCTATTGCTCCAATAATTCTAAAGAATGATTCTATTCTTTCACATAAGTGTATCAAGAGATAGACTTATTCATACAATATCTTCAATATGTTAAAAGTGCAGAAAGATAAAACGAAAATCTCTATCTAGCTAAAAAAGGCACCACACCAATAATTTATATCTTATTAAATTAAACCTATATAAAAACCACATAGTAATGACATGACAGTAGATTCTTCTTTAAAAATCCACCAACACTTATTTCAGGGAATAAAGTCATGTCTAACCACTATACATTAGCCTGGGCATGTCAGGCTTCCTCTTAAGTTTGAGAAGCATATTCAGTGTATAATATGTCTGAGAATGTTTAAGACAAAATATGTAGCTATTCTATTGTACTATGATTTAAAAGGCACCCATTAATCAAGGATCAAATATTATAATACCATACCAGTTTGTATAGATATGAAGTATTTCTCAATTAAATAATTTAGATATTGGATTGGCTAAATTGTGCTAGAGACACACAATTGACATTTTAAGCATCGAGAAAGATTATGGAACTATTTCATGACAAACTTTCAAGTGCCAAAAACGTACTGCATAAGTATACACTACAATCCCACTGAGTAAAACATGGTACGTGTATGTGGGGCAACCATATAGGTGCTCCACTAAGATCTTCCTTCAGGAGAATCAGCTGTGTGGAGCATACGTGATTGACAGCCTCCAGCTGCTGTACTTTGAGATCCATCATAGTATTCATTTCGAGGCCACACTTCCCCACTCTGCTCCCAGTCAATGACTGAACACAAAGGGACTCCGAGAATCAGGTCATTCTTATCAAGCATGACATTCCTATTTGGGGCAACTTTTGCTTGAGGAACACCCACTAGACTGGTTGAGACTTTTTCAAATGATTCTGCTATCTGAGGTTCTTCCTACCCAATTCTCCCTCCCCTCTCTTCTTACACAGATGTCAGATCTTCATTGTGGTCTGAAGGCTCTCCAAGACTACTTCTGCTCCCTCCCCTTTATTTTTCACAGGTGTTTCCTCCATTAAACCTCTTGCACATCTAGTTTCACTTTGATGTCTGCTTCTTGGGGGACCCAAACTAACATAGTATATATCCTTAATTTTATTTGTATATAAAAAAGGCTAGAAAGAAATCTATCAAACCATTATAACTGTTTATCTGAGGAATGTAAATATCAAAGAGAAACATTTAATTTTTTAAATGTTTTAAATGTTTTAAATTAATTTTTTAAATGTTTTAAATATTTTAAATCACCACACTTTTCAAAAATTCTTTAAATTCTTTTTTTATAAGTATTTCACTTTGATAAATTTTTAAATGAATAAATCATTTACTAATAATTATTTTTTGTGACATCATGTCAGTGGCCATCAAATACAGACTGGGGCTTCCCTGGTGGCGCAGTGGTTGAGAGTCTGCCTGCCAATGCAGGGGGCACGGGTTCGAGCCCTGGTCTGGGAAGATCCCACATGCCACAGAGCAACTAGGCCCGTGAGCCACAACTACTGAGCCTGGGCGTCTGGAGCTTGTGCTCCACAACAAGAGAGGCCGCGATAGTGAGAGGCCCACACACCGCGATGAAGAGTGGCCCCCGCTTGCCGCAACTAGAGAAAGCCCTCGCACAGAAACGAAGACCCAACACAGCCATAAATAAATAAATAAATAAATAAAGGAGTTCCTTTAAAAAAAAAATTATTAAAATACAGACTGAAGTGTTTGAGTCATTATTCTATAAACACTATAATGCATTTACTGGTTAAAAACTCTGTATCCTCTTACCATCAATCTGAAACCTTAATGTCAAGATCATTTCCCTTCAAATAATTGTAGTTAGCATAAAATTAAGCAGTATAATGGTCAACCTTATGTGTCAACTTCACTGGGCCACAAGCTGCCGAGATATTTGGTGGACCTCGTCAAATCTGGTGAAGGCCTGAATAGAGCAAAAGGCTGAGTAAGGGAGAATTTGCTCCCTCTGCCTGACTGTCTTCAGTGGGGATATCAGTCTTCTCCTGCCTTTGGACTTGGACTCAAACTGGAACTTACACCATTGACTCTCCTGGGTGTCTAGCTTGCCAACTTCAGATCTTGGGATTCCTCAGCCTCCATAACTGCATGAGTCAATTCCTTACAGAAAATCTTCTTATACAGATATAGATATAGGTATATATTATATATCTATTGAAAGCTTTTGGCATTCCTTATTTTAAAATTAATAAACTATTCACACATAATAAGAATCATACACCATGATCAACTGGGATTTATTCCAGGGTTGCAAGAATGGTTCAATACTTGCAAACCCAGCAATGTGATACATCATATTAACAAAAGAAAGGATAAAAATTACACGATCATCTTAATAGACACCAAAAAAGCATTTGACAAAATTCAACATCCATTCATGATAAAAAAATTAATTGTCATCAAAGTTGGTAAGAGGGAACAAATCTCAACATAATAAAGGCCATTTATGACAAAGCCACAGGTAACACTATACTCAACAGTGATACAGCTTTTAATCAGGAATAAGACAAAGATGTCCATTCTCACCACTTCTATTTAACATAGCATTGAAAGTCCTAGCCACAGCAATCAGACAAGAAAAAGAAATAAAAGTCATCCAAATTGGTAGGCAAGAAGTAAAACTGTCACCATCTGCAGATAACATAATACTATATATAGAAAATCCTAAAGTTGTCACCAAAAAATGATTAGAACTAATAAATGAATTCAGTAAAATTGCAGGGTACAAGATTAATATACAGAAATCTCTTGCTTTTCTATACACTAATTATGAACTATCAGAAAGAGAAATTAAGGAAACAATTCCACCAAAAGGAATAAAATACCTAGGAATAAACTTAACCAAGGAAGTGAAAGACCTATACTCTGAAAACTACAAAACATGGATAAAGGAATTTGAAAAGGATACAAAGAAATGGAAAGACATCCCCTGCTCTTGGATTGGAAGAATTAATATTGTTAAAATGGTCATACTACCCCATACACTGGTTTCTCTTCAAAATGGTCATACTACCCAAAGCAATCTACAGATTTAATGAAATCCTTATCAAAATATCCATGACATTTATCACAGAACTAGGACATATAATCCTAAAATTCATATGGAACCACAAAAGACCCTGAATTGCCAAAGCAATCTTGAGAATAAAGAACAAAGCAGGAGGTATCATGCTCCCTGACTTCAGACTAAACTACAAAACTACAGTAATCCAAACAGCATCACTGGAACAGAATAGAGAGTCCAGAAATAAATTCATGCAGTTATGGTTAATTAATCTACAACAAGGAGGCAAGAATATATAAAGAAAAGACAGTCTCCTTCAATAAGTGATGGTGAAAACACTGTACAGCTACATGTAAAAGAATGAGGTAAGAACATTTCCGCACATCATATACAAAGAAATAAGCTCAAAATGGATTAAATACCTAAATGTGAGACCTGAAACTATAAAATTCCCAGAAGAGAACATAGGCAGAACAGTCTTTGACATAAATTGTAAAAATACTTTTTTGGATCTGGCAAAAGAAAAACAAATGGGACCTAATAAAACTTAAAAGTCTTTGCAAAGCAAAGGAAACTATCTATGAAACAAAAAGAACAAACAAAAAGAACAAACAAAAGGAAGACATGGTATATATATACAAGGGAATATTACTCAGCAATATAAAAATAGAATTCTGCCATTTGCAGCAATGTGGATGGACCTAGAGAGTACTATGCTTAGTGAAATAAGTCAGACAGAGAAAGACAAATACTCTATGTTATCACTTGCATGTGGAATCTAAAATATAAAATGAATGAATATAACAAAACAGAAACAGACTCACATATACAGAGAACCAAGTAGTGGTTAGTTACCACTGGGGAGAGGAAAGTGGGGAGGTACCACACAGGGGTATGGGATTAAGGGACACAAACTACTATGTATAAAATAAATAAGCAACAAAGATATATTGTACACCACAGGGAAATATAGCCATTATTTTGCAATAACTTTAAATGGAGTATAATCTATAAAAATATTGAGTCACAATGTTGTGCACCTGAAACTAATATAATATTGTAAATTGACTATACTTTAATAAAAAAATAAAGAAAAGAAAAAGGCTGGACATTCTAAAAAGATTTTTTTTATAAAATAAATAAAATTTTCATAGCTGTATCTATCCTAAATTCAGTGTTTATATATTCGATTTGCTTAAAATGTAGTATGGGTATATAGGCCTCCACATTTATCTATAATCTCTTCAGATTTATTTATTTAACTACCTATCTATCCTATTGGTTTTATTTTTCTAAGCACCCAGACTAACAGAAACTCTGTTATCCAGCCCAGAATGAATCTCTCTTTTCCACCACCATAACCAACATAAATCTCTGCTTTGTCCATTTGAGTTTTAAATACACCAAATATATTCTGTTTGCTTCTTAATAAACATTGACTGAGTGGCCATTACGTGTCATGTTTTAAAAATTAAAAGAGGGTTTCCCTGGTGGTGCAGTGGTTGAGAATCCGCCTGCCAGTGCAGGGGACACGGGTTCGAGCCCTGGTCTGGGAAGATCCCACATGCTGCGGAGCAACTGGGCCCGTGAGCCACAACTACTGAGCCTGCGCGTCTGGAGCCTGTGCTCCGCAACAGGAGAGGCCATGATGGTGAGAGGCCCGCGCACCGCGATGAAGAGTGGCCCCCGCTTGCTGCAGCTGGGGAAGGCTCTCGCACAGAAATGAAGACCCAACACAGCCAAAAATAAATAAATAAATAAATAAATTTCAATTAAAAAAAAAACAAGCGAGGAAAAGAACAAATATTTAAAAAAATAAAAAAATAAAAAAATAAAAGAAAACCATACAGGGTCCCTGTTCTTCATTTGCTAAAATCATGTTAATTTTCAAGTACGTTTTATACCCACTATTAATACCACCACTATTTTCTACAACAATAAATAGATAAAACTATTACTGATCCACTTTTTCTTTGTGCTGTATACTAATCCACCATAGCAATCTCAAGGTGAGCTACATAAATTTATTTCTTATGACTAATCTTACTGAATCTTAGTTTCTCATCCTTAATATAGAGTTAATAATAGCTACCTCCAGAAAAGCACTCTGACGACAGCTTATTCAAAGAGCCTGCAATGCCAAGCATTCAGTAAACATTTTAGGATGTGACTGGGACTACTGGAAACAGCAATAACTCTGGGACAAATGGGCACAATTCAGGTCAAATACTTGTAAACTATGTAGCCAAACGCACATTTTTAATGCAGCCAAAGCATAGCCCCTCTTACTCTAAGTTTCTTTATCTGTAAAACTGGAGGCAGTAATGCCCACCCCAGAGAATTTTACCATGGGTTGAATGAGGTAACATGCGTAAGGCATTAGAATAATACCTGGCACACCATGCTGTGGATCTCGTTCTTTTATCCTTCTGCATCTTAACTATCTTGTCCCTTATGTATTTTTGCAATTATAGAATGGGTCAGGTCACGAAAACTGTTGGAAATTTCTATGACTTTAGGTGTGGCCTCCTCCAGTGCTTTTAAGAGCTAAGTTAAAAGAACAGAGAGAACTCCAGTTGGAACTGGAACAGTGTCAATAAACATAATTTTCAAATCCATGGAAGCTAGGGATAAACTATAAAAGATGAAGAAAAACATTTACATACTTTTATGTATTATTTCTGTGGCAGAATAAGAGTGAGAAATCTGGAGTTTAGGCTGCTGGGGTAAATACCACAGTCCCATCATTTAACTAGCTATAAAACTTAGATAAGTTATATAAACATGCATAGTTTCAGTTTCTTATTCTATAAAATGAATGAGTTCCTACCTATTGGACAACATTACATGTTTGAAGTGAACAGTATCTGAAACACAGAAAGCAAATGTTAGATATCATACTTGTACACTGGCTATTAGCTATCTATTTTCTAAAGACTTCTCTTGCTTCAACTGGGTGATAGGCAACTTTTACACTTCTTTGGGTGATAGTCAACAGTTAAAATTTCAGTGTAGTATAATGCATTTAAAGGTTGGACATCTGTAATCAGATTCTGAAAGCTTATTCTAGGAATAAACATCTGAAATTGTTAGAACATCCAAATGCTAAGGTTGCAAAATATTTTTGTACATGTCAAAATTTTGCATTTATCATTGTTGATTTGTACACTACATATTTAGAATTTCTATCCTTATGTTTGAGATGCCCTAATTTTTTATAGCTTTTATTACTATAAATTGATTCAAATTTATTGACAGTAGAGCAGAGAGGATAAAGATGCAAAAAGATAGGCAAAATGGCTTGGTACTATGAATAATTCCAATTATCAAAGATTAACTATTGTTCAGATTCCATGGTCACCAAGCAACCTTCTAATTATGATTTTGCTTCCCATGTAGATCTCTCTAATGAGAAAAATATATGATGATCATGCTGATTCAAACAGTCCTGTCTATGTAATCATTATAATCTTCTTTGTAAATTAGTAAATTGGAATTCTGGTGGTATTTTAATGAGGACTGGGAGACAGTGTTTATTAAAGTATTGTTACTTTTTGATGAAAAGCACTAGAGTAGATTTTTCTTGATGTATGCTTTGAAAAACTCTATCATTTCACTGAAAAGGAGGGCACTTACTAGTAGAGGCAGAAAAAGTACAGGTAAGAAAAATATGTTCATGAACAGGAATACAGGTATCAATATATACTTTTTTATAAACATATACAAATTTTTGTAAATGAAAGTAAATGTTAAGAACACTATAGGAGGAGTCTACTGAAGGAACTCTGGGGATTCCTTATTTTAAAAATCAATAAATTTTTCATAAATGTATCTACTCTAATTCCATTTTTACGCATTTGCTTTGCTTGAAACATAGTATGCATATAGACCTCCACATCTTATCTATAAGCTACATTTCAGGACTTCATAAGGGTACCAAGTAACATTCAGTTAAATATGTTCCTGTTAGACTCCTTTGGATACTGATCCTTTTAAAAAAAACAACAACAACAACAACATTATACAGATTAGAGTATCCAACTTTGTTTTTCATAGAAAAGAGTTGGTCTAGGTTAATCAGAACTTCCCAAAATTTAGATCAGATTTTCGCTTCTCACACATCTTTGGTAATCATCACCAAGCAACAATAAACACTTCAACTCCCTAAAATAAAGTGTTTTGTAAATCCAAAGAATACATAATGTATATTGAATCTCTGAAAGTCCTTGGTTTTTCACACCCATCCAAAGTCTTATCAACTTGAATATTTCAACTTCACAATGATCATCTGTAGAGAGCACACAATGCAAAAAAGGATAAAAACTGACTTGAGAGTACACTTCCAGAATGCGGGTATAAGGAGCTCCATGGACCCTCTCCCCAGTGAAAGAATCATAACGGTGAAAATCAAGTAAAGCAACCACTTAAAATATCAGGAAATTGTCCTAGGGATATGCAACATGAGAAACATTTATTCAACAAAATCTGACAAATCTCAATAAAAACAGTGAGAGTCTGTGGCATTTGAGCCACAACCCACTCCCCCCTAGCCAGCTCAGCCTGATGGAAGGTCTATTACAAGCATGTGCAGCCAAGAACACAGGGCTCACTCTCCTCTCAGATCCTGTCTAGGGCTATGGCTTCTCCCCAGGAAGAGCAGGTCCCAGCACTCCTCATTCTGCCCAGCTCTGTGTTGCCAAAGCAAAAACAACCAAATGTCCTGGGCTCCCTTCTCTCAGACCCCACTCATAGGGTGGAAGACTACCCTAGGTGCAACTGGATAATTATTCTTGGCCCTGATCACCCTGTATAAGCAAGTTCCTAGGTGTAGATTCAAGATCAAGACAAGAACAAGGGCTACCATACTCACCAAGTACCAAACTCATTATAGCAAAGATGTCGTTCCAAGAGAAGTGGGCCACTACCCCATCCTGACTTCTAGAGCACTTATTCAGGGGTTCTTCCTAGAAGGAGAGGCAAGCCATAAACTGAATATCCCACAGGCCTTCTGAAGGGGGCTGACTTTATTTGGGTCAGAACATGGGAAGTGCAAGTGTAAGGATACTATTGAAAAGAATGAGGATTTTACGGTGAGAAACAAGAGGAGACTGGTAGCTCTATGAGAGCAAGAAGGATAACAGTAGAAAAGCTAGAAGTTTTAATAGAGAGAACCAGGGGAAAATGCAGCTGAAGAGAGCACTCCTAGGGTAGGAGTAAGTCTCAAAGTCTAGTCTCAAGGAACACATCTGCAAAGTGGCCCACATTTAATTGAATTAGACTGTAGAGCAATCTATGCCCCTAGGCGTTGTTGAAAACAATAGAGCAATCAGCTAGCAATTAGTAGAGACTAACTGCTAGGATTGATACCAATAGAAACAGACCAGCTAAAAATTTAACAGGGAAAGCAGAGTAAGAGACAGCCAAAAAGAGACTGACTAAAGCCACTGCCACCTCTTGAACAGGTCAGGGTGACTGTGAACATTCCCAAGGCTGTGCCTCTGAAGAACTACATCAGAGGCTACACACTGTGAGGGAGATGGACTTTATTAAAATAGCCAGGCAAAATCACTGAACAAATAAACAAGCAAACAACAACAAGCACAAGAAAATATTGAAAGCAACAAGAGGAAAATAATTTGTCACATACAAGGGAACCCCAATAAGAACAACACCTGGAGTTTCATCAAAAACAATGGAGAACATAAAGCAGTGAGATTCTTCAAAGTGTTAAAAGAAAAAAAAATGTCAGTTAAGAATCTCATATTCAGAAAATAATCTTTCAAAAATGAAGACAAAGACATTCTCAAATCCACAAACACTGAGAGAATTCATTGCTAGCACATCCACCTTTCAGGAAATATGAAAGGAAGTTCTTAAGGCTGAAAGCACGTGGCAATCAAAAGTAATTTAAACCCATACCAAAAAACAAAGCATGTCAGTAAAGGTAATTAGAAGACTATAAAAGACTATATAATTGCATCCTCTCCTTTCTTTTCTTAACTGTTAGCAATTGTATGAAACAATATGTATATAATTATACTGTTGGGCATATAACTCGTAGGAATGTAAGACATTTATAAGAGCACAACCCAAGTAAGTGGGAGCAAAGCTGTGTTGGAGTAAGAAATGACACCAGGTGGTAGAGTGAGTCTGTAGGAAGAAATGAAGAGAAGCAGAAGTGGTACATGAAAAGATTAACATAACAAACACTACAAATATATACTTACTCTGCTTTATTCTCTCAGCTTTCTTAGAACACGTAAAAGTATCTAAGCTAATAATTGTAACACCACATTTTCTGGTTTGTAACATAGACTCTCTTGTGTCTCTCTGTATCTATCCCTGACTGCTCTCTCTCCCCCTCTCTCTCTCTGTGCATATATCCATGTAAAATAATATCACAAAAGGGGAAGTAAATACAGAGCTTTATAGGAGTAACATCTCTAGAACTCTCACTAGAATTATATTAGCATAAATCTGAGGTTGATTCTAATAAACTATGATGTATACTATAAGCCCTAGCATAACCACTAAGAAAATAACTATTATATATTAATGTGTGTGTATAAAACATAAAATTAAATGGCAGACATAAATCCAACCAAATCAACAATAAGATTAGATATTTAATGTATAAATTAAACAATCCAATCAAAAAGAGATTGATTGTTACACTGGATAAAAATAACAATAGCATCCAAAATATGCTATCTACGGGAGACAAACAAGATACAAACAAGATAAAAGTAAAAATACACCATACTAACAGCAATGCAACAAAGCAAAAAGGGTTATATTAATATCAGGCAAAATACACTGTGAAACAACAAAAATTACTAAAGATAAAGAGAGTCACCGAATAATTGAACAAGTGAAATAATACAAAGCAGGTTCTCCAACCACAAAGAAATGTAGTTAGAAATTAATAGCAAAAGGTAATTTGGAAAATTCACAAATATGTAGAATAAATACTACATTCCTAAATAACCAATGGATCAAAAAATAAAAAAGAAATCAAAAGGGAAATTAGAAAATGCTTTGAGATAAATGAAGAATAAACAAATTATAAGATGCAGCATAAGCAATGCATTGAAGGATGTTTATAGCTATAAACACATTACAATTGAAAAAATATTTCAAATGAATAGCATCACATTTCACCTAAGGGCAATGGCAAGAAAAGGCAAATGAAATCTAACACATGCATAATAAAGAAAATAATAAAGATTAATGTGCTAGCTACTGAAATAAAAAATAGAAAAACAATGTAGAAAATCAACAAAATTGAAAAAAATTAACAAAACTTCAGCAAGATTGACCAAGAAAAAAGAGGGAAGACTCAAATTATTAAAATAAAAAATCAAAGAGAGAAAATCAATACCAACTTATAGAAGTAAAAATAATTATAAGGAATACCATGAACAACCATATGCCAACAAATTACATAACTCAGATGAAATGGACAGATTCTCAAGAGATGCAAACTACCAAAATTGACTTAAGAGTAAACAGAAAATCTAACCAGACATACCATAAAGATCATTAATTAGACACTTTAAATCTTCCCAGAAAGAAAAGACCACAACAAGATGGTTTCACTGGTGAATTTTACTAAATATTTATAAAATAATTAATACAAATTATTTGCAAACTTCCAAAAAATAGGAAATGCTTCCCAAATTATTCTATGAGGCCAATATTAACCAATACCAAAACCAGGCAAGAGCATGGAAAAGAACACTAAAGACCAATATTTATTATGAATTTACACACAAAATCCTCCATAAAATCCTAGAAAACATAATAAAAAGGTCATACACCATGACAAATGGATTATTTCAAGGAATGCAAGGTTGGTTTAACATCCAAAAATCAATCATTGTAATACACAATATCAACAGAATTAAGAACAAAAACCACGTAATTATCTCATAGATGTATCAAAAGCATGTGATAAATTCCAACATACTTCCATGGTAAAAACTCTCAACAAACTAAGAATAGGAGGAAAGCCTCAATCTGATAAAGGACACATATGAAAAATTCAAGGTTATCATCATACTTAGTGGGTAAAGCCTAAATGCCTTCTCTCTGAACTTAGGAAAAAATAGGGATGCCCATTCTCACCATGTCTATTCAACATTGCACTGGAGGTTCTAGACAGGACAAATAGGGAAAAAAGGCATCCAGATTGGAAAGGAAGAACTAAACCTCTATTTGCAGATGACATGATCTTGCATATAGAAAATCCTAAGGAATAAAGAGACACACAGACAGACACACACACACACACACACACGTAACAGTGGTATGCTTTCCTTATTGAGCAGGACAAGTAGGACGATTCAATTGTTATTTTATCAACTCTCCCACCAACCTTTCCTCTATCTCTCCAATTTCCCTGATGGGTTATATAGGCTGTAAATACAGACTATACTGTTATGAGAAATTAGAAAGAAGTACACCATGTCTTTTCCACAGAATGATGCTTTCATTTTCCTAAAATAGTAACCTAGACATGTATTACCACAGTCAGGAGCTCAAGAAAAGTAACTAGGAATTTAAAATTTCTACAAGTCAGACAATGGTAAAGAAAGAGTTCATCTGAATCTCACCTCAGCCAGATCCAGACAGAAGACAAGATCCAGCAGAGTGGGACCTGAGAGTCAATGGGTATTTAATGTCAACATATGCAAGAGTTAAGTAAGGATCTGAGCAGAAGATTAGTGTTAAGTGCCTGAGGTTTTTAAGTTCTCTGCTTACTGATCAGTAAATTAACAACTGTGTCATGATTCTGAAATAAAATCTGGAGTGCAGGACCAGAAAAGCAAAACCCAATTAGGAAGCAGGAATGAAAGAATAGTCAAGTGACATGAAGAATCCATTTTGTAAAGTTAGCACCAATAACTGTTTGTTTAAGCTCAGCTCTGTAACAACACATTCATTCATTCCATATGTATTTACTAAGAATCTATTATGTATCAGGCCCTAGGAAAATAATGTTATGCAAAAGAAAAAGTCCTTCTACCAGTGTTATATGTAACTGTTTCTAAAGTCCATTCATCAATTTACCATATTTTTCACTTTCTTTTTTTTATCAGTTACACTGCTATTTTATTTTATTTTATTTTATTTACATATATGTATCTATTCTTTTTCAAATTCTTTTCCCATTTAGGTTATTACAGAGTATTAAGCAGAGTTCCCTGTGCTATACAGTAGGTCCTTGTTGGTTGTCTATTTTTAAATGTAGCAGTGTGTACATGTCAATACCAAACTGCCAATCTGTCCCTCCTCCTCACCCTTTCCCCCTGGTAACCATAAGTTCATTCTCTAAGTCTGTGAGTCTGTTTCTGTTTTGTAAATAACTTTGCATCATATTGTTTCCCTTCCCCATACAAGCAATATCATATACTTGTCTTTCTCTGACTTACTTCACTTAGTATGATAGTCTCCAGGTCCATCCGTGTTGCTGCAAATGGCATTATTTCCTTCTTTTTAATGGCTGGGTAATATTCCATTCTATACATGTACCACATATTCTTTACCCATTCTTCTGTCGATGGACATTTAGTCGCTTGCATGTCTTGGTTATTGTAAACAGCACTGCAATGCAGACTGGGGTACATGTACCCTTTTGAACCATGGTTTTCTCTGGAATATGCCCAGGAGTGGGATTGCTGGATCATATGGTAGCTCTATTCTGTTTCCTAAGGAACCTCCATACTGTTCTCCATAGTGGCTGCACCAATTAGCATTCCCACCAAGTGTGTAGGAGAGTTCCCTTTTCTCCACTCCCTCGCCAGCATTTATTGTTTGTAGACTTTTTGATGATGGCCATTCTGACTGGTGTGAGATGCTATCTCATTGTAGTTTTGATTTGCATTTCTCTAATAGTTAGCGATGTTGAGCATCTTTTCATGTGCCTCTTGGCCATCGGTATGTCTTCTTTGGAGAAATGTCTATTTAGGTCTTCTGCCTATTCTTTGATTGGGTTGTTTGTTTTGATGTCGAGCTGCATGAGTTCTTTGTAAATTTTGGAGATTAATTCCTTGTCAGTCACATCATTTGCAAATATTTTTTCCCATTCTGTGGGCTCTCTTTTCATTTTGTTTATGGTTTCCTTTGCTGTGCAAAAGCTTTTGAGTTTGATTAGGTCCCGTTTACTTTTGTTTTATTTATGTTTGTTTTATTTTTGTTTCCCTTACTCTAGGAGATAGATCAAAAAAGATATTGCTGTGATTATGTCAAAGAGTGTTCTGCCTATATTTTCCTCTAAGAGTTTTAGAGAGGAAAAACATTTCTGGTCTTACATTTAGGTCTTTAATCTATTTTGAGTTTATTTTTGTGTATGGTGTTAAACAATGTTCTAATTTCCCTTTTTTTACACGTAGCTGCCCAGTTTTCCCAGCACCATTTATTGAAGACTGTCTTTTCTCCACTGTATATTCTTGCCTCCTTTGTCGTAGATTGACCATAGATGTGTGGGCTTATTTCTGGGATTTTATCCTGTTCCATTGATCTATATTTCTATTTTTTTGCCAGTACCATACTGTTTTGATTACTGTAACTTTATAGTATAGTCTGAAGTCAGGGAGCCTTATTTCTCCTGCGCCATTTTTCTTTCTCAAGATTGCTTGGCTATTTGGGGTCTTTTGTGTTTCCATACAAATTTTAAGATTTTTTGTTCTAGTCCTGTGAAAAATGTCATAGGTAATTTGATAGGGAGTGCACTGAATCTGTAGATTGCCTTGGGTAGTATAGTCATTTTGACAATATTGATTCTTCCAATCCAAGAACATGGTATATCTTTCCATCTGTTTGTGTCTTCTTCTGTTTCCTTCATCAGTGTCTTATAGTTTTCAGAGTACAGGTCTTTTGTCTCCTTAGGTAGGTTTATTCTTAGGTATTTTACTCTTTTTGATGCAATGATAAACGGGATTGTTTCTTTAATTTCTCTTTCTGGTCTTTCGTTAGTATATAGAAATGCAACAGATTTCTGTGTATTAATTTTGCATCCTGCAACTTTACCAAATTCATTGTTGAGCTCTAGTAGTTTTCTGGTAGCATCTTTAGGATTTTCTACGTATAATATCATGTCATCTGCAAACAGTGAGTTTTACTTCTTCTTTTCCATCTGGATTCCTTTTATTTCTTTTTCTTCTCTGCCATGGCTAGGACTTCCAAAACTATGTTGAATAAAAGTGGCGAGAGTGGACATCCTTGTCTTGTTCCTGATCTTAGAGCAAGTGCTTTGAGCTTTCCACCACTGAGAATGATTTTTGCTGTGGGTTTGTCATATATAGCCTTTACTGTGTTGAGGTATGTTCCCTCTATGCCCACTTTCTGGAGATTTTTTATCATAAACGGATGTTGAATTTTTTCAGAAGCTTTTTCTACATCTATTGAAATGATCACATGGTTTTTATTCTTCCGTTTGTTGATGTGGTGTATCACACTGATTGCTTTGCAGATATTGAAAAATCCTTGCATCCCTGAGATAAATGCCACTTGATCATGGTGTATGATCCTTCTGATGTATTGTTGGATGTGGTTTGCTAGTATTTTCTTGAGGATTTTGGCATCTATGCTCATCAGTGATATTGGCCTATAATTTTCTTTTTTTGTGGTATCTTTTTCTGGTTTTGGTATCAGGGTGATGGAGGCCTCACAGAATGAGTATGTAAGTGTTCCTTCCTCTGAGATTTTTTGGAATAGTTTGAGAAGGATAGGTATTAACTCTTCCCTAAATGTTTGATGGAATTCGCCTGTGAAGCCATCTGGTCCTGGACTTTTGTTTGTTGGAAGTTTTTAAATCAGTTTCAATTTCAGTACTTGTGATTGATCAGTTCATATTTTCTGTTTCTTCCTGGTTCAGTCTTGGGAGATTGTACCTTTCTAAGAATTTGTCCATTTCCTCTAGGTTGTCCATTTTTTGGCATATAGTTGCTTGTAGCAGTCTTTTATGATCCTTTGATTTCTGTGATGTCCATTGTAATGTCTCCTTTTTTGTTTCTGATTTTATTGATTTGAGCCCTCTACCCCTTTTTCTTGATGAGTCTGGCTATAAGTTTATCAATTTTGTTTATCTTCTCAAAGAACCACCTTTTAGTTTCATTGATCTTTTCTATTGTTTTCTTCATCTCTACTTCATTTATTTCTGCTCTGATCTTTATGATTTCTGTCCTCCTCCTAACTTTGTCTTTTGTTTGTTCTTTCTCTAGTTCCTTCAGGTGTAAGGTTCGGTTGTTTATCTGCATATTTTTCACTTTCAACACTTACATACAGAAGAACTATGAGACCTATAAACCTAATCATCAATAAAACAGTTAAATATGTTTGCCAATTTGTTCAAACTATGTTATAACCTAATATACACCCCTGCCAGTATTTCATTTTGGAAATGTAAACAACGAAAATAATTTTTTAAATTTTGTTTTCTCTGTTACATTTTTTGACCAAAAAAATATGTTGGCAGTGTTGGAAATTTTATAGTAAATGATATCCTCTAATACATGATGAGAAACTGCTTCATTCTAAAAATCAGATCAATTATGCTTTCCTTTAAAGCAAGCAAAACATAAATAGGAACCAGTCTATATATATATATTTTTCATATATATATATTTCATAGATACTACATATGAAAACAACTGTACAATCCATTTAGTATCCCCAATATCTCCCTATAAATATGTAATATGTTTATTATATATTTCTAATTTTATATGTTTATCTAGTCTAGATTTACATTTGCTATGATGGTCACTTCCATTCTCTCTTGGGATAAAAACAGATGTTTTCAAAATTCACCATAAATCTGGAGAAGTAGTAATACAAATTTTAAATTACCTTTTTTTTTTAGTTATTTTTCAGATTGGAATCCAATTTTTACAACAAATAATTTGTTAATTCTTTGCAAAATTATACTTTAAAATAAAATCTGATGGTGTGAAAAGTGTTAGTTTAGTATTCAGAGCACTCCAATTTTCACAGCAAGTTTTTCTTCAATACTTTTGCTAGGCTATATTTTCTATCTATAACTTCCTGAGATTATTGTGAATTATTATTCAGATCGTAACCAGTATGTATCAACAACTATAACTAGTTCCTTTACCTTTCCTTAACTCTGTAATAGATCAAAATTTGATAGCACTTTCTTGCCCATTGTTTGCTGAGGCACATATCAATTTTGATAAGTAACTCTGGTAATATGTAGTTAAAACATGTATATGTAAACCCAAACTACTGGCTCGTAAAAGTGTTTTCTATATCCAGTATATTCTTTTAGTTTCTAATCTGATTTAGTTTCTGATTAATGATACATAGATACTTTTAAAAATGCCCCCAAATACACTATATGTTTGGTAGGAAAAAATCAGAAGTTATACCGAATCCTAAATTCATGTTTTTGATGATTTGTGTGTGTGTGTGTGTGTGTGGGTGTGTGTGTGTGTGCGCGCAGATGCATGTTGACACAGGTGGGAAAGCTACTTTCTTGGCAAAAAAATAAAGCAAGAAAGAGCCATTTTGGCTATGAAAGTTCTATTTATCATCTCCACCATCTGTTTATCCCCCAGACTCCACTGTACCACACGCATCTTATTTTAAAATATAAAATATAAAATAAATAAAATAAAATAAAATACAGAACACTTCAAAATAGCCCAAGGCTCACTTAACCAATAGGATGCAAAATGTGCAAGCAAATAGAGGTTAGGTTTCACATTCAGATACCAACAAAAATACACACAAGTAAATGAGGGTCAGATAATCGCAAACAAGCAAAGAAAAGGACCTCATTAGTAACTTCCCACATCTTGCCAACCCATACAATTCATCTTGCTTCCACTTTGGATCATCCTGGACCCTGTTCTTTGCTATATATACATACTCCTTTTTTTTTTTCTTTACCTCATCTGTTCCCACAGTGATGACTCTCAAATCTATGTATTCGACCCAGATTGCCTCCTAGTACTTCAGACTTAGATGTGCAGTGGCCTATTTTAAATCTCTGCAAGAATGTCTATTAAGTATTAGGTTGAGCTATAAGAAATTACCACTTTTGACAGTCAAAAATTGAATACAAGTAATTTCACATGGTTCAAACTAATATTTAAACTTAACTTGACCCTAATAAACCGTGACTTTCTCACTCCAACCATCAAATCTGTTCTCCCTTCTCAATAAACTGTACCATCATCCACCAACATACTAAAAAAAGTCAATGGGGTTATCCAGGATTCCTCTTTATTTTTTATTGAAGTATAGTTAATTTACAATGTTGTGTTTGTTCCTGGTGTACAGCAAAGTGATTCAGTTATACACATATATGTATATTCTTTTTCATATTCTTTTCCGTTATGGTTTATTACAGGATATTGAATATAGTTCCCTGTGCTATACAGTAGGTCTCTGTTGTTTATTTTATATACAGTAGTTTGAATCTACTAATCTCAAACTCCAAATTTATCCCTCCCCCACCCCCTTTCCCCTTTGGTTACCATAAGTGTGTTTTCTATGTCTGTGGGTCTGTTTGTTTTGTAAATAAGTTCATTTGTATAATAATTCAGATTCCACATATAAGTGATATACTATGATATTTGTCTTTCTCTGACTTACTTTCCCTAGTATGATAATCTCTAGGTCCATCCATGTTGCTTCAAATGGCATTTTCATTATTTTTTATGAATAATAGTCCATTGTGTGTGTGTGTGTGTGTGTGTGTGTGTGTGTACCACACCTTCTTTATTCATTCATCTGTCCATGGACATTTAGGTTGCTTTCACGTCTTGATTATTGTAATGTGCTGCTATGAACATTGGGGTGCATGTATCTTTTCAAATTAAAGTTTTCTCTGGCTATATGCCCAGGAATGGGATTGCTGGATCATATGGTAACTTTATTTTTAGTCTTTTAAGGAACCTCCGTACTGTGCTCCACAGTGACTGTATCAATTTCCATTCCAACCAACAGTGTAAGAGGGTTCCCTTTACCAGCACCCTCTCCAGCATTTATTGTTTGTAGATTTTTTGATGATGGCCATTCTGACCAGTGTGAGGTGATACCTCATTGTAGTTTTGATTTGCATTTCTCTAATAATTAGTGGTGTTGAACATCTTTTCATGTGCCAAATGGCCATCTGTATGTCTTCTTTGGTGAAATGTCTATTTAGGTCTTCTGCCCATTTTTTTTTAAATTATTATTTATTTATTTATTTATTTATTTTTGGCTGTGTTGGGTCTTCGTTTCTGTGCGAAGGCTTTCTCTAGTTGCGGCAAGCGGGGGCCACTCTTCATCGCGGTGCGCGGGCCTCTCACTATCGTGGCCTCTCTTGTTGTGGAGCACAGGCTCCAGACGCGCAGGCTCAGTAGTTGTGGCTCACGGGCCTAGTTGCTCCGCGGCATGTGGGATCTTCCCAGGCCAGGGCTCGAACCCGTGTCCCCTGCATTAGCAGGCAGATTCTCAACCACTGCGCCACCAGGGAAGCCCCTGCCCATTTTTTGATTTGGTTGTTTGTTTTTTTGTTATTGAGTTGTATGCTATCTGTATACTTTGGAAATTAAGCCCTTGAAGGTTGCATAGTTTGCAAATTATTGTCTCCCATTCCATAGATTGTCTTTTCATTTTGTTTATGGTTTCCTTTGCTGTGCAAAAGCTTGTAAGTTTGATTAGGTCCCATTTGCTTATTTTTGCTTTTATTTCTATCGCCTTGGGAGACTAACCTAAGAAAACACTGCTAAGACTTATGTCAGAGAATGTTTCACCTATGTTCTCTTCTAGGAGTTTTATGGTGTCACATCTTATATTTAAGTCTTTAAGCCATTTTGAGTTTATTTTTGTGTATGGTATGAGGTAATTTTCTAGCTTCACTGAGTTACATGCAGCTGTCCAGCTTTCCCAACACTACTTGCTGAAGAGACTGTCTTTTCTCCATTGTATATTCTTGCCTCCTTTGTCAAATATTAATTGACCGTAGGTGTGTGGGTTTATTTCTGGGCTCTCTATTCTGTTCCATTGACCCCTGTCTGTTTTTTGTGACAGTATCATGCTGTTCTGATTACTGTAGCTTTGTACTACTGTCTGAAATCTGGGAGGGTCATGCCTCCAGTTTTCCTCAGGATTGCTTTGGCAATTCTGGGTTTTTTATGGTTCCATATAAATTTTAGGATTATTTGTTCTAGTCCTGTGAAAAATGTCATGGGTAATTTGATGGGATCACATTTAATCTGGAGATTGCTTTGGGTACTATGGTCATTTTAACAATATTAATGCTTCCAGCAGGATTCCTCTTTTTATTCACCACCCACATCTAACCCATTTCAGTGGAAGCCACACGGCTTTACCCCTAGTTTGGCAATAGCACACAACTCTTCTCTGGGATCTCTGTTTCCATTCTTGCCTCCACAATCACACTCCACAGACCTACAAGAGTTACCTTCATGTCCATTTTCTAATTAATTCCATGTGGCTGCTTCTAGTTGCACATAAATTCTATACCCTTACGTGACCTGACCCAGGCCTGCCTTCTAACCTCATCACCACAACTCTACTATTTCTATCAAGAACACTTAGGTTCTTTGCCCTGATTAACAACCTCCTCCCCCAGTCTCAGTTGTTATGTGACTGACTCTTTTTGACCAGTAACACCTGTTTTAAATATCACATCCTTAGGAGACCTTCCCTGACTAACCAATCCAAAGAGGCTGCTCAGTCACTCTCAGCCACATTACCTCATTTTAATTTTCTACCACTGAACTTCTGAATACCTGATATTTTTATTGGTTTTTTTCCCAACTGATGATTGGTGTCCTTCCCAACTAGAAAATAATCTTCCTGAAAGCAAGGACTGTGTCCATCTTGTTCACTGCTGTATCCCTAGTGACTAGAATACTAAGCACCAGCAGACACTCAATATTACAGAAATGAATGAATTTTTATTGAGAACAAGACAAACATATTCATTTGTAACTCAGTCAGCAAGGCACTTAAAATTATAATGAAGTTCAGAAACAAAGGCACATGGCAGCAAAGATGAGAATTTGAAATCAGACTAAACTGGGTTGAAATTCCATTTGTCAATTTTAAACTATATGACCTTGAAAAATATTTGACTTGTCTGAGGTTTAATTTTCTCATGTTCAAAGTTAAGATACACACACAAACACACACACATTATTTTTAAGCACAAAAAGTGCTGAAAATCAAAACTGTTATCTGTGAAATGCAACTGTGAAAATGCCGATGCTTCATAAAGGCTTTTTTCATTCCCTCACCAACCCACAATCAGCCACAAGATGTCAGGTGATCAACTGGTTTGTAATCCTAGTAAATAATAATGCTCCCTTCTGTGAGAGGGATAACTATTTTAGGATGACTGAATATTTAGAGATCAGTCTTAATCATCTTCTCTATAACTTCTGTCTGTATTTACTCCCTGAGAAAAAAAAGGAAAGTTACTTGTTCTGTCCAATTTCTCTAGGTTACTAGAGTCCGTCTGGTTAAAAATATTTCACAATGTGTTCTGGGATATTTTTATTAGATCGATGGGCCTAGAACTTCAAAGCTGAACATAATCATTCCAATTGACCATTTTACAAACACCAGAAGGAAGAGAGAATGTATGAAGTTGGCCTGAAGGAACTCAGTAAGAGGGTCAAAATCACTAAACAACTATTTCAACTAAAAATTCTTCAAATATAGATCAATTCACTCACTTGAAAATGTAACAAATATTATCTTGATGTATAATGCTCATTTTTGCACAATTGTTCTGATTTTTATAATACATAGGAATAAAAACTCTACAGTTAATTCTTAAATAACAATGGGCTGTTATACGAGCATGTAATAAACACAACTCACCAAAGAATGTCTTATTCCTGAACTCTGTGACTTAAGAGAAGGAAACTAAAAGGAAGCAGATTAAAGATCCTAACACACCCATTAGCTTAGAGAAAAGGTCAGTCACCAGCAGCTTAACTCTTTCAGATGAAGAGACTAATTAACCTAAGAGCCCAAAACAACATCAGACTAAATTTTCCCAAGAACTAAAAGTCACTGTACATGTTTACCTTAAAGATAGAATTTAAAATGTTTTTAAAATGCTATTCACAGTTTTTAATAGCCATACTAGGGAACAAGTAGGCTTTTTGTGATAGTTAAAATCTCTTTGATTTTCTCCCCACAATACTCAGAAAATTAATAATCTTCAGTACATCAAATAATCTGCATCAAATAGACTTTGATATTTAAAACTGAAAGTAGCTGCATTTGTTCAGCAACTTCTTTGTTCTAGATACTTTTCATTTATCATTCTAGTTAATCCTCACAAAAACCTTATAGTGAGAGATGCTATTATTTTTATTTCATAGGTGAAGAAACATGGTTTAGTGAGATTACTTAACTTGGCTAAATTCATAGAGCTAATGATAGAGTTGGAATTCAAACCCAGGTCATGTAACTCTAAAGCTCGTTCTCTATTCACTCAGCCATGATGCCTCTAAGCATATTTCTAAGGAATTTTTAGAGCTTAGACTTGTTTCTGGATCTTTCTGGCAAAGCATTTAACCTCTTCCCGATGATATCACACCACCTCACTGTAAAAAATTTGATGAATTTTTCTAATGTTGGACCATTTGTCAGGGCTCTTACTAATGAGAATGCAATATTTCTTATTCCAAACTTGCAAAATATGCATATTATCATAATGGACTAATCTTGCCAAGAAGTTCAGAAACCAAGTCTATCAAACATCTTGTTAGAATTACCAAAACCTGATTTCATAATACTCCCCCTACTCAGAATAATCAGATGTTTAATCTATAATATTTATTACATAAGTAACCTCTGTGTACAGCCTCCCTCATTAAGAGAAAATGGTGACACAACCTTTAAGTAGCTTACCTTCTAATTGAAGAGGTAAGAAATAAACCTGAAAATACTCAATATATTTATTGGTATAATGGGATGATAGAAAATGAAAGGGAAATGTGAAAATTCACTATTGTGATGATTATTATTTTCATTCCTGTAATATTTAAGAAGTAACGTTAGAGAAATAAGAATCTGGAAATAAGCCACAAAGATGAAGTCAACACAGTTTTTGTTACGCAAGCCACGAGGGAAACACAGAAATACCAGTGAAAGCCTCAATAGCAAAAGGAAGGTTCCCAGATGTAGGAAAGAAATGATTTTCAAAAATTATATTCACCTTGCTCACTTATATCACATTTTAGTTTTCAACTACTTTAGAGGGAACAGAAGTAAAAGCTGAGTGACTATAAATCAAATAGAAATTACCAGCTGAATTTTCAGTCTTTAAATTCAACATGGAAGTTATTAAAATTATCAATTCCTTAACATCTAAAGAAGTAAATGCTTTAATTATTTTTAACTTTTAGAAGCCAAACTGTGTAGTGGAATGGGCCTGGCTTTGGGGATGTGCAAACCAGAATTGGTATCTCTGTTCATACTTTTGGCTGTGTGACCATGTGCAAATCTCCTGTTGTGTCTGAACTTCCATTTAAAACTAAGAGGTCCCAAATAATGTGTATCTTAGAGGCCTAGTATAAAAATCGCATATCAATTCTGCGCATATCAGTCTTCTACTTAGAGTACACTCAATAAATGGTTATCTATAATTACTTGTTACCCTTTATAACCAAAGGAAAAATAAACTTATTGCTTTCAAGCTTAAAGTTCACAGAGCCATGGAAATGATGCACTTTGTGAATGTCTGTTAACTGATAACCTACCATTTATTAGCCCCATGTTCTTTTCCATCATTTAACTCTTTTTTTACTCTGTTTAAATGAGTTATGTATTTTTGACTCAATTATTTCATACGTTTCTTGGTACTGTGGCAGAAACAAACAAAATATCTACAGTTAAAAAGCTAAAGACTTCAAGCTCCTTAAAATTGGGAGTAGTATCTTATATTGCTCCTACATCCACTTCAACATGGAATACTTTGTTATATTCATGGTAGATGGAGATGAATTCATTCATAGACCTTATTATTACGCATTGAATTCAGGGTTAGTAGATTTTACCTTAATGTTACAAGATTTCAGAAAATGCTTTCACAGCAAAGCATATTTCTTTTCCTATAATTATTCCATTACTCATTTTATAAGGGTGGATCATAATGGCTTTTATATCATCGCCTATTTTCCACATGACAAATGAACCATTTGTACTTAAGTATTAGCTTTTCAATGCTTATGTTCCTGAAACGCTCTTTTAAAAATGTAATTGCAAGCAATTTATCTGTTGGATTTATTCATGTTGGAAATTTTTTAACATGTATGATAAAATACTCCCTCCTTCCTTCTTTTCCCTAAAGGGGGTAGAAAAAGCACCCACCCTGAGGAAAGATTATAAATACAAAACAAATTGTCAAAGCAATTACAGTATTTCCATCAAAGACTTTTTTTTCCTTTAACCTAAGAAAGAGTAAACCACTTATAATAAAACTGTTCTATGTCCTGGGTGCTAGAAAAAAAATTTGCTTGCCAGTGTTAATTCCTATGTTAAAGCAATAATAGACATAAATATTGTGAGTGATTTAGCACACAGCTGTTACTGTGGTTCACAATAAACCAGTTTTATGAAAGAATTATTAATTAGTATACATCTTGTTAAACACCTTGACACGTGTATACCTGTATACCTCTCTCTTACATATACATAGTTGACAGCTCATTGATATATGACTACAACAGTATATGAATATAAATGTAAGTAATAGCATCTAGAGAACACCAGGAAGCAGTCACTAATAATAACTTTTTCTCACCTTAACTACAATAATAGTTGTACTAATAGCAGAGAAAAAAATACCTAGTACAAAACTCATCTATGCACTTGCGCGTTCCTCAGTGCCTCAAAATCAATATCGCTCTTTAGCTTTGCCAAATGAACTGCGTGCTATTTCTAGTTCAGACTCTAGGGGTAAGTAGTTTCCTCACTTGCTTATAAAAGAGATCTAAATGGCTCAAATTAGAAGTTTATTGATACTCCATGAGTCTTTCCCACTGAGGTTGCTCAAACACTCAATCTAAAGAATTTGGGAATACATACAGTGGCATATGTAGACGGGCTCCTATACCACTGCAGAGAGCTATGCATGGTGTGTATACAAGATACAGTGAAAACTAAGCACAGTCTTAAGCTCTCAGCTACTGAAAACATGGATAATGCGACTAATCAGGATAGACAAGTACAAGGGGCTAAAACTAGGGCACCTGTAGAGAACATGACATTGGTAACAGAATTATCGGTTTTGTTAAAACATTAACTACAACTACATCTAAATGAGATGCAATGTATGCCAGTTATGAATTAACTGCCTTCCAGCTCTGAATGCACCCTCCAATAGATATATCCTTTGTGATCATAAGTGGAATTCCTTTAAGCATTTCTTCTTTATAATAAGCACACTGTTGACCTTTCCTGATAGAGAAAGCTGGAGGGATACTAGAGAAAGAAGGGGCTCTCCCGAGGTTTCTGCTGGTTGTGGGGGGAGATCAGTGGTCTGGATGTGACTGTGAACACATTTAGTGGAGCTCTACCCCAGCCACACATGGAGCTCAGAATGCATGACTCCTCGCCAATCTCACAACCCGCGCCAGGGCCAGAATTGCCTGTGTAGGCCTGGGTGCTACCTGTCTGAACTCCTGATGGTCCCACTACAGGTCTTCAGTTCCTTTGCAGTGAGGACTCTGCCCGACGAGCAACCTGGAGGGGGCCCACGCCCTCTGACACGCCATCTCTGGTTTGATTGCCAGGGCTCCTCCTGCTCTCTCTGCTGCCATGTTATCCAGCAACTGGGGACCACCTCCAGATGTGTGACCAAACCCATGAACTTCTCTGCTATCCAATGGGATGAATTATACCTTTTCTCCAAAGATCTGAACCTCTTCCGAGTTTGTCCTTCCTTGGTACACTCCCTTGGCCCCAGGGTATTGCATAAGTTTCCCTATATCGCATAGTTACTCTGTTGTCACAATTTAATAATTTTTTATATTAAACTCTTGTTTAACCTTCTATGGTTTCCATCTCCTGACTGGACTGACTGATCCACAATTCTACCAAAAACTGGTATCAAATCAATCTGTGATTCACATTTTGAAACAATTATAAGCTACAACTTAGAATAAATTAAAATATGAAATGATCAATTTATCTAAAAAGTAGTTAGAAATTAATTAACTACACATAACAATACCAAGTAAATTAGTTATTTTGAATATCAGCAAATAATGTGGCTTAAGTTTCAAATACATAGCAACAATCAATTTTTTACATTAATGTACCCATCTTTCTATGTCAAAGATCAATACATAAAGCGCAGTACTTGTCTCAGTATCACTGAAGTGATCAATATCCCTGGCTGTAACCTTCAAAAAAATTATTTTTTACAAAGATTAACTCCGATGGGTTTTAGGTGCATTGTTTCCTAATTAATGTTCAAAGTACACGTTTTATTATGTGAAACAATGGCGGAAAACTTTTTATTAGTGAATGCTACGATTCTACAGGAGAATCTACCAACAGACTAATTAAAATGAACTGTTTGCAGAAGACTTCATTCCTCATAGAATTCAACTGGAGACAAAACAAATAATATACAAAATGTTCTTCTTAGTTTTACAGGGACCTATTTTTCAAACAATGTATCCTTTATTATTTCAGGGAGGGGAGAGAGAGAGAGGGAGACAAAGAGGTGTGTGCGCGTGCGCGCGTGTGTGTCTAAGTGGTAGGTACCACCCTTGGAAAGAAAAGTCATACCCAACAGGATAGCTCTGCTTCCAGCTCAGTATCACGTGGCAATGTAAAATAATTTGAGGTAAAAAACAAAAGCAGTAACAAAACCTGCATCTTAGACACTGTATTTCATGGAAAACGTTAGCTGTTGCATTATTTTACTTCCGGCAACGCTTGCTTTCCCCACCATTTGCAGAATGCCGGATTGAGCTCTCTAATGCCCCCCAAGCTTTACTTCATTAAGAACTTTCTGTAATCTAAAGGAAACATGTTGTGAAGAACCTTAGTCAGCCATCCAACAGAAGCAATGATTAATAGCTCCCCAGACTATTTGGTCACTGGCATGAAATTCCTGGAGTTTATAGTAGGATATCACCATACACCTGCTGCCCCACTATCCTAGGTAAACAACTGAAGTAATAGAAAGTACAAGGGCTTCAAAGAAAGGTTTGACTTTTTGAGCTATAGTAATTATTTTTTTTTTTTTTTACAAACAATGTATTTTGACAGCATTTTCTATTTCTTATCAGCACCCTGGGAAAATATAGGTTCTCATTACCAACACCTCGTCTAGGAATATTCTGTTTCTGCTGTTGAAGGCTCTGATAAACACACAATCACTTTAACAAACACTCTAGGGAACAGGACATACAATTTTGATTAAGAAAACTGCTGAATATTAACTAGCTGTGCTCACTGAGACAAGAGCTGAGCAACTTGCCCTTGAAAAACATTACACCAAACCTATTCTCAGGGAAAAATTGTTGGTTTTTGACAGCTGCCATGGCTCTGGAAACCTAAAATGAACCTTATTATTGCAGTAGCAGGCTTTCAATAAAATCACCATAATTAAGGCGCTGTCATTATTTTCAATTTAAAAGTTCTCCTTTCACAGGTTACTGAATTCAGACATTAAAAAAAATCCACTCTGTAGTAGCATTTGGTAGCATTTCTATTTCCAGGGATTCCCTACACCATTTATGGTTTTAATTGATTGTTTTCCAAAGCATTGTTTTGCTTTGTTTTAATTTTCTAAGAATTCATGAACTAAAGTTTTCTATGGTTGTATATAGTAAAGATAAAAATAATTTCAATATATATAGGATAAAGTAGTTAGTATTTCCTTGAAAAACTATTGAGAAATATTCCCACCAGTCTACTCCAATATGAACTCTGAGTTCAGCTGCTTGCAAACCTTATCTGCCTAAACAGGTTTACAGCACAAGGAGGAATAAAGCTATCCAGGAAAGGATCAGCCATTTCTTACACGTAGTGTTGAAATGAGATGGAAACATTAAGCGCAGACAATAGGAAGGATATTAAATACGAATAAACACTAATATTTATCAATGTCATTTGTCATCCTACAAACTTTTAAGAGCTCTTCCTCTACAATTTTAACTACATTAGAACATTAGCACCTTTATGGAAGAGGCATAAATTCCCACTAAAAACTAAAAATTAAGGAGGATCAGAAATACGAGGCAACTGTACTTTATTTTTCTCTGCACTGCTTCTGGAATTTTATTTTATCCAGAGATAGAGTTCTTTACAATATACTCTGGCATGTATCTCAGAAAATAACAAAACAGGTATCTATGTATGATGTTTAAACACAATAACGTTATTAGGTTGTTTTTCAAAGACTAACATATTTTTCTTTCACTTCAATTTTAAAATTTAAAAAAATCAATTAAGAAGAAAAAATGGGGGCTTCCCTGGTGGCGCAGTGGTTGAGAATCTGCCTGCCAATGCAGGGGACACGGGTTCGAGCCCTGGTCTGGGAAGATCCCACATGCCGCGGAGCAACTGGGCCCGTGAGCCACAACTACTGAGCCTGCGCGTGTGAAGCTTGTGCTCTGCAACAAGAGAGGCCGCGATAGTGAGAGGCCCGCGCACCGCGATGAAGAGTGGCCCCCACTTGCCACAACTAGAGAAAGCCCTCGCACAGAAATGAAGACCCAACACAGCCAAAAATAAATAAATTAATTAAAAAAAAAAAAAAAAAAAAAGAAAAAATGTACATTACACACATAAAAAACAACATCCTAACATGTATGTGTTAGGATAACTTTAAATATATAAATATATTCAAAATTCACATATTTACATTTGTTAAATAAACTACATTCCTCATGCAATTTACTGGAAATAAAAGTACTGAATGCAAATTCATTCTATAAATCCATACATCTGACAAATCAAGAAGCTCACCCTGTCTGAAACGTATGTGTTTAAGTATTATTTACCAATCCCCATTTTCTTAATTAATAAAACATAAAGCAGGTGAAACAGGTGAGGGAGATTAAGAGGTACAAACTTCTCGTTGCAAAATAAATGAGTCACCTTGCGAAATGTACACTGTGCGGAATATAGTTAATAATAATGCTACATCTCTGTATGGTGAGAGATGGTAACTAGACTTATCGTGGTGATCATTTTGAAATGTATAGAAATATCAAAGCACTACGTTGTGTAACAGAAACTAACATAGTGTTGTAAGTCAATGATACTCTAATCATATCTTGATAAAACTGGAAGAAAAAACATAAAACTCTCAATTATTATTGCAAGTAGAATGGAAATATAAACTTGAACTGTACTCAAACATGAAAATTGACAGCTTTATCCTTAAGGGAAAAAAATAGTCCTTAAGAAGAGGATCCTGACCAGGATCCTGACACAACTATTTTTTTTCTTTCTAGACTAGTTGTAAGCAATAAAAGAAAAAGAAACACTTCCAGCATAGAACTTAGAGCTCTTTTCCCCCATATGCTTTTCTCAATTAAAAACTTCAAACAGGTTTTTGCTTTCAGTTAAGATGGTAAAGAATTCAGCAATGTGACATTCTTTTCCTTCAGTTAAAAATTCCTTATTTTTTATGTTTTTAACGAGTAGAGGTTTGTAAATTTTCATGCTATTTCCTTATTTTCCAGCTTTGAGACAACACTGCCCTCCTTTTGAGTTAGGGTTGGAAGCAAAAGTAAAAAAGAATCACCCCGCCAACAAAATCACCTTGTCCCTGTATGCCTTTTGATATGAGTTGTATGAATATTGATAGAGCTTCAAAGAAAGATTTGACTTTTTGAGCTCTAGTAATTATTTTTTCTTACAAATAATGTAAATCAAACTGAAACCACCCTTGCTGGAGATCAAAGTGGTTTATAGCAATTCTTTAATAATTAGCATGATTCAATTCTTGCACAGCTAAGTATATATTCATGATTATAAAATATAAGGGCTCTTTATATTTTTCAATCTGAAATATCCAGTGTAGTGGGGCTTCCGCATTAAGACTAAATTACGTTCATTCTAAGGTTCAAGGGTTTATGCTCATGCTTCCAGGGCTGGTGGGGCATGGCATGAAAGAAGAAAGAGCCTCTGAGGAAAAGAAATCTCTAAGGAAGAAGAGAAAAGAGAACCGAAGTACATGTGTTTGGTTCAAGGCCAGCTGCCCCAGATGTTGGGGAAGACAAAACATACCTCCCATCGTCTTCCATCCCAGGCTCCGTGGACGTAAGCCTGAGTCCTACGGCACAGGATCTACAGGTAGTGAGCAAGTGGAATCTACAAGCAGCTGCCTGTCTACAGAATCGCCCTGAGACCCTGAGAGCCCAAGGCATCAGCTCGGCCGGCGGTGTGGGCAGCAGCACTAATGACAGCAGCAGTGCAGTCAGTGATAACAGCACGTTTGGCAGCAACGAGAGCTCCTTCGGCCCCCTGCACATCAGCTCCCTGCACCTTGGGCACCCACAGCCTGTGTCTCAGCGGTGGCAGAGCAGCAGCAGTGTCTTCTTCCATGCTGACTAGTGGCACTTTTGACTCTCAGTGGCTGACACAACAGAAGAGCAAGTAGGAGAAGAGAGAAGTCTAGGTAACACGGCAGTTATGACAGCGCAGACCTTGCAGCCAGCCGCAGCTAAGTTACAACCCAGGCACCGCCATTCTTAATGCACCACAGTGACATGGGTCATGTTGTTTAACCTCTCTAACCCTCAGATTCCTTGAGTGCAAAATGGAAACAATAATATCCCATATCTAATATGATTGTTGTGATAGTAATGAGGTAATTTACTTGAAGAACTTGGTGTACTATCTGGCAGATGATAGAGGCTCAATAAAGGTGGCTTTTAAAAATAGAAGGCAAATGAAAAACTCCAGGTGCCATGAGAGCAACGTCTTATTACTAAATATCATGGGATATACCCAGGGATTCCAGAATTTATCTCAAAAGAACATGAGAGAAGTTGGAGTATGCATGACCACAAAGGCACGTTATATTTTGGCTGCTGCTTTTTGCCCTAGTTTTATCGCCTGTAATAAACAGAGGAGGTCTGGGAAACAAAGGCTGGCCTAATGATCATATTTTCTGAATTTTTTAATTTCAAACCTTCAAAGTAAGCATTTGTTTTACACTCATTTGACATAAGCACAACATTAAAAAACTTTAAAGAACTTCATTCCAACTCAAGATTAATAAGATAATTTCAGTATATTTTAATTTCTTCTGGAATTCCACATATATTCAAGAGATGCATAATTTAATAGTGTCCATATTTCAAAGCTGATTATTATTATTTGTTACTTTGTTATGTGCTAATTATGTAAGATCTGGATGCACTGGAAGATTATTTTCCAAATTATAATAAATAGCACCAGAATTGACACTTTTTCTATATTGCTTTCTTTAATCATCTTCAATGTTGGTGCTATCTGTCCAGAAAACATGTGTGTTGCAAGCAGCTTAATTTAAACAGACATCTTTTACTAGACACTGATGTATTTCCATCTTTTTGTGCTCTTTAGTAGATTTAAATTACTCCAGATAGTTACAAATATTAGCAAATGAATTACATTTTAAGACCAAATGCAAATGCACCTTTGCAATTTTGAAGAAAATACTTCCCAAAATATAAAGTTTGTGATTTAGACAGGTGCCTTCTCTACCCCAAAAGCTATCTCTTGCCTTACTTCTTAGAATTGCTATAAAATGATTATCCAACTCCACCTGGGAGCCATTAGATGGCACAGCATAATATTATAGGATTGCTGAGTTAGAAGAGACCTTAAAATTTTTCTAAACTGACCCATCTGTCAGTTTAGTTTTGTCCATCGCATCTTGCTCAGATCCTAACAGAAGCAGATGCTAAGCCAGAATTAGGAATAAAGATGTTTATTGAAGAGTAACACCTATGAATGATAACGAGGAAGAAAAGAGGATAATGCATGGGAAGCCTTCTCAGACCACAAAGCAGATCCTACACTTCTGAAAGAGGGTAGGAAGAAGAATCAAGGAGAACAGTATAAGAAATGCAGTACAGATCTCAGGAAGTCTTGACCAACCTAATAACGGAGAGCTTGCAGAGAAAAGACAGGGTACAGGAGAGGCTTGCACTGGCAGAAATAGCCAGGCTCTGTCCATGGCTGGAAGACGAACTGAAGAGCAGTGCCTTAGCTTGAATGCTACAAAGGATTCTAAAGGTTCTGCAGCTATACCTGTCAGCTAATTATACTCCTCACAGCTGAAAAATAAGTAGTTTCTTGAAAGCAGGTCACAGAACTATCTCCTAGACTAAAGATGGGAAGAAATAGATTCCACCTCTTGATGAGAGGAGCAGCCAAGTGTTTATGGCTAAGTTTATCCACCACTGAGGCAAAGCTGTTATAAACCCAGTACATCTGAGGCATCAATCTTCAGGGAATGAGAAGAGACAGAAATGAGGAAAAAAGAAATAGAGCAAAAAGAAGTCACGGCCCAAACAGAGCAAGTAGGTTCTATAACAAAGAAAATGAAGGAAAGAGACATTATTTTCCTGTGGCAACCTAATTCATTAATAACTTAGCAGTGTAACTTTAGAGTTTTAATGAAATGAAACCAAGGACCAGTTCCAGCATCACTAGCTGTTATGACTCTGGTCTAGTTCCACAGCTTTCATAAAAACCTCATTTTCTCAACTGTCAAAATGAGAATATAATATCAACCTTTTGGGGTTGACATGAAAATCAAATGAGGTAATGGATCTAAGGGTATTTATCCTACTCATGACTGGGGGTTTGTAGTTTGGCTTTGTTGGGGGGTTTTTTTGTTTTGTTTTTTGTTTTTTTAAAAATTCTGTTAGCTTTCCTTTTTAACTTCAAGAGAGGTACCTGAAGGCCACTCTGGACTCAAGAAAGGTGAGTTATTAGAAGGGGAGAAGCAGGATGACATGAACCAAATTTTGTCAGAGCACCTTGGGCTCGTCTTATGATTTGGAAGTTATGTATGAGGGAGTTTGGAGAGAGGGCTTCTTGGGTATCCAAGTCAGGGACTAGAATAGCAAATGATAAAACACAGATGATGATAATACTATATAAGAGACTTCCTGCCACAAAGACCACTTTCAATGGTGCTAGGGATTTTCAATTTAAGCCTATTTTCATTGAACAGTGCAGCACCCTGAACAATCCATTACAGCCAATGCTTTACAACAGTGTCTTTAAAATCACCTCAAATATTTGTGAGCTGATACGGGCATCCCCCAAAACAATGCAAATAGAAAAGAACAATGAAATAAAGTGAACAAAAATGCAAACCCTGAAGATCCCCTTGTAGCAGGAGTCTGCCTTTTCTCTGTCTTCTGGTGAATGCTGGGCTCTACCTCAACTCACAATGATTAGCTGGTTAGTACACAGCTAAATATAAAATCCCTGATCAGCAAGATTTGAACTATGTTGCTACCAAGAAATTCCACCCTACCTCTTTACTAATTAATTAATTAATGATTGATTTTTTAAAAGTACTAGCATGATACAGATTTACAGAGAACTTTCCAATCTAATAAACTGCAGTTATTCAACACACATTTACTGAACATGTTTTACCTAACTAATCACTGAGAATTCTTAAACAAACAAGACGTTATCTAAGTTTATGAAGTCATCAAGATCTTATTGTCAAGAATATTAATTTTGGATTTGGGTGGGGTGTCTTGTTGTTGGTTTCCCCCCTTTTTTTTCCAGCTTTATTAAGATAAAATTGACATACATCATCATGTAAGTTTAGAGCACATAACATGATGATTTGATACATGTATATACTGTGAAATGATTACCACAATAAGGTTAGTTACCACCTCCATCATCGCAGATAATTAACTTTTTTTTGATGAAACATTTAACATTTACTCTCTTAGCAACTTTGAAGTGTATAATACAGTACCTGTTAGGTACAATCACCATGCCATACATTAGATCCTCAGAACTTTTCCATCTTATAACTGGAAGTTCGCACCCTTTGAGCAACATCTCCATGTGTTTCCAACCCCAAGGCCCTGGCAACCACCAACCTGTTTTTATGAGTTTGGCTTTTTTTAGACTTCACATATAAGTGAGACCATACAGTATTTGTCCTTGTCTGACTTATTTCACTTAGCATACTGCCCTCAAGGTCCATCCATGCTCTCACAAATGGCAAGATTTCCTTATTTTTTTGTGGCTGAGTGACATTCATCCATTGTCTTCTTTATCCATTCATCTGCTGATGGATACTTAGGTTGTTTCCATATCTTGGCTATTGTGAATAATGCTGTAATGAACAAAGGGGTGCAGATACCTCAAGATAGTGATTCTATTTCCTTCAGATACATACTCAGAAGTGAGACTCTTCAAGATAGTGATTCTGTTTCCTTCAGATACATACTCAGAAGTGCGACTGCTGAATCATATCATAATTCTATCTTTAATTGTTTTTGAGGAACCTCCGTTCTGTTTTCTATAGTGGCTGTACCAATTTAATTCCCTCCAGCGGTGCACAAGACTTCCCTTTTCTCCACATCCTTGCCAACACTTGTTATATCAACTTTTTGATAATAGCCAAGGAATAATAATTTTATTTCCTTTCTCGTAAGCACACAAGTTGAGAAAGGACACAAAAGACATTCTATAATTTGGGGCCTATAACTGAGCAAGCATCCGCTACCTATCTCATACTCAATGCCAAACAGAACTGTTTTAGTTATATGGCTTCTTCTAGATGTAAATTCATGTTACTAAAATCACTAGATTAACAGTGTCCATATTTAACACACTCCCTCCAGTATGGGTCCTTCCATGTCATAAAACATATTCAAGATACTGTAAATTACTAGGTGTTCTGACCCTAAATCCACTTTTTTCTCTCTGCTTGTGACACCCCTGAGAATACCTTGTCCATATTATACTCCAGAGATCAATGTTCACATGAATCTCTCATGTTAAAAACCAATGCAATCAGTATTTTTGTGACCCACAGACACATACTTCTTTTCTTATTCTGTAGTACGCTTAACCACTTAATTGGCTCTCAGCTCCCTCCATTAATACAAATAATGAATAGTAATTATTTCCATATATGTTAAAATATAGTGAAATATATTTTCAGGATAATATACATTATCCTGAATCTCTAATGAACATTGTTAAATACTGTCTTTTGTCACATTCTTACAGTCTTATGACCAAAAGTATATAGTGAAAAGATACATATTGTTTTAAACACAGAGAAAGTCAATCCAAAAAAAGGTTACAGGGCTTCCCTGGTGGCGCAGTGGTTGAGAATCTGCCTGCTAATGCAGGGGACACGGGTTCGAGCCCTGGTCTGGGAAGATCCCACATGCCACGGAGCGGCTGGGCCCGTGAGCCACAACTACTGAGCCTGCGCGTCTGGAGCCTGTGCCCCGCAACGGGAGGGGCCGCGATAGTGAAAGGCCCGCGCACCGCGATGAAGAGCGGTCCCCGCACCGCGATGAAGAGTGGCCCCCACTTGCCTCAACTAGAGAAAGCCCTCGCACGAACCGAAGACCCAACACAGCCAAAAATAAAATAAAATAAATAAATAAAGTAGCTATAAAAAAGAAAAGTGCTTTAAAAAAAAAAAAAAAAAAAAAAAGGTTACATACTACGTTATTCCATGAATATAACATTTTTGAAATAAAATTTTTAAAATGGAGAACATATCAGTTGGTTGCCTGGGGTTAGGAATAGGGTGGGTGGGGTAGAACGGAGGTGGGCATGGTTATATAAAGGCAACAGGAGGAACCCTTGTAGTGACGGAACTCTTCAATACCTTGACCGACCTACATGTGTGGGAAAATTGTATAGAACTAAACACACACACACACACAAATAAGTACGTGCAAAAACTGGTAAAATCTGAAAAAGGTTGGTAGAGTGTATCAATGAAAATATTTTGGATGCAATATTGTATTATAACTTTGCAAAATTTAGCACTGAGGGAAACTGAGCAAAGGGCTCATGGAATCTCTGTATGTGACAACTGCATATGAATCTCAAATTAGCTCAATAAAAATTTCAAAAAAATAAAAAACACAGAGAGCATGTTTTTGTAAGAGTCCTGATATAAAATTATATAAGTATGAAAGATATTCATGTAATTATGAAAGATATAAATTTGAAATATAAAAAGGTGTAAGGGGGCTTCCCTGGTGGCGCAGTGGTTGAGAATCTGCCTGCCAATGCAGGGGACACGGGTTCGAGCCCTGGTCTGGGAAGATCCCACATGCCACGGAGCAACTGGGCCCGTGAGCCACAATTGCTGAGCCTGCGCGTCTGGAGCCTGTGCTCCGCAACAAGAGAGGCCACGATAGTGAGAGGCCCGCGCATCGCGATGAAGAGTGGCCCCCACTTGCCGCAACTAGAGAAAGCCCTCACACAGAAACGAAGACCCAACACAGCCATAAATAAATAAATAAATAAATAAATAATTTAAAAAAAAAAAAAAAAAGGTGTAAGGAAAATCACATTAAATATTTTTAAAGTGCTGTAGTGACAAAGGGACAAAAAAGCACTTTGAAATTTAAATACCAATATAAAATAGCATGTGCTAGTTGTATGATCTGTTGTCTTGTTCTAATTCCCATATTTTCATTTGGAAACAATATGCTACACCAAATTTTCAAAGCAACTGCTAAATCCAGCCAAGTCCAAACTTGTCTTTAAGAACAGAAGGAATGCTATTAAAAAGATCATCCTCCGAACTAAGCATATAATTCCTACTACCAACAATAAGAAACGTTTAAATGTGGTGGCATGAATTATGAGGTGAAAGAGAAGTAAGGAAAATTAATTACAGGAGCACAAAAGACTGGAGTGGATGAAAGTATACTTCAAATTCCAAATCTTTTATACATGCCTCTCTTTTTAATATGCTAACCAGAACCAAGACACTCTCTTAGTAAAAGACAGTCCTAGGAAGATCCCACTTAAATATATACCTGTCCAAATATGGGACATGTCTGCCTGACCCTGTGCCTTTAAACCAGGGTTGCCTATCCATTCACATGACCACCAACTTTTTTTTTATTGGAGTATAATTGCTTTACAATGTTCTGTTAGTTCCTGCTGTACAATGAAGTGAATCAGCTATATGTATACCTATATCCCCTCCCTCTTGGACCTCCCTCCCACCCCTCCCCATCCCCCCTATCTGGGTCATCACAGAGCACCGAGCTGAACTCCCTGTGCTATACAGCAGGTTCCCACTAGCTATCTCTTTTACACATGGTAGTGTATTTATGTCAAACTAGTTTCCCAATTCGTACCCCCCTCCCCTTCCCCACCATGTCCACAACTCCGTTCTCTACATCTGCCTTTTTATTCCTGCCCTGCAAATAGGTTCATCTGTACCACTTTTCTACATTCCACATATATGTGTTAATATACGATATTTGTTTTTCTGTTTCTGGCTTACTTCACTCCGTATGACAGACTCTAGGTCCATCCACATCTCTACAAATGACCCAATTTCGATCCTTTTTATGGCTAATATTCCACTGTATATATGTACCACATCTTCTTTATCCATTCATCTGTCGTTGTACATTTAGGTTGTTTCCATAGCCTGGCTATTGTAAACAGTGCTGCAATGAACACTGGGGTACATGTGTCCTTTTGAATTATGGTTTTCTCAGGGTATATGCCCAGCAGTGGGATTGCTGGGTCGTATGGTAGTTCTATTTTTAGTTTTTTAAGGACCCTCCATACTGTTCTCCATAGTAGCTGTATCAATTTACATTCCCACCAACAGTGAAAAAGGGTTCCCTTTTCTCCACACCCTCTCCAGCATTTATTGTTTGTAGATTTTTTTGATGATGGACATTCTGACTGGTGTGAGGTGATAGATACCTCATTGTGGTTTTGATTTGCATTTCTCTAATGATTAGTGATGTTGAGCATCTTTTCATGTGTTTGTTGGCAATCTGTATATCTTCTTTGGAGAAATGTCTATTTAGGTCTTCTGCCCATTTTTGGATTGGGTTGTTTGTTTTTTTGATATTGAGTTCCATGAGCTGTTTGTATATTTTGGAGATTAATCCTTTGTCCGTTGCTTCATTTACAAAAATTTCTCCCATTCTGAGGGTTGCCTTTTCATATTGTTTATGGTTTCCTATGCTGTGCAAAGGCTTTGAAGTTTAATTAGGTCCCATTTATTTACTTTTGTTTTCCCTAGGAGGTGGGTCAAAAAAGATATTGCTGTGGTTTATGTCAAAGAGTATTTTTTCTATGTTTTCCTCTAAGAGTTTTATAATGTCTGGTCTTACATTTAGGTCTTTAATCCATTTTGAGTTTGTTTTTATGTATGGTGTTAGGGTGTGTTCTAATTTCATTCTCTTACATGCAGCTGTCCAGTTTTCCCAGCACCACTTATTGAAGAGGCTGCCTTTTCTCCATTGTATGTTCTTGCCTCCTTTGTCATAAATTAGGTGACAATATGTGTGTGGGTTTTATCTCTGGGCTTTCTATCCTGTTGAACTATATTTCATTGATCTATATTTCTGTTTTTGTGCCAGGACCATACTGTCTTGATTACTGTAGCTTTGTAGTATAGTTTGAATTTGGGGAGCCTGATTCCTCCAGCTCAGTTTTTCTTTCTCAAGATTGCTTTGTCTATTCGGGGTCTTTTGTGTTTCCATACAAATTGTGAAATTTTTGGTTCTAATTCTGTGAAGAATGCCATTGGTAGTTTGATAGGGATTGCATTGAATCTGTAGATTGCTTTGGGAATTATAGTTATTTTCACAATATTTATTCTTCCAATCCAGGAACATGGCATATTTCTCCATCTGTTAATGTCACCTTTGATTTCTTTCATCAGTGTTTTATAGTTTTCTGAATACAAGTCTTTTGCCTTCTTCGGTAGGTTTATTCCTGAGTATTTTACTCTTTTTACTGTGATGGTAAATGGGATTATTTCCTTAATTTCTGATTTTTTGTTGTTAGTGTATAAGAATGCAAGAGATTTCTGTGCATTAATTTTGTATCCTGCAACCTTACCAAATTCATTGATTAGTTCTAGTAGTATTCTAGTGGCATCTTCAGGATTTTCTATGTATAGTATCATGTCATCTGCAAACTGTGACAATTTTACTTCTTCTTTTCCAATTTGTATTCCTTTTATTTCTTTTTCTTCTCTGATTGCCGTGGCTAGGACTTCCAAAACTATGTTGAATAAGAGCGGTGAGAGTGGACATCGTTGTCTTGCTCCCGATGTTAATGGAAATGCTTTCAGTTTTTCACCATTGAGAATGATGTTTGCTGTGGGCTTGTCATATATGGTCTTTATTATGTTGAGGTAGATTCCCTCTGTGCCCATTTTCTGGAGAGTTTTTTATCATAAATGGGTGTTGAATTTTGTCAAAAGCTTTTTCTGCATCTATTGAGATGATCATATGGTTTATATTCCTTAATTTACCAATACGGTGCACCACACTGATCGACTTTTGTATATTGAAGAATCCTTGTATTCCTGGGATAAATCCCTCCTGATCATGGTGTATGATCCTTTTAATGTGTTGTTGGATTCTGTTTGCTAGTATTTTGTTGAGGATTTTTGCATCTATGTTCATCAGTGATATTGGCCTGTCGTTTTCTTTCTTTGTGACATATTTGTCTGGTTTTGGTATCAGGGTGATGGTGGCCTCGTAGAATGAATTTGGGAGTGTCCCTCCCTCTGCAATTTTTGGACGAGTTTGAGGAAGACAGGTGTTAGCTCTTCTTTAAATGTTTGATAGAATATGCCTGTGAGGCCATCTGATCCTGGACTTTTGTTTGTTGGAAGATTTTTAATTACAGTTGCAATTTCATTACTTGCAATAGGTCTGTTTATATTTTCTAATTCTTCCTGGGTCAGTCTTGGAAAATTGTACCTTTCCAAAATTTGTCCATTTCTTCATGGTTGTCCATTTTATTGGTGTGTAGTTGTTTATAGTAGCCTCTTATAATCCTTTGTATTTCTGCAGTGTCAGTTGTGATTTCTCCTTTTTCATTTCTAATTTTATTGATTTCTGAACTCTCACTTTTTTTCTTGATGAGTCTGGCTCAAGGTTTATCAATTTTGTTTATCTTCTCAAAGAATCAACTTTTAGTTTTATTGACCTTTGGTACTGTTTTCTTCATTGTTATTTCATTTTTTTCTGCTCTGATCTTTATGATTTCTTTCCTTCTATTGACTTTGGGTTTTCTTTGTTCTTCTTTCTCTAGTTGCTTTAGGTGTAAGGTAGATTGTTTGAGATTTTTCTTGTTTTTTGAGGTGAGACTGAATTGCTATAAACTTCTCTCCTAGGAACTACTTTTGCTGCGTCCCATAGGTTTTGGGTCATCGTGTTTTCATTGTCGTTTGTTTCTATGTATTTTTTATTTCTTCTTTGATCTCTTCAGTGATCTCTTGGTTATTTAGTAGCACACTGTTTAGCCTCCATGTATTTGTGTTTTTTACAGTTTTTTTCCTGTAACTAACTTCTAATCTCACAGCGTTGTGGTGAGAAAAGAAGATATAACAATTATAAATATTTATGCACCCAACATAGGAGCACCTCAACACATAAGGCAAATTCTAACAATCATAAAGGGGGAAATCGACAGTAACACAATAATAGTAGGGGACTTTAACACCCCACTTACATCAATAGACAGATATCCCAAACAGAAAATAAATAAGGAAACACAAGCGTTAAATGACACAACAGACCAGATAGATTTAATTGATATTTATAGGACATTCCACCCAAAAGTAGCAGCATACACTTTCTTCTCAAGTGCACCTGGAACATTCTCCAGGATAGATCACATCTTGGGTCACAAATCAAGCCTCAGAAAATTGAAATCAGATCCAGCATCTTTTCTGACCACCAACTCTTAATAAAATGTAGCCTCACTCATCTAGTCTCAATAATTATATTAATTCTATCATTGGGGTAACCATATGTCCCAGTTCACTTGAGACACTCCTAGTTTATACATGTTGTTTCAGCACTATTATTAACAGTGCCCTCTACTCTCAAAGTGTTCCAGTTTGGACAGTATTTTTTACAGGCACCTTATCTATTATGGATATGGTTTATATTCTGCCTGAGGCTCTGCTTTTTCAGCCTGGCTTCTATTACCTAAGTTTGGTATTGGCCCATTTGGTGGGAAGGTCTCTAATAAGTAGAAATCAGAGTAGGGTGACAACATAGTGCACCAATTCACTTGCTAAAATAAACTAAAATTATATTGTTTCAAATATAATTTTATATACTAATAGCACTATCATCTATCCCAGTCCTATGCCCACAGACTTAAATAATAAAACAAGGTAATGAATGTTCAAGCTTTCTTGGGCTGAAAGAGAATCTCTGGAGAGACTGTTCACACAATTAAGGGAAGGAGATTTCCTTGACAGGAAAAGTCATTATTAAGATTTCATAGTCAATGCTTAGAATGTGCCTTGTAAATATTTAAGAAGTACCAGAAACCTATTGAACACACACATTTCCTAAGTAGGTAAATGAGGTGTTACCTTTCTTTCTACAAAGGTATATCCAGTTTCCACCTTGACACAGAGAGTTATGGCAGAAAATGGGAAAGCACACAAAAATACTGGCAAAAATTGGACTTCACTCAGTTAGGGGTTTCATGAAGCTGTCACAACTTTCTCTGTTAATCCAGGCTATTCTCATAGATATCCCCACCCCAGAAATCATTCCCATGCATCCACTTACTTTGCTAAACTAGACTGAGCGATTCACTCTTTGATGTTTTTGTGTGCTTGTATTACTGTTATAAAGTGAAAACACATGAGTCATCCTTACACTATTACACAGAAAAACAAACCAAAAACAAAAAATAACTTAGGGTTTTGGTATGGATTTGATTTTTCTAACATATAAGCTATGCTTTATTCAATTAACCACAGTAAAAAGTAGCCAGGACCAGTCCTTTTTGATATGTAATGTAAGAAAAACAAATAAACAAAGAGTTCTTTATCATTCGGCTCTAATTTTTGTTCCTCTACCAGCTCAGTTCAAATAGTCAAGGCCTCTAAAATCATTTCTACTTCCTCTGTCAAAGCCTACTTACAGAAGAGGCAATAACCATTCACACCAGACCCTATGGTAGGAATTTATGAAGACTTAAGAAATAACTCCCCTCAGGAATTTAATTTAAAAATACACATACACATATACATATGTGTGTGTGTATACACATACACATATATATTAGTGATAAAGGTTTAAGTTTTGAGGTCTGATCAGTAGAATTTCAGGGATCAAAAAGAGATAATAGAAGGCATTTGGAGGACATTAGATCCCATCCTGTGTTACAATACGGTGTCTAGTGCACTGCTTACATATGAAAACGTCTGGTATACATCTTGGCATATGATAGGTGCTGTATAAATATGCTGAATTTTTAAAATTCTATAATAGCACCACATAATCACATAGACAAGATATCTAGTCCACTTAAATATAATGTTAGCTCTGAATACATTTTAAAAAGATATAAATTCCATACATGCTAAGCATCAAGAGTGACTTCTGCATATTATATGTATAATAATTAAATTCTCCCTCCTTGGTGTTCCCAAGATTATCATTTCTTTTTTTTTTTTTTTTTTAATTTATTTATTTTATTTATTTTTGGCTGTGTTAGGTCTTCGTTTCTGTGCGAGGGCTTTCTCTAGTCGCGGCGAGCGGGGGCCACTCTTCATCGCGGTGCGCGGGCCTCTCACTATCGCGGCCTCTCTTGTTGCGGAGCACAGGCTCCAGACGCGCAGGCTCAGTAGTTGTGGCTCACGGGCCTAGTTGCTCCGCGGCATGTGGGATCCTCCCAGACCAGGGCTCGAACCCGTGTCCCCTGCATTGGCAGGCAGATTCTCAACCACTGCGCCACCAGGGAAGCCCCCGATTATCATTTCTTATACCTCTATTACACATATCTTCACTAAAATTCTATACCTTGCGAGTCATATATTCTATTTCCTAGTCCTTACCTAAGGTTTAAACTATTTAAGTGAAAAATTGACACCACAACTTGCTATTTTCAAAATAATGCTTCTTACTTTAAAGTACATAAAATGGCATAAAAATAATATTGTTTTCTAAAAATCAATCCCGATTATACAGATTTAATTTAAAAACTATCCTCCATACTTGAAAAGGCCAAATTGCATCACAATTAATTTTATCAAATAACTAAATTAGCAGAGATTTGTACAGGTATTGAATTTTCCATAAAAAAGAGAAATGAACAAGAGAAAAATAAAAATCAGCAGGATACTAAAATATGTATTTCTACATCTGTGGTACAATGGTACATCTAAACTGCTTCTGGTCAGGTACACTTTTTTGAAACAATACACATATCTGTAATGATCAGGACCAGCTCTAGCTGGTTCTTACAGATAGTCCTGGCAAACTGTCGGTCGCCGGGTAAATTAAAGTGATTCATCAATGTCATTGCTGTTGTAAATACACAAGATTGGCTAGCTAAGATGGACACAGAAAAGGTGCCTGATGCTTAAATTTTTTCTCAGACAGGATACATACTTCACATATGGTGAAGTCTATAAAACCTGATTTCTGTTTTGTTATGTTGTCAGAAATCCTTTTTATTAAAATCTTTCAAAGAACGATAGCTAAAGTCACTGAAAAAGACATAGCACATTACATATACTTAATAGTTACCTATATTTTCCAAAATCAAAAATAAATTAAGAAAAAATGTAAACAGATATTCATGTGCAGGGGAAAATGACACAGCTGACAAAGTCAAAAAAGGGAGGAGAAGGCCATGGGTAAACAAGCATCAGAGAAGGTCAGTTTTTCATTATTAAAATTTTATTTCTTTTACATAAGAGCTGAAGTGATGAAATCAAATGTTTTGAATTACCTGGTTTTAGTAATCTCGAGATAAAGAAATAATAGTATCACAGAAATATTTAATAACATTTTCCTTATTTATTCATCATTATGCTGATTTCCAGTAGACCCATTTGCTCATTCCTTATTTATAGAAGCAATTTGACAACTTAGATTTTCAATGTTTAATTCAATAACTATTTATTTGAGCATGGGGTATTTCTAAGGTGGTGTTTTTAGGTACAAAAGTGACACTAAAGTCCCATCACAATCCTTGCCCCAAAATAATTATGTTTCTCAATATCTAAAACTGAATAACATTTCATATGCCATACATAAGTAGCAGGATCTGAAAAATCTTATATTTCCAATGAATAGCAAAGCACAATTTTTATTGAAAATAAATTTAACCTCACGAGTATATTTGGGGCTGTAGTTCGGGTGATTGATCTAGACTGAGGATGTAGATTTGAAGGCACATACATGTATATAATAATTAGAATGAGAATAAAGGATATAGAAAGTATGATTATCTCAAGATAGTTAAATATTTAAGGAACGAATATCTGTTAACAAGAAATTTATAACTGGATGTTCAGTCTTAAAAAATAACTTGATAAAAACAGAATCAATCAGTTCCTTCCAAACCTACCCCTTCTGTATTTCCAATCATGTTTTTAAGGCTCAAAACAGGAATTAGCCATGACAGTTTCCTCCTTCCCATCAGTCAGTGCGTCTTACAGATTCTTCCTCCTAAACAGCTCATTTCTCCCCTTCCCTAATTCTATATCTGTAATTCATGTTACCATCATTCTGGCCTACATTATTCAAATAGGTCTTACCTAACTTCTTTGTCTATGGTCTTGTTGACTCTCATTTTTTGCATTAAAGCCAGTATTAGCTTTCTAAAATGCCAACTTCCCTCCTTTTCCTAAACCCTTCCAAACTTCTTTTGGCCTTGGGCTAAATTTCAAACCCTTTCAGAGGGTATAAAATGCCTTGATCACCAACCTCATATCTCACCGATAAAACCCCCCTTCCCCATCACTAACACTATACAAAGACCTTCACAGACACCCTACATTCCAGGCACAATACTCAATTTTAATTTATTCAAAAGTTTCAGGTTTTCTTATCGTCCTTACTTTAATTTGCATACTCTATGTCCTCTGGAGTTCCAACCCCATTTCCAGCCCATGAATAGCAAACTACTCCTGAGGAAATCAAGACCCTGCGAGGTTATCACCTGCCCTTATTACGTAGCTAGTTGCACATAACTAGGTGATTAAAGCCAGATCTCCTTCTAATAAGTTTAGTATTTTATCTCTTATTTTTAAAACCTTTTTAAACATTTAGGCATGGAAGTTTCCTTTACAAATGACAGATGGAACTCTAATATGTATATCTTAAAAACAGGATGCTGTAACTTTCAGTTTTGTGGTTGAATGAGCTCAAAACACTTCCTTTCCCTGGAATCACTTAGGCTATTTCAAAAACACTAGACACTTGACAACCGAAGAGTATGAACTCCAACTGTAATTAGAACTCCTTCTACTCTTTCCCTACATTATGCCTTAGTTCACTGAAGAAGGAATTTATAACAACACATTTGGCATCTAGAGAAGTGCTTCTGAAATGCAATGCTCAAACCAGTCACCTGGCAGTGGAGAGGGATATTTTTTAAAAAGCACACTCTGACTCAGCAGGTCAGGGATGGAGCCTGAGATTCTGCATTTCTAACAAGCTTCCAGGTGACGCTACTGCTGCTGACAGAAGTGCCACCTCACATTTGAGTAGCAAGGGTCTGTGTCGTAGAAAAAGTCCTGTTCCTTTCTACCAACTTATTCGTATCTCTTCAGGGATAAACAGTCACGAATTTTATCCATCAGAATTTTTCACACGTGGGTGCGTGTAGTTCATTATCCGCATGAATACAGAACACAACACACACACACGCACACTCATGCTCATCGTGTAGCCTCTGTCTTCTGACCCTGCAGCACGCTGACCCTGGCAGGCTCCCATCCTGCTCCTGCCCTCTGGTCTGCTTCATGTTTCCATGTAGTAGAAGTACCTGGACAGTGGTCCCATGGGGTGGGGATGGGGGGGGGGGGTGCTCAAAGGTTAGATCCAGGGCAGGAGCTACAGACTTTCAACTTAGCCTCCATGCCTGTGCACTGCACAACTTAAGCCTGACTGTGTATCTTTGGAATTTGTTTCATTAAAAAAGAGGCCTTTTTTTTTTTTTTTAAAGCCATGTTTTCCACTGCACCTGTGCCAGAAAGTTCTATATCTGAGAAACTACTGGGACATGCCTAGCCCATTATTAAAGTAGCTACTTTGATCCCCACATGATCAATAGTGTCCTGTTTCTAGGGGAGAAAAGAGTTTTAGGCCTCCCTAACCACCTTCCCTAACCTAAATCCTATCTTTACATTCAGTTGTTTATCAGCCTGATGTGTTTATTATATAAACATACTTCCAAAACGTATAATTGCTATCCAGTAGACAGAACATTGATTTTTTAAAGTGGGCATGCAAAAGTCCTGCTGTGTATTTTTAAACTGAGATCAACTGTGTTTTTTCTGAACTTCAGGAAAGTCAGCTTATTTTGAAATGTGTACATGATGGCTTACTCACCCATCATTAAACTTGCTAATATGCTAAAAGCAGAATGTGACTGGTTATACTTCTTGTAAACAAGTAGATCAAGAACATCCTTTTCCAAGTCAATATGCTTAAGAAATATATACATTGGTGAGAGGACTTTGATTTACTAAATGCTCACCCAAGTGAAAGACACTTTGAAAATCCTTTTAAAAGAAATCATTTTTTATAGCTAGCTTTGTAAAGAAGGGCTACAATGTAATCTTGTATTGTTAATGATAATGCTTCACTAGCTGAGTATTGCATTTAACCTATTTCTTGGGAACAGTACACACGCTTCAAAGAATTTTTGTATAACTTCTATCTAATCACTTTAAATAACCTATTTCTTTTGATAGAATTCTATTCATCCAGAATAATGTAAAAAGAAAAATATAGTGCTCAAAACATTAATTCATGACACATTTCTTTAAAATTAATGAGCTTTTTAAACTGGAGTTCTTACTCATCTTTCTCCGCCTCATAATAAATCTGTCAAAAGGAATTTACATAACTGTACAATCAAACACAAATTGAAAAACCAAACGCTATTGGAAGGAATAAAATTAAAATTAAATGTAAATCTTGGTAAAGCATACTTACAACAATTTTGAAAACTCTCTGTAAAAAGTAATGTAAGGAGGGCTTCCCTGGTGGTGCAGTGGTTGAGAGTCTGCCTGCCAATGCAGGGGACACGGGTTCGAGCCCTGGTCTGGGAGGATCCCACATGCTGCGGAGCAACTAAGGTCGTGTGCCACAACTACTGAGCCTGTGCGTCTGGAGCCTGTGCTCCACAACAAGAGAGGCTGCGATAGTGAGAGGCCTGCGCACCGCGATGAAGAGTGGCCCCCGCTTGCCACAGCTAGAGAAAGCCCTCGCACAGAAACGAAGACCCAACACAGCCATAAATTAATTAATTAATTAATTAATTAATAATAAAAAAAAAGGAAATCACAAAAAAAAAAAAAAAAAAAGTAATGTAAGATTCTCAGTAGAAGATAGGGGATTCCTTTAACTTCTCTAGATCTCAGTTTCTTCATTTATAAAATAAGGAAAATGCTCTGAAGATTATCTCTAAAGTCCAGTATCTCAAAGGTCTATAAGATAGTTCAAATATCAGCGTGTGCTTCACCCAAGACTGAATTAGTAAAAACTCAGATGGTATCTTCGCTACTTATCAAATCCACTGACTAGGCTAGATCTTCCAATAGAATGCTCTTCTTAGGAAATAAATCGGTCTTCCATTGCCTTGTAATGACCGAGCAACTATGAGGCTAGATTCTGTTAAAAGAGATGAGAAATGTGCACAGTTCATTCATTTTTGTGAACAAAGAATCCTGGATCACTGTGCTGACTATACTTTAGACTCACAGGGTTTAACCTCCAGTGTGTCCCTAAGTGCTCTCCAGGAATCCTATCAGTCCGTCCCTCTCCAACTCACCTAGATGATCTATTCATACCTTTTCCTCTCCTTTCAAACCTCCGATATCTCCTCCTACATCCTCACTCTGAGATTGGTCTATCACTAAAAACAGAAGCATTGTGAGAAAGAACTTCCCCAGACTTCCGGTCTCACATCTCCAACCCACCGGCCCCTGTGCCCACGCAGTCTGCCTTCCTTCCCATGACTAAGGATGAAGACTTCATGTGCTCATCCAAGGCCAATTCTTCCACATTTGCACTGCATTCCATCCCCTCTCAGCGACTCAGTGGCCTCACTCCAGAAAAAACTGTCCTCTTTCTTAACTCCGCATTTAACTTCATCTTCTCTTCTGGATTATTCCATCAAGGTATCCCCTGAAAGCATAATGTAGTCACTCTTAGAAACAAACAAAAATCCCTTCATTCCTCCCTCTGTCTAGCTACTGTCCTATTTTTCTTCTCTCTTTTATAGCAAAACTACTCAAAAGAGTTGCTCACACTTGCAATTGGAGACCAATTCTGCATCTCCTATATTCTCCTAAACATACATCAACCAGTTTTTTAAATCACCACCATTTCAGGTAAGCAGTTTTTGTCAAGGTAATCACTAATCTCTATACTGCTAAGACCTCGGTTAAATTCAGTTTTCATCTTATTTAAGACCTACGAGCAGGCATCTGTCAGAGCAGACTCATCCCTTCCCGACTAATTCCTTTCTTCAGCTGGCTTCCGGTACAACACACTGCTGGCTCCTCTGCTCTCTCCTTGGCTTCTCCTTCCAGATGCACTTGCTAGCTCTTCCTCAGCACTTCCACAACCTCCACAGCTTTTGAACCTCTCCTCTTTCTTAGGCACACCTCTTCCCCAGGTGATCTCACCTAGTTCCACACTTTCAAGGTCAGTTTTATACTATGTAACTCCCAAATCTGTATTTCTAGCCTGAACCTAGCCTCTGAAACCCAGATTCACATATTCTATGGCCTACTCGATATTTCAACTTGGATGTCTAATAGACATCTTAATCTTAACATGTCTCAAAGTAAACACCTGGTCTTGCCCAAATACCTATTCATCTCACACCTCTTCATCTCGGTAACTGGCAATTCCCTCTTTGCAGTCCAGCCTATAAACCAATCATCCACAAGGTCCCTTTCTCTCACACCTCACATTACTTCTCTAGCAATTCAATGTGACTCTTCTGCCACCACTACCACCCTCATCAAAGCTACCATCTGCATTCTCCTGATTACCCTGCTACCAAGGTACTTCCAACACCAAAGCCAGAGTGCACCTGTTAAATACAAAGTTGACCTTCTCACACCCTTTTTTAAAAACACTCATTACCTTTCCTATATCACAGAGAATAAAAGCCAAAGTCCTTCCATAGGTCTTTCATAACCTAACTCCCCCCATACACACATTGGGCCTCATCTCTCATGGGGCCTCCCTGCTACAGACACACTTTCCTCTTCACTCATCTCCAGCAAGCCACATACTCTCCTGCCAGGAAGACTTGCACTTGATGTTCTCTTTGCCTGAAATATTCTTCCCACAAATTTGCCACCCAAAGATCTCTGCTCAAATGTTACCTTTTCAGAAAGACCTTCCCTGAATATCTTATATGAAAATGCAACCACTATTGCATTCCTATTTCCCCTCATCCTACTTTACTTTTCTCCTCAGCACTTGTCACTGTCACACATACTATATGTTAACACTCTTTAGAAGTTAAGAATTCAAAGCTCTCCAATATCATTAATTTGCAGTTAAGTCAGACATGAAATATTGTTGGTAAACAACTTTCTAATATGATTAAATATTTAACGTAGTTTATTCAGGGTTGAAATCATTTCTACTTTGTTTCTGTGTTCCTAGAAAATTAAAAAAAAAAACAAAACCAATCCTCCAAATGCATTTACCTCTATGAGAAAGTCTCTACTCTTTTTGAGTGAAAGAGCATAAAAGAAGCAAACATGATATAAACAAAATAGGGGCTTCCCTGGTGGCGCAGTGGTTGGGAGTCCGCCTGCCAATGCAGGGGACACGGGTTCGAGCCCTGGTCTGGGAGGATCCCGCATGCCGCGGAGCAACTAGGCCCGTGAGCCACAACTACTGAGCCTGCGCGTCTGGAGCCTGTGCTCCGCAACGGGAGAGGCCGCGACAGTGAGAGGCCCGCGCACCGCGATGAGGAGTGGCCCCTGCTCTCCGCAACTGGAGAAAGCCCTTGCACGGAAACGAAGACCCAACACAGTCAAAAATAAATAAATAAATAAATAAATAAATAAAAATAGAAAATCTAAATCACCTTAAAATGAAATTATCAACTTTTTAATATTCAGTAGTAACAAAAATATTTCCAATCAAAATGCTATAAGTATTAGACACTCAAATGATCAGTTTCCATCACATATTTAAGTAAACACAACTAATTTCTATATTGACATATCTGACAATCCAAACAAATACAGCTGCTTTTGAGTAATCTTCAAAACTTGGGCTTTTTACAGTGAATATTTAGGAATTCAAAATGACAATACCTTATGGTAATTTAAAAATCTCTGGACTACATATAAGATGCTTTTTTTTTTAACATCTTTATTGGAGTATAATTGCTGTACAATGGTGTGTTAGTTTCTGCTTTATAACAAAGTGAATCAGTTATACATATACATATGTTCCCATATCTCTTCCCTGTTGCATCTCCCTCCCTCCCACCCTCCTTATCCCACCCCTCTAGGTGGTCACAAAGCACTGAGCTGATCTCCCTGTGCTATGCGGTTGCTTCCCACTAGCTATCTATTTTACGTTTGGTAGTGTATATATGTCCATGCCACTCTCTCACTTTGTCACAGCTTACCCTTCCCCCTCCCCATATCCTCAAGTCCATTATCTAGTAGGTCTGTGTCCATATAAGATGCTTTGATTAAAGTTTCATAGACACATCAAAGAGTTTCTAGAAGAAGGTGCCCAATTTGATGATACATCTTGAAATTTTTCTACTTAATGAAAGCAAGTATTTGATGAGAATTGTATTCAGATAGCCAAAGGGCTGACATCTGGTTGATGCCTGCATTTAAACTTGGCATTCCACCAAGCTAAGTTAGATAAATTACTGGAAGGACTCTGTCTCATTAAAGAAGTATTCTGGGTTCCCTCTCACCTCTAAGATTATTTGATTTTTTTTTTTTTTTACTTCTTTCCATTCTGCCTATAGACATGCTCAAAAGACTCCTGAACTCTCTAAGGAAAAGAAAAAGCAAAAACAAAACACAATGAACTTCCTTGATCATCTTATTTCGCTCAACAATTTATCAGTAAACTTAATAAAACATGTTTTTAATTATATTATTATCCTTAAATAATGTTATTCAATAACTCTCAATCACCTACAGACTGAAACTAAAGTTTCTTAGGGTAACCTATTGTAGCAGATTACGTTTTCCAAAGATGGCTGTAAGAATACTCCCATCCCACCATCTCTTCTTCAATGTGATTTTGCCACTCTCCATTTGGAGGCAGAGTCAACTTGCCCTATTCTTGAATCTGGGCTAGACTTAGTGACTTTCTTGTATCCAGTAAAACACAAGAGTTTCATATGAATATGCCATGGTCAAACAGTAGCTCTCTGAGCAACACCCCCAAATCCCCATTCTTACTCACTTTGAACGTAAGTATAGCAGTTATGTAATCATTCTCCTTCCCTTGAATTGCTGGGAATGATGCAGGCATGGTGCAGGACTAACCATAGCTTGGCTGAACCAAGAGGCATCAACAACAGAGACATCACTTACAAAAAGTTAAAAAGACCAGGGATTTGAGTAACCCACAAATTTCTAGGCTTGCAGAACTTACAGCAGAATTGAAGATGTGTTGATCTTACAGCACATGGAGATTTCAAATGCTTTTATTTGTTCTAGGAACAGCTTAAAAGAATTCTTCAAGAAGTTTATTTTTATTTCAATGATGCACAGAAAAGCTACTAAATTGCTAGCCATTGTTATAAGATTATACAAAATAAAATATCTATGAAACCGGACTTTTTTTTTTTTAACACTTAGTGGACCATTTAAGGGAAATGTAAAATGTTGAATGTGTGAGAATATACACAATTTAAATAAAAAAATACACCTTTCCCGTAAGACAATATGATTACCATAATGCTAATTAAGTCATATAACAAAAGCATGACTGTGAAAGATAGAATTATTTTGATAGCAATCAATGACAGGATTAAATGTTAAAGTAAAATATTTCAGTTCTAGAATATATTCTTTAAATAATTATTTTTTTAGCCACTCAATTTATAAAAAGAAAATTTGGAAAATAAAACTATGCCATTGTTAATACATGCATATATATTTCTCATTATTAAGAAAATCATGAAAGATTCTGGAAGGCTTATTTAAATATTGTTTATATGAAACCGAATGGTTTATTTTCACAGTGTCAATGGGATTTGAATATCACTTCTCTGCTAAATTTCACTCATAGGCATCTGAGCTCTACAAAAACTATTTTATTAATTTTACATCCTTTACCTTTTGACCATTAACTAAACTTAATATAAATAATTAAATGTTTTAAATAATAATTTTAAATATCCTACACTTCTCAAAACTACTGCCTAACAAAATCAATCACTGAGAGTTTTGTCATATGTGTCATTCAATTGTATACAGAAATTATAGCAGAATACCTGAAACTACACACAGAAATTAGCTATAAGCAATGCAGATGAAGACAACTGTTTAAACCTTACAATTCAATTTTAAGAAACAACATACTGAATGCACAGTTTAAAGCATTAATTTTTCATTACATTTGTGTAAATTTTTCAAAGGTAAGTTCTCTGAAACAACAATTGATGCATTTTTTAAAAAAGACAGAAGCATAGACGACTTGTTTGCAGGTGCATGTCAAAGAAGGAAAGAGGAAATGGCTGTTCAATTTCCTTCTTTTTAACAAAAGACCTTTCACCTACAGAGCTGTTTCTTGGGCTATTGAAAACAGAGTGCAAACAGAGCATGGAAGGGCAAAGAAGGGATTCCCCTGGTTAGTAGTAAGCAGGAAGTCTAATTTTTTACCATGTTTAGATTAGAGCATAGAGAAACAGCAAGATACTGACAGAGAAAAGCTGCAGCAATTTTAATACCAAGACAAACTGATTTTGAAGAATGACAGCAACAACAAAAAAAGAAATAAAAACCACCATAGAATGAGATGGTTTTACTCAGTCTTTGGGGGGGGGGGGAATTAAATTAAATGTGGTAGGCCTTTGATGATCATTGACAAAGATTAATTCTTAAAGTGATTAAAACAAGACTATATCAAAAATGTTTAAACAACAGCAATAGACAAACACAACAAGCTTAATCATTCAGAGAAATTTAGTTTGGAGAGGAAATTCTAAGGATTTAATCTGGCCCAAAGTAAAGGAAAACTGAAATTTAAAGTGTAATACACACACTGCAGATATGTTATTGTATTATACATTCTACTATTCTTAAGTAAAATTAGAACTGTCTTAGGATCCCACTGATTAGATCAGAAGGAAAGCCAGTATTATACTTTGAGCAAGGTTCTTAACTAAACGTTTGTGTGTGTGTGTGTGTGTCTGTGTCTGTGTGTGTATGTGGAGGGGGGGAGTTGCATCATGGACCCCTCCGATAATCAGGACACATGCAGTTCAAAGCGGGGAACAGTCAGACTTCCACTTCACGCAAAAGAGCCCGGTGTGGCTATGCTGCTGTCTCTCTTCCTGAACTTGAGAGCTGGGGGCTGTGGGTTCTGCTCCTCCATCATCCTTCCCACTTTGCTGCTCATTGCTAAATCCTGGCTTTGTATGCCCAGATCCCTGTCTATGCCAGTACTTCAAAGGAGGGTGCTCCAAGGGTAAATATACTCCTTTGTGCTAGGTTTGGCTCTGGGCGCCCCTCACTTGAGTTCCCATGACCGGAACACTTAGCATCTACTGCTTTCCGTATCCACATAGCTATCTGTTTCAGTGGACTGTCCTTTACAGCATCTGTATACAGTGAAAGGTAGCAATAAGGAATAGAAGACGATCCAAATGGTCACTGTAATGGGCACCATTTCTTATCACAAGTAGGCCTCTGGGCATCTTCTGGAAGGGTAAAAATAAGAAGACCTGAAACTGTTACCAGGCAAATATTTTCATATATTGTCAGTACATGGCAAAACATACATAACAAAACAATACATAAGAAAAGAAAACAAGTACTTTGCTTTAAATATTTACTTGTTTATAACAAAGTAATGAGGCAAATTTTATCCTCTATCAGGACAAAAGAATATCTATAGAAATCATAGTTTTTTCTGAAGACAAACCTCAGGCAAGTCCTTGGCAATGTTAAGTAACTATAAATTTAAAAAATAAAAAACTAATGAAAAATTTAGAGTCCCCGGTAATTTTTTGAAAATCTGTTAAAAATCAGTGGATAATCAAACACAGATTGCAAATATTCCTGGGACTTTTAACAGCAGAATATTTAATGAGGTACTAACAAAGTACTCTGCCTATCATTTATCAATTTACATGAGTCATTAGAAATCACATAAGCAGCTGTGGTTCACGAAAAATACATTTCCACAGATGAGAAGATAGGTAGTAATTTCAGTGAATAAATGAATATATATCATCATCTAACGAAATGTGACAGATTGCTATGTAATTAGAAAGACATAACTAAAGTATTCCTAAATTCTAGAAGTGATAAAACACTCTTCATACACAGACTTACACAGACTTTCTAAAATAGAAAATATATTAGAGCAGTGCTCCCAAGTTATATGTTTCACAATAAGACCACTTCGTTCAGCAACTTTGGGAAGACTGGATTATGCAAAATTAAAAAGGTTTCTTTACAAGACATTCAAGAAAACTTAGTATGCCAGGATTCATTGGGAATCACCAAGCAGGGTTTTTTAGTCGCTGACACTTAAACCAAAAAACTCTATTTACATATAATATCTTGAAAGATTAATACTTAGCTGAATGCCCCTTTGGCAAAGTTTTGTCCAATGTTCTTTAAAATATAGTAAGAATAACATATTATCATATTCCTTAATTTGTATAGTGACCTTCCTTAATAGTAACATGAAGCATATTGTAAACTGGTAATCTGCTCAACAGCTGGAACTATGACGATCATTTTCAGTAAGTTATGTTTTAAAACCTAGCATTCCTCCTTATTGCTAGATATTCCCTTCTTTCCATCGACATAAATTCTGCTAAACTTCTAGGACTCAGAATAAGTGTTACATATTCTATACGCCTCTACTCTTGCTGGATCTAAACTTTCTTTGAACATCTGCAATGCTAAACTTGTCCAGCAATTTCCAGTACAGTAGCCACCGGCCACATACTGGCACTGTAAATGTGGCTAGTTCAAATTGACAGGTAAGTGTAAAGCACATCGATTTCAAAGATTTAGTAAAAAAAAAAATAAAATGTCTCATAAATTTTTATACTAATTACATGTTGAAATGATAATATTGTAGATATATTAGGTTAAATAAATATATTATTAATTTTACCTATTTCACTTTACTTTTTAAAATATGGCTACTAGAAAACTTAAAATACACATGTGGTTTGCACTATACTTCTATACAGCAACTTTGGTGTCTACCACCCATTTTATTCAATTAGATAATATTCAGTACTAATTATGTAATAACTTCCACTAATTTATTGTCCTTATTGCTGCATCATGCTTCTTTGTAGCAGGTGTCTACAATCTACAGGGAACGTAGAAAAGCTTAATTTGAATACAAATAAATATGCTTTATTACATCAAATAGATATTGAACTATTTCTTTTAATGAGTAAACAGGTTCTGAAATTAGAGTTTAAACTGTATATATACATTAATAATAGTAAGGGGATGGCATAGCCAAAACTGTTCCTGCAACTCCATCAGCATATGTACCATGCACTCAATATGTCCATATTGAGACAAACTGAGGGATTTCTGTCCAACCTCCTTCATAACATTCCCAGACAGAGTGTGAAGGGAGTTATACAGTCTTATTTTGAAACCTTTGGAAGTACTCCTTTGGGAAGTAAATATATTGCACCATAAATGTTAAATAAAAATTGCTGTTGATTTTCCCCACAGACTGTGACATTCTTAAGGACAAAAAGCATTTCCCATTCATCTCTATAGTTATAGAAAGCACCATCATACATGGCACATAGTAGGACACTGCATAAATAGTAAAATAATAATCCACAAACAACAAAAATTAACTGCATTTAATGATGTTAGATTAGTAATACACTTCATACAGTCTCTTGGTAACATAATACCACGTTAAAAAGAAACTTGCAGGGCTTCCCTGGTGGCGCAGTAGTTAAGAATCCGTCTGTCAATGCAGGGCACACGGGTTCAAGCCCTGGTCCGGGAAGATCCCACATACCACGAAGCAACTTAAGCCCATGCGCCACAACTACTGAGCCTGCGCTCTAGAGCCTGCGAGCCACAACTACTGAGCACAAGTGCCACAACTACTGAAGCCCACATGCCTGGAGCCCGTGCTCCGCAACAAGAGAAGCCACCACAGTGAGAAGCCCGTGCACCGCAATGAAGAGTAGCCCCTGCTCGCCACAACTAGAGAAAGACAGTGCGCAGCAACAAAGACCCAACACAGCCAAAAATAAATAAAATAAAATAAATTAATTTAAAAAAAAAAACTTCCCAAGTCAAGTTACTTTTTGTTAATACACTTATCAATATGTTCCTAAGGAGCTACCATAACTTTGTAGCAATAAGCACTGAATGCTCTAGAATGGCCCTTGTCATAAGCAAAGTGGGCTTCTCTGCTTGTCCTATGACTTTCCAGTTGCTGAAAGAATCCTGAAATTTTAAAAGATCTCAAATAAGTATCAAGATATTTGTATGTCCAGTTATTATTCTTGGTTAAAGTAGTAAAGGTTCCTTTGAAATCAGTGATACAGTATTTATGAAAAATAATACAGTAAGCCATTATCAATTATATAATCCTCAATATAATTTAAGAAGCAGTGTCAGAAGGAATTAAATCTGGGATAGGAAGGTTCTGTTTACTTTGAGAAAGTATTTTAGGTGTGGGATGGTCCTGGGGCACGGACTGTGGGAAGGAAATGACACATTATGCCATCATGGCTTTACCTTGGAGGGGATTAGAGAGCTAGGAATCAGGCTAGCAGCAGTCAGAAAGGAAGTGTGTGTGCGTGTGTGTGTGTGTGTGTGTGTGTATGTGTGTCAAGGTGGGAGTAGAGGGGCAGAGTTAATAATGTAATGGGAAAAATACTGCGATGGAGTCAAAACACCATGAATTTGAACCCTAACTCTTCCACTTGCTATGCAATATTATTTAAATGAATCCAGGATTGCTTTTCTGTGAGAAGCAAATACCAAGATTTGTAAGCATTAGAAATAATACAGGTAGGGAGACTGGCACATTAAGGTTTTCAACATAAGGTAACTATCATTATTACTATAAACAAATGTGGAAAAAAACCCCAAATCAATTGAAACCCAAGCTCACAACTTTCACAAGTGCTAGGACTTCATGACCCCATGGTTCTGAGAAATTCTGCCTTTCTACTGCTCTTAATTTCCTAAAAATAAAACTCAAAGGGATTATATCCCAGTGTATGATAAAGAAGAAACTGTAGCAACATTATACGCGTGGCCTGCTCTGTTGACTAATACACACACACAAATTCACAAGGTATGGTGCTCCAAAACTACCATTGCTTTAAAAAACAAGTGAACAATTAATTCTACCACTTTGTGAAAGCAACACAACATGGATCTGGAACAATATAAAGGGAGATATCAGGGCTTGTGGAGAAGATGGCGGAAGAGTAAGACGCGGAGATCACCTTCCTTCCCACAGATACAGTAGAAATACATCTACACGTGGAACTGCTCCTACAGAACACCCACTGAACGCTGGCAGAAAACGTCAGACCTCCCAAAAGGCAAGAAACTTCCCCCCGTACTTGGGTAGGGCAAAAAAAAAAGAAATAACAGAGACAAAAGAATAGGGACGGGACCTGCACCAGTGGGAGGGAGCTGTGAAGGAGGAAAGGTGTCCACACACTAGGAGCCCCTTCGCGGGCGCAGACTGCAGGTGGCGGAGGGGGGAAGCTTCGGAGCCACGGAGGAGAGCGCAGCCACAGGGGTGCGGAGGGCAAAGCGGAGAGATTCCCGCACGGAGGCTCGGCGCCGAGCAGCACTCACCAGCCCGAGAGGCTTGTCTGCTCCCCCGCCGGGGCGGGCGGGGCTGGGAGCTGAGGCTCGGGCTGCGGTCGGTCGGATCGCAGGGAGAGGACTGGGGTTGGCGGCGTGAACACAGCCTGAAGGGGTTAGTGCGCCACAGCTGGCCGGGAGGGAGTCCGGGAAAAGGTCTGGAGCTGCCGAAGAGGCGAGAGACTTTTTCTTACCTCTTTGTTTCCTGCTGCGTGAGGAGAGGGGATTCAGAGCGCCGCTTAAAGGAGCTCCAGAAACGGGCGCGAGCCACGGCCATCAGCGCGGACCCCAGAGACGGGCAGGAGACGCTAAGGCTGCTGCTGCCGCCACCAAGAAGCCTGTGTGCGAGCACAGGTCACTCTCCACACCGACCCTCCCGGGAGCCGGTACAGCCCGCCACGGCCAGGCTCCCGTGATCCGGGGACAACTTCCCCGGGAGAACGCACGGCGCGCCTCGGGCTGCTGCAACGTCACGACGCCTCTGACGCCGCAGGCTCGCCCCGCCTCCTCCGTACCGCTCCCTCCCCCCGCCTGAGTGAGCCAGAGCCCCCGAAGCAGCTGCTCCTTTAACCCTGTCCTGTCTGAGCGGGGAACAGACGCCCTCAGGCGACCTACACGCAGAGGCGGGTCCAAATCCAAAGCTGAACCCCAGGAGCTGTGCGAACAGAGAAGAGAAGGGGAAATCTCTCCCAGCAGCCTCAGGAGCAGCGGATTAAAACTCCACAAACAACTTGATGTGCCTGCATCTGTTGAATACCTGAATAGACAACGAATCATCCCAAATTCAGGAGGTGGACTTTGGGAGCAGGATATATTAATTTTTCCCCTTTTCCTTTTTTTTGTGAGTGTATATGTATATGCTTCTGGGTGAGATTTTGTCTGTATAGCTTTGCTTTATAATACCTTTATTTTACTTCACTATATTATAGCCTCTTTCTTTCTTTCTATTTTTTCTTCCTTTTACTCTGAGCCGTGTGGACGAAAGGCTCTTGGTGCTCCAGCCAGGCATCAGGGCCGTACCTCTGAGGTGGGAGAGCCAACTTCAGGACACTGGTCCACAAGAGACCTCCCAGCTCCACGTAATACCAAACGGCAAAAATCTCTCAGAGATCTCCATCTCAACATCAAGACCCAGCTTCACTCCACGACCAGCAAGCTACAGTGCTGGACACCCTATGCCAAACAACTAGCAAGACAGGAACACAGCCCCATCCATTAGCAGAGAGGCTGCCTAAAATCATAATAAGGTCACAGACACCCCAAAACACACCACCAGACGTGGACGTGCCCACCAGAAAGACAAGATCCAGCCTCATCCACCAGAGCTCAGGCACTAGTTCCCTCCACCAGGAAGCCTACACAACCCACTGAACCAACCTTAGCCACTGGGGACAGATACCAAAAACAACGGGAACTACGAACCTGCAGCCTGTGAAAAGGAGACCCCAAACACAGTAAGATAAGCAAAATGAGACGACAGAAAAACACACAGCAGATGAAGGAGCAGGGTCAAAACACACCAGACTTAACAAATGAAGAGGAAATAGGTAGTCTACCTGAAAAAGAATTCAGAATAATGATAGTAAGGATGATCCAAAATCTGGGAAATAGAATAGACAAAATGCAAGAAACATTTAACAAGGACGTAGAAGAACTAAAGAAGAACCAAGCAACGATGAAAAACACAATAAATGAAATTAAAAATACTCTGGACGGGATCAATAGCAGAATAACTGAGGCAGAAGAAAGGATAAGTGACCTGGAAGATAAAATGGTGGAAATAACTACTGCAGAGCAGGATAAAGAAAAAAGAATGAAAAGAACTGAGGACAGTCTCAGAGACCTCTGGGACAACATTAAACGCACCAACATTCGAATTATAGGGGTCCCAGAAGAAGAAGAGAAAAAGAAAGGGACTGAGAAAATAGTTGAAGAGATTATAGTTGAAAACTTCCCTAATATGGGAAAGGAAATAGTTAATCAACTCCTGGAAGTACAGAGAGTCCCATACAGGATAAACCCAAGGAGAAACACGCCAAGACACATATTAATCAAACTGTCAAAAATTAAATATAAGGAAAACATATTAAAAGCAGCAAGGGAAAAACAACAAATAACACACAAGGGAATCCCCATAAGGTTAACATCTGATCTTTCAGCAGAAACTCTGCAAGCCAGAAGGGAGTGGCAGGATATACTTAAAGTGATGAAGGAGAAAAACCTACAACCAAGATTACTCTACCCAGCCAGGATCTCATTCAGATGTGATGGAGAAATTAAAACCTTTACAGACAAGCAAAAGCTGAGAGAGTTCAGCACCACCAAACCAGCTTTACAACAAATGCTAAAGGAACTTCTCTAGGCAAGAAACACAAGAGAAGGAAAACACCTACAATAACAAACCCAAAACATTTAAGAAAATGGGAATAGGAACATACACATCGATAATTACCTTGAATGTAAATGGATTAAATGCTCCCACCAAAAGACACAGGCTGGCTGAATGGATACAAAAACAAGACCCATATATATGCTATCTACAAGAGACCCACTTCAGACCTAGAGACACATACAGACTGAAAGTGAGGGGATGGAAAAAGATATTCCATGCAAATGGAAATCAAAAGAAAGCTGGAGTAGCAATTCTCATATCAGACAAAATAGACTTTAAAATAAAGACTATTACAAGAGACAAAGAAGGACACTATATAATGATCAAGGGATTGATCCAAGAGGAAGGTATAACAATTGTAAATATTTATGCACCCAACATAGGAGTACCTCAATACATAAGGCAAATACTAACAGCCATAAAAGGGGAAATCGACAGCAACACAATCATAGTAGGGGACTTTAACACCCCACTTTCACCAATGGACAGATCATCCAAAATGAAAATAAATAAGGAAACACAAGCTTTAAATGATACATTAAACAAGATGGACTTAATTGATATTTATAGGACATTCCACCCAAAAACAACAGAATACACATTTTTCTCAAGTGCTCATGGAACATTCTCCAGGATAGATCATATCTTGGGTCACAACTCAAGCCTTGGTAAATTTAAGAAAATTGAAATCGTATCAAGTATCTTTTCCGACCACAACGCTATGAGACTAGATATCAATTACAGGAAAAGATCTGTAAAAAATACAAACACATGGAGGCTACACAATACACTACTTAATAACGAAGTGATCACTGAAGAAATCAAAGGGGAAATCAAAAAATACCTAGAAACAAATGACAATGGAGATACGACGACCCAAAACCTATGGGACGCAGCAAAAGCAGTGCTAAGAGGGAAGTTTATAGCAATACAAGCCTACCTCAAGAAACAGGAAACATCTCGAATAAACAACCTAACCTTGCACCTAAAGCAATTAGAGAAAGAAGAACAAAAAAACCCCAAAGCCAGCAGAAGGAAAGAAATCATAAAGATCAGGTCAGAAATAAATGAAAAAGAAATGAAGGAAACAATAGCAAAAATCAATGAAACTAAAAGCTGGTTCTTTGAGAAGATAAACAAAATTGATAAACCATTAGCCAGACTCATCAAGAGAAAAAGGGAGAAGACTCAAATCAACAGAATTAGAAATGAAAAAGGAGAAGTAACAACTGACACTGCAGAAATACAAAAGATCATGAGAGATTACTACAAGCAACTCTATGCCAATAAAATGGACAACCTGGAAGAAATGGACAGATTCTTAGAAATGCACAAACTGCCGAGACTGAACCAGGAAGAAATAGAAAATATGAACAGACCAATCACAAGCACTGAAATTGAAACTGTGATTAAAAACCTTCCAACAAACAAAAGCCCAGGACCAGATGGCTTCACAGGCGAATTCTATCAAACATTTAGAGAAGAGCTAACACCTATCCTTCTCAAACTCTTCCAAAATATTGCAGAGGGAGGAACACTCCCAAACTCATTCTACGAGGCCACCATCACCCTGATACCAAAACCAGACAAAGATGTCACAAAGAAAGAAAACTACAGGCCAGTATCACTGATGAACATAGATGCAAAAATCCTCAACAAAATACTAGCAAACAGAATCCAACAGCACATTAAAAGGATCATACACCATGATCAAGTGGGGTTTATCCCAGGAATGCAAGGATTCTTCAATATACGCAAATCAATCAATGTGATACACCATATTAACAAATTGAAGGAGAAAAACCATATGATCATCTCAATAGATGCAGAGAAAGCTTTCGACAAAATTCAACACCCATTTATGATAAAAGCCCTGCAGAAAGTAGGCATAGAGGGAACTTTCCTCAACATAATAAAGGCCATATATGACAAACCCACAGCCAACATTGTCCTCAATGGTGAAGAACTCAAACCATCTCCACTAAGATCAGGAACAAGACAAGGTTGCCCACTCTCACCACTATTATTCAACATAGTTTTGGAAGTGTTAGCCACAGCAATCAGAGAAGACAAAGAAATAAAAGGAATCCAAATCGGAAAAGAAGAAGTAAAGCTCTCACTATTTGCAGATGACATGATACTACACATAGAGAATCCTAAAGATGCTACCAGAAAACTCCTAGAGCTAATCAATGAATTTGGTAAAGTAGCAGGATACAAAATTAATTAATGCACAGAAATCTCTTGCATTTCTATACACTAATGACGAAAAATCTGAAAGTGAAATTAAGACAACACTCCCGTTTACCATTGCAACAAAAAGAATAAAATATCTAGGAATAAACCTACCTAAGGAGACAAAAGACCTGTATGCAGAAAATTATAAGACACTGATGAAAGAAATTAAAGATGATACAAATAGATGGAGAGATATACCATGTTCCTGGATTGGAAGAATCAACATTGTGAAAATGACTCTACTACCCAAAGCAATCTACAGATTCAGTGCAATCCCTATCAAACTACCACTGGCATTTTTCACAGAACTAGAACAAAAAATTTCACAATTTGTATGGAAACACAGCACAGCAAAGGAAACCATAAACAAGACCAAAAGACAACCATCAGAATGGGAGAAAATATTTGCAAATGAAGCAACTGACAAAGGATTAATCTCCAAGATTTACAAGCAGCTCATGCAGCTCAATAACAAAAAAACGAACAACCCAATCCAAAAATGGGCAGAAGACCTAAATAGACATTTCTCCAAAGAAGATATACAGATGGCCTACAGACACATGAAAGAATGCTCAACATCATTAATCATTAGAGAAATGCAAATCAAAACTACAATGAGATATCATCTCACACCGGTCAGAATGGCCATCATCAAAAAATCTAGAAACAATAAATGCTGGAGAGGGTGTGGAGGAAAGGGAACACTCTTGCACTGCTGGTGGGAATGTAAATTGATACAGCCACTATGGAGAACAGTATGGAGGTTCCTTAAAAAACTACAAATAGAACTACCATACGACCCAGCAATCCCACTACTGGGCATATACCTTGAGAAAACCATAGGTCAAAAAGAGTCATGTACCAAAATGTTCATTGCAGCTGTATTTACAATAGCCAGGACATGGAAGCAACCTAAATGTCCATCGACAGATGAATGGATAAAGAAGATGTGGCACATATATACAATGGAATATTACTCAGCCATAAAAAGAAATGAAATGGAGGTATTTGTAATGAGGTGGATGGAGTTAGAGTCTGTCATACAGAGTGAAGTAAGTCAGAAAGAGAAAAACAAATACAGTATGCTAACACATATATACGGAATCTAAGGAGAAAAAAAAAAAAAAAGGCCATGAAGAACCTAGTGGCAAGACGGGAATAAAGACACAGACCTACTAGAGAATGGACTTGAGGATATGGGGAGGGGGTGGGGTGAGATGTGACAGGGTAAGAGAGTGTCGTGGACATATATACACTACCAAATGTAAAATAGATAGCTAGTGGGAAGCAACCGCATAGCACAGGGAGATCAGCTCGGTGCTTTGTGACCACCTAGAGGGGTGGGATAGGGAGGGTGGGAGGGAGGGAGACGCAAGAGGGAAGAGATATGGGGATATATGTATATGTATAACTGCTTCACTTTGTTATAAAGCAGAAACTAACACACCATTGTAAGGCAATTATACTTCAATAAAGATGTTTAAAAAAAAAAAGGGAGATATCAGAGATAGTCCAAACTAGACAAATTGCAGTATATTACACCAACTCAATCTTTATGCTTGACAAAGAATAAACACTGGTGGTTAAGATCCTTGGAAACCAACGCTTTGACTATTATGTTAGTATATTTTAAATTACTTAAGTATTTAGGAGAAATATTAAACTGGATGAATTAAGCACCGATTATCCGAAGTCTCCCTCATATATATATTTTTGTGCAATCAGTTTTACTTTCCTTGAGAAAAGAGGAAAAGGAGAGGGCTGAAAAAGTTAGTTACAGTATAGCTGGGCTTGCACAAATTTTTAATTATAAAATAATTTTTTCTACTACATAGAAAAATGGTTTCATTTCAACAAAATTATTAACCATGGTGGCAATTATAAAGTACCTCTCTTAAAGCAAGTTTAGATAATACTGTAGGGAAAAATAAAAGGGATAATTCAATAATTAAATAGGATTTTTAGCAAATATTACCATAGCCTTTAGATGTTCTATATATGAAGAAAAGGGAAATAACAAGTGGAAGTCCAATAAAACCTGTAGATCAATTCTTCTCTTCACACTAATAAAATGTTAAAATATTTATGGATTTGGCTCATAATATTTTGATTACATTTTCTATGTTAAAATTTTATTTTTAAGTATTTTAAGTTTAGAAATCTCAGAAAAAGAAAACATCAAAATTACAAACCTACTTCAAAATCAATATTTGTAAACCTGAAGACTGCTGACTTCAACAGATACAACAATGGATTCCTAACAAAAGATCAGGACAATCTCTGAATTTCTGTGTATCAGGCTCTCTTGCAAAAGTTACAAGCACAGAAGGAGATTAGTAAAAAGACTGACAACTTGCTTTTTCATAAGTAAAAGATAAATCTGTTGAAAAAATGAGTTTAAAGTTGTAACCAAATTAAAGATAACCAAACGATAGTGACAAAAAATGGAAAAATTATAATAATCTAAAAGGTTTCAAAGGCTTTTAAGCTAGCAAAACTATCTTGTTCATACAAAGCCTTGTGAATAGATATTTCTGAAAAGAATCTATTGATTCTTCAAAGAAGGTGCTCTTTTTAGACTGATGGGTTTGTGCATTACCAACAAAAGGTCTCTTATATGATTGATTTGAAATAGTTCTTTGAAATTTAAAGGTCAGTAAACATCTCTTTTACTGCTGACTGTAGATGGTGAATTGAAGTTTTTTGCAAAAGCTGAATCCTTCCGGAGTTGAAATTCACCAAGATGAAGTTGACTAAAATTTCATGTTAGACCCAATATTAGGTCTCAATTTGCAACAGCAAGTGTCAAAAAACATTTCACCATGGTATAGAAATCTTTAAAAAATCTGTGTTTCTATTTCTATTGTGACACAGTATCAATCCTGTATGTTACAGCAACTCATATTTCACTGTTGCCTCTGAAAAAGGTTACAGTTACTTGAAATACTCAAATACCTTATACACTATTGCTTCAACTATTGAACACATAAAACAGTAGGCTAAGATTACTTAATTTTTAAAGACTCTCTTTTATTAAATGGTGATAGGCATGCCTATAAATTAATCTAACAATTATAAACCTAAAAGCTGGCTAAAAGGGACTTGATTTGGGATAGATCATTGATTATTTTAAGGCAGTTACACAGACAATACAGAGTTTTCATTTCAACCTTTCTTGTGTTTTACGTGAGGACATTTCCTATGTTCCTGAAACTCGCAGGAGAACTTAGTACACTTCCAAAATACTATTTCTAGATTTTCTTCAGAAGGGTAACCAACTTACTAAGATTATACTAAGACTGAGAACTACTTCCTTTTACGCTGTGTAAGTGTTCTGATCTGCTCTTGGTTTAGCTAGTAAGTTCAGAGTGTCCATGGTTTTTTTGGTCCAGTTTTTGAAAAACAAAATGTGCTTTTATTTAAACAATCTATTAAACTTCGGCCTTCTAGCTATTCAGAGGGATTAACCAGTCACAAAGTAATAGCATCAATAAAGAGTGAAAAATGAGGTCAAATATTCTACAGTTCAATAAATTCCATATTTACACAGCCTACTTTGTATACACATCGCACAAGTTATTTAGCAGAATTCAGACTTTAAAGAATCATATGCTTTAAAGCTGGGGGACATTCAAAATACCATTAAGTCTCAACCTCTCATTATTTAAAGTATAATAAGATTCAGTATACATAATTGATTTATTTATATAGATAACTAACACTAATAAAGTTCAAACTAACCAGTACATAAATGACAAGAGCTGCCAGCTACTGAGCATGATTGATATGCTGGATACTTTACCAAGTGCCCTTCAAATCATAATTTTATTTAATCTTCATAACAGTAGTGTGGTATGGACAATAGTACGCCCACTTTATGGATGAGAATATTGAGGCTTAGGTTAAATAAATTGCAGAAAATTAAGTTTCTGATAAGTAAGTGGTCTGGAATTCTGATCCAGGCTAGTTATTCCAAACTCTGATCTTCTAACCATAATGTCACTGTCCTAGAATAAAAGCCAGGAAGTCTTCCTAAGGCATCCTATTGCGAGGACTGATCCACTGGACGTACAGAAAGAACCCAAATTAATACACCAACACATTCCATAAAAACTTAATGAATTTTAACTGAATGAAAGACATAATGTTTACTAAATCTACAGTTGATACAGTATAAATATTTAAATACATAAATATTTAAAATGCCCCTCACGAGCACCTAATATGTTATATAGGAAATGAAATCAAAGTCTCTGATTTCAAATTTTCTATTGCATATTTTTAACTTTAGCTTCTTTGTTCTAGGCACCAAACAGAATAGATTGAATACACCAATGGGCATTGTCCTCATCTATTCTTTTTCTTGTTTTTTATCCTTTTTATCAGGTGAGGTACAATTTAAAAATGAATAAATGTCTTCCTGCAGGTTAAAGTGTTCTAAGCTTTTAATGACCTCTATTTAAAAGTAACCGGAATATTAGTGCTATTGAGCAAGAAATAAATAACGTTAAGTGGCTTTCTCGGAGAACACTCAAGGGAGCACAGGTACAGATGAGATTAAAGAACTATAGGCAGTAGATAAAACTATGTAATTAGGTGATCAAATGAAGTAATTACTTTCAAGAATATGTACTGCAACTTCACAGCTCCGCAAATGATTTTGTCTCTATTATCTTAATCTACAAAATAACTTCTTGAGCAGAAAAACGTCTCCAAGATCCCCTAAATCTCTTGTTTTCATACTTAACTCTTAAATTCCAAACTCAACGTCCTTAACTACCACGTTAGGCAATGGCCCTCTAGGTAGTACAATATATGAAGTATGACCACAGATTTCTCACTCGCTTAGCAAATCTATAGTTTCCTGAACACCAGCTACGTGCCAGAAACATGTTATACACTTGAGGCTTGTCTGTGGACAAAACAGACCTGGCCCTGCCTTCAGGGTGGCTATAGGAGACTGGGTCTCCCATATGACTCTGAGTATTAGTCTTATTATTCAGAATTACACATCCATGGTTCCTTACACATCCACCTTAAGAATATCAGATTTGGGCTTCCCTGGTGGCGCAGTGGTTGAGAATCTGCCTGCCAATGCAGGGGACACGGGTTCGAGCCCTGGTCTGGGAGGATCCCACATGCCGCGGAGCAACTGGGCCCGTGAGCCACAGTTACTGAGCCTGCGCGTCTGGAGCCTGTGCTCCGCAACAAGAGAGGCCGCGATAGTGAGAGGCCCGCGCACCGCGATGAAGAGTGGCCCCCGCTTGCCGCAACTAGAGAAAGCCCTCGCACAGAAACGAAGACCCAACACAGCCATAAATAAATTAATTAATTAAAAAAAAAAAAAAAGAATATCAGATTTCACTTTTTTTACCAAAAAAAAATCATGGACGTTAGAAAATAATGACATGCCACTGCCCTCAGTACCTATGAAGTGCTCCTGAGATTCTCAATGGAGTGTCGTTTGGATGCTGAAGTGATAACGGGCATCCTGATAAAGTTTGTTTTAAGATTTAGTTATTTGTGGTGCACAAACTGTTCTCCAGAAAGAAAAAATGTTTTTGTTCTTGTTTCTATTTTATAGATGTCTACATACTTTTATGACACGAAGGAAAATATTAGTGGTATACTTTATTAAATTATTTCTATTGCTTTCTATTCTGACCTAATCCTCTAGAAACATAACACTTCCAAAAAGTTTTTACTAACTTCCTACCCTAGCAAACCACCTCCTACTCAAAAGAGAGATTTTATTTTCACCTATTGTGTTCCATCCACTACTGGCAATATAAATCATCTTCATTATTAACTGTTACGGGCCAGGAACCATGCACTAGGTGACTTGCGTATTTTCTTCACAACCATCTTAATAGTTAAGCATATTATTATCCCCATTTGTCATATAAGAAAACAGTCTTAGTGATGTTAGTTATTTTTTTCAAGGTTATACAATTACTGTGTGACAGCTGTGGAATTCAAACCCAGGACTTCATGGCTCCAAAGCTGAAATTCCCAACCTCTATTGCAATACCGCTTCTCAAAATAAAAACTGAATGAATGTTTACTGAATAACTTAGTAAGATGTGCTTTTATTTTATTTCATTTTCTCTCCATTCTGTTATTTTTATACCTTTATAACTAGCGTGGAGACCTTTTTTCTGTTGGTTTTGGTAAATACAGATTAGAGGGACAATTCCTTTACATATACTCTAACTCAATGCAATGTTTTTAACGTATAGTAGAAAATACTCACATTCTAAAAGTCAAAGTTTAGCTCCTTAGTCCATACTGGAAAGTATTATTTATTATTGCTTTGTTTTAATTTGTCTGGATTCACCCAAAAAGATGGTAAATTTCTTAAAGGCAGGAAGAGTTACTGTGATGAATCCTTCTCTCCTCATGTTTCCACTTTATAAAAATGATGCAATTTCCACTCTTCGCTAGAATAGACTGTTGGAGGAAATACTATCAGTCCCTCTCCCTAACTCTTTATCAGTTCCTTCCCCAGATAGGAGATAGCTGATTATCCAGAACCCATGACATTGCTGGGATGCTTTTCATAAGTGGATGGAGTCACTGTGGGTGAAAGGCCAGTTAAAGACCAGCCCTCTCATCCTTCTCCACCATGTCCTTTACACACTCTGCAAGTGCGGTAAAACAACTGCCTCTCTCTCCAGTCTCTCCACTTCCTCTTAGTAACTTCTGCTTTACTTTCTTGTCATGGATTAAATGATCCTGGCCAACAAAGGGCCACGCAGTCCAGGCCAACTTGGCAAGCAAATAACCTCTTTCTGACCACCTATCTCATTCTGGTGGATAGGCTTCTCACCAATTTTATACTCACTCATGCTCAGATTATAACAGTGCAGTTTTATATATAATAGGCAGAGACACAGTGAGAAAGAGGCCTTATCTAACCTACTCTAAGCAGCATCTGGCAATAGTTTCCTAGAGAGCCCTGCACTGGGAGGGCTTGCCCAGCCATGTCCTCCGCTTTTTCTATAAACCCTACAACAACTTAATAAATTATGAACATACATAATTGCTCAATCAAGTTAGTCCATAGAGAAACCAGCAATTAGAGGCAAAGCAATGTTCCTTAAATATTTTTAAACATAACATTCGATTCTCATTAGATTCTTTTGATTTTTTTAAGAACAGAACATACACCCTGGTGTTCTTTTTCAATTTGTATTAGCTATATAAACATAAATTTTTATGTATTATATGAGTAGAGTTTCAAATTTTCTATTTTCAAGTTATTGCTGATGATAATCATTTTGTTCCAAGTACCAGGAAGAGATCCTTGGTGCCTATGAACAGCTGCACCTAGCACCTTGCCCAAAGAAGTGTTCTTTCCTAATCACATAAGAGAGCTGACGAGGGAAACAGAGTAACCACAGATGGCAGTTTGGCAAAAGCAGCAAATGCAGGCCAAAACAGGGTTTGGGCTAAGTGAGATACTATCGGTATTACCTGTGAGCAAGTGGACAGGAATTGCCTGCCCTTTAGAATTTGTTCACACACACACACACACATACACACCCTCTGAATAGCTACTGTGATGTTAAAATGTGAGGGGGAATATTGGAGAGCTAAGAAATAAAATGCTTTTTCCTTTAGCATAAGTAAAAGTAGCAAAGATCTGTAAGCAATTTTCTGCATTCTGATGAAATCTGTCTTCTGACCATGACCAGCTCCTTGTGGACATATAATCTCATTATCAAGAAACAGCTACAGAGGTGGTTCTGAACTCAATAATGTACAAGGCTTTGAACTTTCCCCACAATGACTGTCATAGGAATTATGATGGAACATAATTGTTTTTCGTCATGAATGCAAACATGGATAGGAATGCTCATATTTACTTTTCAGGAGGAGTCTTCTCTGTAGTAAGTGTCTGACCCAGAGCTGGGTGGTTTTATTCATTGTTCTATATGTGCTTGCTAAGTCACATGGCATTTTTTTGTACTTCAGCTTTTTGACCAACTATAGTTATTAAACATTAAAGCCAAATCACAATCATAAATGTTTCATTCTCTGCATCTTATGCCTCTATCAGAAAGACTATTCCAGAAGACCCTTTATGGTTCCACAGACAATAACAAAGTAAAAGTAAATGTTGATTCTACCTCACGTGCTCCTTCTCTAGTGGTAAATATAAATATCAAGTGTCACCATACTAAACTGTATGTTATATGTTTCTTTCTCCTAGTAAACAACAAAACTCATATATTCCTTTCATCCTCTGCCAATAATACTTAAAATTAAACAGACACACATAGCTCTCCTTTAGGAAAATATCGGGGATAAAATCATTCAATGAAGAAACTAAACCTTCAGGAACCACATATGTTTGCCATCCAACTGCAAAAGTAATATATTTTTGCATATAAAGCAAATATATGGACAGAGAAAAGAAAGGATGGAGGGGGAGAGAGAACAAATTCTGCACAGAGTAACAGGGTAAGAAAAAACCATAAAAATATTAAACATAGATAATGTTACTATGGTAGACATGTTTTTACATACACACATATATACATATATACACATATCTATATACATACACTAAACATACCTGCACACATTTATATGCTCAGTGCACTTCATAACCCAACTATCTTAGAATTACAAAGTTAAAAGGGGCATTGGGAGGTCGTCTGAGGAGATCCTTTCCTTTAGGCAGTTTAATGCTCAAACCATCCAAAGACTTGGCTATCTCTTCTATTTTAAGAGCTCTCTAGGGATGGAGATTCATTATAGATCACGCTGTATTGTACCTGTAATAGACTCACAGGTGCCTTTCTTGACAAAACCACATTTCACAGATCCTTGGTCTGACAGGCTTTCGTGGGTACCTTCTAAATACACACCTCCTTCCTTATTGTGGCAGCATGGCAGCTAAAGGATTTAGTTTCACTTGAAAATGCAGTCAAAGATTTCAAAAGGTACAGATTTGTATGTTAAAATGATGTTAATTTTTGCAACACTGCTGTCAGCCACAGGCCAGCCATTCATTTCCAAAGCCCCTGGGCTAACCCTAGGCAAAAATATAAAGAAGGTGAAATTTGTTTTCTGAGTCCATACCCTCAAACCCTGTTTATTTGCTTGTAGCAACCTTCTCTTGCCATTACTTATCAGCACTGCATCAGGTTCTGACAGTAACAGTTTCCCGTCCTATTTCTCACTTAGGTCACTTCTCTTTGAAAATTGTTAATGTGAAAAACACTAATCCAGGCTGAGATATTAAGAAGGAGCTAATGATTTAATAAAAACATTTCACAGTTACTAGAGTGTTTATAATTTTACGAAGTGCCATATATACTGAGAATTCAATGAAAATAACAGACCTTGATATTTTCAAATTTCACCATATATTCTGCAACCTACAAAATATATGTGTAACAGTGGCCCTTCCAAATCCAATCCTACTTTCAAACCTTTGGAAAACTTCTAAATATAAGACTATGATGATAAAAACCCTGTTCACTCAAAAAGAATACTGAAAAAAATATATACTCATTGTCACTAGCGAAAAATATGACTGGTATTGCATTTTTTAAAAGTCCTTAACTCCACTATCCCAATTTTAAACTTAAAAGGAAATAAAATGAAAAGATATCCTAAAGGAATATATGTAAGTGTCCACACCTCATAACCCAAGTGGGTTTGTGAAGCTGGTGGTACAGGGAGGGCAATGGAGTAGAGTGGGAGATAGAAAGAATGGATAAACAGAATTTGCAAAGAATTTTTTAAACCAATGTTATTCCTGCCAAGGAATGCTACTACTTAACTGCTTCAAAAGAGTAAACCAATCTAAAAGGAGGCAATGGATTTGCATGGTAGAAAATTGGAGAGCTTTCTTTCAGCTACAGCTTTCAGCCTCAAGAGCACAAAGGACTGAATTTTAGCCAATTTTCTGACTGATTTTTTTCCTGTTGATGAGCTTGCTTTTTATTCTGCAATTGTTTCTAATGTCTTCCAAAAAGAAAGAATGACACTAACTCTTTTATTTGAAATTGTGTATCACATGATCAGTAATTACAGATACAAAGCCTTTTCAGCTTTCAAGGGATAGCCAGTCCTTTAAGACACTATATTCATCTGTGGTATTTATTTACTCATATTTATCACTTCTCTCTCAAAGCAAAGTAAGACAGAATAAAGGGAATCAAAGTATTATAAAAGACATTTTTAAATAGCAAATAAATGTTATAAGTAAAATATAATTTCCAGTGCAAATGTCTTATAAATGTTCTCAAACCAAGTTTATGAAGCTTCTTTAATATGGCCCATAAAACACAAAAAAACCCATTTTAATTGACGCTTCCACAGCAGCCAATTAGGGAACGTCCATAGTCCAGTGGTGCTGGGATACATGTTTATTTATGTGTGTTTAGTTTATGCAGAAGTGAGTTTGTGTGTGAGAGTGAAGTCTAATAAGGAAGGTAGTTACCACTCACCACAAGGCATAGTTTGAAGGGCGGCAAAATATAGCTACCATATTTCATCAAATCTAAGATGTCACTGATTTTAAGACACACTGTTATTTTATGCATCACTAAGAATGAAAAAAGAATGCTTCCAATTATACTATGAGAGTGTTTTATTATCGTACCAATTTTGAGAATGTATCCTTGTTCTCAGAGATATTAAAATATAAAAAAAAAAAATCTAAAATGGTACTTCTCCCTAGTGACTTGTCAACAGGTTTTAGATTCTCACACTGAGTCATCTCTTTAAATAAGGTTATGATTCTAAAAAGCCCTTTTAAAATGCAAATATTTTACCCAGGCGGTACAGCAGATTAAGCCATTAACAGTCATTCAAATGCATTAATCTATTAGCAGTCATTAAAACCATAAGGAATATTAACTTATCAGATTATCAGAGCAAAGAAGAGAGGGAAAAAAGGATGCAGAAAGAGATACAAACAAAGAGTAGGTGCTCAGCTTGTAGACTTTATCTAGGCTACCACACAAAAGAGGCTTCTGGTGCACCAAGAGGAGGAAAATGAGGAAATCTCAGGCTGAAAAGTTGTGCTTTGAGGATACAAAGCAACAGAGAATGAGAGGAGGGAAAAAGGCAAAAACAGAAAACAAAAAAGTAAGCTTGGCAGTTTTGCCTATATCCTAACGTGAAGACAAATTAGAGATTCTTAGAATAGAGGAGACACCCCTAAAGAAACCACACTTCTATTAAGGTTTCCAAGAACATTCAAAACGTGGATTTACTAATGATAGTTTATATGTATATGTGTAATTTTTATATTGTTAAATGATAAATACTTAAACTGTTCTCAAGACTAGGAGCAGTCTACTCATCGGTGGTTTCTAATTCATACTTTATGATCTCTGACATCTTTTCCCTCTCTAAGGCTTCAGAAAGACACTGATATTTACTAAAATGAGTCACAATGTTTGCTTTTGATTCTAAAAGCAGAGTTCAAAGTCACCCAGGGTCAAACACCTTAGGTTTTATATACAGCTGTGCCACTGACTTCCTGGAAGACATGTAGAAATGATTTAAACTTACCCCACAGGAATATAACCATCTGACACATATCCCTTGAGGAAGACAGTAAGCATTTTTTCTTTATGATACAAACACCATATAAAAAATGAAATGTGCTGTAGGACTTTGAGCAAGTTCCTTAACCTTTCAGTTTCTTCCTCTCTAAAGTAGAAATGATAATATTTGCCTAAAGATAGTGTCCTAAGCAAATTATTTTTTGGTGAGCAAGATCCGAGAAGCATTGGTCTGTTCTACTCTTAGATATGTGAGATAGTTAAGAGCTGTTGAATGCATATATTCCTTGGAAATGGGTAATTTTGCAACTCCGTATGAAAATGTCTAATTGTGAGAAACCTAATATGGCACAATATGAGCTGCAATTCAACTCAGCAAACACATTGAGCACCTGCTATAGCAAAAGCACCATGTTGTCTGTGTTAGGCTTGTCTCCACAAGGAAGAATGCAATGATCCTCTGTGAAAACAGAATGCCTTCCTCAATAATAATGCCTCACTCACTTCCTTGAAAGTGTATAAAGCACACTACTTTAAGTACACATTCAATTACCAAAAAATCACTTTATTTTAGACATTTTAAACTAGGAGATTATATATTCCATGTATGTATAGTCCAGTCCGTTGAACGAAACTAAACGTTTGCTTCATGACTGAGGGACATTATTTAACATCTTCCCTCTCGAGCTTTACAGAGTACCTCAGAGTGGAAGGGAATACAAACAGCAGTCTCTTTGTGTCAGCACTTCCCCCTTAGTACTTTGTAATCAGCTCCCCCATTTTCTTTAGGTCTCAAATGTCCTGTCCTCTGAGACGCTTTCCCTAATGACAAGGCAAACTTACTCCTCTGTTCATCGTGTTCCCACATTGTACAGCTGACTTCTTTTTCTAAGTATCTATCAAAATCAACATTTAAAAATGATTTTTGCCTTTCCAACAATCATCTAAGAGAGATATGATGAGACCATGTTCACTGTTTTATCTTCAGTAACTATCATAAACTTTATCTATATCACAGCAGTTGCCAGAAAAAAAAAATCATTTAATACATAAGAGGATCATTCAGCATGATCAAGTGGGATTTACTCCACAGATGCAAGGATAGTTCAACATATTCAAATCAATAAATATGATACACCACATTAACAGAATGAAAAATAAAAATCATATGGTCATCTCCACAGATGTGGGAAAAGAATTTGATAAAAAACATCCTTTTGGGGGCTTCCCTGGTGGCGCAGTGGTTGAGAATCTGCCTGCCAATGCGGGGGACACGGGTTCGAGCCCCGGTCTGGGAAGATCCCACATGCCGCGGAGCAACTGGGCCCGTGTGCTGCAACTACTGAGCCTGCGCGTCTGGAGCCTGTGCTCCGCAACGGGAGAGGCCGCGACAGTGAGAGGCCCGCGCACCGCGATGAAGAGTGGCCCCCGCTCGCTGCAACTAGAGAAAGCCCTCGCACAGAAACGAAGACCCAATGTAGCCATAAATAAATAAATAAATAAAAATTAAAAAAAAGAAAAAAAGAAAAATATCCCCCAGGAATCTGAAAACAAAGACTAGATTCCAAAATAATTACTGTGAATGTACAGGGAGCATATCTCTTTAAAAAAAAAAAAAAAAAAAACATCCTTCCGGGACTTCCCGGGTGGTTCAATGGGTAAGACTCTGCGCTCCCAATGCAGGGGGACCCAGGTTCCATCCCTGTTTGGGGAACTAGATCCCGCATGCATGCTGCAACTAAGACCTGGTGCAGCCAAAATAAATAACAAAATTAATTATTTTTTAAAAATCCTTTCATGATTAAAAAAAAGCTCAACAAATTGGGTACAAAAGGAACGTTCCTCAGCATTAAAAAACGCCATATGTGAAAAGCCCACAGCTAACATCAAACTCAGCGATAAATTTAAGATTCTTTCCTCTAAGTTTAGGAATAAGATAGGGGTGCCCTCTCTTGCCACTTCTATTTAACATAGTATTGGAAGTCCTACCCAGAGCAATTAGGCAAGAAAAATTAATAAAAGGCATCCATATCAGAAAGGAAGAAGTAAAATTATTGCTGTTTGCAGGTGACAGGATCTTATATACAGTAAACTCTAAAGATGCCACTAAAAACTGTCAAAACTAATAAATGAATTCAGTAAAGTTGCAGTATACAAAATCAATATATAGAAATCAGTTGCATTTCTAAACACTAACAACAAATTATCTGACAGAGAAATTAAGAAAGCAATCCCATTTGCAACGGCATCTAAATCAATTAAATACTTAGGGTTAAATATAACAAAGGAGGAAAAATATCTGGAAAATGAAAACTGTAAGACATTTATGAAATAGATTAAAGACACAAATAAATGGGAAAATTTCCCATGTTCTTAAAATGGGAGAATTAATAGTGTGAAAATATCCATAATGCTACCCAAAGAGATCTACAGATTCAATGCAATCACAATCACAATCCCAATGGCATTTTTCACAGAAATAGAAAACACTATCCTAAAATTTGTTTGGAACCACAAAAGACGGTGAAGAGCCAAAGCAATCCTGAGAAAGATGAACAAAACTAGAGGCATCACACTACCTAATTTCAAGCTATATTACAAAGCTATAGTGATCAAAACACTATGGTACTGGCATAAAAACAGGTACATAGACTAGTGGAACAGAATACAGTCCAGACATAAACCCATACATGTATGGTAAACTAATTTTTGACATGAATGCCAAAAACACACAATGGGGAAAAGAGACTCTCTTCAATAAATGGTGTTGGGAAAACTGGATATCTACATGCAAAAGATAAAATTAGACCCCTATTTTATACCACTCACAAAAAATAACTTGAAGTGGATCAAAAGCTTAAATGAAAGAACAGAATCTGTAAAACTTCTAGAAGAACACATAGGGAAAAAGATCCCTGACACTGGCCTTGGCAATAATTTCTTGGATAAAGTATCAAAAGCACAGGCAACAAAAACTGAAATAAGCAAGTTGGACTGCATTAAATTAAAGAGCTTCTATACAGCAAACAATCAATAAATTGAAAAGGCAACCTACAGTATGCGAGAAAATATTCACAAACCGTATATCTGATAAGGGGCTAATATCCAAAATATATAAAGGACTCATACAACTCAACAGCAAAAAAGCTAATTTTCCAGTTAAAAATGGGCAAAGGACCTGAATAGACACTTTTCCAAAGAAGACATGCAACTGGCCAATAGGTAATATGAAAAAATGCTCAATATCACTAATCATCTCAGGAATACAAATGAAAACCACAATGAGGTATCACCTCACACCTGTTAGGATGGCTATTACCAAAAAGACAAGAGACACAAATGCTGGCAAAGATGTGGAGAAAAGGGAGCCTTTGTACGTTGTTGTTGGGACCGTAAAATGGTACAGCCATTATGGAAAACAGTAGGGAGGTTCCTAAAAAATTAAAAATTAATCTACCATACAATCCAGTAACCCCACTCCTGGGTATATATCTGAAGGAATTGAAATCAGTATCTGGAAGAGATCTCTGCATAGCCATGTTCATAACAGCATTATTCACAATAGCCAAGATATGGAAACAATCTTAAGCATCCGACAAGGAATGAATGGATAAAGAAAACACACACACACACACACACACACCGGAATATTATCAGTCATGAGAAAGAGGGAAATCCTGCCATTTGCAACAACATGGATGAACCTTGAGAGTATTATGCTAAGTGAGATAAGTCAGACAGAGGAAAAAACAGTGTATGATATCACTTATGTGTACAATCTAAAAATGCTGAACTCATAAAAACCAAGAGTAGATTGGTGATTACCAGGGGCTGCGGAGTCGGGAAATTGGGCAGATGATGTTTAAGGGTACAAACTTGCAGCTAGGACATAAGTTCTAAAGATCTAATGCACAGCATAGTAAATATAGTCAACAATACTGTATTATATACTTCAAAGTTGCTAAGAAACGAAAGCTTAATGGTTCTCACCACAAAAAAAAATAACAAATATGTGACACCATAGGGGTGTTAACTGCTAAGGTGGTAATCACACTGCAATACATAAACGTATCAAACCAACACACTGTACATATTAAACCTACACAATATGTCAATCACATCTCAATAAAACACAGAGGAGGTCCTCATAAAACATGTGTTGAGTGAATGCATGTTTAAATCAAGGCCTCACGGAAATAAAAAAGCAGTTTCTCCTCACAAAGGCTTGGAGACTCCTAATCTGAACAAACCGTGACGGTGTGGAGGCATACCTCAGGTCAGTCCTTCGCTCAGTACTGCTGGACTGCCAACCTTGTTCCACACACCTTGACTGGCGCTGGAGATCTAACGGTGAGTGACACTCAGGTGAGCAGTGCCCTCAGGTCACTTTACAAACTGAGGAGGATTATCCTCACTCCTGCTCCCCAGGCCAAGTAACTTCAAATGTACGTCACAGCCTAGAGAATGAGCCATTTGTGGCACAGCAATAAGAACTGCTGTTTCTTTTGTTCCAAACTACGTGAAAAATCCAGAGCTACAGCAGTAACTAAAGGATTATCTCAGTCTGGACTGGAAAGGACATCATTCTTCTAAGCAGCGGAAGTCTCGTTTCCACCGCTCATTCCTGCAAACTCCCTCCCTCTCTGCCTTCACACCGCCCCACCCAACTGCACCGAAAAGACAGATCACCATACTGTGATTCCTTTTCAGTGTTCACACTTCTCATCCTGGGAGTCCAAAAACTGAATCAGGTATGTCAAACCTTGGGCAGGCAAAGCGAGAATTTTACCTGCTTAGGTTCAGAACAATTTTACAGTTTTGACTTTTCTAGCCATTCACGAGAGCTAGATGTTAAAAGCATAGAAATCTTTCACTTTTACTCAATTAATAAAAAGCTTCAACAAAATACTAAGTCTTCAGTCTATCCCACTGTCTCTTCAGAATATTATTTGTCAGAAGGTTCTATTGTCAAGTTCCTCTAATCCCCTCACTTCAACATTATCTTTAAATAAATATACATCTGGGTATAACGAGTACTTACGCTCTAAAAAAAATAATTTAAGAAGTCAAAGTCAGATCTTGAACCATCTCCACAAATCATTTTGATATTACTTGGAAGTTTGTTCCTGGCCAACTCCCAACAGGGGTTCCTAACATAGATCAATATGCTTTAGGATTGGCCAGTACTGTGTTTTGCTTCAAATGAAAGCCTCACGTCCCCTGTCTTATTCCCTCAGTGTTCTGTTTTCTACCTTCTAATGTGACAAACAACTAATATAATAATCAAATATGCACAAACGTGTTACTTTATAAGGCATGGCTAAATGTCTTACTGGTTTCAAGAGATATGTTCACAATTTAACAGAATTTCCACTCCTATATGCCATTTCTCGACTAGTGCTGGATATTTCAGGCACAAAGAAGCCACTGGGGACATATTTCCACTCAGATGTGTGTTATAATGCTCCTCAAAATACTGTGTTCTTTTCTAGAGGAAGTACAAATAACACATACAGTTTTACAATTTTATAGCATTATTTAATGATTAGTCCATCTTTACCTGGCAACTTTGTATCACATAGATACAATCTAAATACAGTTTCTCAAATTAATAAATGACTACCCTGAAGAGGAAGTTTCATTCAAATATTTGTGAAAACATCCTTCAAATATATGATTTGCAGTAAAATGAATTGGTGCTTGACATTGCCCCATTGCGACAACAGAAGAGAACTTAATTTACAATAATTTCTAGCGTTGCCCTTATGAAACATTTAAAGCTTGGCAAAGGCTACCTTTGAGGGTTAAAAAAAAATCTAGTAGTGAAAAAGCTCAAGTCAGAATAGTTGTACAGCTGGGTGAATACCTTTTCAGAAGTTCATAATTCATTATTCATTCCACTATCATGTGCCTCTGTGTGTGTGTGTGTGTGTGTGTGTGTGTGTGTGTGTGTGTGTGTGTGTGTGCACGTGCCCATACACATGTAGTGGGAGAAGAGCACTGACACCCTTGGCAAGGAAGATGAGTGATTTTGAAAGGTTTTCACCCAGAGTTAACTGCGCTATGAGATTATCATTCCAATCTCACTTTCCAACTTCTCCACACTTCTCCTTCTATAAAATGCAAATAAATCATCATAGACTTTGTACTGACAAAGATTCTTTGCTTAAGCAAACTTTAGTCAGACTCCTGAATCTTCTCATAGGTCCATCTGCACACTTCCTTATAAAATCCAGTTTCATCAAGATTTCTGCTAAATCGGAATCCCCACCCTTGGTATCTGATCACCCTCAATATCTAATGAAGTTCCTCATCTTCTACCATCCCCCTCACCGGTGATGTCTGATCATTCTGGCCTGATCAGCAAGAGTCCTATTTTAACAGTTTAGCCAGATCCCCGAGCCCCTGATGTTTCCTCTTAGCAATTTTCCACCCACTGACGACCACTCCACTCCTCGGCTGTAAGTCCCCACTTTTCTCTGCAGTATTCAGAATGGAGTCCAGTTCTACACTGCCATCTCCTTCCCCCTATTGCAATAGATCTGAATAGAATCTGTTTTTTACCAATTTAACTACTGTTCCAGCTCTGGCTTTTCTTTGACAGTACCTAAACCATTATCAGTTTACACCCATAGTAAGACATTAGTAATTATCCCTACTAATGGGATAGTAGGGATACTACTAGATGGTTCCATGGTTAAGACAGGACACAGGGTAGATCGTGTGTGTGTGCAGATGTGTGTGCCTGTGTGTGTGTGTACATGTGTGTGCCTGTGTGTGTGTGTGTGTGTGTGTGTGTGTTGGAGGTCACAGGGCCAAAGGAAATATACAATTGGAAAGGAAATCTAACAAGGAAAATTAAGATAAACCGTCTAATTTGTAATTTTGCTTATAAAGAATACTGAATATTTGATTCAGCATCATCTTACATGTCATAATTCAAACACTTCCTTGAGATCCACCAATAATTTTTCAGAAGTTTCCTATTTCAGAATGATAATGTATAGGAAACTCCTATTTTATGTTTTCCTTTTACTATTATACCAACTGAGAAAATTGAGGACATAAAATTTGGAGAAAGGGGAAAGGAGTTATTTAAAAATAAAGTTCTTTTTTTTCTGTTTAACTATAAACGGATTACTTTCATTTCAGCAATAATTTATTTAAAATCAAATATAATTTAATTAAATATAATTTTTAAAAAGTAAACATCAGTAGGAAGAAAGTTAATACTTTCTCTTATTAAACCCATTTTTGAACATGTTCTTCCATTCATATGTCAGTGATGAATGTAATTTTCTTTCAGGACAGGGTATTAAGTGTATATTTCATCAAAGTGTTAGGTGTATATTTAGTTTTTCAAAAGTCAATCTTTCTATTCTTAAGTGAAAGATGCCAATCTGAGAAGGCTGTATACTGTAAGATTCCAACTTTATGACATTCTGGGAAAGGCAAAACTATTAAGACAATAAAAAGATCAGCGGTTGCCAGGCAGGGGTGATAAATAAGCAGAGCACAGAGGATTTTTAGGGTGGTGAAAATACTCTGTATGATATTATACTGATAGATATATGTCACTACACATTTGCCTAAACCCATGAATATACAAACACCAAGAGTGACCTCTTAGGTAAAGTACAGATTTTGGGTGATTATGACTGATGTGTCAGTATAAGCTCATCCTTGATAAAAAATGTGCAATTTGGTGAGTTATGTTGATAATGGAGAAGCTGTACATGTGGGGGGGGGCAGAGAGTATATGGGAAATCTCTGTATCTTCCTCTCAATTTTATTGTAAACCTAAATCTGCTCTTAAAAAAATAAGGTCTTAAAATTTTTTTTTAAGTCCATCTTTTCTCCGAGCTTATACTGTTTCCTCAAATCCTCCTTTCCAAAATGGAGGAAAACAAGTTTTACTAAAAATTATCCAATGATACTCGATCATATGCAATTGCTTAAATAAGAAAAGCTTTGTCAACTCCTTTCCTGAAAAATTTGCTTCAGACATTGTGATTTTTACCAAAGACTCTCATCATTATCCACATGTAACCCTCTGATAGTTTAACAATTTATCTTGAAATGCCTCCATCACCTCCGGGTAAGGAAAATTGACTATAATATCTGAGAGACATCTGTAAAGAATAGCAGAAAGACTGGCTCTACTTCTTCTGGGCTAACAACAATGAAAAACAATAATTGCTCTGACTGAACCAATTTCATTTCCTAGAAAATCCTATTCATCATAATCATAGATAATCTGATTTCTATTTCTTTTAGGTCAAGTAAAGTGGATCAAATTAAAGGCAAATATATTCTTAATGTTTTAAAACCGTAACCCTTATTTTCTAAAGTACAAGAAGTCAAATTTAATAATAATCAGGCAAAGACAACTCAACTGCACCTCAAATTCAAAGAAAAAATATGAAACAAAACGATTTATTTGTGGTACATAACTAAAGTCGGCTTTAGTATTTTTTTTTCTAACGTTAATGTAGGAAAACTTTTATCTCCAAAACGTCTAACCATCATCATCATTCTTTTCCTCTAGGCAAATTAACAGATGTAAGATATTCTGTGCACAGAGACTCTATAAACAAATAACCAGTTATTGTCACATGACCCCTTATTTTATCCCAAATCCTGTGATTCCAACCCCCATTCTTTCTCAGTCCAACCTTTAGATGTTCATTCACCAAATGACTTCCTTTATGGAATGTGCCTTTCTTTCACTCTCAGAAGACTGGGAGAAGTAGAGAAGGGCAGAGGAAGGCAGTCAGCTGACCACCAGCTCTGTCTTCTGTACCAGTCCAGAATCTTTCTTTTGTCAGTAAATCTGGAAGCTATCACAGCGTCTTCCAATTCATATATTGGTGAGGACTAAAATTACTGGGAAATTTAATTTTTTTAGTCAAAAAGTTGCCTTTTGAAGTTTCAATCAAGGGAAATAAAACTGAAAAGAGTTCTTTAAAGCCACAGAAAAGGCAGATTAACCCCCTCTCTTGCACCTCTTCCTCTGCCTCACTATTTTGCTCCTTCTCTTCCTTCTTCCTCCTGCTTCTTTCTTAAATACTCTCCAGATCCTTTTCCTTCCATTTTTCTCTTGAGATGGGCTGCAGACAGACAGAGGAAGCAAAGATGGAAGAAGACAGGGAAGAGATGTTGATGGCTTTTGTGTCTGCTTATTTCCTTTAGAAGAGAGTGTTTAACTTTCATCCATGGTGTAGCGTGTGTCAAAATTTCATTCACTTTTGTATATCACATTGCCCATATTTTTTCGTTTGGTGAAAAAATAAATCGCATTTTCTATGAATTACTATTACTACCACCACTAGATAATTATGAGTAAGTGCTTACTCTGTGCCAGGAAATTTTCTAAGTGCTTTTGTAAATATTAATTCATTTGATCCTCACAACAACACATGAAGTAGAGATTACTGTTACACTCAACTTGCAGACAACACATTGAGGCACAGAGGTTAAGTAACTTGCACAAAAGTCGTTAGCTTGTGCAATGGTAGAATAACTATTCAAACCCATGTAATTAGCTCTCCACCTACAGTCACAGCCACTTTTCATTTATGTGATGGTGTTCACTGTTAAGTGTTATTTGTTATCAAATCCATGAATGCTTACTGAATACCTATATATTTCTTTTCTAAGTTTCTCAACCCTTAATGGGAATGATGCTGGTGGGTCAGACTGTGAGATTGTGAGAGGGTAGGTGACTGAAAGAGAGAATGTACTAACACAGAGATTCAAAACAGGATTTTTAAGAAGGTGGCTGACTCATAATAATGAGGACACAGAGGGAAGAGTTTTAGGAAGGAGATAAATTATCTCCTTACTCTTAATTTTTAGAGTTGTCTTATGTATTTAAAAAACTTTGTCCCAGCTCTAAAAAATATAAACTCTAAAAGTTTGTTCCAAGTTTAAAGCCAACACAATTAAAAGGCTTGTAAAATGTCTAAAACTATCTTTAGTTTTCTCCACTAAGTGTAAAAGCAAAAACAGAATATAATAATAATATTAGTATATCTCCAATGACTTTCCTGTTTTAGAAAACCAAATACATTCATGGGAAAAATGTTTAGTAGTCATAAGGAAATTCAGCCTAATTTAACATTTTTCCTCTCTCTTTTCTTTAAATCATACATTAGAGGTGCTTCAACTTTTCTAACTTGATAGGATAGTATTTTGCATATTTATTTTAGATACGCCTTATAAAAAATGACAAAGATACAAAACAATGAAGGTTTCAGATTTGTGGAGAAACAAAACCATGAAAGGCTTGTTAGTGTGTTTGTGATTACACCAGCTAGAAATAATGGAGTTAAAGTGGATAAAGGAAAACTGGGTTAAACATTAGAAAATAATTTCTTATAAAAACAGCAATTAGACTATGTAAGAACAATTCAAAGGAAGTTACTGGGCATCCATGATTAGAACTGCTCATAGGAAAACAGTTAAAATACTTTTGGTTATACCTCAGAAAATATCTTGTACAGGTTGGGGACATGCAGGTAGATAATTTTCCATTCTTGTCAAATTATCTATTTACTCCAGATGTTACTCTTAGCTTATCTCTGGGCTATATCTATTTTCTTTTACTTTTTCCTCTAAACATACCATGTCAAAGGCTTTCACTCAAATATTTTCTTCAAGAAAAGAAAATTGATCACTTGGTCTGATTGTTCCTACAGTGTCCCAGAGTACTAGTGGGTTGGCCAAAAAGTTCATTCGGGCTTTTCCATAACATCACATGGAAAACCCGAACGAATTTTTTGGCCAACCCCCCAATTGTTTTTTTTTTTTTTTTAATTTGAATTTTATTTATTTACTTTTATATAGTAGGTCCAATATTTTCTTACACCACAAAGCAATAGCTGTGTAAAACTAACAGGAATAACTGCTTACAACAGCATCACTAGAAAGACTTCAGAATCTACAGGAAACTAAAAAAAAAATCTCCCTGAGGATGTCAGTGTGCGTTGCGTGTTGTGTGTGTGCTAGTGTGTGAAAGTTTCTCCATCAGCGTAAATGATGAGAAAAAACAACCCTGAGCATTCAGTGCTTATTTAGCCAGTTTCAAAGACTACTATTTATCCATATAGCAAAATAATTTCACATTTGGAGAACAGATCATAAAGAATTTCATTAGAACAATATAAACCCTCTTAAAAATTATGCACGTAATTTAATCACCCCAAACTTCTCTCCCTAGGATCAAAATGATCATTCCATAAGTCTTAGAAGAATTACAATAGTCTTTCAAGGATTTATTATTGTGCCTACACTATTGTTCTCATAAGTCCAGCATGTTCATTTGGTACTGTTTATCATAGTGCATCCCTGGCTTTTCTCATTTATTGAGTGGGAATGAATTATTCTTTATAGGACACACAGGACACTCATTAACACTTATTTACATTCAATTTTCCTCAGTAAGGACACACAACACTATAATAAATACCACATTTTGAGCTCATAGTTTTCTAGCAAAGCCTTCACTACTTCAAACAAAAATTAACATCAAATATTTGATCTTTCAAAAAAGCCAACATAAAGTTCCTAATTAGAACACAGACCTAAAAAACAGGAGGGGGTAGCAGAAATAGAGAAAAATATTTTCTGTTAGAACAAATTGTTTCCATTTATGAAAGTTGTCTAATTGTCCTGCTAGTTACTGTATTTTTTTATATTTTTACTGTAATTTCAATAACCTTTAAAGCAAGACAAATTCTGAAATGCCAATTTTGCAAAAATCCTAGGAATACTTTCCTGTTTGTGTCTAAATTCAGTCAATTATACTAAATTGCTGCATTTTAGATTCAAACACACTAAAAAAATTTACTTTCAACATAAAATAATGCATTCCAAAAACTTTAGTACTCCAGATTTCCATCTACACAATCAGTGCTACTTGCCATACCTGCTCTGATCATGTAAATAAAGCATGGCCAGAATAACCAGAACTGTTCATTCTTGAAATATAACATATTTTATGACTTGATATGCAAAACCTTATGCTTTCAGCACAGTTTATAATGAAAAATGTGCAAAAAGAGCTAGTCTTGTTAAAAAAAAAAAAAAAAAGCAATAATAGCTCCCTTGATTCTAGGCTTACAAATCCAGTGATGGATTTAGCCCTCAACATCAGAGTGATTTTTTTCAGGGGTGAAGACAGGTGATGTTTTGAGGAGGTTTGTGGGAAGAGATATGATAGAAATAAGAGTGAATGAGTCTCGCTGACTACTTTGGTAATACCTATAACATATTCACAGAAAAGTCTCTAAGTCTAATACTTCATCACCAGTATTCTCAACATCTGAAATGATGATTTGACTCCTCAAACAGGGGCCACCCACTCTTGATTAGAGATGTGGAGATGAAACCAAAAGCCTAGTTCATTCATCCTATGGTAAAAGCGCTTTAAATGTCCAAGGAACCTTTCAAATAAAAAGGGAGATTGTTAAGTTTGTTGCCACTGGTGCTATAGCTGATGTTTTCACTTAGACTGAAAAGATTGGCTGTCAGAGATCAACATCTTCATTCCCTTTATAAATTATTTTCTCTTCTCTTGCCCTGCAACTACAGGAAAATATGGCTTATTTTAAAATGAACTGGTCTTTGATAGCTGAGCATATATCTAACATAATTCATATTCAGAGATGATATTCACGATCTTGTCATTCTCCATGTGTCCTGGATGCGCAGTTTATCTGAAAATATCATGGTAAATTTTGCCAGCAAGCACTTTTAAGGTACTGCTGGTTAAGCCTGTCACTTCAGCTCTGTACCCTTGCTTCATGTACCAACACAACTTTGCAACCTCTCTGCTCACATTTTGCTCATAATGTAATGCTAACTCATTTATCAACAGCAGGTTGTTCTATTATGACATAAGAATGTGACATACAGCAGCAGCCTAATCTGTACCCAGAGAACAACACAGTGTCCTAAACTACATTTTATTTATTATACTCTTCAGAATTTCCTGGTTCCCACTGAAACCCAAAAGGGGAAAATCTGTGTCCCTCCTAATTTTAAGGTCTCCAAGATAGTTCTCATTCCTAGATGCCAAAACAATTTTGGATCACAATGTTAACAATAGTTGGAATGGTTCTAGGAGTCCTCAGAGTTTCTGGATACCCACAGTAGGTCCAAAAGTAAGCCAACATTTTATGGAAAAAATATCAGGCTAAATTTGCCCTCCACAAATTCCCCTCACAGAAATCACCAACCTCAACAGGGCAGTTTTTCTCTGTGATAGAAGACCTCTTGATAATGCGATATGTTCAACACAGTTTCTAGTAGAGACCCATTCACCGTGTTTATTTAAGAAACTAACATCTTCTCATTGCTAAAGCCATAGACCTTTCATTCCTCCTCTTCTCTAGAACTTCTCTTCCAATGTTTCAAAAAATGTATCCTTGTTTCTGAAGCTCTTTTACCAAATGGCCTCTTTAATATTGTGATGACTGCATGCTCCTCTATATCCACTCCTTTAAAAAATCTTTATAACTATTTTTTTCCTGAATTTACTTAACTTCAGTTCTTCTGCAGACTTGGTTTGGTGCCCTTTGGTTTTCTGGCAACAAGCTCCTTCCCTCAGAGGGCTTATCCATTTTGATAAAAACTCCTTTTTCTGTCATTCAGAAGTTCCAACCCATTTCCCCACTTTATCCACCTCTCTCTATTACCAGTGGGGATCACTCTAGTTGAGATCATAGCCTATTCAACCTATGAAAATTCCATGATTTTTTCCACTTTGATGACACTATTTATATTGAACACATCCCCATTCATCTTTCATCTACCTACCAAAATGTTTACTTTTTAGTCCTAACACATACCTCACCTCCTTTGCATAGCTTTCCTTAGTTGAAGGTGATTTATATTCTCTATTTCTCTCACACACTCTTCTACATAACTATTGCACCTACTGTGTCTATCCTTCATTTGCCAAATATCATTTGCTTATAACCTTTTTTTTAGCTTTTGGAGAGGTAACTGACACAGTAACCTGCACGTATTTAAGTTGTAGTAATTGGTAAGTTTTGGCATATGTATGCACTTATGAAACCATCACCACAATCAAGACAATGAACATATCTATCATCTCTAAAAGTTTCCTCATCCTTTATATAATCTCTCCTTCCCATCCTTCCTGGCCAGTGCACACCTCACCCTTTCCCCAGAGAAGTGATGATCTTATTTTTATCACTGTGCACTGTTTTCATTTTCTAGATTTTTGCACAAATTGCATAACATACTGTACACATTTTTAATCTGGCTCCTTCCACTCAGCGCAATTACTGTGATATCCATTCACACTGACACATTGTAGCAGGTATCGATGGCCCAGTTCCTTGTGCTGCTTAGTAATAGTCCACTGTGAGGATATACCAAAATTTGTTTATCCATTTACTTGTTGATGGCCATTCACTGTGTTCTCAGTTTCTGCTCTTTCAATGAAAACTGTTAGGCATGTTTGTGTGCAAGTCTTTATAAATATATGCTTCCATCTCTCCTGGGTAAATACTTATGTATGGAAATACAGAAAGGTCATAAGTGGAAATGTGTTTGACTTTTTAAGAATCTAACAAACTGCATTCCAAAATGGTGGTACCAATTTGTACTCCTACCAGCGGTGTATGAGGATTCCAGTTGTTCCACATTCTCAGTAACACTTGTTATGTCAGGCTCTTCATTGTAGTCATTCTAATAGGCCTGTGGCTATTGGGAACAGGTACTATTTCTAGACCTGTGTGAGTATCAGGAACTGTTACCTCTATCTTTTTTAGTTATTTCTTTTATTGGCCTCAGGTAGTTTCATCAAAAACGTTTGCTACTTAGTTCTCAGCTGAATACCTGAGGGATTTGATACCATGTCCTGCAATCTCTAGCCCTTGCTGTCTTCCCAGACACTCAACTCTGTCTCTTCGTTACAGAAAATTCACTGGACTCCCCCTGAGTTTCCCCTCCATGCATCAAGACTTGGAAACTCTCAAGGCACTAAAACTGAGGACATTTTAAGGCTCACCTAATGTGTTCTCAAACTTTTATGGTCCATTTTTCTTTGGTGGCTGATGTCCAGTGTCTTGAAAACAGGTGTTGCATATATTTTTGCCTGTTTTTTGCTGTTTCAAGTTGGAGGGCAAATCTGGTTCATCAAATGGCATTTGTTTATATTCTTAATTATGGACTTTTGGTATGGTTTATGCTTTAAACTAGCTGTAAACTTCTACCACATGCAGATGATTCTTATATCTGTATTCCTCATACTATGAGCATTCTGGCCTTCTAGGCATCTCAGAGCACTTATTAGAAGATGTTTCTGTACCCACCTCTTTGTGCCCCCTTACTCAGGATTACAGAGTGAGTAACTTTAGATATTAAACAAACCTATCAGCCGCTCTATCAATGGAAATAGTTTAATCATGTAGGTATGTTGTTTCTGACTTGAATAAAAAGAAAAAAAAAATCAGGTGCCTGTCCTGGCCTTCCTATGTGTCCGCAATTGCCTTAGAACAATCCCTTTACTTGGGGCCTGTGCTCTTCCGTAGTGACACTGGCCCCTGCAGTGAGTGGGCTTCTGTGTTTGAGACCTTGAACAATGGCCATTGGACAGAGGCTGACCTGGAAGGAGGATGTTATCTCAGACTCCCGAGAGCCCCCTCTCTGCACAACCATTTTCTTATCCATAAACTGGAATTAATTACAGTAACCCTCTGATATAGTAGTTTTTCTGCAGGTTAAATGAATTAGTATATTTAAAGTGCTTAACTGTACCCATAACTAGTACATGATCAATGCAGCTACTACAATTATGTCCTTCCAATCTTATTTCTCAGCTATTGTTTAAGAAGCCTTTCTATTATAAGCTGAAAAATTCTACTTACCAGTTTCTACATGTGAACTACACAAATAGCCTATCTTTACTTACATGCTTGCCTCTGAATCAACTCCTCCTATTTCATCTTTCCTCCTATGTATGTTTATCCTACTCCACTTCAAAATACAACTCAATTCTCATCTCTTCCATGAAGGAAGCCTTTCCAGTTTACTTTAACACTCCCTGAGTTCTCCTAGAGCAACTAGAGACTATACTAACAGTTGAAGTCATCATCACATAAGGATTCAATGTTATTTCACATGTGATCATCTCTTTTTTTATCCAGTCGATTTAACACGAAGAAAGAGCATAACCTGTTCACCCAGACAAATTTGAATTTCATCTCTGTCACTTCCTACCTGTATAACCTTTGGTAACCATTTGATTTCCAGAAACTGGATCCTCAGTTTCTCTGCCTTTATTATTAAAATAATGCTGTTGATCAGATAATTCTCTAGAATTCTTATGCAAACATGAACACATCCATTCTTTGAAATGAATATAGAATTCTTGAGAATGGAAATCATGCCTTGCATTTTTTCTGTATCCTCTTCTCTATCCCTTACAGCAAATAGTATATATGAAGTAGTACTCTAAAAATTAGTTATGTTTTAAAGAGGGTGCTGGAACACAACATGTTTATCCAGAACTCTTCTAATTGTACAACTCAAACATTTATTGCTCTGTATTCTCACGGTGCACCCTCTCTCACTGTGCTGCTAAGTAACGAAGTCTAGTAATCTCCTTACAATATACTAATCCCCACAGACTATAATAATTATAACAACTTCAAGGGACTTACAGGTGGAATGTGTATCTAAGGGAAGAAAAACTTCTGAAGTGTTTTTAACTTAAAACATCTTTATTATTTGGAAGTTACACTGGCAGATTACCAACAGAAACCCAAATTAATAAGGGTATGAACAAAAAGGTTTTTAAGAAAAGAATGTATTGTAGGCAACAAAAGGCTGAGTGAGCGTTTAACAGCAGTAACTCATTACTTTAAGTTAGGAATATTCTGTTTTCATGAGGGCAGATTGGCACAATGAGCATTTAGGTTAGGTTTTAAAAGGAACTTTTTAATAACAATATTTTTGAGATTTTAGTTTGAGTAAACACTCAAAAGAAACTGGGGGATTTCTTAATCTAAATATTTTAAAAACATTTTAAAATTGCTGAGTTTAGTGCCAGGCAGATGGTAAAAGAATGTTAGCTATTAAGTCAGGCATGTCTAGGGTTAGAGAACAGAGAGATATTTCAAGGTTCTTTTCACATAGTCATGGCTACATATCAATAAGTTAGTCTGTAGGGGAAAAACAACAATGACAAAAATAATATAAACCTTATCCATAATATAACAGAAGGTATTAAATCTGTTTGGATGCCCAAGTACCGTTTCTATAGAAAACTAATTTTTGAGATAGAAACATTAGCATAAGGTCAATTATTTGTAGATACACCACCTGTCTCCCAGGGGAAAAGTTCTGGACACTTTCGACTGGAAATAGACACATTTCAGTAGAGTGAGATGGGCAGGTGACTAGGCAGAAACCAAGATGCTGGGACTGTGAGGAAATCTGGCAACTTTAGAGGAACCTGGAAATGAATGAGAGTCAAAGAGAATGTTGGAGCTGAACCAGATTGGAGGCTAGGGGAGATAAAAACATCATCAGGACAGAGAGAAGAGGGAGGGTAAGAGAGAAGAGGAAAGGAGAGGAGAGCCCAGCACAAGTGGATTGTCATAGAAAATTCAGCCTGGAAAATTAAATAAAAGGGTTTATGCTAAGAACTAAGAATGAAACATGAAAGAAACACTAGATAAATACATAGAGGAACCCAGTGATTCATACCCACAGAAACCAACAAGTAAGGAAACACAGACAGAGGTCAACTAATGAGGAAGGAAGAAATGTTGAGTACATACTGAGAATGAAAGAGGCTGCTCTCATGCTTCACATTAAATCTTTTGCTGTGGTGTACAGAGACCTATAAATTAATGCATTTCAGCAACATGACGGTTTATAGCAACTCCGTGGTTTTTCAGATGATACCCTTTTCCTTTCGGAGAGTAAATTATTTTTCTCGTATCTCAATTAAACTTATCCCAAACTGTCTTTCTCATTATCTTTTTGTATAAATGACTACTCATCATTGTGTGGATAGCCACTGATAAAATGCAAATTTACATCCTTATTGACAAAATTCTTGTAAATATCTTGAATTCACCATATATTCTTACCTCTGTGATAATATCTTCAAAATCAATACATTTCTAATGATTGTGGTTGAAAAATATATTTAGGAAGTAATTACATACTTAAAATAGAATAAAACATAAATACTTTAAATGATTAACTTTGTTAATGCTTTATTATCTAGCATCTTTGCAATTCTTTGAATTTGCAAGTATATAGAGAAATATGGAAACTCCAAAATTTATTGATTAACTTTATTTTACCTGGTTTTATAATGCAAGGTGAAAACATTTATATGACTATCTATTATAATAAATATATATAAGAAGATAACATAAGGTTATATTTCATTAAAGTCTAAGAATTCCACTAAATCGATGCTTCCAACCAGCAACTGTCTCAGGAATTAAAAAATAAAACAAAAAAAATCCTACCTAAAAAATTATGTGGCCTCAGTCTAAGAATATCATCATCCTAAATTGATTAAACACTGGTAAATTAATTAAACCAACTATATAGGTTAATTATATACTATTTAAATCAACTTGTATAAGATGATCCTTTAAATAAGTTTTAAACACTTTAGAATTCTTTTAACATCTGCAAGAAAAATACCTGTAATTTGACTACACTAATGCAATTAGGTCCTTTTGCCTTAGATCTGTTTTTGCTGCATCTGATTATTATTGTAAAATTATTTTAGAAATCAAAAAAGGAAGGCTTAATTGAAATATATTCTTTAAACTTATATATGCATTTCACTTAGACTGACAGTAGCTAGAGAGTTAAAATCTAAGAATTATTCTGTGATTTTAAAAAATGCTATAAACTTTCAATGATTTAAAGAAAATACCTCCTTAAGGGCCCTAGTTCCCAAAACTGCTATGTCAAGGTTCTAAGTATATGGTGTACTATTCTATAATCTAGGATCACATACTTATTTTTCCTATATGTAGCTATTTTAATTTTCCTATTACTTGTAATATGGGTTATACTTGTGAACTCATATCTTGAATCTTCATTCTTAAATTCTGGAAATCAACATCTCCAGCTTTAACCTGGCTTTCCCTAGAAATTTTAATATTGAACTAATGATCCTCTGGTTTCACTCATTCTATTTTATCATCTCAATTATACTTCTATTCCTTGAACTCACCTTGCCTCAGTCTTCACTACAAAATTTTCAACCCAATTCAGATTTGCTCCCTATGTCAACCGGCCCTTTGAGGTTAAAACAACACACCGATTAATGTCTTGTGCTGCCCCTATTTTAGCATTTACCACATTTGTATACCATTATGATAGAAATATGCAATTATAATCTGTTTACATATCTGTCTCCTTCAATAGATAAACTTTGACTCCATGAAGTCAGAGTTCTCATTTATTGTTGTACATCTGATTACAGAGTTATCAGGAGTTTCTTCTCCTTTCCAAGATAGTTCAATTCTTAGCCATCCTCAAAGGAGTGGGTCCTTAATAGGATAACACTAGTGTAGTTCCAGGAATTCCAATTCACACCACATTTCCCAAACTAAACATTTTGGGCGTAACCATAACCAAATCAACAAGGAGATTAAAATTCTTAGGAACGTAAGTCATTTTTTTTTTCCTATTCTTATAGCATTTAGAAGAGTTTTAGGCACGTTTTAAACAAAAGTCCTTTACTGACTTCCAAGTGTAGGTATACCACTGGTGGTTGGGTTTAGTGAAACAATCTTTGGCACAGCTGGCATCAGAGAATATTCTACCAATGACAAGACATGAGCATTACACTAAGGTCAGGATTCTAGATACTCACAAACAGTACCAAGTAGATCATGGATGCAGCCTTGGAGCTGAGGATTAGAATCCAGGGGACGAAAGATGTAATTACTGATTTTCAAAGTGTTCAAGTTGTGAAACACCTATATGTCTTTGTGGTTTTGGTAAAAACCACATCAAATACTATTTTGACCCTCATCGTTGTGCCTTATGGTTTATCTCTGTATGCTATCATAGTCATAAAACACCAATCCAAGTCTAAAAGACTCAAAAAAGAAAATCCAAAAAGAATGCAAGTTTTACCAATTGTCAAGAAGCAGCAAAAGGTAATTGTGGAGAATGGGATAAGGGGATGAGTGAGTGAGAGAATTTAGATTTCTATACAACAAACAGTAAACTATCAACAACAACAAAAAAAACTCTTTAGACAAAGTTGCATTTAACATACAGTAGCTGCTTCACAATTTCTTCTCCTTCTATTTCTGTAAGAATTCTAGACTACCTCTAATTTTCCTCCTCTATTTCTGAACTTATTATTTTAGATTATAGATTACTATCTATAATCTAAAAATACCCAGTAAACTGTGTGTTCTTTCTTATGTAACTCAATCTACCATCTCTGCTACTTTAGACCCCTATCCATTATCCTGATAACCAAAAAGAAGACATTATTAGCCCAGCAACCCAAGTATGAATTCTTCTTTAGCCAACAACCATTGAAGAAAAAAAATTACAACTATTTCTCGAATATTTTGATTGTCATTATACCTTAAATAACTGAATATAAATTTTTTGTATCAAAATATACATGTAACTGCAAGAATAGTTTCTGCCATAGACAAGCAATAGTCGGAGCCAAAATTTGAAGAAAAAAATTTTAAACCTTAAGAATTTAAGAAATTGTAGCTACTATTTTCCTAAGTGATTTTTAAAAAATCTTCCTAATTCAATTCGTGTTAAGGAATATCTTCATGTAGCTTCTGAAATGCTACTAAGCAAAGTTTGAGAACCATTAGGTTAATAGAAGGTAGTAATTCAGGAAGCAATCACAAGTGCCGATAGCCTCTTGTTGACGTGTGACATCTTAAAAGTGCTTGTCAGCCCCTGACAAATATAAACCATGACAGCAGCACGTATCCAGCTCCGAAAGTGAAATAAAGTGCATCCAAATTCAATCCCTTGCCAAAGGGAATGTTCAGCAGAAATGGCTAGAAACTCTCAAAAATTCCAAAAGAAATGCTCTCCTTTCCAGAATGTCAAGGCCAACAAAGGAAGCATTCCTACTGAATATACTTTCACCCCCTATTTTCATTCCCACTTTATTACTGACAAATCCAAAAAGTCAGGTGTTATGATGAGGTTCTCAAATGTCCATTAACTTAATGGTACTAACCTTCTTTGGGTGGCAAATCTGGGATAAGTAAAGTTGAAGAATTTACAATAATCTAGGCCTCCTTCCCTTACCATCTGGGTGAGCTCAGTAAAGTGACTTAAACTTCCTCTCTCTCAGATATCTCATTGTAAAATAGGAATAATAATAGAAAATACTTCTTGTCATGTTGTGAATTAAACTAGATAATACATGTAAGGTATCTAGAAAAGTTTTAGGCAGAAAGCAAATATTTAATCAGTATGAATTATCAATAATATGTAGAAAAACTGGAGATTTATAAACTAAAAGTTGAAGTCCTCTTTATTTCTCTATGTACTGATAGAAGGAACTATTAAATTCTTTGATCAAAAGTAAAAATATAACTTCCCCCATATTTTCATCAGTACAGAAAGAATAATTATAGCAGACAGATGCACAAAGTAAACCAAATCTAAAGCCTAGGAAACTAAAATGATTACATTCTGAGTCAATTAAGAATGTTGTTCTCTTTCTACAAAAGCTATTCACTCAACCGCCAAATATAATTATTAAGAAATATTTTATTATCTCTATTTAGTATATTAAAAACTAATTTATCACATTTACCTGTCTTTAACAACATGATTAAATTTTGCATCATAAACTAAATATGTCACAAAATATTTCATTAATGATGTATGAGAAAGCACAAATTTAAAGATGATTTTATTTGAATGTGAGTACACAGCCATCCCTAAAAGGCACAAAAATTGAAAATAATCATATGCTTCTCTTGAAATACATAAAAATATAATAAATCCAAACACATGAATAAAAATAATCTTGAATTGTGACATATCTGAATAATTTCCTTAGTTTCTTACTCCCTGGGCAAAGACATAAACTGTTTTAGATTCAATTAAGTGGTGATCTAGTGACCTGAAATATTAACACACTTATCTAAGCCACTGTTCCTGACATACTCTAATCCACCATTTTTAAAGAACATAGTTCTTCTTACTTTCATGTTCAAATACTGAATATTGTAAATTCAATAGATAAAAATCACATGAGGCTATCCTCATATACCACAGAAGAACAAAAGGAATTGTTTTTTGTCACAGATTGAAAGGTAGAAACCACATCTTTGCAGCACCCTGCTGCTTCTGAATTAATTTAGTTTATGACTCATTGGACTCTCTTCTTGTCACTGCTCAAGTCACTTCCTACCACTGTTAGGGTTTTGATGTCTTTACTTTTTTTTCAGATTACTAGAATACTGTTTAGGGTACTGGCACTCTCACTTAAACGAAGGATAAGTTTTAGAAGATTTTTCCAATTGAAATATACAATGCACTGTTGTTAACTTTTACAAACAAAAGGAGAAATACAAGCATTAAGAACTCATTTTAATTACATACTTATTTGTCCAAAATGTCATTATCAGATGTAGAAAGGATAAGTGGAATATATATTCATATATTTATAGATTATGCTATTACAATCATTAAATATTAATGGAACATGAGAATTTATTATGCCAGAATGCATAAAATATGTAAATACGTAAAATATCAATCTTTCAATATGAGAACAGAAAAAGGGAAAGCATGTTACTAAAGGAAAGCCCTTCTGTTTTGCACTCAGGGAGGAAATAGGTAAGGTTGAGCTTCCCAAGTCAAAAAAAGGGTCAGCCGGAGAAAACATGGCTTACACCTTCTACATCTACAGCTTCACCAACGTATGCCTTTCCCACTTCACTACACTCCACATTCCAAGATACTGCAGCTCTTTGTTTGCTTTTTACCTTCTGAACCTGGAGAGTAGACCTGATATTGATAGTCTTTCTATCCAATGCAACATTTCTCTACTTGCTTAAAAAAATCAATTTTACAAAAGGAGTCCTTTAATTTCTCATTTTTACATACAGTTTAAAAGTGATTTTTATAGTGATTGTGTTTGAACTAATTATAGTAAAATGCAACCAGCTAATCTGACAACAAGTATGTAAATGCTGAGAACATTTGTATAAAAATAAAATCTAACTCAGAGCTGGTTGGAGAAATAAATGATTTATTATATCTAAGCCACTAGAACAGTGCCTGGGACATAGTAAGTGCTAAATAAATATTAACTATTATTATAAACTGACTATGAAATCTGCTCTTATTTTGCATGAAGGAAGGGTGAAAAGAGAAGGTGGATACTGTATACCTGCAAGAACTCAAGCAAAAGTCTTCAGCCAGAAGGAAAAGAACACAGGATGAGCAAATAGACAAGAGGAAACTTGAAGACTTCACAAGTTTACAGAGTAAATTCACTTTCCTCTTTACATTCACTTAGGATATGACATTACAAGGTGTACATTTTGATTAAGTATCTGTATGGGCAGGCAGTTTTATTTTGCATGATTTATATTTTTGGTAGCTTATCTCTTTCACAGCAGGATTTGAATTTTAAGTCTTTGTTTCTAGGGAATTTATTAATTGCGGTATATGTGGTATTTGGTAAAAACATCACAGCAAAGTACAGTGATGGTTTAGTCACATACTATACTGAGAGCACTGAGACCATCAATGAGATTGTTACCAATTTCACTTTACTTCATAATTTGTTATCTAAATCTCCATCTATCTCTTTTTTTTCTAGTCTGCCTTTGTAGAACTATTTTTTCCACTAGTGTTTTCCATCTATTTCTTCCCATAGCCTCCATATCAAGCTTCATTACCTATCTTATCTCCCTTGTGATTCTTCAAAATTTCCCTCTCCAATGGAATCTCTCTCCAGACTATAAATAGGCATTGCACTCATTCATTCACCTTGTTTCCACTGCTTTCTGTAACTGTCACTTGATAAAAACTAGTGTCCCAAGAGGCCTCCAATGACCTCCTAGTCATCAACCTTAATAGGCTTTTCTTGTAGCATTGGAGAATCTGCACAACTTCTTTGTTTCAAAAAATCTCATCTCCATTGCATTTGTTATCATTGAACTCTTGATGGTTCTCCAAACTTTTTATTTGCTCAGTATTATTCTATCACCCCAATTCTGACTCTAACCCCCTTCTCTTCTCTTTCTCTAATCTCTCCCTTATATATACAACCCAAGTTCATAGCTTCAATTTCCATCTTAGTGTACATTACTGTGATAACTATATCATCAGCCCTGTTAGGCCTGACCTCTAGATGAATTTTTAGTCTCAAATTCCTAACTTCCAAGTGCAGCTCTCTCCAGTCTACCTTCTCTCCTCCATCTATAATACCATTTTAAGGATTCACTTTGAAGGTGCCATGTGCACTGGTTTGAGTGCAAGAATTCTATGGATTCAAATACTGCTCTGCCCTTCAGGTTGTGTGATCTTAAACATGTTACATAAACCTGATATTTTCCAATCTGTAAAATGAGAATAACAATTCTACCTACCAGAGGGTAGAATACATTAATACACAGTATATAATACATGCAAATTGCTTGACACAGTGAAAGATCATGCTCTAAGTATTCAGTAACATTAGATACTAAGATTTTAATTATCACACTTAACATGTAAGTACAATTAATAAAAGTAAAAATGGATTGACGCAATTCCTGAATTAAAGTGATTCTCAATAAATGTTAAGCAAGATTTATTATTTTGGCAAAACATACCAATCGGTATATCAAACATGGAGGCAGCTATGTTAAAATGGACAGAATACGGAGCTTACAGTCAAGAGAACTGGATGTAAAAACTAGCCGAAATGTAAAGCAACGTGAACAAAGTCACTACATTCTGTGTAAAATAAAAAGCTTTGAAAAACTGAACTCTAAGGATTCCATCATTCAATGGCTCCATAAGTAGGTAATTCAATGCATCCAAATATTGACTCCTTATCAATTCCCCCTTCAGATTTTTCCCTACTGTGCTTTCTCTTTCTAGTAAATAAACAACCATCTTCCTAGACACCTAAGCTAGACATTAACAAACTTCCCCATGTCTTCTCCCCCATGTCAGAATATGACATCAACATTTAACCAAGTGCTAAAGGAAAGAACTATGATTCACTTGCAATACCTTTTCTTTAAAACCAGGCACTGGCAAACTTAAAACCTAATAGCAACTCTGAGCTTACTGATCTACTGCTCAAAATGCTGAGTGTTTACCATGATCTACAGAATAAATTCCAAATTCCACTGCCCAGCTTTCAAGGTATTCTACCACCTGATCTCAATTTACCCTTTTGCTGTTATTTCCTACAACTTCCCTTCAGGCATACTCTACCCAGCTGAACTGAAATCATCAGTGCTCTCGGCACATTCGTGATCTTTTCTGTCTTGCACATGTTCACATAATCTACGCCGCCCAAATGCCCTTTCTGATGTTTGGATGTCTAAATCACACTTCAGTGGACACTGCAGGCCGCCTACTCATAATCCATTCTCCAGGAGCACATGGATTTTCAGTGCAGTATGTCCAAAACTCTCCCCACGCAAATGAATACTCAGGGAAAATCAAACCTCATTTCCAACTCCAAGGATGAGCCTTGGTTCACTTATGCCAATATGCACATCCCCTCATCCAGGCCACAGGTGAAGAGTAAACATGTATCCTAGGAACTCCAATCAAGGCAGATCTTAGAGTGCTTCCTTGAAGTACTAGGGCAGTATTTCTTCTTCTAGAGATTGTTACGCACAGTTGTGAGTCTCAGAATTCACTCTCGCCATGCTCCTACCAGTCAAGGAAAGGAGCAGAGCTGATAACCCACCTCAGAGAGAAAGAAAGCAGAAGCTGTGAATGAACTGTACTTGAACAACAAATTCCCTGTGTTAAGATACTTTGTATTTGAATTTGATCATGAAGTATGTGTATATATATCAATTTAAAGTGTTTTTGCCTACAACTAATCAATCTATAGATGAACATAATCTCTCCTTTAAAATCCCATCGCTTTTTATATGCACTTTAATGGCATTTACATTCAATCTATTTAATGCATTAAGGTATAGTATATTTGTCATAACTACCTTCCTTAGAACACAAGCCAATCTGTGCCAGATCCATGTCTAATTCATCTCGGTATTTTTCACAATGCCTTACACATTGCAAAAATAGGATAAATAACTGTTTAATACTGAAAAGCTGAACAAACGGAAAAAAATCAATTTATGTAATTATCTCCTAGGAGCAATTGTTTTAATAAAATATAAAATGATTATCTAAGTATTCTCTCCAATTGTATTCTTTGCACCATGACTCTTCTTAACCACACGAAATATCCTGAAACTCTATTAATGTATTCTAGATTATTAAAATTGAAAAGCATTAAGAGAAAAGTATATACTAAATATTAAATTCCTATTAATCTCTTTTGTAGCTTGAATATATGTATTCCCATTTAAATGACTGATTTAAATGTTAAGCTGTAAGAAAAAAATTCCAAATGGTAGATTTTATAAATCCTATAGAATCGTGTTAAAATTAAACATTTTCTAACAATTAGATATTGAACATATTGCATCTAAATAAGCAATTCCTAAATTGAACATTATAAATATACCTTTTTGCAGAAACCCTGTATCATGTTTTTTAATAATTCTAAAATATAGTAGTAAGAATATATTAAAACGCTACCTGGACAATTTTACCCCTTTTGGCTTTTATTATTCCATTTCTTTTTTTCACTATCATTTCATTTTGCATAAGTAACAACTTTCTTAGATACATTTGTAAGTGTCCCAGGCACGGTTTTCATTATTCAGCGATAGGAGGACTTTAGTTCTAATTGCTTTGACAGCTTTGCTTTAAATCTTTCATATTCTCATTCATGCTAATCAACCAAGCAAGTCTTTGTCAACCCAGAGCATGGTTGTGGAACCTTTTATTGAATCAAATGCTTTATTTTTATGAGGGAGAGAAAAAAAATAATCCATTCAATAAGACTTTAATGATGGTACTTTAAATAAACCCCAACAACAAAACAATAATGCTAAAATGATGAGAAATATTGTATATATATGTGTATATATATATATTTGTTCACTGAATAATTATGTAGATCCTTAAATAGACAAGTTATTAAAGCCATATGTATAAACACTAAACCTACACGCTACGTCACATGTGTTTTCTATAAAGGTATTTAGATTGAGTAAAACATGGCTTACTTAGTAAGATATCGGTCTTTCTTTTTAATAATTACAATGTCCTATACATAAAAAGATCATGGTGGTCAGAACTGGTTTTTTGTTTTGTTTTTTTTTTATTTTATTTATTTATTTATTTATTTATGGCTGTATTGGGTCTTCGTTTCTGTGCGAGGGCTTTCTCTAGTTGCAGCAAGCGGGGGCCACTCTTCATCGCGGTGCGCGGGCCTCTCACTATCGCGGCCTCTCTTGTTGCGGAGCACAGGCTCCAGACGCGCAGGCTCAGTAGCTGTGGCTCACGGGCCCAGTTGCTCCGCGGCATGTGGGATCTTCCCAGACCAGGGCTCGAACCCGTGTCCCCTGCATTGGCAGGCAGATTCTCAGCCGCTGCGCCACCAGGGAAGCCCAGAACTGGTTTTAACAACATACTGATGATTATATTCAGGACACTGACAGGGGTGATGAAGATGCATGAGGTACAAGTACAAATAAATGTTTTTATGTTCAGAACACTTCACAAGCTAGTAATGATCTTTTTTTGAAAAAGGTGAGTTTCTACACATACATAACTGGTAACAAATCATGCATCTCTTTCATTTAAAGTGGCAAGAGGCAGGATTGAAAACTTGTCCCCACCAATGACCAGGCAATAACTTATTAGAAATGTGTGAAACCCCCCATTTTCCCCACATTTGCGATTGACATTACTATGGGAAACCTATTCAAAAAGAACAGAAAAACAAATTTAAAACACAGACTAATTAATACTGATTTTTATTCCTCTGAAAAATTGAACATGGCTCAGAAAGTCAGCATAAACACTGATGATTTCAGACTTTCTTATGATATTATACTATCTATAAAGTTTCTAATTATTTTACACTGAAAAACGTAAGATGTGGGTGGGACAGGGAGGGTGGGAGGGAGGGAGACGCAAGAGGGAAGAGATATGGGGATATATGTATATGTATAACTGATTCACTTTGTTACAAAGCAGAAACTAACACACCACTGTAAAGCAATTATACTCCAATAAAAATGTTAAAAATAAAATAAAAGAAAAGAAAAGAAAAAAGAAAAAAATTTTTTAATTTAAAAATTTTTTAAATTTTAAAATTTTAAAAAGTTAAAAAACCATAAGGTGTTTGATTTTAAGAATAATAAAGACAACTTGAATCTGAAAAATATTTTTCCCCTTTATTGCATGTTTCTATTTTTCCTGTGTCACTAAATATTTTAAGCAAAGTTCTAAATAAGTTCAAGATCAACAGGTTTGTAATAATAAAATTTTCAGCTAAGAACAAGCGTAGTTCTGATTTTAAAAAATTATCTAAAATTTCATGGTTTGATCACTATGAACACTTTTCTCTAAAACTGTCGTACAGAGGACAAAGTTATTCATAAGTTTATTTCTAAAATCAGTTACTTCCTTCTCCCAAAGGTGAACACATTTTTTTTAAGAATCATTCATTGTTTGCCTTGAAATCTACTCGTCCAGCTACTCTAACTTATTTCCCAGTTGATGCTGGGTTAATAGCACTACCTCCAATATGTACTGGAGTCAACTATATTCTTTAATTAGCAATGAAAAAGAAGTAGACAATTTCCCAATGTCAGACTTCCACTATTTTTGAAAGGGCTACCAAAAGGCTTCTCCTCACTAGAACGAAATATGCAAATGTTTATGAAGAAAACTATAGCTAGGTTCCACGTCTATACAGTGAAGAGTTTAAGAGCATGGATCCTGGGCCCTACCTCATAGATTGGCTCCTGCTCTACTATGTTCTGTGTGAACTTGGGTTATTTACTTAACATCTCTAAGCCTCAAAATCCTCATCTGTAAAACAAGCAAATTACCACCAGTCCATCAGGTTACTGTGGGGACTAAATGAGGTAATATATGTAACATACATACCAGTGGCTGGTAAATCCTAAAAATGATATCAGTATTGGCTATTACCTGCTATTATAAATATTACTGGATTTCTGGACCTCCCTGGTGGCACGGTGGTTAAGAATCTGCCTGCCAATGCAGGGGACATGGGTTCGAGCCCTGGTCTCGGAAGATTCCACATGCCGCGGAGCAACTAAGCCCATGCACCACAGCTACTGAGCCTGTGCTCTAGAGCCCGCGAGCCACAACTACTGAGCCTACATGCCACAGCTACTGAAGCCTGCGCGCCTAGAGCCCGTGCTCCCCAACGAGAGAAGCCACCGCAGTGTGAAGCCCGTGCACCGCAACGAAGAATAGCCCCTGCTCGCCGCAACTAGAGAAAAGCCCACACGCAGCAATGAAGACCCAATGCAGCCAAACATAAATAAATAAATTTTAAAAAATATTACTGGATTTCTGAAGTAGGTGCCACAAGAAACAAAGTTTTTCCAAAATCAAAATACCTTTTACATTCTAAAATATATTTTACTACTCACATCTTTTATTAAGGATGTGACCTACTTGTAAAACAAAGCATCCAGAAAAATGACTCCAGAAATCGAAATACAGTATTCCTACACCCTATGGAAAGCAGATGTACAGATGAGTTCGGGTTAGAGGTTCAGCTTGATAGCACAAGGGAAGGTGATAGAGGAAAGAATAGTTTAGCTAAAGCCAGAAGCATGAATTAACAGTGAGATCACAGGAAATCAAAATAACTGTCCAGTGAGGCTCAAATGAGATAGAGTTTGGGAAAGCAGTTTACAGACTAAAACTTCTCCTGAGGAACGCTGTGGTTGTGCTTGCTACTGCAGGCAGATAGATCCCTTCCTCTGATTCTCTCTGATCAAAATGTCCTTTGCTCCAATGTCAGGAGCAAATCTGTACCAACCTTGCACTATAAAATCTACATTTTCTATAGAATATGCATTCCTTTGTGCACTTTTTTTTACTACATTGTCGACCCAAGTATACTAACAATGCAAAAGATTTTTACATAATTATTATTTTTTTCTGATTGAATATTTTCAAGAGACTAGTACTGAGTTTTTCAAAGTAAATCCATGGACACTCTAGGCAATCTACAAACTACTAGAACTTACAAGCACTATTTTTTTTTGTTTATGCAAATATGCTTATTTAGGGGGGAAAAAGGAGCTATTTAGTTTCCTCAACTCCCAAAAGGTGCCTGTAACTTAAAAAGTTAAGTTACTAAAATTCACTCTTGAAACAATCTTCTAGTAAGTTATCTTGCTCAAAATTACTCACATTCTAACCTACATATCATAAGTTCACAATCACATGCAGTACTATTTTTCTTTTAATGAAGTCACATTAGTATACCCAATGGCATGGTCTTTCTGTTTTTCTATATAAATGTGAAAATTACTTTAAGTATTTATGTGTATTTATGTATTCATTTCATTTTCAAACCTGAAATAATTTTGTCATGGAGTTTTTTTAGGACTTTAAGCCTCTTGCTTCCAGCACACTGATTTCGTCAAATACTAGTGGTTTTGAGGCATATATTTAATAAAGTTATTTTTTCAGAATAATTTATATTAGCCTCTTAGGTGCTTGATCATTGCCAACATTACTTGTACATCTATGGGTACTAGGTGCATATTTTAATAACCCAGAAATAACCTCTGGTTTGTAAAAGAATTTTTATAACGCAATACTTTATTTGATATAATAAGCAGCTACATAGATGAGATGAAATAAGTTATTCCATCACACACAAGCTATGCAGTCACTGACAAATTGTCTGATTTTTCTATGCCTCAATTTTTACAGCCAAAAATGGAAATTAAAAACAACCTATCTCATTGATTTGTCTTAAGAATAAAATGAGAGCATGAAGTTGAGCACTTAGCACAGTGTCTTGCACATAAAAGATACTCAATAACTGTTAAGTTTATGTTTGTAAACAAAGTTCTGAAAGTAAATTAAATAGTAAATAAATAAATCAATAAACCAGTAAATAAATAAACAAACCAAAATACAAGTAGTAGCCTGAAGACAATCAAAAGAAACACTATGGTTTAACTTCGTAAATTATTAAGATCATGAAAATGAATGGTTAATCCTATATTAAAAATACTTTTTTAAGGATATCATAGTGTCTTAAAAGGGAAGTTATCTGTGTGTTTTTTTCAGAGATTAATAGCAGCATTGATGCTGATTCAGCAAAAGTCAGAGACAGGCCAAAGCAGTGCCACATCTTCAAGTTAAGGAAAACTGATCATCTTCTAGTGTAATATTTTCAAAAGCATGCTGTTCTAATAGATATATCATCATTTGGATAAATAATCATCAACTATTAAGTATTTTATGAACATTCTCTGGTCACATCAAAATTGGCTAATATAAAGGTACACTGATTTATCTTAGCCAACGTCAATAACAGTTGAAAGTTAACAGAATTATCAATAGTATATTAATCTTCCAATCCCCACTTGTCTTTTATTATTTAACTCACAGCTCTTTTGTGCTCTATTCCTTGAACCAAGTAAAAGCTGGAGGACCAAACTTACAACACGATGGTAACTGTTCTTCCAGACAAAATCAGAAGTAATAAGTACTGTAGGACAGATGATTTTAGGAGGAAAAAGATGATGTAAAGACCATATTCTTTTCATTTGTTAAATTTAAACATGAGAAAAAGCATAATGTGAAGAACCTGCCAGTATATATCTTTTACTCTATTTTTTTTTCTATTGGATAGTTGATCATACTACTGTTGGGTTGGTGCCTTTCTTATATATTCTGGGTACTTAACCACTTATATTCCTTGCAAATATTTTCTTCTTGTCTGTGATTTGTCTGTTAACTTATGGTGCCCTTTGATATTCAGATATTCTTAACTTTCATTAAAAATATCAATATTTTCCTCCAAAATTGTCAATTACTTCTTTTAGATTTTTATTTTAAGGGCCTTGTTCAAGTCATCCTTCTCACTCAAATACTAAGTAGAAAAATAAATAATAAAAATACTGTTCTATACTTCTCTAAGTTTCTCCAAGCTCTGTGCGTTTCTAAAAACATTTTGCAATTTCTAGAAAATATAAACGTAAGAAATTCTGAGGCCTAAAATATTTTTATTTCTATATTTAATTAAAATGTATAAAATAAAAATATAAGCCAAAAATTTCAACAAATTCATACACTACCAGGAAAGTGGTGATACAAAAGTGACATGGATAGAAAAAAAATTATTCATTCCAGGAAGAATATTTAAAGTTCAGTAGTTAAAAAATAAAGAAATCCATTCACACAAATAAAAAATTAGTGAATGAATACCTGCTATACATATCTATATAATATGTATTACATTTATTATATATATTAATACCTGTTGTGTGTGTTTGTGTTTGTTTACCTACTTGCCAGAAAATAAGAATACAACAATGGGAATAAATGAACATGATCTCTGTTCTCATGGAGCAGTCTAAGAAAAATATTATCTAAATAATATCACAAAGAATTGAAAATAACAGCTACCTTAAGTGCTATAAAAGAAAGGTACCTCATGCCATGTGAGATTAAAATAGTATAAAGAAAAGATGTTCGAATTGAGAGATGAAGCTTGGGAAGAAACTGGCTAAAGAAAGCATGAATGAGAGCATTCCAGGCAGTATGAGGAACACACACAAATGCCACAGTTACTTCTTACATCCTCTCTTCGTCCTAGTCCACTGAGCTAAGTAAGCAAAAGAACCACCATCATACAGGAATCTGGCTTAGTCTCCTAGGTACTCAGAAGTAAGCCTTGTTCATTTTTCATACATCCAACATCAACACTAGTGTCTGGCACAGAGTGGATGCTCAATAAATATTGAGTGATTGGAAGTAAATTTTCTCAATTCCTGCTACTGCAACATATGTGTTCTTTCATTCTGAAAAACTGGACAATAAATACCACAGAGCTTATACCCCAAAATTAGGGCTTTGCAGAAACACTCAAAAATCTATGTATTTATAACACAAAGTTCTAAACAAAACCAAAACAATTTTTATAAAAACGCTGTATGCCTAAAAAGACATGTAAAACCTTTAATTAAAAAAAAGAAATAATACAGGAAATACATAAACTTTTTCCTGTTTTATACAAAAGGTGAAAGTAGTTAGGTGAAAAGGGTATTCCTCTATTGTATTTTGCATTTGCCTGTATTAGTATACTTTGCGTGCAGCTATAATTACCTGGTAAAGCTAAATATTATGCTGGGGAGAAATCACACATGAACCAGCTTCCACATTTTACTAACGTAATTCCCCTATTTACCAATCCTGTAGGAGCTAATTCACATTACAGAAAAATGCATTATAGCAGAACAGACTGTACTTAATTGTCTGGTGCCAACTAGGTATTGCTCGCAATGCAGAGTGTAGCAAAGGAAACTCCCTAGGCGGGTTAGAGCTGTCATGGAGGGTTTCATGGAAACCGGCCTGTAATGACAGCTGAGACGTGCATAAACAGAAAGGATTAAATGCATATGCTGCGAATGTGAGAGTGTTCTAAGTTACGTGACCTTAACAAAGTGGAAGATCTATGTTTGGATTAGTAAAGTGTGGCGAGTTTACAGAGGGCCTCAAAAGCCAGGCAGACAAGTTCACATTCATTGAATAATAAAATAGAAATAAAATGTAGTTTTGGAAGGAGAAAGTGCTATGAGAAAACAACCATTTGAAGGCTGTAAGAAAAATATTTATTGCTCTATGCTATATAAAGTACAAGATTATCAATAAAACATGACAGCCCACTTGTCAGACCTGTTTGAGTATATACTGAATCACCTTTGCATAAGCTGAATACAAATACAAATCTTTTAATGTGCTAAACTGAATGCGTGCATGGCCAACACTGTCTAAATGAAGTTGACCTGCAATGGGCAAGCATACTTTCATAATTCAATTTTACATATGAGTCGTCCTTAAACTAATAAGCATAGTCACTTGGCATATTAACCATTGCCATGAATTATTTTTTGATTGCTCATGGGGGAAATGACATTTAATTGACATGATTGAAGAACACACATTTCTACTCTGCAGATTTACTTATCATACAGTCATCTATTATCCTTATGGCTCTTCCACTAGAATTAAAACACTTAGAAGATTTAGCCTGTCATTCACTTTTTGAAGTTATTCAGTTGCCTAGTATTGTCTCTTGTAAAAAGTGCATGCTTAATAAATGATTACAAAACGTATAAGGAACAGATGAATGACGACCTATGCCTACAAATACGAATAAATGACCAACGCTAAAGTATATCTGGCCAAAGGAAAAAACTGTATACACAAACTTACCATGTAAACTAGAAAGGGCTTGTTAGCATATTATCCCTCACCCTCTGTGATGGTTAAATGGTATGTGAAATTTTGGCTTAGCTATGGTGCCCAACTGTTTGGTCAGACACTAATCTAGATGTTACTGTGAAAAGTATTTTGTAAACATGATTAATGTCTATAATCTTCTGACATTAAGTAAAGCAGATCACCTTCAATAACGTGGGTGGGGGCTTCCCTGGTGGCGCAGTGGTTGAGAATCTGCCTGCCAATGCAGGGGACACAGGTTCGTGCCCTGGTCTGGGAGGATCCCACATGCCGCGGAGCAACTAGCTCCGTGAGCCACAATTACTGAGCCTGTGCGTCTGGAGCCTGTGCTCCGCAACAAGAGAGGCCGAGATAGTGAGAGGCCCACGCACCGCGATGAAGAGTGGCCCCCACTCGCCACAACTAAAGAAAGCCCTCGCACAGAAACGAAGACTCAACACAGCCAAAAATAAATAAATAAATAAATAATAAAATTAAAAAAAAAAATAAAATAAAATAACGTGGGTGGGTCTCACTGAATCAGTTGAAGGCCTAAAAGCAAAAACTGAAATTTCCTGGAGATGAAGGAATTCTGCCCCAAACTGTAACACAGAAATCCTGCCTGAGTTTCCAGCCTGCTGGTTTGCCCTACAGATTTCAGATTTGCCAGCCACCACAATCACACAAACTAATTCCTTAAAACGAATCTTCTTGTAGACAGGTGATACGGATATATACACAATTGGTTCTGTTTTTCTGAAGAGCACTAACTGAGTCACGTGTTCCCCTCAAAAAAAAAAAAAAAGGACTAAAAAACACCTGCATTATTAGGAAAAAATTTTATAAGACAAATCCCATTATAAGAAACCACATTACTATATACATGTGTATGTTTGTACATATACATATTTAACAAAGATTGATCCAAGTTTTGACTTAATGTCAAACAATGTCAAAAAAAATTTTAATTCAGTGATATTGGTACAGGCACTTAAACCGGTTTTGGTCGGGGGTGTAAACTGCATTACTTTATTATGCTGAAGAAGAAAAGAAGAATGTAATCACAGCAGGCCCTCATCTTTTCATGACCACAGTCTAAACCAGAGGCAATCATCACTTTTGGTCCCTAAGGAGTCCAAGGTTTGACTGAGAGCTGAGGAGTCCTAGGGCTATGCTTACACAACACAAATGATTCACATGATTCCTAAAATTCACCTCTTTCTCCTAACAGTTACATTATAAAACACCTAAACTGTGAGCACACATCATATGTACTCTTGAGAGTTTTAAGGCAACTTTTCTTTTAGATGGATTAAACCATAGTTTGGGTTTTTTTTGTTTATTTTTTATTTTTATTTTTTCATATTAGTCATCCATTTTATACACATCCGTGTATACATGTCAATCCCAATCGCCCAATTCATCACACCACCACCACCACCCCCCGCCACTTTCCCCCCTTGGTGTCCATACGTTTGTCCTCTACATCTGTGTCTCAATTTCTGCTCTGCAAACTGGTTCATCGGTACCATTTTCTAGGTTCCACATATATGCGTTAATATACGATATTTGTTTTTCTCTTTCTGACTTACTTCACTCTGTATGACAGTCTCTAGATCCATCCACGTCTCTACAACTGACCCAAGTTCGTTCCTTTTTATGGCTGAGTAATATTCCATTGTATATATCTACCACATCTTCTTTATCCATTCGTCTGTCGCTGGGCATTTAGGTTGCTTCCATGACCTGGCCATTGTAAATAGTGCTGCAATGAACATTGGGGTGCATGTGTCTTTTTGAATTATGGTTTTCTCTGGGTATATGCCCAGTAGTGGGACTGCTGGGTCATATGGTAATTCTATTTTTAGTCCTTTAAGGAACTTCCATACTGCTCTCCAGAGTGGCTGTGTCAATGTACATTCCCACCAACAGTGCAAGAGGGTTCTATTTTCTCCACACCCTCTCCAGCATTTGTTGTTTGTAGATTTTCTGATGATGCCCATTCTAACTGGTGTGAGGTGATATACCTCATTGTAGTTTTGATTTGCATTTCTCTAATAATTAGTGATATTGAGCAGATTTCGTGTGCCTCTTGGCCATCTGTATGTCTTCTTTGGAGAAATGTCTATTTAGGTCTTCTGCCCAGTTTTGGATTGGGTTGTTTGTTTTTTTAATATTGAGCTGCATGAGCTGTTTATATATTTTGGAGATTAATCCTTTGTCCAGTGATTCATTTGCAAATATTTTCTCCCATTCTGAGGGTTGTCTTTTCGTCTTGTTTATGGTTTCCTTTGCTGTGCAAACGCTTTGAAGTTTCATTGGGTCCCATTTGTTTATTTTTGTTTTTATTTCCATTACTATAGGAGGTGGATCAAAAAATATCTTGCTGTGATTTATGTCAAAGAGTGTTCTTCCTATGTTTTCCTCTAAGAGTTTTATAGTGCCCGGTCTTACATTTAGGTCTCTAATCCTTTTTAGTTTATTTTTGTGTATGGTGTTAGGGAGTGTTCTAATTTCATTCTTTTACATGTAGCTGTACAGTTTTCCCAGCACCACTTCCTGAAGAGACTGTCTTTTCTCCATTGTATATCCTTGCCTCCTTTGTCATAGATTAGTTGACCATAGGTGCGTGGGTTTATCTCTGGGCTTTCTATCCTGTTCCATTGATCTATATTTCTGTTTTTGTGCCAGTACCATACTGTCTTCATTACTGTAGCTTTGTAGTGTAGTCTGAAGTCAGGCAGTCTGATTCCTCCAGCTCCATTTTTTTCCCTCAAGACTGCTTTGGCTATTCAGGGTCTTTTGTGTCTCCATACAAATTTTAAGATTTCTTGTTCTAGTTCTGTAAAAAATGCCATTGGTAATTTGATAGGGATTGCATTGAATCTGTAGATTGCTTTGGGTAGTATGGTCATTTTCACAATATTGATTCTTCCAATTCAAGAACATGGTATATCTCACCATCTGTCGGTATCATGTTCAATTTCTTTCATCAGTGTCTTATACTTTTCTGCATACAGGTCTTTTGTCTCCCTAGGTAGGTTTATTCCTGGGTATTTTATTCTTTTTGTTGCAATGGTAAATGGGAGCATTTCCTTAATTTCTCTTTCAGATTTTTCATCATTAGTGTATAGGAATGCAAGAGATTTCTGTGCATTAATTTTGTATCCTGCAACTTTACCAAATTCATTAATTAGCTCTTGTAGTTTTCTGGTGGCATTTTTAGGATTCTCTATGTACAGTATCATGTCGTCTGCAAACAGTGACAGTTTTACTTCTTCTTTTCAAATTTGTATTCCTTTTATTTCTTTTTCTCTGATTGCCATGCCTAGGACTTCCAAAACTATGTTGAATAATAGTGGTGAGAGTGGACATCCTTGTCTTGTTCCTGATCTTAGAGGAAATGCTTTCAGTTTTTCACCATTGAGAATGATGTTTGCTGTGGGTTTGTCATATATGGCCTTTATTATGTTGAGGTAGGTTCCCTCTATGCCCACTTTCTGGAGAGTTTTTATCATAAATGGGTGTTGAATTTTGTCAAAAGCTTTTTCTGCATCTATTGAGAAGATCATATGGTTTTTATTCTTCAATTTGTTAACATAGTGTATCACATTGATTGATTTGTGTATATTGAAGAATCCTTGCATCTCTGGGAGAAATCCCACTTGATCATGGTGTATGATCCTTTTAGTGTGTTGTTGGATTCTGTTTGCTAGTATTTTGTTGAGGATTTTTGCATCTATATTCATCAGTGATATTGGTCTGTAATTTCTGTTTTTGTAGTATCTTTGTCTGGTCTTGGTATCAGGGTGATGGTGGCCTCATAGAATGAGTCTGGGAGTGTTCCTTCCTCAGCAATTTTTTGGAAGAGTTTGAGAAGGATGGGTGTTAGCTCTTCTCTAAATGTTTGATAGAATTCACCTGTGAAGTCATCTGGTCCTGGACTTTTGTTTGTTGGAAGATTTTTAATCACAGTTTCAATTTCATTACTTGTGATTGGTCTGTTCATATTTTCTATTTCTTCCTGGTTCAGTCTTGGAAGGTTATACCTTTCTAAGAATGTGTCCATTTCTTCCAGGTTGTCCATTTTATTGGCATGGAGTTGCTTGTAGTAGTCTCTTAAGATGCTTTGTATTTCTGCGGTGTCTGTTGTAACTTCTCCTTTTTCATTTCTAACTTTACTGATTTGAGTCCTCTCCCTCTTTTTCTTGATGAGTCTGGCTAATGGCTTATCAATTTTGTTTATCTTCTCAAAGAACCAGCTTTTAGTTTTATTGATCTTTGCTACTGTTTTCTTTGTTTCTTTTTATTTCTGCTCTGATCTTTATGATTTCTTTCCTTCTGCTAACTTTGGGTTTTGTTTGTTTTTCTTTCTCTAGTTACTTTAGGTGTAAGATTAGATTGTGTATTTGAGATTTTTCTTGTTTCTTGAGGTCAGCTTGTATAGCTATAAACTTCCCTCTTAGAACTGCTTTTGCTGCATCCCATAGGTTTTGGATCGTTTTGTTTTCATTGTCATTTGTCTCTAGGTATTTTTTCATTTCCTCTTTGATTTCTTCAGTGATCTCCTGGTTATTTAGTAACATATTGTTTAGCCTCCATGTGTTTGTGTTTCTTACATTTTTTTCCCTGTAATTGATTTCTAATCTCATAGCACTGTAGTCAGAAAAGATACTTGATATGATTTCAATTTTCTTAAATGTACTGAGGCTTGATTTGTGACCCAAGGTGTGATCTATCCTGGAGAATGTTCCGTGCGCACTTGAGAAGAAAGTGGAATCTGCTGTTTTTGGATGGAATGGCCTATAAATATCAATTACATCTATCTGGTCTATTGTGTCATTTAAAGCTTGTGTTTCCTTATTAATTTTCTGTTTGGATGATCTGTCCATTGGTGTACGTGAGATGTTAAAGTCCCCCACTATGATTGTGCTACTGCTGATTTCCGCCTTCATGGTTGTTAGCATTTACCTTATGTATTGAGGTGCTCCTATGTTGGGTGCATATATAATTGTTATATCTTCTTCTTGGATTGATCTCTTGATCATTATGTAGTGTCCTTCTTTATCTCTTGTAATAGTCTTTATTTTAAAGTCTATTTTATCTGATATGAGTAGTGCTACTCCAGCTTTCTTTTGATTTCCATTTGCATGGAATATCTTTTTCCATCCCCTCACTTTCAATCTGTATGTGTCCCTAGGTCTGAAGTGGGTCTCTTGTAGACAGCATATAGATGGGTCTTGTTTTTGTATCCATTCAGCAAGCCTGTGTCTTTGGGTTGGAGCATTTAATACATTCACGTTTAAGGTAATTATTGATATGTATGTTCCTATGACCATTTTCTTAATTGTTTTGGGTTTTTGTCGGTCCTTTTCTTTTCTTATGTTTCCCACTTAGAGAAGTTCTTTTAGCGTTTGTTGTAGAGCTGGTTTGGTGGTGCTGAATTCCCTTAGCTTTTGCTTGTCTGTAAAGCTTTTGATTTCTCCATCAAATCTGAATGAGATCCTTGCTGGGTAGAGTAATCTTGGTTGTAGTTTCTTCCCTTTCATGTCTTTAAGTATATCATGCCACTCCCTTCTGGCTTGTACAGTTTCTGCTGAGAAATCAGCTGTTAACCTTATAGGAGTTCCCTTGTATGTTGTCATTTTTCCCTTGCAGCTTTCAATAATTTTTCTTTGTCTTTAATTTTTGCCACTTTGATTACTATGTGTCTCTGTGTGTTTCTCCTTGGGTTTATCCTGTATGGGACCCTCTGCACCTCCTGGATTTGGGTGGCTATTTCCTTTCCCATGTTAGGGAAGTTTTTGACTATAATCTCTTCAAATATTTTCTCAGGTCCTTTCTCTCTCCTCCTTCTGGGACCCCTATAATGTGAATGTTGTTGCATTTAATGTTGTCCCAGAGGTCTCTTAGGCTGTCTTCATTTCTTTTCATTCTTTTTTCTTTATTCTGTTCTGCAGCAGTGAATTCCACCATTCTGTCTTCCACGTCACTTATCCATTCTTCTGCCTCATTTATTCTGCTATTGACTCCTTCTAGTGTAGTTTTCATTTCAGTTACTGTATTGTTCATCTCTGTTTGTTTGTTCCTTAATTCTTCTAGATCTTTGTTAAACATTTCTTGCATCTTCTCGATCTTTGCCTCCATTCTTTTTCCGAGGTCCTGGATCACCTTCACTATCATTATTATGAATTCTTTTTCTGGAAGATGGCCTATCTCCATTTCATTTAGTTGTTTTTCTGGGGTTTTATCTTGTTCCTTCATCTGGTACATAGCCCTATGCCTTTTCATCTTGTCTATCTTTCTGTGAATGTGGTTTTTGTTCCACAGGCTCCAGGATTGTAGTTCTTCTTGCTTCTGCTGTCTGCCCTCTGGTTGGAATCCTGGTTCTTCATTTAATAGATTTCTATATTGGTCAAGTTACTTAACTTCTCTGTGCTTCAATTTCTTCACCTGGTCCGATATGCTGAAGAAGAGCAGGATCTGGCACTCTTGTCCATAAGCACTTTTTAGCGAGCTCTGAAGGTAAATAGTAAGAGTGAGTAGGCAAATAGCTGCAACCAAACCACAGTTTTTATAGGAGTCTTTCATCTCTAGTATTATTAGAAAATGACTAGCAATTGGGAGATTGGGATTGACATATATACACTAATATGTATAAAATGGTTAACTTATAAGAATCTGCTGTATAAAAAAATAAATAAAATAAAATTCAAAAATTCAAAAAAAAAAGAAAATGACTAGCAATTTTTAATCTCTAAAATTAATGATGATATTATTTGGCATAATTCTAAATACTTAGTAAAAAAATTATCAGTTTTCCAAACTATGAGCTTATTTAAGATGGTTATAGAAAACTTTTGCTTTATTCATATTTTAGCACTTTTTAAAATTCTTTCTTTTACATCTAAGTTATTCTGACTCCATATTTTTCTCTGAGTTATATAACTAGCTTTCCCAAGGGGTAAAAATCACTAAAAACTATAGCTTTTCTTTTTATGCTTCATAATTGAAACATTCCTGCTGGCAATAGGTAAAAGAAAAAAATCAAAACAGGAAAGAGAAACAGCATGATGTACAGGATAGAGAGTAGTTATACTTCAAAAACGTGAAAAGCAGAATTATAAAGTGAAAATATCCCCCATGAAAAGGCCCCACAACCATTTTCTATGGTTCATGAACTTGAAATATAGAGAATTTCTGACCAAAAGGAAAATTGTGGTACCTAAACTATTCTTGCACTGTCCTGATAAGGGAAGATATAGACAGGTACACAATTTACCTACATCATGTAAAAGTGATCAGTAAGTCAATACCACACCAGTGACAGGATGACTTCCATGTAAACAAAAGAGCTTTTCTATGATGACATTGTCACTTATTGCCACACTGAACATTCAGAGCAATGACATGTGTGAGGGTGGAGTACCGCAAACAAGCACACTCACTTTTACGGCAGTCCAGGAAGTCACTAATGTGGCTGTAAGAAGACAGAGAAAAGTCTACCAAGTTCCATTCTCACCAAGTACCATGGATAATGTGGGCACTTTCAATTGGGAACTAGACTGTAAGCTTCAGGAGGACAGAAACCGTATGTTTCATTAATCAATATATACACAGGTACTAGTAATATTTGTTTTCTCAAAGAATTCTACCAGCCTCACATGGCCTAAGATTTGCAAACATTTCAAAATGTGTATCTGGGCTATAGGAACTGAGAGGAGATCCCACGTTCCAGAAGCCTTAGAAACTGAATATGGAGTGGATGTTCAGGTGCTTGTTTGAGGACATGACAAGCCAGACAGTCCTCTGGCCCCCAATCTCCACATCAGCCTATGCTACTACTTTCCTTAAACCTTGCTTTCCCCTAGCGCCCATGGTATGTATGCCATAGTTCCTCCATTCCTTTCACTTTTTTCAAGACTTGTGGCCATTTTAGGTTACTTGGTTCCAAGTTAAGAACACATTTTCAGTCCATGAAAAAGCCATGGAGGGCAGTATTCAAAGTGAGCCTAGATGTGATTAGCACTGGGAAGAGTTCACATAAGATGTACAGTATTCAAGTCACTCTTAAGCAGTATTCATTCATTTATCAATTACTGAGCATCTTCACATCACAGAGTTAGATGAGCTGCTTGAAAAAGAGAATACAGCACAAAACACCTGCCCTCATTAAGTTCACAATCCAGTGGGCATGAAGCACAAGCAAGCAGTGAATTATGATACTTTAAATGGAGATTTGATAATGATATATACACACGCTGTTACTGAAACTCAGAATAGCTTTCTTACATGGGGTTGAGGTAAGCACCCTAGAATTTTACATTTGAATTGAGCCTTGAAGGACCCACTGGAATAAGCTAAATGATGGAAGGTTAGTCATTCCAAGTGAATGATGCAGCATCAGCAATGTCAGGCTCTATGATTAGCAAAAACAAAAACAACAAAGTATTTTGCACAGTTTTGCAAGAGAGGATTTTGGCAAGAGTCTAGTACCCTGGATAGCTCCCTTGCCTCAAAGGTGACTGGAGAGACTGAGGTCTAGCAGATTGGAAGGGGGGCTGAAGGAGCTCCAGAACTTCAAATTCACCAATCTATCTTATATTCAAATTCAAACTCTTTGGGTTTTAAAATATATCATCCAATCATTTCCTGCATTAGACTTCTGGGGCTACGTTTTGTGTGTCATCATCCAATGAACCTGATGCTCCTCAGAAATATCCTGGGAGGCAATTCCTTCCTGCTCTTCACTAGATAGTTAATGCTATAGTGTCTTCATCCCTTCAGTGTTTTGAGCAGCACTTGGACCTGGCACCGTCACGATTTCCCCCTGGGATGCTTCATATTACACTCTCCCTCTGATCACCTTAGACCCTCCCACTGCAGGGCCCTTCATTTTTTCAAAAGGTTGACTGGTGTTGTTGAAGAAGATATCTCCCAATACCACCATATTTACATCTTGAGGTACACTGTAGGAACTATCCCTCAAAGTTAATTTTAACCATAATGTTGCTATAAGTTTATATGTTTGCTGTGTACAAATCTGTAACGATTTTTTGATGGCCCTGTTCAGAAATCCATACTTTATGTTTAAAATTACTGCTATAAGAGGTACATTCTAACTTTTAAGTAACTCACTTATTAGTGAATACGTTTAGTTTTCTTGGGTCTGTTTGCACATGAACATAGTATTAAAAATTGAAAACAAAGTCAAATAACTCTTCTTGAGCTATCTGCCCAGTAGGTAACATTCCTTTGAAAATTTAGGAATCCTGGTGTACAGACCCATTGGTTTTGTTATCAATAAGATATTTTGGAACTTTACCTGAAATAAGTTACTCTTAGTCTGCATTTCTAATACTGAACTTGAGTTTTATTTAGAGGTATGGTTTAGAGTATGTTTTTCCTTTTCTTAATCTTCTCATCTGATGTCTTTTCCCTTTCAAGCTTTTTCTGGATGTCCTAAAGAATACTGTGTGTTAGAAAAGAGTACTCACTAAACACATTTCATATATTCTGACTTAATGACTTAATGTTCTGGTAATCTGTATACCTATAAATAACAAAAAACAATCAAACAAACAAAAATACTTGAGGAAGAATTGCCTAGAATGTCAAAGCCTACATCTGCATTTATTTCTGTCATGTTTTTACATTTGTTTTGATTTTATCTGTAAACCTTACATCGGTTTACGATGTATCATTTGCTGCTACTGCCAAAACCAAACAAAAACCAAAAAAGCCAAACACACAACAATAACAACTCGCTAACAGAATCACAGTATTTAACTTTCCAGGAAAGAGTTCACTGCAGTGAACAGATACGTAAGAAATATGACATGCCAGTCTGAATTTGGTTGATGAGGAAGGTGTATCACTAAGACTCCCAGAAAAGTTGAATTAAGCTAGTACACCTGGCTTAAAAAACACGTCCTGAACAGAGGAATACCTCTAGGTTGCATTAACAAATGGGGAAAATCAGAGAAGGCATCACAGAGTCTGAAGCATGTTTCTTCAGCTGTTTGACATTCCAAACATATCATATTCAAATAAGGTTACACAAGAGAATGGAGAAGAGCCAGATCATCTTGAAATAAACAACTGACTTAGAATAAGATAAACAGGCAAACACTAAAGAATCAAACAAGACATGGAAGAATCTGTATTCCACTTACGTGGATTAAGCTGTTAAGGAACCATAGGAACCACAGGAGGTACACTCTTCTTGAAACAGACTGACTTATTCATAATAAGCATTTACAAAATGTTTGCTGTCAATGATGATGAATGAGGTAGCTCTACAGTGGGGCACAGCCAGATAAGGGAAGGTAACATGTAGCAAAATGAGGCAGTCTGGTGATGGTCAGAACCTGGAATTAGACTTGCCCTGTAGTCTGAAAAGCACTATACAACCCCAGCTGTAAGTCCTTCCAAAAAGTCCAACCAACCTGTGTATCTGGGGGTGGGGCAATATGCCAGAAGTGTGTGGCATTATGGAGGTCCAAGAGTGAGCCCTGGAAATGAAGCACACCTCTAAGAGCTGGAAATGAGAGCCACGGAAGTAACTACTAGGGGCAGCCGGCGGGGAATCTGCTGGCAGATGAAAGGGCTCAGGAAGTGAGGTGGTCTCAGAGGCGTGGTCCAAGTCCTTAAAGAAATAAAGAAGGCTCTGTCAAAAGAAAAGAAAGGCCTTGCTCAAATGCGGTGAGAAACGGTGATATCGAGTAAGTTATCAAGATGCAGGGGAAAACATTAGGTGAGAAATCAGTTTCGGTTACAAGAAAGAGGCATTACTATAAATACATTATAACATTAGGGCTGGACAGCAAGGGTGGCTTGATGTTAAGTCCCAAAGTGTTGGGCGAGAAGCCAGTCAATCTTCCCGCTACACAGAAGGGTTGGTCCTAAATCAGGGGCATGGCTAAGGTTCCAGGTAATGATTAAACGATTCCAGCAACAGGGAACAGATTCTGACAAAATCTACAAAATCGCTCACCTAAGAGACACACTCAGTGACACACCAATTTTTTTCCTTTGGATATTAGGCATCTACTTTTATTCATGTTACTGACTGATTTAAACACATTATGAAATACATAACTTTGTCCATTAACCTAGCAGAGGGCTTCAGAGTAACCACATTTAACTGTCCACGGACTTCTACAGAATGAGAATATTTAAATATTTCTAAATATGCCCTTTGCTTCAAACATTTGAACGTTGACTAAACCCACATTTAAATAAATAAGTTGAAGATTAAAAGCCAAAAGAAACTAAACTGATACGATCATGTAATTGTTTTTTTCTCATGGGAGACAGCTGAATTAATAGACCGCACCTAAGGTCAACGTTGCTTGAGCAAGGTTCTCAAAGCTCTGTGTGAACTCTTCCAGAAGGTAAGCTGCATATCTCCAAATATGAAGAATATCTAATATCTTAATATTCTCTGCATAAAGGCACTCATTCTTAAAATTATACTCGGTTACATCTTAAATCTCCACTAATAAGCTGGGAGATTCTGACCAGCTGGGGTAAAAGAATTGTGATTGAGTGGCACTGAGGGTAAAAAATATCAGTACTGAAAAGAGCAATAAGAAGACGGGAGCATCACCCTTACAAGTCCTCCATCACTTCTTCCAATCACCCAAGAAGCAACAACAGCACTGCTGAAGATAGTGGCAACACGGTGAGTAACGCACAGATATTGCTGGGCCCTGAGTCAAATCAGGAATAAGAAGAAAATACACTCCTTCACGTTTTCTGTCCACTGGTTTCATAATTTCTTCATCATTGTAAAAAAAAAAAAAAAATCAATGTTTGGTGTCAGTAGCTTTGGCAGAGCACAGAACAGAGTGTCGGTTTCCTCATCTCTAAAATACACACAAAACTTTATAATGTTACGAGAATTGCATGGCATAACATATATAAAGTGCTTAGCATGGAAGACATGTTCAGCACGTTACAGCCATTGCTGCTGCTGTTAATAAACATCTCATCATTTGCAAAAAATAAAGAAAAACAACGCCCGTGTTTACATATATTCTAGGACTCCCTTTATTTTAAAATATTTTTTAAAGTGTCAGTCTTTGGAAAAACATAAAATACCCTTAGAATGAAGGCAGACAGTTATTCAACCAATATTTATTTATGTGTTGGCCACCGTTAAATCCTGATGATTCTGAACCAATCACACAAATACACATAAAATTAAGCTTCAATGAGTACCACAAGGTAGAAGAACATGGAACTAAAACAATATATAATAGGGCAACTAATGTAGCAAAGGAGGCCAAGGAAGGTTTCCTTAGGGAAGGGATGATTGAGCTCATATCTGAAAGGCAGGGGTGGGGGGAGTGGAGGGGGGAGGGAGGACGAAGTGAGGGAGAAGGATACTAAGAGAGATACAGGATTTGAACACATTATCTTTAACCTTGAAGGATGTACAGATGTGGTCTAAAATTTATTTCAGTAGTAAGAACATGTGAGAGAACATTCCACACTGGTGAAGCTATTGTTGAGCTGCTAAAATAACTGTAGTCTTACACAGAGAAGATGATTAAAAATGCCAGGATGAAAAATATCACGAGTCAACAAAACTAAAAATGGTCAACCTCTGTACACTGTGCATATTGTTTGCCTTATAAATGACTACCAATAAGGTCAGTCTGAGGCCATTACTGTCCAGTTAAATTCCACACTTATGTATTGCTTCCCCAATCAACAACAAATATGTGCACAGGAATTAGAAAGTCATTTTTGTTTTTGTTTTTGTTTTTTAATTAAGATGTAATTCTTCTGATGGAGAATGTAATATTTTCTAGGTCTAAATAGTTAAAGCTTAGTTATCTCTACCAATTGAGAAAAGTATTTAGATACAAAATAGGTAGAAAACACAGTCTTCAAGTTTCAGTATAAAATATTCTAGGTCAGTGGTTCTCAAACTTTAGAGTGTGTGAGAATCACATAGGGGACCCCATCGCAGAGTTTCTGATTCAATCATTCAATGGAATTGCATTTTAACGAGTTCACTGGTGTTACCACTCAGGGAACCACATTTTGAGAACTACTGCTCTAGGTTAAGAATTTGTCATTAGGTAATAAAATGTTTCCTTATAAATGACGTTTAGATTTTATTTAGTATCAGAACACAGTTACAGTGTTCAAATATTTTAATAAGTTTAATTAAAATTTCAAAATTGTTAGTACAGTGTAAATAACGCAAAATGAAAAAGTACATTTTAAGTTAATCTAAATATAGGGCCAGGAATTTGGCCAAACAACAAACTTTATCTGTCAAAGACCTAAGCAGAAATGGGTTTTTTTTATTGTAATACCACAGACCCTAGTAAACATTTTCAACCACCACTTTTTTTTTTTTGCCATTTTGTTTAGCCCACATATGAAAACAGCTTAAAATGAAATACAGTCATTTTAAAGTGAGAACTGATAGCAATATGCTGGTACTGTATCAACTGCAGCTTAGACTGGTCAGCTTTACATTTTTATATTTAGTTTAAGCTACATATTGAAGTATGCTTCTTTTGTTAGTGTCTTTCATCAACCTCCTCATCTTTTCTCACTGCTTCTCCCACCGCAGACTTCATATTTTATTGTTAACTGACACTCTTGCATAGTGAAGATAATATTGCTGATAGAAGCATACGTCCTCAATATAAAGCAAATAGATTTTGTCACTATCCAGTAAGGAAATCATGCAGAAGCTGTCAGTCATACAGTAGGAGAGATTATCAAAGTGATACACCTGTGACATATAGTCCAAAACCAAACTCAAAAGAGACCAATTAACAGATATACTGGTCTGTACTTTGACTACATTGGAAATCATCCCATTCCTGCATGAATATGAAATAGGTGATTTAATAGGATTTTCACTTCTGTAATAACTCTTATCTACTCACTGTTGACAAAATATATATGCAAATCTTTTAATTCAACTAATCTGAAAGTAATTCTACTCTGTTATTTATTGAAAGTGATATCTAATATTTGTACTATTTCCTTATTGTCACCATAACATATTTCTCAGGTGTCATATTGAATAGACAGGCTCAATGTCAATTCAGATCTTTCCCCTTGTGGTCTTAAAATGGGGAAATGCATTTTAAACAGTTTTGTGTTTGTTTTCATACATATATATATATATATATATATGTATATATATATATATATATGTATAAAAACAAATATATATACAGAGAGCAAATAACTAAGTTCAAAATGCTCAGAGACAAAGCATGCTCTTATTAGTAATACAATCTATTTACCAGAAGACAATTAAAACATCTTTAAAACTGTCACTGCAATTCTAAAATTGTTCCCCATAGGCCCTACATCATAGCTATATATTCATGGAAAATAATGTAAGGACAGATTAACTATTATGCAGATGCATTCTAATAACTTTAAAATAAAAATATTATAGAAAATATATTAATGAGTTACACATTTTATACGAATAAAATATTAAGCATTCAATGACTGCTCACTATGAATACAGTTGTTCTTTTACATATCTCATACTCTTTCCTTTAGAGTAAATCTAAGGAGGGCTGGCTAAGGATGTAACTCAAACACCTCACTTCATGTACATGCCACCTTGTTATTAATACGAAATGCAATACTTTAGTGTGATGCGGTATATTTAAATATTTAGAGTAATTATTCTCTATAAATGCATATAAAGCACATTTTTCATTGAAAGGCAAGATAAAATCAAAAATTTGTCTTCTGAGGTACAGAAATATTGACAATTCCAAGAATGCAGCATACAGAATGTTGTTCATCAAAAACAGACTCACCTGCACTTTGCACAACAAATTCAACCACTTTGCAGTATCAAAATCTATTTCAAAACAAACTTATCTTTCTTATATCTTTTGTTCTTTTCTACAATCCCAGGAGACTTACATCTTATACCTTATATTCTCATCCACAAGCCACTAATCCTATTCATCCTTTAAGATCAAAACCAAGCAAGTCTTACCTACTCCGGAAGTCTTTTCAGACAAAGTCCAGTATGAAACGTTATTGTCATGCTCTGAACTCCTGCAGTCTTCATTAGACATGCAATCTCTTATTGCCAAGGGTTGTTAACTCTGTTCAACCATGTGCATCAGACTTGCCCCCAACTGGAGAGTAAGCTCCTGAAGGGCAGGAAGCAAGTAAGTCTTATGTTCCTCCACAGTACCTAGATAGTATCTTGCACATGACAGGCCCTTTATTATGAACACTATGTGATAAAATGCAATAAGGAGTTCAATATCTATAAAATATAATATTTTTTTCATTTTCTACTTCACAAGTTTGATATAAATTAACATTCTACAGTAAACAATTCATCATTAAAATAATAAACAGTTGCTGATTCTCTGATGGTGTCAAAGAAGTATTCATAAATGTGACTTTTAATGACTGCAATAAAATAATTCATCAAACACATTTTAAAATTCCCCATTTTTTCTACATTCCCATGATTCAGGGAAGTGAAGGTAACAGCCCTCAGAGCGCGGCGCCCAGTTCAAGTTTTAATGTGACGTATAAAAACTGCACATGCTCCAATGCTAAAAACGTATTTTAAACCAACATGAATCTAACCAAATCAAAATAACAAATCCTTAACACTGCTTTGTCTTCCAAATAAACAGGACTGTTAAGGAAAGCTACTTTCGCACTGGAAAAAAACAACAACAACAGTTGGCATGTTTTGATCAAAATAAGGAGCTCCTTAATTAATACCAAATGAAGACAAATCACTCTGACAATAAGTTGGTCAGTCTACTTCTCTTTCTTCTCCGTGAAATTACTGAACCGGTGGTTGCAATATGGAATTTCAATGCTTTAAAAACATTGTACTTGGCAGGGCTTAAAAATAGCCCAATTTAAAATAATAAGGACACTGTCCTACTATCTCCGTCACAACCCTGTCATCGGATCTATGAAAACACAGGTTGCTACTTTTAAGAACAAACATAAAGTTGCTAAAGCATAGTTGGCAGACACTGTCCTAAGGCATCTCCAAGCTTCAAGTCATGTCTTTGGAATTTTTGCCTGTCATAAACCAAAGAGCAAAAGAAACCGAAACAAATTTATTATGTTGTAGACTAGATTAATAGTATTTTAGGTCTTTTCTTAATAGCTAGTTCTAATTCTCATCAGTAATAATCGATATAAACTCACCTAGGTGTCTGCTTCTCTTTCTTCCCCAAGGCTTTTAATAAAACCAGCTTTATGGTAAAATGTGTGGGCATTATTTTTAATAGCCTTTCTTAGGGGTAGAAATGGAGGATACGTGTTACATATCACTGGGAAGGTATCCAACTGTAAAGATATTAGACATGAAAGCTGCTGAAACCAAGTAGGTACTTTCTGTCTGTAGGTGTTGTTATTGGTGGCCTGAAGAGGTACGAGTGGAGAATAAGTACATGCAAACATTAAGGGGCAAGAGATCAGTAACTTCTAAGAAGCATTTTTTTTCTACCTGTAAAATGACAAGTGATTTTCTGACTTCCTTCACCTCCTATTCAATGTCCCACGGTGGGGAGGGGAAATGGAAAGCAGAATTGCTTCTAATTCTGAGAAAGAAAAGGGGAGAGATGGGAGAGAGGAACAGAGAGAGAGAGAGGAGGCGAGAGGGCGAGAGAGCAGCTCAGGAACCACGGAAGGAAACCCGCAGAAATTTCACAACTCTTTGCCATAAATAGCCTTTCTTCTCACTCTGGATACCTCCTCCTCTACATCAGCAAGACTCAGCCTGCACGCGCAGAGCAGCACCATTCACAAATCCCTCCGTCACCCCATCTCGACACCTGCCCCTGATGGCACTGCGTGTACGAGTCCTGGGACACATGCCAAAAGGTGGGGGGAGGCGGGGCACGGGGACACCTGCGGTTTCAGATCGGGACTGATTGCCTTTCCCGGGGAACCAACGCTTTGATTAGTCAGGAGCGCGAAAACACACACACACACCCCCCTCCCCGGAGCCCTCGACACGCCACCACAAAGCAATTTGTTCACGCTAAGTCGCTGCTGTTCCTGCCGCCGCTGGGGAGCGTCTCGCCCCCAACCCAGGAAGCCAGCGCCGGAGAACGAGCGGGTGGAGGCGAGAGGCCGTCCAGGCTCGGGCACTGCGGCTCCCCGCCCCCTCCCTCCTCTTCCCCCTCCCCCGCCGCCGCCCCCGCCCGGGCGCCCGCAGCCCCCGGCGTCAGCGCTGCCCGGCCGCCCCTACCTGCGGGAAGCGAGCGGCGACGGAGGGGAGCGGCCACGCCAACTCTTGCCTTCTCGGCCGGCCGCGCTCCGCATCGCCCCGGAGTGGCGGCCGCGGGGAGCCGAGCGCTCAAGAGCGCGGAGGAAAAGGCCACGCAGCACGCGAGGAGTCGCGCGCCGGCGGCGAAGCGAGCCCGTCCGCCTCCCTCCCACCCCGCCCGCGAGGCCAGGTCTCCGCGCCGCGCACGCCGGGCCCACGGCCGGCGCCCCTGGCCTGCGCGCGGGCTGCTCCGGGGCGGCCCGGGCACGGCGCGGCCAGCCGCCGGGCGGTCCTCGCGCGTCCGCCGGAGGCCAGCGCCAGTGTCGCGGCGACGCGAAGCGCGACCCTCCGGACGCGGGGGCATCGGCGGCGTTACTACCTGGAGGGCTCCGCGGCGCTTGTTAGGCTTCTCCCGGGCACGCGGGGATTTCTGTCTTCGGAGCGCGGGGCTTGTCTTTCCCGGCCCCCCTCCTCTGCCTTCCCTCCCCTGCTTGGCCGTTGGGCTCCTTCTCTCCACTCCCAGCTGCACGGAGTCGAGCTGCGTTATTTAATAATCCTGCTCCTCCTGCCTGCGCCAGCAGAGCTGCTCTGCCTGAGCCACCGCTTCCCAGGCAGTCATGTTGTGGAGACAGGGAGAGGGCGAGAGGCGGACTGGCAGTCGGTCGGCGACCGTTCGTGGTGAGAGAGGGAAGAGCGGAGCAAGAGGAGGGCAGGGGAGGGACGTGGGGAGGCGCTTCCAAGTGTGTGAGTGCGCGGAGTGTGACTGAGTGGGGGACCAGGGAGCCACCTCCCGGCTAGGCCGCACTCCCTGACTGAGCAGGGCGGCGGCGAGCGCAGCTTTTATAGGAGCGGGGCTGGGGGGGAGGGGGGGAGGGGGAGGAGTTAAACTGGGGCGGGGCGTGGATGGCTCAGAGCACGGCGCCCGGCCAACTGAGGCCGCGGGTTACCACGCACGCATACTCTTGCATTAACGCGCGCACACCCAGTGCTGGCCCGTTGCTGAGTTTTCATTTTAGGGGAAGCCGTATCCGGTCGTGCTGACTTGGCTTTGCACTCAGCCCATCCTCATGAGTGCGTCGAGTCCAAGTGCATTGGCAGAGGCAAAAGTGGAAGAGAGGGAGAATCTGAAGCTCTGCGAAGGGGCCGCGGTAATGCTGAAAATGCACTGTATCTTTTCTCTCCAAACCACCGATGCTATTTTCTTTCTCTTCCACCTCTCAGGGAGGAAACTGTGAGGCTTCCTCCTCTTTTCCTTCTCACCCAGGCTATTCACATCCTGACACATCTCTTACCTCAAAGGCAGCAAGAAACCTGGCTTCCTTTCTCTTAACAGATGACACCTCCCAACAAATATTTACAGCAGTCAGTTCTTCTGTAGGATAATGGAAGCAGTGGGACTGTGGCCTGGAGTGGAACTTGTGTTCCTGCACATAAGGTCCTCAACAACACGGGGATTACATACAGAACCAGTTACCATTTTGACATCATTTGACTGATGGCCCTCTAGAGATATTTTGCCAGTTTAGTGGTGGAGAAGACTTCTGATGCATGGTGCTGTTGCTTACCTAATTTATTTTCCCTTGGTCCTTTCTCTTATTGCACTGCCTCATTTCCTTTTAGATTTGCCCTGGGTCCTGAACTCTCCCATTCATCCCCTTCTTTATCTCCACTCCTGTGTATTTATGTCTTTAGCAGGCAATAAGGCAGACGGAGTGCATTTAACTCTGTGTGTGTGTGTTGGAAACATTTTTTAACCAATTTTGGTGGCTTGTAGGACCATTTCTAGATAGAAAATACATCCCCAGTGCTAAGTTTGTACACCTGACATCACCTCCCTTACCCTCTAACTAGCCTCCTGCCCAGATTGTAGGATCTTTGTGATCTGGTGCACTACTGTATTGGCAAACAGCTTCCAGGAATCAAGCAATCTATGCTTCTTTCAAGTTTGTGTGTGTGTGTGTGTGTGTGTGCGTTCTAAATAATCTGGTCATAGTCTGACTTCTGAAATGTAAATATATTGAGTGTAAAAGCAAGGTGTACTTTTTGAATGAGTATTAGTGGTCGATGTGGATTTTGGTATGGGGACAACCCTGCTTTGGGGTGACAACTGTGGAAAACATTTTTTTCATAAATGTGACAAAAGGAAATTAAGAACATCTAGGAGGCTAGGGCTGACAACTCAGTTATTATATCTTCTCTCTTTATTAGTAGCTACGTCCACTGATATGTCCTCAGGTTTTTGGTGTATGCCAGCTCATAATATATTCTCCATATATTTTACCTTTACCATCAATTTTCTTTTGCCCTGATTCTTCCATGTCTCATACAAACAGTTTAGAATCCATTAAAAGTGGCTTAAGTATATAATCAAAAAAGGGCAGCAAAGTTGGGACCAGTGGACAAATAGATCAATAACATAAAAATACAGGACATGATAGCTCCCTTGATCAAGCATTGTTAACTGGATATACTAACAAAGGATGTTGAGATTCAATGTGTGTAGGCCCTGTGAAAAAGCTATTACCATGTCTTCAATTTTGTAGATCAGGAAAGTCAGGTTTGTGGAGGTTAGGTAGTTAACATTAGGTCTCGTACAAGTTAAGTGGTGCACCTGGAACTCAACCTAAGTCTGCCTTGCACTACTGTCCATACTCCCACCTATTCAGACCACCTGGCTTAGTTGAGAGTCTTGACAGTTTCTTTATAGCTTTCAATAATTATGGAGTAAGCTGATCTACAACCCCTCAGCATTTTCCTTCTTCTTCGCTCCTTTTTCTAATGCAAGAACGGTTTACGAAACTGTCCACCTTATTAGGGTTAGGCAAGGATTTAAAAAGCCCTTACTACTTGGATTTATAGATGAAAAAAGTCAGGAAACTCTTCCCTGAAGTCCTTACTAAAGGAATCCTGCTATCACTGCAAAATGAAATTTTGTAGAAGACATATTCCTGATCTGAACTTTGAACCTAGCAAATAAATATGTAGTTTATTTAAGAGCTATAAATAGGCATTTAAGAAAAAAGTTTTTCACCTTTAAGGAAGATGCTCGATCATATTGGGCAAGTTTTTGGGGTTTTTATCGTCCCAGTTCTGTATTTAATTGTCACCAATAACGGTAATTTAATAATGACTCTATATTACACAGTTCAGAATTATACATTAGACCAGATATTTCAAGGGCACTTTTGGTAACCACAACTGATTGTAATTTTCACACTCAATTGCATTCATAATTAGTGAGAACCATGAAAATCTGTCAATTGCCTTTATTCATTAAGATATTCAGTAAAGCCAACATTCCTTCCTTAATTTTATAACAATTTTGCTTGCCAAATAAAGGCCAGAATTCATATACACTGGACCAATAAGCCATATGAAAATATGTAACCTAAAATACACTTCTGAAAATTTGATTCATTTTAACTATTTCATATTTTTTGTTGAAAAAAGTATCTGTACCAGAAACCCCATTTATAAATTATAATGAACAACATTTCAGAAGTTAAGTAAATGAATTATTCTCTTTTAAGATTGCTTAATGTTTCAAGTAGAATTTCCCACTTTGCTACATTTTCCTGATACAATTTGTGTTGTGATAGGAAAACAGAAAGTTAATGACTCTTTCCAGTTTGTTCATTTTCATCTCTTATGCTTGCTGCTGTTTGGTTCCAAGTGCATTTAACTGGCAACTTCAATGCAGATTTGGCATTGTACCATTTGATGAAAGCAGAAAAATTAGGTTGCCAATTACATATGTGCCCCTTATGTGCACTGAATTCCCACTGAAGTGATAAGCCAAATTAGAAATTTTCAGTAGTGGTACCTAAAAAGTAAAATTAGTGCCTAGGGAAATAAGGGAGATAGTTTTTCATTCCAACCCCTACTACTATAATAATAAAAGTCATAAGATGTTTTAGAAAATGAATTAACTTTAAAACATTTGCAAAACAATGTTTGTGGATGAAGTATCAGAAAAAAAATTTTTAAGTTACATTTTTTCTGTCCTAGTTCTTTTATCATCCTTTGATTTACTTCATACTCTATCATGATTATCCAGTCATTATGAAGAAAGTTAAATGAAGACCACTTCTCCCCTTTGCTTTATCCTAATAATATAAGAGAAATGAAAAAAAAAATTTTTTTTTGAATATGGTGTTAACATTTTGGATTTTTTCCATATCACTTAAAGGTAAAATATATTTTTGTGACAACTGTTGTAAAATTAAGGTGGCATTATGTGTACCTTATAGCAACAGGAACTTCGAATGGAGATTGAGGCTGAAATTTGCACTGGATTCAAGATCAAGGACCGATAAAGTGTGGGACAGGAGAGAGGAGAAAAGACTCAACTGCAGTTTGGGGTCCAGAGAGCACAGGAAAAAGTCTATTTTAATGTGAAAAACTCTCTTAACTGGGGCAACCTGTCAGGTAGACAGGGCACTAGCAGAAAAAAATTAAGATAGAATTATTTTTCAGAAATCTGGTAATGACTCCTGTTCTTGGTAAATTGTCCTTTTGCAGCAGAAATTCTGCCTGGTGACAGAACAGCAGGATCCATCGTTGCCCTTGCTCTGTGCAGGAAACTAAAAGGGCAAGCAGGTCAACTGCCCAGGATTTCAGAGGGGAATCCTCTCCAGAAGCTAAGCCCAGATGACTGGGTCAAAATACTCACTGCATGAGCTGTCTTTGATCTGGGAGCTACGCAGACACCAAGGATTCGTCCCAAGGAGCAGCTGTGGTAGCAAGACTATTAAGGTGAAAGCATGTCACTGTCCTTGTCACTGGGCTACCATATCCCAGGTTTACAAATCGAGCTAATTCTGAGCCCATGGGCTGACGGGATGGAAAGCAGAGGATGTGGAGAGGCATCGCTACTCAGCAACTGAGGAAATCCTTAATTTCCAGAGGAGAATATCTGGTTTAGAGGGCTGAAAAAAGATGAGGTGGCAGAAGGAGGAGAGAACTAACGTCAACACTGATGTTCTCTGAATTTATGTCTCTCTATTATTTAAGGGAGATAAACTGTATTAAAAATAATGTTTATCATCATAAAACCAAAGGAGTCTTTATAAGCAGATTCACCAGTAGAAACTATTCCATGTATATAATTTCCTTATCTTTGTTTCTATTTCCAAATGTGATCAATGAGGTCTTACGGAAAATGATCTCAGGATTTCTCATCTTCATATGGAGTAATTTTCATGTTTGAATACTTGTTTTGTTCTGATTGCAATATTTTTAAAAAAATATTTAACCCAGTTAATGGTTCATTTGTTGATGTCTATGAGTTACATCTATCAAAGTGATTTTTTTCATTGGACATTTGAGTTCTTCTATTATGATTGTCCCTAGGCATCTATGTGTTTGTAGGCATTTCATTAAAATAAATAAAACTTGACACATTTTTTAGAGAGATCATCAGTTAAATCATCTCTAAAAATAGTGTATTGATAAAATCTGAAACTGTAACAATAAATCTGTGAATCATATAAATAGATCTAATTATAACAATAGAAGAACTATAACAAAATTGTAATAGTACTCTTTACTATTTAGATATATAGTAAAAATAGACAATGCTAATAAAATAATCTAAACCATATTAAACCAGTACTTAAGCAGGTTGGAAACTGGTCTTGCCATCTGTCAATTTCTATACTGGCAGTTTCACAAATGAGATGTCTTTTTAACAAAACATCACAGCAGGAGATACAGACATGTGAATTGTAATTAAAATGTGAAAAATGCATTTCCTAGCCTTTGTCACTTATATAAAGCTTCTCTTATATTGTGAAATTCTACCCTTAGGAAGTTACACAAAGTGGAAATAATGTTTATTTTGCCAAATCTATACATTGTTGACCATAATTTTAACTTAAGTAATGAATGCATATGCTATCATAAATTGAATTGTGGTTTCCTTATGTCTTGTTCACACAGTAATGAGATTCAGTTATTTTTTAATCATCCAAATGTAGAAGGTGAAGAGGAATAATTTGTATATTTCTATTCAGTCTAGATCTGCTAAGGACTAATATTATTGCTTTATATTTACTTACCATTATATTCTGTATATAAAAACAACATTGAATTTTATTCACTTTCTGGGAAAAAATAAACCTAAATGAGTGCTTAATTCTGTAATGAAAAAGTTGCCTAAATATTATATAATATTTATTATATAATATTTAATGTTTTCCTGGTTTCATAGCATTTACATAAAATACAAACCAAAATATGCAATGTAGGAGATGTAACTATGGTTAATGCTACATATTGCTATAAATTAATTGCTATATATTGAACAAGTGTTCAAGAAATCAGTGGTAGCATAAATCAAGTTAACAACATAGTTTAAACTTAAAATAAGACATTAGCACTCAAATAGATCTTAGTTTTCATTTTCACTCTCCATAACATCTTGAATATTTTCTAGAAATTTAAAGTTAGCATGTGTTCTTGACATTTGTCATTATGGGACTTATATATCCAAACACATTCACATCCCTGACTTACCTTTGGTGCAATGATGCTTTTCTTTGTACTGTTATCACTTACAAGTTTCCTTCAAATGTTAACATTTTAACAAACAAAATGGGTATTGAGATAGGAGTGAGTCATTAAATCACTATGTAATTATATGTTTCAAATACAAACTATTCCATCTCATTTTTATGTACTTCTTACAGTACGACGTTGAAACTGTTGTGATGGAGTGGTAAGGATTATGTCCCTTTCTCTTAAACCTGAGCAGACTTTTGTGACTGCCACCACTAGAATATGGACGGTGTTGTATAATTTCCTAGCCTAGGTCATAAAATTGCCATTTACTTTATCCTTGTTCCCAGGGACTGTTGCTCATGGAGGCTAATCACCTGCTGTACAGAAGCCATGCCAACTATGGAAAGGCCCACATGGAGAGGAACTGATGCCTTTGTCCCTCAGCACCATCTGACAGACGCCACATAAAACCAGCACCAATTTGCCAGCCATGTAAGTGAGCCATTTTGGTAATAGATCTCCAGCTCCAAATCTATCTACTCCAGCCAGCCATGTGGAGCAGAAACAAGCTGTATTCATTGTTATTGCTGCATACCAAATTACTGCAAACACAGTGGCTTAAAATAAGTAGCAATTTATTAGATCACAGTTTTGCAGGCCAGAATCCTGGCGAGGGGTGGCTAGTTCTCTGCTCATTATCACAAGCCTGAAATCAAGGTGTTAGCCAGACTGAGTTCTCATCTAGGGGTTCTGCGGCACAAATCAGCCTCCCAGCTCTTTCTGGTTGTTGACAGAGTTCAGTTTCTTGCAGTTATACAGCTGAGACCTCTTTTTCTTTTACGTGTGCCTCCCTCCACCTTCAAGCCAGCAACAGCAGCTTATATCCTCATGCTTCAAATCTTTAACTTCTTCTGCCGACCGGAGAAAACGCTCCCACTAGACTATAAGCCAATGGTGGGCCCATGACTTATTTGCTCATCATACCAGGGCCTAGTCGAAGCAAAATAATGTGTCCTCAAGTGACACAAGGGGTGGTGCATATGACTGACGTTTTATTCTCTTTATCATTTCCTGAAAATTATGTGTCATGGTGAAGCCTTATTGATCATTATTCCTTCAGGAGCCTTTATTTTCCTCCACACCATTCTCAGTCTTTCATATGTTATCTTTCTTCTGACTTGACTTTAAAAATGAAGGTTGCAGGCTTCACAGTAGCCACTCAACCAAGTACTATTCAGTCATATGAAGCAGTGTGGTGAGCTTTGATGCAGCACCACAGCAGGTTGTCTTAGTCCGTTCAGCTGTTGTAATAAAATACAATAGACTAGGTGGCTTGTAAACAACAGGAACTTATTGCTCATAGTCCTGGAGACTGGGAAGTCCAAGATCAAGGAAACAGTATAGTCATGTTCTGGTGAGAGGTCTCTTCCTGATTCAGAATCAGTGCCTTCTAACTGTATCCTCTCATGGTGGAAGCAGCAAGGGATTTCTGTGGGGTCTCCTTTATAAGAACACTAATTTCATTCATGAGGGTGGACCCTCATGACCTAAGCACCTCCAAAAGCCCCAACTCCTAATTCTATTACATTGGGCATTAGGATTTCAACATGTGAATTTTGGGAGAACACAAATGTTCAGACCATAGCAAAGGTCAAGACTGTGGAAGATACAAGAAACCTCAGAATAAACTCAACTGTCCCCAAGAGCTTTAACTGATGTTGGGAATGAGATAAAGTACTTTGTATCACCATATTTACCTTTTGGACTCATTAATAAATATTTATTAGTTAATTAGTTTTCTCCTTATATTGTTTTCTCCATATATTGTAGCATGTTTATGGGTGGAAGTTCCAGCCAATAGAATGTCACATCTCTGAAATATAACATGAGATTTTGGTCATCAGATGTTTATGGTACAAGGTTGAATCATAGGAAGTAAATACTGAATAATAATCTGAAAGGAAGAAAATAAAAGAGGGGAGAAAAGCAAAACTCGTCATGAAATAACTCCACAAGTGGTCCTGAATGCAGAGAATTCCTACATAAATAAATCACAATCATTTATGTAGTCATGCATCAACAAGTGACATATTGATTTTTTTTTTCTAGAAAACCAAGATAAAAGTGACAGGCCGAGAGTCAGTTTAGGCATACTGAAGGAGCATTTCACTAACGGGATACATGAGAATAATTTGAAAATCTAGATAAACCGTGCTAATTTCTCACCAATCTTGTGTTCTTTAGTATCTATAAAACATCTTTACTTAGAATCATAGGAAAGTAAATGTGAAGGGATTTTAGTCACTCAGCAGATTTGTATTGCAGACGTTAAACAAACTAAATATTAGGAATACCAAAATTGAGGGAAAATACTTGCAATTAAGATAGTCATAGAAACAAATAATTAGAATACAACGTACTGTGGAACAAAAAGGGTATAAAAGCAGTTACTCCTTGCTTTCAAGGAAATAACAGTCCAACAATAGACGTATTACAGCAAATGATTACGATAGTTAATTCTCAGTCCTCATTTTACTTTAGTGGATTTTGGATTGGAGTGACTTTGTACTGCGTTGATGTAGCTAAAACTGGAATTGTATTTCCCAGAATTCCCTTCCTGATATGGTTCTGCACTAAGGTTGGCCGAAAGAGAAGTCTTCATGAGATTCGTAAGGAAGAAATGAGGCAGCAGCTATGTTATGCGCTGAGGAACAGTGTAGGGAACCAGGGGGTCTTGCAGCTCGTGCTCCTTGATCTGCTACCTCACCTTGTTTAGTCCGGGGCAGCAGCTGCCCCTGCAGCTCCCTCAGCTCCTGCCAGATCTCCTTTACCCTCTCAGAGTGTGTGTGTACAAGTTCGTGGGAGGTCCATTGTAAAGGTTCTTTCTGCATATCACTATCTGCATATCCCTTGTCATGCTGAAATTGGAGGTAGCAAGAGACAGATGTAGGCAGAGATGGTCCTTTAGGGGTACACTTTATACAGCTTGTCTTAGCTGACGTGGGTAGAGATTGTCTTTTGGAAATCCAGTTTATCCTGAGGATTCCAGTCTGTCCCAGCTGACCACCAATCCACACAGCTTTTCTTCCCAATTGCCAGTTCTCAGTGACTTTAAGTCCACCATTAGAGCAGCGGCAACAGACTTCCATAGACTTCTGCCCAACTCCCACGGTTGCGTAAGGTCTGACCCCTATCATAAATCCCTTATCCCATATCACTCGTGTTGGTTCTGCCTTTCTGTTGGGACTCACACTTACATGAATATATTTTGTAGGAAAAAACCAAAGGAGTACTGAGGACTAGATGTAGATGGTGAGGAAAGAGAAGAGTCAGAGTGACTAAATCTTAAATTAACATGTTAATTTTAGTCATTTCCTTCCATTTGAAACATTTCTTCCATTTGGCTTCTGGGACGCCACAGTGCCCTGTTTTTATTCAACTCACCTCGATGACCTCTGCATCTGGAATGTTCCAAGACACAAGACGTAAACTTTTGTATTCTCTTTATACTCATTTCTTTGGTGATCTCATTCAGGCTCAGAGTTTTAGTACCATCTGAATGCTTATGACATCCACGTTTGTAACTCCAGCCCTGAACTCCTAACCCGTGTCTGACTTTCAACTTGACATCTCTGCTCGTTTATAGAAGCACCTCAAGCTTAAAAATATACAAAGCCTCTGAATTCTTCTGAAAACCTGTTCTGTATGCAGTCCTCCCCATCATGGTCAATGGCAACTTCTATTCTTGCAGTTGTTTGTGTTGAAGACCTTTGGGTCATTCCTAGTTTCTCTTTTTCTCTTACAATGCGCATCTAATATGTCAGCAAATCCTTCTGGCTTTATGTTCACGTTATATAGAGTATTCCAACCGCTTCTCAAAACTTTCACTGTATAACCCAGTTTAAGCCACCATCATCTTTCACCTGGGTAACTGTGATAGCCTTCTGATCTCTACCTTACCTTTGTCCCTCATATTCTCAAAACAGTGGGCAGAACTGGCATGTTAAAATCTAAGTCAGATCACGCCACTGTTCTGCTCAAAATCCTACAATGGCATCCCATCTCACGGAGAGTAAAAGTTGTTAAAATGGCCTATAGGCCCTGCATATCATAATCCCCCTCACCATGACCCTGTACCACCACCACTATTTGCTGTTGCATTTCTCTCTGTGGATTCTCTTCCTGGATACACACAGGAGAACTTCCTTACTTTCTTTCAGACTTTGCTCAAATGTCACTTCATTGAAGCCTTCTCTGCCATTGCATCTAAAATAGTAACTCCACTCCACACACATGCTCACATCCATTTCTGAGCCCCCTTGCCAGCTTTATTTTTCCTTACCATTTATCTCTAAAACAATGCATACTGTATGTACTTATTTTTGCTTATTGTCTGTTTTCCCCACTAAAATAAAAGATAATGAGGACAGGGGTGTTTCTGTTTCCCCACTCCCCCCACCCCTCCCATCCCCCTGTACCTAGAGAGGTACATTGTTTATAGTGACCCTTAATAAATATTTGTTAGATGAAGAATAAGTCATAGAATAAAAGCATGATAGAAACACATACAAGAAGTAAAACAGGAGACAGAGAGGGTTTCAACACTACCTTCACTCACTATTCTGAAAAACAAAAACAGATACTTGTCATTTTATAAAAACTTTTAAAAGATTTTGTGTGGGATGTTTTCTAATTAATCTCAGTATTTATGAGGCATGTGATAATTGAGAAATGTGTCTTCACAGTAATTCTAAAAGCAGATGGCATTCATTCATTTATTCATTCAGTCCACAAATGTTTATTGAGTGTCTACTATGTGCCAGCAGCTAATACAAAGGTGAATAATGAAATATTCACAAACTTTAATTAAACAGTGGCAATATGCTAAGCAGAGTACTAAACCATGGATATAGAGAAATAAAAGTTATAGTTCAAAGAGCTGAGAATATATTAGGGAAGACAAATAAATAAATAAATAAACAATTACGAAACTGTGTGAAAGGGCTACAGTAGGTGCAAAATAGGAGGTTTTGTATTATATAACATAGGTATAAATAATCCAAATTTAAAGGGTGGATTTTCAGGGAAGGATTCCTATCAAATGTTAATATCTGGCCTGAGTTCTAAAAAATATATCTTGCTTAAGTATATAAACTTTGTTAGGCAAATGGCAGCAAAATAATTATTCCATTCTTTGTGTTTAATAAATATTTGCTAATTTTCTAGTATTCAAGTAACCTTTCATTTGGGGGTATTATTTTAATAAACATTAAATGTATGAAACTATCTTTACACATTTTATTTTTTATTTTTATTACTAATTTAAAATAAGATTGAGCACTCAGAAGTCTTAAAAGTTTTTCCAGATTCATATGGACATTATGGAAAATATTTATGCCACCTATATATTTCAGAGTCTCTGCTCATGGAAATAACACAGTGGATATATATATTCCTTTCCTGAGAACCATAAAAATGAAAACTTACAGTTCCATCATTTCTTTTTAATCTTGAGACTTGACAGGTGAAAAAAAAAACACAATTTTCTAGTCAATTTCTAACTGATTTTCTTTTGTATTTAGTTGACATCAAAACATTAATTTTTTGGTTTTGAAATCGTATGTTCAAGTAAAATGCCTAAATAAAGAAGATAATGTACTGTCTTGCAGAAGCAGTGTATGTTGGAAAAGTTAAGTTATATGTTTGGTGCAAACCCTGGGGCTACTACTTAGGGGAGATACCAATTAGAAGCAGACAATCCGCAAGTTTAAATTGAATCATGATTCTTCCTGAACTCGAGTAGGTATGCTACTGTACATATTTCACTTAATATTTTTATGTCATAAATTTTTTTAGGCAGTTCTATTTTTATAGAAAATATCCTGCATAAAACAACAGCCTCAAAATAGGTCAGGGTGTTATTGACTGCTTAAAGCAAGCACACACTTGGGAAATTTCTTCTCGAAAAATCCATCTAAAGAAAGATAGGTGTTTGAACTTTTTGATATTTAGATGTCAAGTTATAAAATCTCTAAGGGTCTATATCCTTTATATATAAGCATATATGAGCATTGACTATAAACAATGAGCACCTGCTTAAATGTGATTCATATCTAAATTTTTAAGGATTATGCGTTAACTTAGGTCTTTTAGAAGTACAACTTGATAAAATCTGATCATACAGCTATATCATTAGGTTACCTATAAAAAAAGCACTCTTTATAATTATAATGTCCAGATTAATGCTATTTATCTGGACATTAATGTATCTGGACGTTTATTAATGTATTATTTGTAATAACGTGACTCACCTGCTCTTCCAATTCAGGGCATGAGACTGATTCCTATGTTATCTGTTCAATTTGGTATTTTTCTTCTGATGAAGGCACATCTGTGTTCACTGTGTTAAGTTCACAGTTAAGTTCACTGTTAAGTTCAATGTTCTCCTAGGAGAAGTAGAGCCTAGATGATTAACTACTTCTTGGAAAATATTTTTTAAAGGGAAGCATAAGTGCTGAAGCATGTAGAATGCACTACCACATTAAAAAAATGTTCATTAACAAAAATAAATTAAAAATGAGAGTGGTTTTACATCTCCAGAGCAATAACAAGTTATGCCTCAACAGTCTGCAAGAATTTATGTCCCTAAATGTTGTTCCATGTAGCACTCTATGAAACCTATAGAATCATATTAGTACATTTAACAGTTTGTGAGACAGCTCTCACTAAAGGTGTTTTTTTCCCCTTAACTTAACATTTTTAAAGTATTGTAGGTATGTAACTCAGGTAACTGCAGGTATTTAAATTTTTTGCAGAATATATAGCAGTATACAAATACCTCTATATAATAGTTTTCAGAGGAAAGGATTCCTTGATTTAAAAAATATGTTTAGAAAATGTTTTTAAATATAAATAAAATATTTTCCTTTGTTTTCTATACTTTCAATAACTTACTCTCTTCTCTTCCTCCTGCTACCCTTCTTTCTTCTTCTTGTTACTATTCCTCCCACTCCTATTTCTTTCTCTTCTTTATTATCATCATAATGACTACCTTCAACTGAGGCCTTACTCACATGGTGGATATTGCATTATTTCTTCAAATATCTTAACCATAATGAATATATTTTGCAGTAAAATCAAGCACAAGTAAAATCAACCACAAATGAAATCAATCCACCCTTATTAATTCCTTTACTGAGTTAAGCATGTAACTCTATTTGTAAGAATTAAGCTGCCAGTCGATGAGTACATTATTTCCACATCTGAAAGCCTGCCTCCAAATTCTTAGACCAGTTTCCCACACGATAATATGATATAGTAGACAGAGTTTTTCAGGGAATATATGCTGATTAGGCAGCATTCTAATGCCATCATGGAAATAGAGCCACCATTTGAATTATTTCCTTTCACATTCTTCTGTATTCACAGACTACTTCAGCCTTGGTTAAAAGAGAAAAGTTATGATTAGATAGTGCACATCTCTCCTTCAACAAAACAAAACAAAACAATAACCAAAACTAAAAGGTGGGGGGAAGTCATGTACCCTGTTGCTTAAACAGAGGGCATATTTTATGAAAAACTAAAAATATGGCCCTACTGTGTAAAAAAAGGAAACATATATAGACATAATATCCAAGAAGAGGTCATAAAATGCAGTGATTAAGTTCACTACATTGCAGGTTCCACAGAACTGGCATCCAATCCTTGCTTCACTTTTTATCAGCAGAGCAACTTTGGGTGAGTTACTTAACCTCATTAGTCCTCAGTTTCCACGTATATAAAATGACAGTAGTGTTTACTATCATTGGGTTTCTGAAGGAATTAAATAAGAGGGCATGGGAATGTTTAGCACAGTACCTAAACAAGTATTCAGTATATGATATCTATTGTTATTAATATGCACCAAAGCTAAACTGTTAAATCAGTGAATATATAAATTTCTCTAATGTATTGTGCAACTAAATATATGTCAGAATAACTCCAAATTACCCTCTGGAGTAGAAACAAGTGTTGAAAAACACAAATTACATTTTTTGGAATTTGCCACAATATAGCTAGCTTTAGTTTCTAAACATAACATCTGTTAAGAAGTAACGTTTCCAAGTATTCAACAAATATTTACTGAACACCTAGGATTTGTCAATCACTATTCTAAGACCGGACTGGAGATAAAAGAGTAGACAAGGAAGGTAGGATTCTTGCTTTCCTAGAGTTTACATTCCAGTCAGCAGAAGAATGGGGTAGGGCAGGAAAGCAGAAAGATAACAAATGAATAAACAAATACATAAGATAATTTCATGGAATGATCAATGCTATGAGGACAAGAGAGGAAAGTCATGCTCAGTGTAGGATTGGGTGACTTCTTTGGTTTGGGTGTGTCAGGAGAGGACTCACTTTGAAAGTACATTTAAATTGTGGTCTGAGTGACAGGAGGAGCCAGCTGCAACTAGTTCAGAGACCCTACGGTGGAAACCAGTCTGCTATATTTGTATGTAGGAGGAACAGAAACTAAGCCAATGTGTTTGGAGCTTAGTGGTCTAGGGGAAGAATAATGCTTAAACATTTTATTTTATGCTTCCGTATGTCTTCCCTTTTCCGGTTCATTGACTACCTTCTGTTTAACTGACATATTTATTCTTGATGTTAAAACAAAAACATATTCTTTTAATCCAAGATATTTCCAATATCCCAGAATATGCCCACCATATTCTGGGACATCATTAGCAAAATTAAAAATTCAACACAATTTATATGTCAGAGGCAGGGAGGGGATTATTCCTGGGTTTTTATAAAGGCTAAAAAATATTGGTCCATAGAGACTTAGAGAGTTTGTGTGAAAACGAATAATTCTCTATCTCAGTCGTGAGTTTCAGTGAGTCTACTTCCATCTGCAGTAACAGAAGTAGGAAGTGGGGGAAATGAAGAACACAGAATTGTAGTACCCTCGCCCCACCAGCATGCAATTCATTTAGCATTGCACCGCTGTACTGAAGCTTTTACTGCCAGGGATCTCTGAGCAAATCATTTCCATTTCTAGTCTGTTCTAATAACCCCTTTGCTGATTCAGCTACCTGAATGTAAATATCATAGAAATGACTGGGAAATAAAAGCTAATTTGAAACACTGAAAAGGGATCTAAAAGAAAATACTCCCTACATACGCTTTCATTTTCATAACTCTTTGTTTAAAAATCTGCTTATCATAGATGAAGTCTTTTGATTGTATTTGAAGCCAATAGAAGAAATATAATTTTTTTTTCACATATCACTATATGTTGCTTAAAGCTCCCTATGTTAAATGACAGCCATTTCACCCATACTAACACAATACATGTAGAATATTAAAACGGCCACAGTGAATTCCGTAGCATGACGGTCAAAGTCCTTCATTGTCTATTTAATATAAGCCTTAGTGGGTTGTCTTGAGGTACAAGTGAAATCTTGTACTATTTATTTGTTACACACAGGAGGTGTTTTTCTCTGCCTGAGCTTCTGTTCAGTCCTATATTCTCTCTACATATTCAGCCCCCCTCCCAACCCCCACTAGCCTTTTAATACTACTAGCTGTTGAATTTAAAGGCTGGCCTCCAGGGGAAAAAATCCTTTGTGTGATCTGTATGATGACAATATTAAAGTAAAAAAGCGAACGAGCAGTGTAGTTTTTTGAAATTCATTCCAAATAATATTAGTGATGTAGTTTGAATGTTACTACATTCATATCTGAAATGCAAGATTATCTTAGGAATATGATTATTACAAGTTACTTTTAAGCTTCATAATTATATATTTCAAAGCTGATCTGAGTAGGTTTAAAAGGCTATAAATTGCAGAGAAGTAAACAGCTGCCTTCAGAAAGAATTTGTAATTAACAAACCATCATAGTATTTAGTTGAAATTCCATCACAATTATAGCTAAAATATTAAAATACATTTTAAAATATAAGGGCTTAAAGAAGAGATGTTCATGATGAAAACATAGGCTGAATTTGTGGCTACTACAATAAATGATGAACGCTGAATTATGCCAGAATAAATTGTATCACTGAGAGTACAAGTGGAATTTTTAGCGGTTGTTATTATTATTATTGCAATACATACATGACGTCAGTTCATGCTTTTCCAGTCTGGTATAAATGTGTGCACATTTTTAAAAAGCAGCAAGTTCACTTTCATATCAAGTTTCCAAAACTCTTTTTGCGTTTGTGCTAGTGACTCAGGATGAACTTAAATAGGACCTGCTTAACAATCAACAACATCTTGTTTGGTTCCTAGAAGGCATGTAGACAGCTCAGTACGTGTGTATATGTGTGTGTGGGTGTGTGTGGAGAAGAAGCTGATCATTTACATTTGACTCACTTTTTGCCTTTAGCAGAAGATAATTGCAGCTATTTATAAGGATGGCAATATTAATAGTTGCCATAAATATCTATTTCTGCATTTCTTTCTAAATATACATGTAAGTGCTTTTCTCTGTTTTATGTCACTTAAAATTTGCTTTACAGAATTTATAATCTAGCATAAGCACTCCAAAGGAAAGCAACCATTTCTTCTAGGGTTTTTTGCCTCCTTTTCCCAGACAGAGGCTTCACAGAGCATAGTAGGGCTAAAAATTGAGAAACGACAGGTGGAGTATATGTTTTAGTTAAAACAGGATACTTGATTGAGGAAAAAGAGCTAGCATATGTTATTCCATTAAATCTTCACAGCAGCCAGGTATAAGAGATATTAAGAAGGTTAAGAAATCTATGGAAGCAAGATTCAAATTCAGAAGATGTAGCCTTCTGCTAAATTTGGATGGGGCTCAAGTAACGTTAAAGTTTAGTGAGTTAAAGAGAGGTGAAAAGGAAAACATCTGAGGTGAAACTGCGGTTGGTTCATAGCATTGTCAATTGACAATACTTCTCATTCAATCGTGCTGTAGTAAATTTGTATAAAAATGCAAAGGCCAGAAATTTCATTAGGCTAATTACATAAGTAATATACAGTTAACAACCAAGTGTTTATTGTAAAGAAATTATTAACCCTGGAGCAAAAATACTGTGTTTCTAGTTGGGTTTTTTTTTCTAGTTTAATAAGTGTTAATGGTAAACATATCATGAAGCTCTTTTGATTCTTTAGTGTTTTAATTTCTGAAAGATGTATGCATGGCATAAATATTAAGTAGGGAAGTTATCTAAATATACATTTTAAAAAAGACAAAGGAGACCTGCTTTTCCATTCAGTGTCATAGTTTTCCTTTAAATCAGAAAAGGATAAACTTAAAAATAACCTCTTTTTCACTGATCTGAACATCAGGAAACAGGGGTTTTGGTTAGAAAGAATGATAATTGTAGAGCCTCAGTCATTCCTGAAAGCTGCTCTTCTTCTATTATCAGTATTCCACCTAATTTCAGCCGTCAGAATAAAGTATGGGTAAAGTGACCTTGAATACTGTATCTGACTATCCTTATTTGGAACGTTTACCAAACTCGACAAATTTTGCAAAACTGTACTGCTGTGCACTTTGAATGGAAAAATTAGAGATTTCAAAGCAGATAAAAGTGCTTTTCAGATCTCAATCAGTTCCCTTATCTCTCTTCCAGCCCATCTCTCACTGCCAGGCCCATTCACTATCACATTATCTTTCTTTGTTTTCTTGGTCTCCTTGGATCTCTCTGTCTCTCTCTCTCTTAATTACAATCAAGACATTTAGTTTTATAAGGTTTTGTAAAACATCACAGTTTCCCCACTTTGCTACTTTTAACTTCCTTTGTATTCCCTCTTTTTCCTAAATGGTGTATAAACGTAAATACTAAAAAGGAACTAAATTGTAAGGGAACAGGAGCTACCCTCAAAAAAAAAAAAAAATGAACTATAACATTCACCTGAGCTGAGCACACTGCAAACTAGGGATCCTGTTCAAAGGAGCAGGAAAATTTGCAGCTAGTTATTTTCTAGAGATCTTCTAACCTAACAGTCCCTAGAAGGTATAACACCCCCTCCACTATTGTGCAGTGATGGGTTTCATGGTAGAAAGTCCCAGGCTAGCTTTAATGTTAACCCCACTCTTCCTGGTCCTCTATTAGTCCCACATTATGCCCTAACCTAACCTTCCTACTATTGAGAACTCTGAGTTATCACCTCTGGATAAAAATGTAACCTAGATTTGTGGAGAATCATATCTATTCACTAAAGCTATGCTTTTTAGGAACCATTTTTTTTAATTGAAGTATAGTTAATTTACAATGTTGTGTTAGTTTCAGGTGTACAGCAGGGTGATTCAATCATACATGTATGTATATATCTCTATTCTTTTTCAGATTCTTTTCAATTATAGATTATTATAAAGTATTGAATATAGCTCCCTGGGCTGTAAAGTAGGTCCTTGTTTATCTACTTTATATATACTTGTGTGTATATGTTAATCCCTAACTCCTAATTTATCTCTCTCCCTGACTCCTGCTATCCACTTTGGTAACCACAAGTTTGTTTTCTATGTCTGTGAGTCTGTTTATGTTTTGTAAATAAGTACATTTTTTTAGATTTCACATAGAAGTGATATCATATGATATTTGTCTTTCTCTGTCAGACTTACTTCACTTAATATGATAATCTCTAGGTCCATTTGTGTTGCTGCACAAATTTTAATTTTATTCTTTTTTATGGCTGAGAAATATTCCATTTTATGTATATACCACATCTTCTTTATCCATTTATCTGTCAATGGACATTTAGGTTGTTTTCATGTCTTGGCTGTTGGAAATAGTGATGCTATGATCATTGGAGTGCATATATCTTTTTGAATTAGAGTTTTCTCTGGATATATGACCAGGAATGGGATTCTTGATCACATGGTAACTCTATTTTTAATTTTTTAAGGAATCTCTATACAGTGGCTGTACCAATTTACATTCCTTCCAACAGTGTAGGAGGGTTCCTCTTCTCCACACCCTCTCCCACATTTATTATTTGTAGACTTTTTAATGATGGCCATTCTGACTGGTGTGAAGTGATACCTCATTGTAGTTTTGACTTGCATTTCTCTAATAATTAGTGATACTGAGCATCTTTTCATGTGCCTATTGGCCATCTGTATGTCTTCTTTAAAGAAGTGTCTATTTAGGTCTTCTGTCCATCTTTTGACTGGGTTGTTTGTTTGTTTGATATTAAGCTGTATGAACTGTTTTTATATTTTTGGAAATTAATCCCTTGTCGGTAGCGTCATTTGCAAATATTTTCTCCCAGTCCATAAGTTGTCTTTTTGTTTTGTTTCTGGTTTCCTTTGCTGTGCAAAAGCTTTTAAGTTTAATTAGGTCCCCTTTGTTTATTTTTGCTTTTATTTCCTTTACTCTAGGAGACAGATCCAAAAGAATATTGCTGCGACTCATGTAAAAGAGTGTTCTACCTATGTTTTCCTCTAGGAGTTTTACAGCATTCGATCTTACGTTTAGGTCTTTAATCCATTTTGAGTTTATTTTTGTATGTGGTGTCAGAGAATGTTCTAATTTCATTCTTTTACATGTAACTGTCCAGTTTTCCCAGCACCACTTTAAAAAGAATGTTGCAGGGAATAAGGTCAATTGCTTTATTCCAAAATTTCAAATATTTGGGCAAGTAAATGACAATGGAACATTGCTCCTGCATTCTCCAAATACACTTCTCCTGATTTAAAAGGTTGATATAGTCTACGTATTTGCCCAGCTCAAAATCCCTGATGTTATTCTAATGAATCCTTCTTCCTGATATTCTCTACTTAACTGATTAACAAGAGGTAGTTATTCTCTTTTAATGTATTCTCTCTGAATATTGTAATTTCTATTTAGTCTCTCTTTAATGCGTTTGTTGCTTTCAATTCCAATAGCAATTACCTTCATCCAGGCCACCATCACAGCTAGCACAAATTTCTGCCACACCCCCCTAACTAGTCTCTCACAGCAGCCTGCCCCGATTCCAATCCATCTTCCAATCTGTAACTAATTTAGTTTTATAAAATGCAAATCTAATCATATCATTCCATGATTAAAACCATATAAATGCTTCCCATAAAAATAGTCTAAAGTCCAAACTTCTCAGGGTGGCATAGAAGACCTTTACCATTGGCCTCGGATTATTACTATAGCTTCACTGTTCATCACTCTCCCAGAATTTTGTACTCTTTACCCTCATTCTACCAATTGATAATTCCTACCAACTATTTATAGTCCTTTTCTGACTTCCAAGCCTTTGCACACGCTGCTCACTCAACCTTAAAAGCTCTTTACCACCTTTCCCCGTCCTCTCATCAGACCAAACTGCACTACACTATACACACTGCTAAACACACACACACCACTACCGCCTTCTACCTGGCTCCCAATTTTGTTTCAGATCATCACATAGCACATCCAAAAGCATCCCTCTGACTCTTCCAAGCCTGGTTAGATGTCCCTTCTAAGCTGCATCCAACGTACTACCCTTAAATATCTCTTGACATTTGCTGGGTTTTGTTTTTTATCCTTCCCATTAGACAATAAGTTCCTTGAGAGCAGGAACTGTGCTTTCTCACCTTTCCAATTCTAGAGTTTGGCTTGTTCTCAGAACATAGTGAGTGTTCAGTAGATATGGGTTAAATGGATACCTATGTTGATGTCTGTGTGTTCCTGAGATAGAGCTTCATCAAAGAGTGCCTGGAACTCTTCTCTGGCCAAATTAATGCCTATCCCTGTTAGGTACAACTTAATTAGCATACCTAGTTACCAATGCCGTTACAATGTTGTTTCTTCTTGGGTGTTTTTTGAAGAATTTCTATGAGAAAATGGGAAGAGTAAATGAGGAAAAGGTAGCTGTTTCTGCCTAGAAATTCTATTATCTTTTTTTATTCCATTGATTTTTAATGTAGGTTTGTAACTTATGTCTACAGAATTTGTGCCATCATTCCAAACTATTCAGATTACTTTTTTTAAATTTTATTAATTTATATATTTTAAATTTTTGGCTGTGTTGTGTCTTCGTTGCTGTGCGCGGGCTTTCTCTAGCTGTGGCGAGCGGGGGCTACTCTTCGTTGCAGTGCGCAGGCTTCTCATTGCGGTGGCTTCTCTTGTTGCGGAGCATGGGCTCTAGGCATGATGGCTTCAGTAATTGTGGCACGCAGACTCAGTAGTTGTGGCTCACGGGCTCTGGAGCACAGACTCAGTAGTTGTAGTGCATGGGCTTAGTTGCTCTGCGGCATGTGGGATCTTCCTGGACCAGGGATTGAACCTGTGTTCCCTGCATTGGCAGGTGGATTCTTAACCACTGCACCACCAGGGAAGTCCTCAGATTACTTTGACCATAGGTATTCTAATTTAGATAAGACTTAATCCCAGTTTTGTATCATCTATAATTTGATAAAATTTTCATATCTTTGTGTGCTACTGAGCACTTGGTGTGTTTGGCAGGTACTTTGAAATGGGTCCTTTCAATATTATTGGTATAAGAGTGAAAAAGCCAAATAAAGCCAAAATCAAAAATTTGTGCCATAGAACTAAGACCAACTAAGCCCTCCAAGTTGATGTTATCTATTAACACATTTGGATAAAATTTCCAAACCAGATTCACATGGAGTATCCATCTAGCACCTTGCTGAAATCAAACTCATTAAGTCTATGACAATTTTCTGATAGGTGGAGACACAGAAGAACCTGTTAGTCCTGTGTTTCTTCTTTTCGGTGAACCAATTTCACCTTCTATTAATGATTGTTATTGAAAATGTCATTTCTTTTCCCCCAGTACACTGCATGATTTTGTAGTCTCTCATAGATTTTCATGAGTGATATAAGAATCAGTTGTGACCATCTCATCATTAGGGAGCAGCAAACTATCATTATAAAGACAAATTTGGATAATTTCCAGAAATGAACTGATGGTCAGAAATTCACAGACTTTGATGCAAACTTTCCGTTTTTACAGGTGATACTAATGACATGAGGGCGAGAGGAAAAAAATGAAATTGAGTATACAATAAGTCAACTTTTTGAAGTTGTTTGTCTGAAACATTTTAAATGAATCCTGGATATCTAAGAGAAAACTCAATTCTCTTAAATCTCTAAAAACTATTTCCTAGGTGTATAGCTTTCCAATGTATTAGGGTGTTAGGACCAGAGTTTTAAGAGAGTAAAATCTACTCAGAACAATACTTAGAAACTTTTCCTGATTGCCTAGGTTAAAATACATGTCCTTACTCTGTATATACTTTGTGTTTTCAATAATGCCCTGGACATATCTCTGGCATTGTGTTTCTAAATTGTATTACTACATACATCTTTTAATATTTCTGTTTTGCTCATGAGACTGTGAGAATTTTGTAGAAAGGCTATTTGTTATTCATCTTTATATCCCTAGTGACTATCTTTATGCCTGGCACATATTTGATGCACAATAAATTTTTATTGAAAGAATGAATGAACATTTTTCATAAAGCTGGAGGCAATTTTTTGTTCGTTACACAATAGAAGTTTCAGTCTTAGGGAAAGAAAAGTGTGAAGCAACTTTGGTAGTGCTGGGCAATTCATTAAAGATAACTAAAACGGTGATCATGTAGCAGCATGATTATATCCTCCTTTGCATTATTTTCTATTAATTTTATGTGTGTAAATGTTATCTTCTAAAAACATATTATTGATTTTTACAATAATCTCCTTACTGATTTCCCTTCTCTGTCTTTGGCAGTTTATTTACGACAAAGCAATCATGTCAAAATGTAGGTCAAGCAATATCACTCTGCTCACAACACTGCAATGGTTTCCTAATGAAGAATAAGGTCTGCCATATCTGGCCCCTCTCACTTCTCTGACCTCATCGACCTTTTACCTCCTTCTATCCTCTTAGCTCACCCTGCTCTACCATGCTGATGCCATGCTGGTGCAGTCCTGCCTCAGGGCATTTGTCCCTCCATCAGGGAGGCTCCTCCTCTAGAAATCATGTGTCTGGCATCCTCACCTCCATCAGGTCTTTATTAAATGCCATCTTTCCAGTGAAGATTTTCTTACACCCTGTTTGTATCACCATCAACCCCTGAGACCCTGCCCTGTACACAGGCACTTTCCTTACCCTCTTGCCTCTTTTTCTTACCCTATATCACTAACATGCTATATATTTTACTTATTTTTCTTATTGTTATCTCATCGTGAGGGAAGGGACCTCAAGGTTTTGTTTTGTTTTGTTTCCCCACTGTTAAAAATTCCAGACCTAGCACAGTGTCTGGAATTTGATAGACATTAAAAAAAATTGTTGAACTAATGAAAAAATGAATACTTGATAGCAGATACATTTTAGTTTTTTGTATTGTGTTTTCTGATGGCACTTTTATTTCTATATTTAAACATACCTTCAAAAAATGACATACATATTTGATATATAAAGGAAATTTCTTTTGTACATGAAATTTAAATACTAAAACTAAAATTTCCAAGAGACTATCTTTTGCAAGGCAAATAGGAATAAAATATTCCTATTTTATTCACAGCCAAAGAAAACACTTTTCTTTTTAATAGTGTTAATCCTAAAAAGTGCCTCTGTGTAATAGATGAACATTTTCTTTTTGAAACAGATTTTCAATGTGGACCACCAGAGGGTTAAAACCATTAATAGTGAAATATCTATCTTTAAAACTACTTCATAGAGTATAATATGCACCGAGAACTTTACAAAAAGAGCACGAGCATTGTTAATTTTTGTTTTTAACTGACAAATAATATATCATGCTAAACACTAAAATGTAAGTCAATGCCAAAGCAATGATGAATGCCTTTTTAAATTTAATCCATTTCCCAAGACACAAAATGATTTTCCAGCTTATCATAGATTTCACGTGTGACATGAAAATCAGCTGTGATCACCACATCATTAGATAAAAGACACGAACTGACAGCCGACAAACCAAGCTGATGACTTCCAAAGACTCGGGAAAGAAAGATTTAACTTCTCTCTGGCCCAAGCACCCCTCTGGCCAGAGGTTAAAAACAAAAAGATTGTAACTGAGCAAAGCATGATGGACTTCCTAAAACAGTCCAAAGATTTTGTTTTGTTTTGAAAATGAATTGATAAGGAAAAATATGTTAGTAGCAAGGGTTGGAGTCAAGCTAGTCATTTGTTTTCAGGTCTTCCTGCCTTTTTAAAGTTTTTTTATACCTTCTTCATAATGAAAACAAGATGTGCATTCCTTACGAATAGCTAATCCTACCCTGTGACCTCAAGCTGGTCAACAACCAAACTTTCTACCCTTGACCAAATAAATGCAAACCCTTTCGGAACAAATATGCCTTTGAGTCAGGAAGACCTTTAACATTACTGTGCAGTTATTTGATGCTCGCACAGCTGAATATTAGTCATCAATGCAGTAGGTTAACCCTTGTCCTGCTCCTTCAGATAATGGCAGTGTGGAAGTAATTTGATCCAACACTTCGCTAAACCACTTAGTTTAGCTCAGACCCCCTAGATGATCAGCATATTGCTTGGATCACATATAAAGTTGATATAAAGCACATATAAAGGTGCTATTTTCCAGGCCCAGAGATAACACAGATCAGGAAAATGGAACAATATGTGTAGGCGTTGTACTTAACTACACTGAAGTAGTTTTTAGTGTGGTGTATGACAATGACTTTTATGTTTTTGTATCATATATAAATATATTTTATATATTTTATATAAATATATGTCATGGTGAATATTCATTTCTCTCCTTAAATATTAATGTTTTTATTTAAACTATCATTTTATTGTATTTCCTTTATACCTATTTGTTTTCCTTTTTTTTTTTTTTTGAGAGAGAGAGAGAGAGTCTAAAGCTAGTATTCTGGAATCCACCTGAATTTCAGACATATTATAGAAGCTGAAATTTGATGAGCTACCAGAAAATCATATTTATATAGAGGAAAAAACTTCAAAATATAAAATCAGTTTCAGCTAAGAAAGTATCATTTTTTGAGTACTGGAAAAAGTCTTTCTTTATTCTGTTTCTTAACATAGCAGTTATGAATAATCACCATCCTCATATATCTCCATCTCCTGCTCTGCCCTGCTGCAATTCAGATTATGACCGGTACTAGATGTCATTTTGAATAAAATAAAACCCACAACCATGCTAAGGTGCCTGGAAAACAATTCTCTTAATTATAAACCCTGTAGGAGAAATATGCCAGGTAGTTGGTGTTTTCAGAAAAATCCTACTTATTACATTAGTGAATTCTTGGATGTATCTGAAGAAGGCGACAATAGGCTAGAATGGGTTGACCTTCTGCGATCCTCTTAATTGGAAGAATGAGAGTAATATTTCTGGAGAAATAAAATGTTGAAGGAAATGGTTTGCTCTTCATCTAAGGAGCAATTCTAAGTAAGGTTGCAGGAAGAAATAATAAAGATTTTTACATATTTGATTTTAATCTAATTTTTTACTGAGCTCACATAACCTCAGGGATCAAAGAGGGAACACCACAAAACATTTTCTTATGTGCTATCAAACTATGTATGAAAACTGAAATTGATTCTTTTAAAAAATATATAAAAAGTGCACCTGCTTTCTCTGCCATCCAAATCCCACCGTTCAAATCATTGCCTGTCTACTGTTGTCAGATATTTATCTTTATTATGATGACTAAGAGCAACAGCCAAAATTTTCTTTCATATTGAAACATTAATCTTTGTGCTCTAATTTTTTGATAAGAGCATATGTGTCTATATTCTTCTTCCGCATCTCCTATTTGAACTGAATTTGTTTTTCTGTTGGTGGCTTCTAGCCTTCTTAATACAAATTCTGGCAAACAAGGACAGTTTAACACTGTTCATATGTCCTTCTAAACAGATACATTTGGGTAGGTAAATATGAAGGTCATTCATCTGAAACAGACAGGTGACTTTTGCATTCTGTTTATGAGGGTGAGTCCAGCTTATTTCAGATTCTTGCTTCAGGAATTTAGAGTACTTTTAGAGCACAAAAGGAGCTTTAATATCCTTGGAAGATAGCTTTGGTTAGACCATCTTGCTCATAGCAATGATATTGAATAATCCCCATGATTCATCTCTACCATTCACTGAAGAACAAGACATATTGGTTTTATGTCAATATTTGCTTCTGTGAAGTGATTGTTTTGTAGCCTATTTCCTTCAGAATTTTATCCTTAGTATTCATAAAAACTATCTGATAGTGATGTCCATTTCCTCACACTCCATAAAAATCTATAAATCATTTCTGGCACCTCTTTGCCCTCAAATTAATGCCTTTTTTCTTCATGTGGATTTAGATCAATAGCAATATAGAGAAAGCAACTCCTCCAATCTAAATACTTTGTGTTTGCACAATTAACCTGTAAATTACACTGAGATTTGAAAATAAAGACAAGATATTTGCCAATTTTCCCCATTGGTAATAAAATCAGTCTTTTTCATATATCACTACAAACAGACCAGTCATTATAGCATTTCATGAATGTCATAAAAATATTTTTTCAAGTTTACAATGAGCAGAAAGAGTTCATCTTTTAAATTTGGGATAACACAGTAATAAAGTAAAAATTAAAATAAATAATAACACTGCAAAAGCTAATTGAGCATTGTTGCAGTTTTTATTTATTGTTTTCTTACTTTAAAAAGTAGGCTGGCAATGATTTCTTGGATATGATACCAAAGGCACAGGCAACAGAAGAAAGAATTGATAAATTGGACTTCATCAAATTTAAAACATCTGTACACCAAAGAACACTATCAAGAAGATGAGAAGATGACCCACAGAATGAGAGAAAATATTTGCCAATCATATATCTGATAAAAGATTAATATGAAGACTATAAAAAGAACACCTACAACTCAACAACAAAAAGCAAACAACCCAATTCAAAAACAGGCAAAGGATTTGAATAGACATTTCTCCAGAGAAGATACACAAATGACCAATAGGTACATGAAAAGATGCTTACCAGTGTTAATCATTAGGGGAATGCAAATCAAAATCACAATGAGATACCAGTTCACACCCATTAGGATGGCTATAATTAAAAAACAAGCAAACAGGGCTTCCCTGGTGGCGCAGTGGTTGAGAATCTGCCTGCCAATGCAGGGGACACGGGTTCGAGCCCTGGTCTGGGAAGATCCCATATGCCGCAGAGCAACTAGGCCCGTGAGCCACAACTACTGAGCCTGCGCGTCTGGAGCCTGTGCTCCGCAACAAGAGAGGCCGCGATAGTGAGAGGCCCCTGCACCGCGATGAAGAGTGGCCCCCGCTTGCCGCAACTAGAGAAAGCCCTTGCACAGAAACGAAGACCCAACACAGCCAAAAATTAATTAATTAATTAATTAATTAAAAAAAATAAAAATAAATTTGGTACAAAAAACAGAAAATAATAAGTCTTGGTGAGGATATAGGGAAATTGTAACCTCATGCATTGCTGGTGGGAATGCAAAATGGTGTAACCATTGTGGAAAATAGTATAGTGGTTTCTCCAAAAATTAAACAATAAAGTTGCCATATAAATCAGCAATTCCACTTATGAGTGTATACCCCCGAAAATGAAAATCATGGACTCAACAGATATTTGTACATCAATGTTCATGGCAGCATTATTCACAATAGCCAAAAGGTGAAAACAACCCAAATGTCTATCAACAGATGAATGTAGTTTTTTAAAAAGTGGTATACACACACAGTAGAATAGTATTCAGCTTTAAAAAGGAATGAAATTCTGACACATGCTACAACACGGAGGAACATCAAAAACTTTATGCAAAGTGAAGTAAGCTAAACACAAAAGTATTATTCCACTATATTAGGTATCTGTAATAGGCAAATTCATAAATACAGAAAGTAGAATAGAGGTAACCAGGGGCTGGGGGAAGGGAAGAATGGGGAGATACTGTTTGATGGCTACAGTGTTTCTATTTGGGATGATGAAAAAGTTATGAAAATGGATAGTGTTGATGGTTGTACAACACTGTAATGTACTTAATGTTACTAAGTTGTACATTTTAAATTATTAAAATGGTAAATTTTATGTTATGTATATTTTATCACACTTTTAAAATGGGAGAAATTTGAAAAAAGTAGGCTAAACAGTACTTTCGTTTGGTATTTTCAGCTGCCTGCCTAAGATAGCTTTCATTTTAGAAAGTGAGATGATTTGAAATTAGTTCAAGAAATTAATCTTCTTCTGTGCAAGTCTATAGTTCCTGTGTGTTTTCCTGGGATTTTTAGTCCCTATTTGGCTTTGACCCTAGACTACTGCACAGGTTTTTCCTTTTGAAATTTCACAGCTCTTACTATAATGGGAAGAATCTCTTAGCTTTGGCTTTCATCTTAGATGTCAGTCCTGACCCATAAGCATTCTGATCTTGTGACATGCTCCCTAGTTTTTCACAATATACAACCTGATGTTGATAAATCCAATGATACCACCACATGACAAGACCTCAATAGTTCAATGTTTAGATTCATATCATTTATGTTCATATAAATGTCAGTTAGAGAGCAAGGTAAGTATAGAAAGAAAGCTGTGTACATAAAGCTTAGCTGTTGTTTCTTCAGTGGATTCATGTGATCTATATCAAAATTTGTAACTGACTTGGGCTTCCCTGGTGGCGCAGTGGTTGAGAATCTGCCTGCCAATGCAGGGGACACGGGTTCGAGCCCTGGTCTGGGAAGATCCCACATGCCGCGGAGCAACTAGGCCCGTGAGCCACAATTACTGAGCCTGCGCATCTGGAGCCTGTGCTCCGCAACAAGAGAGGCAGCGATAGTGAGAGGCCCGCGCACCGCGATGAAGAGTGGCCCCCGCTCGCCGCAACTAGAGAAAGCCCTCGCACAGAAACGAAGACCCAACACAGCCATAAATAAATAAATAGATAAAATTCTAGAGAAAGCCCTCGCACAGAAACGAAGACCCAACACAGCCATAAATAAATAAAATTTAAAAAAAAAAAAATTTGTAACTGACTTAAATATTCCCATGAGTTCTTAATGAATGAGACTTCAGTGCACCCATAAGCACTCAGACCATTTCTTATTACTGCCCTTTCCCTGAAATGATCTGTTTAATTTTTTATTCTTACATGAGACCCAAGGTCAGAGACTATCTTCTTCATCTTTACATCTCCAATGCTTAGTAAGGTGCTCAATAACTCTTGACTGACCTATACCACCTAATAATATAATAATAATATTGTATTTTTCATGCATTTTCACATGCATTATTTGTTTTAACCCTTAAAATAACATTGTTATTTTAACAAAGTTAGACATTATTATTATTATTAATTTACAAATGAGAAAACTGGAGCTTGGGTAGTTTTGACATCTTCAAGGTAAAACAGCATCTGAATGGTAGAACCAAACTCTTACCAACATCTCTTCATTTAAGAGTTGATGTATGTTCAGTGACATCGCATTTGCCTCCTCAAATATCATTCAAATAACACCGTTAAGGGAGAACACATCATCCAAACTCCTCATGTTTATTTCCACATTGAGGGAACTGAATTCATTCTGCCTCAAAGGAAAGTGTGAGTCACCTAACTGGTCAGTTTAAGAAAACAAAATTAAGTATGCTTAAATTAGCTCATCTCTTTTTTTTCCTCTGGGAACCAGATGCCTGCATGTAGCACAAATTCTCCTCAGTACTTCTAACCCATAAGTCTTACCCAGAATTAGGTGCTTAGGTCTGTTTAAATTTGAAGTTTAGTTAGGGATCTCATTCAGCTCTTATGCTAAGTACATTCTCCAACATAGTAGTAAAGTAATAAATACAGTAATAAAGCTGATACTTTGTTCTCCATCTGCCTTCTTTCTTATCAGTTTGTTCAGATTCCATGCCAGTTGTTATTAGACCTCCCATAAAGGTCCCCAATGACCTTTCTGAATAACTCAGACCACTTAAGGTGTAGTGAGGAAGTATGCTCAAGCATATGTAGCACTCCATCACTGGCATGGACATTAAATGGATACTCAAAAATACTGTTAGGTAACAAGGTGAGCTTTATTTTTTCTAATAGAACTGAGAGATACAGGGCATCTTACAAATGAAGTTTAGAATTTAGGTGAGGTAAAGGAGAAGGTAGTGTGCTTTCTTGCTATTCAATCAATGGATTCCAGGTACATAAAAAAATTATATCAGATCTTAGATGTTCATATAGCTAATGCAAACATTTCTTACTTTTTAAATAAAAAGGAGGTTCTTCTGATATATACTTTTTATATGAAAAGCACACAGAAAAATATCTAAATGATGTTCAGTGCATCTTCTCTTTTCTGTAGAAAGTTATAACACATTGCCTGATCAATGTTATGATCAAATTATTCTTTCCTCTGACCGTGACATTATTTCATGTAATTCTTCTTTTTCTTATAAAGTCTCTTCCCAAAATGCTAGTAGATTTATGAATAAACCAAGTTCATTTTAAAAATAAATATTAGACACTAAATCAGTTATCTAATTTTATAAAATATTACAGTTTAAATTTACCTGTTTTCTGCTAAGAATATAAAAATGTGGACACTTCAATTTATATAATATAGCAGAATTTCTTAAGTTCTCATCTTAGTTCAAAAAGTTCATTGTTTCTGAATTATTCAATATATTTAATCCTGAGCTTTATGACCTGTAACTAATTTTTTCAGCACCAGGTACTTCATTTGTTTAATATGCTTGACATATAACAATTAAAGGAGTTAATTTAGAAATCCTGTCAACTGAATGAAATCTTGCTAGTGACTTAATACTCCTCATACTAAAGCTTAGTGCAGGTGACAATATATTTAAGCAAATATTTATATATACCAATATGAAATCCAAAGACATTATTTTTTGCTTTCTATTTTACTGTTATTTGCCAGGTTGGACTCCACAGAGGTTAAGAGCCTTCCACATATATATGTAATTTCTAAATCAGGGTCTCGGATTTTTTGAATTAGTACATTAATTGAATTTACTTACTGCAGGACTGCATAGAGTGATCTGTAGACTAATGTGTGCAGTCATTCGCTGAAAAGAGGTAATTGTGGGGAATTCCCCAAACTTTTTTTTAATATAAATTTGTTTATTTTATTTATTTTTATTTGTGGCTGTGTTGTGTCTTCGTTTCTGCGCGCAGGCTTTCTCTAGTTGCGGCTAGCGGGGGTTACTCTTCGTTGCGGTGCGCGGGCTTCTCATTGCGGTGGCTTCTCTTGTGGCTCACGGGCTCTAGGTGCGCAGGCTCAGTAGTTGTGGCTCACGGGCCTAGTTGCTCTGTGGCATGTGGGATCTTCCCGGACCAGGGCTCGAACCCGTGTGCCCTGCATTGGCAGGCGGATTCTTAACCACTGCGCCACCAGGGAAGTACCCCCCAAACTTTTTTGACCAAACATTTGAAGAGACAAAGCTTGACAAATTTATTTTAGAAAATACTGTTCTAACTCATCGAAGAGTGAGAAGTATTGACATGTAAACGAAATTTGCTTATCAATTTCAAGTGAAGCTGTGATTAGATGCTAAGTGTTTAAATTTGGGTTGTATACACTTAATAATGCCACTAAATTATCATGATATATGTTACTTATAGTTTGAAGCGTCTGATAAATTCTTAAAAAATCTCAGCTATATGTTACCTTCCTTATTCCAGTTTTCATACAGCCAAACCACAGTCAGGTAGAGATATAATCGTTTTAAAATAAGAATAAATAATGTAATAAGAAAATTTCATTAAGGAACAAACTGATACCAAAAAGCAGCATGCTGACCAAAGATTGTACCCTAAATTCAATACAATATGAAAGCAAATTGCCCTTGAAACTTTTTCCCTCGATTTAACTTGATTTCTTCAGACAGATATCTATGCCACTTTATAAAATATCTCTTACAAAATGTAAAAACCAATAGAATAGAAATGTAACTACCATTTAACATTTTGCACATTTTTCTTAATATAGTTTTTAGCTATATTTTTGTGTAGAGAAACTTTTTTTTTTAAAGATTGTCTTGTTAAACTGGCTTTTTGTGCATGGTTGCTTGCCCGTAAATCTATTAGCAAACTAGGGAACAAATAACTATACATTTTATTAATTATGTGAAATTTTTTCTCCTAAAATAATTATAGGCAAATGAGTTTTAAATAATTACGGTAAAAGCAAAGTTAAACTATTTTTCTCTTTATTTTGATTTAAAACAAATTGCCGGTGTGTAAACAGAATTAACTATCTGATAAATATGCTTTGTGTTTCTGAAAAAGAAGATAATGAAGTATTTTCTTTTTTTTAATATAAATTTATTTATTTACTTATTTATTTTTGGCTGCATTGGGTCTTTGTTGCTGTGCACAGGCTTTATCTAGCTGCGGCGAGCAGGAGCTACTCTTCATTGCGGTGCACGGGCTTCTCATTGAAGTGGCTTCTCTTGTTGTGGAATACGGGCTCTAGGCATGCGGGCTTCAGTAGCTGTGGCATGTGGGCTCAGTAGTTGTGGTGCACGGGCTTAGTTGCTCTGCGGCATGTGGGATCTTCCCGGACCAGGGCTCGAACCCGTGTCCCCTGCATTGGCAGGCGTATTCTTAACCACTGCACCACCAGGGAAGACCCAATGAAGTAGTTTCAAATAACTTTCTACTTGTTCTAAATAAAATAATATTTCTGAGAAATGGCCCAAAAACTCTAAAATGTTACAACGTCTATTAATTGAAAAAATCTCGGGAAGAAAATTGATTTGCTTCCAGTTCTCACATACATGAAAATGAAAAATTATACACATCTTAGGCTAGTCCTATATTCCATGTTCTCTCATGGAATTAGAGGACAAATAGGGGAAAAAAAGCACTGTTATGATTATCAAAATGCTTATACTAAAATAATTTACTTGATAATTATTTACTGATATTTTTATCAGATATATGAATATGCTGTAGCAAAAGCAAACAAATAAAAACATGAAATTCCCCTTAGGGAATTCCACACTTTAAAGTAATTAAATACATTTTTAAAGTAAGTATGAGGTCTTTAAATGTAAGGCGAAAGATCTAACAGTTCTCTAAGTATAAGTAAGGATAATAGTTCAGAGCATAGTCTTTGAGGCAAAGACTTCTGGATACAGCCTGGCTCTGCTACCATGGATCTGCGTGACCTTAGGCAACTTACTAACCTGTCCAAGCCCGTTATTCCATTTAATACATTTAGCATAAAAATATTTATACTCTTTCTTCAGATGTTACTGTAAGGACTCAGTGAGATAATAATAGTAGTAAATATCAATCATACCATTTAATTTGTACTTATTATCGGCCAGCAATTATCTAAGATATAATACATATAAGGTACTCAGCAAATTGGCATATATTCAATAAATAAAAGCAAATTTATTAAATGAATATAATTTTGTCTACAATAAGAACTATACTCTTTCAATAGTGAACATTTTGAATAAAACAAATATTATGTATTTCTATTGTTTAAATATAGCTATTTAGTTCAGTAATTCCACGCCTGGCTATATACCCAAGAGAATTAAAAACAGGGACTCAAGCAGACATTTGTACACTATTGTTCATAGCAGCATCATTCAGAACAGTCAAATGGTGGAAACCAAATGTTCATCAACAGATGAATAGATAAACAAAGTCTAATATATATGTGTGTGTGTGTATATATAAATATATATATATAATGGAATATTGCATATATATAATATATACATAATGGAATATTCTTCAGCCTTAAAACGAAATGAAATTCTGACACATGCTACAAGGTAGAAGAACCTTAAAAACATTGTGCTAAGTGAAATAAGCCAGACACAAAAGAACAAATATTGTATGATTCCACTTATATGTGGTACCTAGCATATGCAAATTCATAGAGACAGAAAGTAGATTGGTGTTTGTCAGGGGCTTGAGGAGAAGGAACGGAGTTATTGTTTAATGGGCACAAAAGTTCTCTTTGGGATGATGAAAAAGTTCTGGAATTGGATAGTGGTAATTGTTATACAACATTGTGGATGTACTTAATGCCACTGAATCATACACTTAGAAAATATTTGAGGGTAAGTTTTATGTTATGCATAGTTTACCACAATCTTAAAAAGTAAAAAACAAAATAAAACGTAATTGGGAATTCCCTGGCAGTCCAGTGGTTAGGGCTCTGCACTCTCACAGCTGAGGGTCCGGGTTCAATCCCTGGTCGGGGAACTAAGATCCCATGAGCCATGTGGTGTGGCCAAAAACAAAACAAAACAAAAAACAAACAAAAAAACCCAAACATCATTATTACAAGAACAAAATCCCAAGGGTAGCAAACTCTTCAGAGGCAATGTTTTGAAGGTGACTTTAAATTTATTCTCTATTTATGATTTCGAGCACCTGGTATAATTCTAGAATGAAAATTTCTCCAGGGTTGGATAATGGAAGATTCAGGGCGTATTGTGATATTCAGATCCACCTTTAGAGCTGAAATTTTTCCTCAGTTGGTGGGAGTGTTGTGTGCTGACAGTTCTCAGTTCTCAGCCCTCTCAGGAAATTACCTTCACCTGGAGAGCTACCTTGTCCAAGGTCAAACCCCATTCCTGAGGAAAGCCTCCAATCCAATGAACTATTGAAGGGGGAGTAGAAAGGCCTGTCTCCTCGCCGTAATGTGGGACAACTTGAAAGGGCAACCTTCAGAGCTCCATGTATGATCATCTGAGGTCTTTGCTGAAACCGCACTGCAGCCCAACTTCTCCCTCTGTTCAATCTTGCTTTATTATCTGCCTTTCCGTAGCACTCCCTTCTAAACTTCTAACATGCTAATCTTCATCTATTCATTGAGGAAAAAAGAATACCTAAACATTTCTAGGTCATTGGCATAAGATCCTTGTTGACATTGAACGCTGGGGAACTAAAGTGTCCTGATGACCCCCCCTGTTGAAGAAGGGGCATATAGGGCCAGGTATTAAATGGAGTCTTGGCCCAGGTCTAGCCCACAATTGTCCACTCATTCATGAGCCCACCCAGTAATGCCCCCATTTTTCAATATTACACTTGAAATGGATATATTTGGTAATCGGCACTGCCTCTATACTATTTTCCTTGCCTGAGTCCTGTAGTAGTGTGGGAAGCCGAGTGGGGCCTCTGAAACCGCTCTCCCAGCCAAGACTGTAAACCAAAACCAGTATCGCATTGCATGAGAGATGGCAGAGATTACTGGCCCTAGAGAAGGCAGGGCTAGTGATCCCAACGTATCTCCATTTAAATCACAAGTCTGGCGCCTACAAAATCGAGATGTTTCCTGGAGGCCAACAGTCAAACTCAGTCAAGCAGTAGCCCTCATTGCAGTTGACATGCTAGATGTGCTATCTTTGCCAGCACAGATACACACAGCCTCAGGACCATGGTATAAAGCCTTTGATCTGCAAAATGTGTTCCTTTTTTACCCTTTTCAGAAAGAGGAATAGAAACAATTATCATTCACTTGGAAGTGACAGTAGTATACATTTTCAGTCTTGCCCCAGGGTTATGCTAACACTTTCTCCCTCTGTCAAAGAAATCTGGACTGGCACACATCCTGAAGAACATCCTGCTGGCACATTATACTGATAACATCATGCAAATAGAACCAAATAAACAAGAAATGACAACCATGTTGGAGGTTTTAGGAGACAAATGTGCTCCAGAGGGTGAGAGGTAAGCAAGGTTTCAGGGGTCTGCTGCACCTCCGAAATTTCTAAAAGTCCTGTTGTCTGAGGAACTCTGGGCCAACCACTTCAAAGAAAAAAAAAAATTATTGCCCCTCACGTCTTCCAGTACAAAGAAGGAAGCACAATCCCTGGCAAGCCTCTTTCAGTTCTGGAGGCAGAATATGCCACAGCTGGGAATACTACTCTGGCCCCTACACTGGATGACATGAAAAGCTGCCAGTTGTGATTAGAGCACAGAACAGGACGGGAGTTCAGCCCAGACCCAGGCTGGAGTGAAGGGACCACTACTGCTTAGGACACACGGTCTATAGATGCTATGATATTGTAGGCATCTGGGGTGAGAAAAGATGATGCGTGTGGTTCATGACAAACCCGATAGGATACGTATTGTGGCCCCCTGTGGTTCTGGAGCCATCTCAGAGGAGAAGAGTTGAACTTCTGAAAAAACAGTTCCTGGTGAGTTGCTGGGTTCTGGTGAAGATGAGGTGGTTCTGTCAAGCCCATCAATTCCACAAAGGCTAGTTGACTTTGATCATGAGAAGACATGGGTGTGGTTACAATGCAGTCATTGGGAGGAATATATTTAGCACCCAGAGGATCCCTTTGGATAACTTGGTTAATGAGACAGTTCTTCAGTTCTAGTGGTTCAAGAGCCATCATGGCCTGTCTACAGGATGTTAGATGATAAGGTACCTTTTCAACAAGTGATCTGCTTAATGCATAGTAAAGCATTCCTTGGATTCATTAGAATTGACATATAATAAACACTCCACTTAAAAAAATCAGTGCTATCACCCTCTTGCGTTCTGATAGTCGGTGACAAAGCACAAACTCAAAATCTGATTTTTCTGTGTTCTGTCAAAATTAGATTATCATTTCTATTGTTATCATTAGTTACTGCTTACATTCCAAGCACTATTCCAGGCATTATATGTGCAGTGGCTCTAACCTCAAAATAATCTAGCAAGACAGACATCATTAACTCTAGTTAACATGGGTGAATATTGAGCCTCAAAAAGATTAAGCACTTACATATAATTACCCAACTTGTAAGTGGCAGAGCAAGTTGGAGCATAATTCTACAAATTATAAAATTCTCTGAAACGTTCATCTCTTTTAAAATTTTGTCCTACCTAAGAATAACTGAAATAGTGCCATAAAAGTATAAAATTTACTTAGACCAGCCAGATCAGCAGCTGTGGTATAATAGCAGAAGTAGCAAAAGCAGAACCCAGATTGTACAAAGCTAGTAAAAAGCAAAAGGTAGTGAAGAGCTACAGCCTGAGTAGAAAACTCCTCCAAGAACTGTGGCTTTGTGGAGATCATATGGTAGCCAGAGAGGCACCTTGGGTCCAAGAAAGCTATCTGTAGTTACGTGTGCATTTTGTTTTGTATTTTGTAAGATACACAGCGTAGACCATGCCTGTGTGCTGATTCAAAGGATTCCCCAGAAAGTAAGAGATTGAAAAATAGAGAAATAGAAGGAAGGACTGATGAAGCAAGATTTCTGAGAAGAAGGAAAAGGAAGGGATGCAGTGTATCTTTGATACAGAGTTAAACTTCCTCATTGCAGTGGTTCTCATAGTGAGGGCCCTAGACCAGAAGCATTAGCAACACTTGGGAATATTAGCTCTGCAAATTAGCAGGACCTGCTGAATCAGAAACTCTGTGGTGGAACCCAGAAATCTAGGATTGAATAAGCCCTCCAGGTGATTCTAATAGAATCAACTGCACTGTAACAAGAGATAAGAAAAAAGTCAGGTGCAGATGTAGGTGGCTTTGTGGATTCGGTAGTGGAAAGTTGACAGTTCTCATTTATTACACCTCTTGGTTCTCAGACAGCTTCTACCTTCAGGATCTCCTCTTTCTACACCCCTCCCCAGCAAAAAGGTAAGGTAAGGATTTTAGTTGGTTCCTGTTTGAGAACAAAGACTGAAAAGAGGATGGGAGCCTGTCATGATCACTGGTAAAGAGTTCAACAGGTTACATAGGCACCAGGTAAACAGGGGCAGAGCAGAGTAGATCCCAGAAACCTCGGCAGGTCTGAGCACCACTTTTCCTTTAAACCGATGCTGTCTTAGAGAGAACAGAGGATGTCAGCAGAGTGACTGAAAGTCTGAGAATTTTTATTTAAAGAGAGTAAACATCTCATAAAGAGATTAGATTTTTGCTCAAATTAAATTTAAAACCAATTGAACAAGTTTTCCCCTGATTACCCAGAAAATAAGGACTTTTAAGTTCAGGTTGGAAGTAGGCAGAATAAAGGGACTGTTTTGCCTTACTTTTAAATTGTAGTGAAAGTAAATCTGTGACACCACTTCATATATTTAAGCAAGTAACTTAATAAATTAGAGGGTAATAAAGGAGATGCAATGTTCAAGTTTATGCCCATTTTCACCATGATATTCTTAGCAGAATTATTAACATGAATTAAAGTTTATTGTGTATTACATAATGAACACAAAAATCTTGTATAGGGTGAAAATAAATTTATTATTTTATTCTGTGACAGAAAGATTGGCATTAAAATGCAGAGGAGAATAGAAACTGCCTGAATAAATGGAGGACATTTAACTTAAAAGATTAAATGGTTAAATACTTTTATACTTTTTAAGGAAGAGAAATAGCATGAATACTATGATATACTTAACAAATTTGCTTATAACTAAAAAGCTTTATTTGTGTACTGTGCTATTATGTGTATATAAATAAATTCTCAGTGTGGAGAACCATCTGGTTTAGTTACATATTTATACATCTATTATATACACATATGATATTTATATCGATTTAAATGGTTATGCTTCTTTAAATGTTTGTAATGCATGTTAACATGTATGCAAGTTCTACACAGAGCTAAGCAAGAGTGTTAAAAGCAGATCAATTCTAGGAAAATGCTACAGAACCTATTATAGGAAGGAAGGAATGAATGCCAGATTATAAAATTTAAGGGATTGACATTGCTTAAGAAAAATCTAGCATATTAAAACCAGAACCTAAAAAAAAAAGATGCTTCTATATCAGATCAGAGTATTTGTCTTTAAGCATAAGCATGTATTATTTGAAACCATAAGAGCAGGAGAGTAGGCAACATTTCATATACAACTTGACCACCATTTTCTAAACCCTTCGTTCCCTTCAAATCAACTTGCTGCATTTGATTTTTTATCAGCTTGGATGAATTTATAATGCATTTATAATCCATTTGTGATGTAATAGGTTGGGGGAATTCTGATAACAGAAAAATTATGCTATATAAAGGAGACAATGAAATTATATGTTGGTAATGAAAACGGGATTTTGCTTGTACCATTTTGTACCCTGCTGCAATCTTGCATCAAGCCCCTTTGAGCTACACATGCAACTCCTATTACCACTAATTGCAGTTTCACTACACAGGAACATCAAAAGAAAAGACACAGACCTCCTTTGTGCTGTGGGTTTTGTAATTCTTCTTATATTATATAATGAGATCCTATTCTACTTTCACAGTTTAGGTGCTGGTTGTTCTTATTCCAATATTTACCCATTTCCAGTTTTCCCCCTTCATTCTTTGAAACTCTTGGGAATGTTCAGATAGGTGTGTTAAAATGAAAAGAGCTACTTATATTTTTCAAGATACTATTCTTTCTTTCTTTTTTTTTTTTTATGGCTGTGTTGGGTCTTCGTTTCTATGCGAGGGCTTTCTCTAGTTGCAGCAAGCGGGGGTCACTCTTCATCGCGGTGCGCGGGCCTCTCACTATCGCGGCCTCTCTTGTTGCGGAGCACAGGCTCCAGACGCGCAGGCTCAGCAGTTGTGGCTCACGGGCCCAGTTGCCCCGCGGCATGTGGGATCTTCCCAGACCAGGGCTCGAACCCGTGTCCCCTGCATTGGCAGGCAGATTCTCAACCACTGCGCCACCAGGGAAACCCAAGATACTACTCTTGAGTCTAAAATGAGAAGAAAATTTCTCGTGAGGGTGTATGCCTTTTTTATCTTTAGGATTAGTATAGTTAGTATAGTTAAAAACACTATCTGGAACTTGGCATCTATGAAGAATTTATTTAATAACATAAACATTTTCAGAAATTAGTTCAAGATTTGTAGTCATATGGATGTAGGCTTTTCTAGTTCAAAAAATAATTATTGAAAGTAAGCAATATGATGGTTCCTGTGCAGAGCAGACTGAAGTGAAGGCACGTGGCTCTGCCCTAACCAAACCTTTCAAGACCGAGGAGATACCCCCATACAAAGAAGAGGCCGAGATCCACGCGTTCCCCCTACTCTGCCACGCTCGCTGTCAGAGATAGGATCACCATCCATTCTGCTGCACAGGCCAGAAACCTGTTAGGGCTCCCCGCCATCGCCAGCTCCTCTGCCCTGTGTTTCCCCTCTATCACAGATTCTGAATAGTTTTCTCTTGTAAAGAGCTCATGAGTTCAACTACTTTTCTTATTGCCATCATCAAAGGTCATCCAACATCTCTGGCCTCATTTCTAGACTCTTTCAGAGACTCTAAACCGGGATCTCTGCAGCTGCTCTGTCCCTCTCCTCTCTTCTCTCCATATCAAAAAAAGGATCTTGCTGAAAATGCAAACATCATTATACTTCCTTCCTGGTTCAGATACTTCCTTCCTGGTTCAAATATTTCAGTTGCTCCTCATTGCTCTCCAGATAAAGTCAAAATTGCTACAAGGCCCTGGCCCAACCTACTTCTGCCACACTGTGCATGTAAATTGCCCTTGGCCTTCTTTCCCTTCTTTATTTGACATGTTCTTTTGGACCACAAGCCTTTGCACATGCTCCCTGCTCTTTGTAAAACTCCCTGCTGCCCTCTTTCTACACACACGCATATATACTCTCTCTCTCTGTCTATTCCTTTAGGACCTCATTCATCAGATTTGCAATTCAAGTGTGACTTCCTCAAATATCTCTGATTTCTCCTATCAGGTAAACAAAATACATTCTCACAGCACTCTGTACTTCCCCTCAGGAGCCCTTCTTCCTTCCTCTCTTCTTTCAACAAACATTTAATGAATAATTAAATTATAGGACAGGCAGGCATGATTCCAGGCGCTGGGGAACAACAGTCAATTAGTCAGATAAGATCCCTGCTCTCAAGAGCTTCTATTCTAGTGGGATACATGCAATAAATAAACAAAAACCCAAGTCAACAGACAAGTAAGTGCTGCCAGGACAGTCTAACAGGGTGGTGGTGAAGGGAGGAGGCCACAGCATTTGTGGAGATGGGAAGGGGTTCTCTAGGGAGACATTTTGCTGAGACTTGAATGGTAAGTCAGTTACATTTTCTTGTTTGATTAGTAGATTAGTTTCTGTTTCTCCCCTTCAGCTGCAAACTCCATGATAGCAATGACTGTGGCAATTTTGCTCAGAACTTCTGTCTTAGAAGATCCTCTAGAAATATATTGAATAAATAAGTAAATATAAGTACCACAAATTTTAGCTCAAGCCTATCTGATCGAATCTTCAAATTGGACAATTATTAAAAGCTCCTCACCTTCAATTTCCTCATCTACTGGTGAGGAAAATAACACGCATTTATCAAATAAATTCTTAAACATATCTCAGCCGTCAGCTTGTGGTTTTAATTACCGTAAATCCAAAGGTGTGGCTCCTTCATGTGGCGTTTCTCCTCTTATGTCTGAATCAAGAATACAATTATTAAAAATTTAATGAAAGCCTCTGGCATTTACTTTTCTCCTTCGTTAATTAAAATAATGATACCTATGTCATATGGTTGTTTTGAGAAATAAATGAGGCATTAACCTATGAAAGACCTTAGTTAAGTTTCTGGAGTGTTACAGACTTTAAGTTTTATTTTATTTTACTATAAAACCCTTTCAGAGTACACAAGAGGAAAGACACTATACAAGTTCACGGAATTATCAGATGAGTTTTTAAAAATGATTTTGCTGTGAAGAGAAGGAATTGATTTATATTCTTACAGTGTGTGTATATGCATATATATGTGTAATATGCATATATATATATACACACACACACAAACATATATATATGTCTGTGTACTTCCTGGGCTACATTATAAATAACTGACATTTACATAGATTATTGTTTACAAAACACTTCTGTAAATATTCTCTTGTCAGACTCTCAGCAACAAACCTGTGAGGCAGGTATTACAAGTTATAAGGAAACTTCATGTGGAAAGAGATAACAGAGGGTGGCCAGGCTCTTAGGTTACGTGCCTTATCCTATTACTAACGGTGAGCAGTGCCCTGATTTGTCGGCAGGTGTTGGTAGAAAGGGCTCCAACTCTCAGCTGCTGGAGAGGCGGAGAAAAGAAGAGGTAACCTCATTGCTACTGTCCAGAGTATGGCACTGGCAACACGGTCAGTTGGTGATGGAAGATAGATTATTTTACCCTCACATTCTCTTAGTCTTTTACAGTTCACTGCCTAAGCCGGCTTGGAACTCTACATTTATTTAATCCTTCCAGCAGAGAACAATCACTGTGAGTTTCCCCACTGACATACTTTATTTCTGAAAGTTCATTCTTTGCAGTTGAGCACATAAAATTTCAAGCGACAGTGTTAAAGACTAATATAAATCACCTATCCTACCCCATAGAAAAAAGTACTCTCACCTTAAAGAATGTGTTTAAAAGTATTTCCAGGAAATATACTCTGTCTAATAACTGAACACTTCAACAATATAAAATGAAATCAAGAAAAGAGCTAACCTTGCATTTCACATATCAAAATGTTCATTCAAGTAGTATCTGCAGAGAAAAATAGCTGAGTGTCTATGACCCAAATGATGCTACATTCATCATGTTCTCTTCAGATCTGAAAAAAGGGGTTGTGATGTGAGTAAAATTGTTTGGTTGACCTGATTTTGAGTTTCTGTGATAATGTCAATAAAACTCAGTTAATCTCTACTCTCAAGCACTTTTAAATAATTCCATTTAATACTGAATGCTTATATTTCCGCAAAGAATTTTGGGTAATGGAGAACAAATTGTATTTGTAGATAGAAGGAATTGGACTAATGTATTTTTCTATTTATTCTCTAATAGTTCAATGATTTTATGATACCTGGTCATGTGATTAAAATTTACAAATTTGTTGTCTGTGATATCTCCATTTAGCTAAAATATTAGAAATGACAATAATATTGTAATATTTTCTACAAGCTGACATCAAGGGAACTTGGACAATTTTCCCTTGATCCAGGCTGAATTCTAAAATTCCATGATGAGGATATGGCAAAGGTGAATGGATTTTGCAGGTGTAAGTAAGGTCCCAAATTAGTTAATTCTGAGTTCATCAAAAGGGAGATTATTCTAGGTGGGCACGGCTTAATCAGTTGAAAGCCTTAAAGAGAAGTTATCCTGACAGCCTTGAAGACGCAAGCTGCCATGTTGTGGAAGCTCCTGCAGGCAGCCTCTAGCAGATGAGGGGGGTCCCCACCTGACAAAAGCAAGAAAACAAGGGCCTCAGTCCTATAACTGCCAGCAACTGAATTGAATTCTGCCAACAGCCACTTGGAACAGCTTGGAAGTGGTGCATTCCTGAAAAGAATGCAGCCCACTCACATTATTTGTCACCTGATGAGACCCATAGCAGGGGAGCTGGCTAAACAGTACCCAGACACTGACCCACAGGAACTGTGAGATAATAGATGTAGGTTGTTTTAATCTACTAAAAACAAAAGCTATCAGTGAACTGGGACTCCTCCATTAGTTATATCCACATTAAAATCCCGGATTTATTTACCAGGTATTTACTAAATGACCACTGTGTTTCGTGCAGTGTGCTAGGAAAAGACAGTGTGATAGATACTGAAGACTGCATTTCTGAGTGTAAGTGAAACTAAAAAGCCACGAGCATTTCCTTTCTGACTCAGACGAACACAATACAAACATAGTAGTGTGACATAGTAAGAAATATATATTCAATCTCTGTCCCTTATTCCTGGCACAGCGTTCCTAAAACCCTTACAATTTCCTGAGTGATAAGGATGCTAGGGGCATCTTTGTTTTAATATTTGGTCACGGGCCCCAGTTTGAATCCTGATACAGGGCTCCTAAATCCCTTGGAATTTCCTGGATGATAGGAGAAACGTTTGTTCTAATGAGTAGATGCTTGGTGGGCCCTCTAGATGAAGGCTGGGCACCAGAAACACCAAGCCATAATTAGAAGTTTGGAAATTTTAGCCTCACCCTTACCCCCTCCTTGGGGAAGGGAAGAGGAGCTGGAAATTGAGTTAATCATCCATCACACTTACATGATAAAGTCTCCATATCCCTAAATGACAGGGTTTGGAGAGCTTACATCCATGTGCCAGAAGGATTTTGCATTCCAACTCCATGGGTCAAAAACTCCTGCACTCAGCCCCATCCCAGACCTTGCCCTATGTACCTCTTCATCTGCCTATTCATCTGTATTTTTGTAGTATCCTTAATAACAAGCCAGTCAACATAAGTAAATGTTTCCCCGAGTTGTATGAGTCATTCAGGGAGCAAATTCTCAAACCTGAGGAGGGGGTCTTGAGAACACGCAGTTTGTAGCCAAGTTGGACAGAGTGTGGGTAACCTGGGAACATACAACTTGCAATCGTTGTCTGAAATGGGGGGGAATCTTGTGGGACTGAGCCCTTAACATGAGGCACCTGTGCTAACTTGAGGTAGCGTCAGAATGAATTAAATTGTGGGACACCCAGGTGGTGTTCACAAAGAACTGGAAAATTGTTTGATGTGGAAAACCCACACGTTTGGTGTTAGAAGTGCTGTGAGTAGATAAATAGTTTCCTTTTAAGTAGCCTGCGTCTAATCTCTGCTCATCTATCCCTACTTCACGCCTGGCACATCTCAGTTGTCTGCCCTGGCATCATGAATGCCTGCCTCTGGGACTCTTTTACCTTGTTTCAATTATATACAGCAGGAAATATCTTTATTAAGGGGCAGAGCTTGTGTCCTTGATCACAACACAGACTTTTTACTGTCTTTTCAAATTCTTAAAGGTTTACATGTTACAAATTGCTCACATCAACCTAGGATACTTATTTTTATCCTAATGTAATTTACTTCCGTAACTTAACAACTTGCTTCTTGCACTAATGGCCCAAGACTTCCCTGTTGGGGAAATCCAAACAGATTGGAAATCCAATCTGTTTCCCTAGACAGAAAGTCTTCCTGGCCAAATCTCTCTGAAGCTAACTTCCTGTCCCGGGGCCCCCTTGTTAAACCTGTCCTGTTGCTTCTTACGCTGCCTCATTTTTGAAGTCTATTAATATGAGTCATTCATTCCTCAGTCCTTTGTCCCTTGTCATTAGAAATTCCTTTCAACATTTCTAGGAGATGGGAACCAGATGTATCTTAGTTACATCAGACATTTCTGGTTCTGAAATTAATTGTGAAACAAATTTGGGATAGTATTTGAGTCTGGTCATTTCTGTAATAAGATGGGGTTTTTGAGATATTAACCTAAGTTTTGTGGGGTTTTTTTCCTCCCTATATTTCCCCTTTCTTCCTTTTGCCCTAAACCACCCCAAACATGGAGATCCCTGTACTTCTTTGCCTTAGAGGGCATTTGAAGCAGACTAGGAAAAGAAAAAAAGAGAGAGACATTTACTTCCCTTTTAGCTATTTTCCCTGAAAGCTTAAGGCCATATTGGAATTCCTGCACATAGTATTATGAAGTGATAAAGGCTTTGTCTATACTAGGAAGAGATTTTCTAGGGTTGAAGTAAGGAGAGCTGAGAAGGCAAAAACTGTCGGTCTTAGGAGCAGAGGGGATGCTTCTGTAGTGCCACCAGGACATTGGTACGTTCTCAGTGAGGAATGTGAGCAAAGGCGTCTGGTAGATGGGATGGGACCAAATGCAGCCTCACAAACGTCCTGCGCTCCGAGAGCAGCAGTGGATGCACAACGTACAAATCGCACTCCATCCAGTCTTGACCAAGCTCTTTCACCTGCCTTGAATGTCCTCCCTTCCGTTAAACTGTCCATATCCCTCTCCTCTTCAAGTCCCTCCTAATCCACTAAGCCTTTCTCCTAACCTCATGCCCCTGTGTGCCATTGCTCCATTGAACCCTCCCCAATTTTATCAGTGTCACTCATTCAGCACTTAATCCTACTGCTTTCTAGCCTGCCATCTGATGCCTTGTATTATTTAACTTTTCATCCATTCATTTATTAATTTGAACTAAATTGCAAATTCTTCGAGTTAAGGACAAGGTTTTGAAATCTTACTTTGTTACGGTAGTACTCACAAACAATTTATGGAAATGATGTATATTCATGAAAGAATATCAAAGATGTTCTAAGAAATCATACTATTCTAACTCCTAAATCAATCTTGCGATACCTATAAAATAGAATTTTAAGGTCAAAATACGATCACATTAGAGTTTCATACTAAACATACATATAACAGAATCTTATCTAGAGGTACGGGGTATAGCACAGGGAATTTTGGGTCAGTGAAAGTATTCTCTTTGATACACAGCAGATACATGGCATATGCATTTCTCAAACCTCTCAAATTGTACAACACAAAGAGTGAACCCTAATGTAAACTGTGGACTTTAAGAATAGTGTCTCAATATTTTTGTAACAACTGTACCACACTAAGGCAAGATATGACATATTAATAATAGGGAAACGTGTGTGTGGTGGTAAATTGGAACTCTCTGTACTTTCTCCTTAATTTTTCTGTAAACTTAACACTGCTCCACAAAATAAGTCTATTAAAATAAAAAATACAACATTACAGAAATCACTCTTCTCTAGAGGCATGCTATTCAAAAAATATATAAAATTGAGTCACATAATTTTTTAAAAGCAGCGAAATTTGAAAATTGTGTATCCTGATTTTTTTTTCCATTTTTTGATAACCCTTTTTCTCTCTCTGTTGAAATGGATCTTTTTATTACAACAGCAAGAGAGCAGCAGTTGTTCACCCATGGCTGGCCAGATGTGGACTACAGCAGGATCATCATATCTTATTTCTACTTAAAAATCATGCCAATTACCTGCTAATTGCCACGTATTGATTTACTTAAACATCCATGGTTGCTGTATGAGAAAGATAACACTTGGCTCTAGGGGACCTGGAAATTCTTTACACTGTCAGCGACCTTGACTGAAAAGGATAATTAATCTGAACCTCCAGATGGAATTAAGAGACTTAAACCTTTCACTCTTTATGAAAAGCTTCATCTTTAGTGATGTAAGCACACTTCTCTATTTACTGAGAAAACATCTTATATTAACTTATATCTCCTTCTCTTTTATGATCAGCTACCAGATTTCAGGTTTTCTATATTCATGGAAGAGAAGGGGAGACAAAAAGGACTTGGTTACACAGAAAAGAATTTGAATTTTCTCTCGGGCTGTGTCCACTCATCCACTGAGTAGCCCTGTGGCAGTGAACAGGCCACTTTATTTTCCTGCCTAGCTTTTTCATTTGCACAAAGAAACAATAAAAGTTAGCACTTTCATGAGACTAAAACGAAACAATAAATCTAGATTTTTAGAACTATGTTATAAATCCAGGGTGGTTGTTTGTTTGTTTGTTTTGTTTTTGCGGGTACAAAGCCACCTGAGAGTTAAAATACATCTAAATTGTAGATATAATCCCTCATTTTTTTTAGGGATCACATCTAAGTTGTAGATATAATCCCTCATTTAAATACATCTAAGTTGTAGATATAATCCCTCATTTTTTTTAGTCCTCATTTGTCTCTTGGTTTCTTGCAAGAGATGTCAGACACTGTGACATAAATGTGAAAAAGAATTCACACTGATGACAAATCACATAACGTACCTAAACTTTAAAAAAGGTAGAAATGTTTTGAGATACAAATGTTCTTTAATGTGTTCTAGTGATTGTTGATGCTAAATAGGAGAATGCAAAAACTATTTTTCTTTTGATAAGTATTATGTAGACACCTTTGGTTTGAATGATAGTTGTAATTTGCCCAATGATGTTTGTTTTTCAATATAGAATTACTGATTACAGTTGCTTCTAGCCAGGCAAAGGAGGTATAGGGGACATTGTGATGTGATACCAGGCAAGAAACGTCTTGACTTCCAGCTCTCAGGCAACCTGTTTTAGTCAAAGTCAAGTGCATTTCCAATCATTTTCTTTACTGATCAGCAAGCCACCAAGCTAAATGAGGATCCCATGGCTGTAAGAATTCTGAAATAAGCCATCTTCCTCCCTATTGAGTATTTTACTTTGTAGAGCTGACACTTCTGTTTCTTTATCAAGGGCCACTTCTAGAACTACTCTCATATCTCTTACTCTTTTTATTTTATTTCCCTCAGAGCTTCCACAAGGGTGCATTTTTTTTTTCTTAAACATCTTTATTGAAGTATAATTGCCTTACAATGGTGTGTTAGCTTCTGCTTTATAACAAAGTGAATCAGTTATACATATACAATATGTTCCCATTTCTCTTCCCTCTTGCATCTCCCTCCCTCCCACCCTCCCCATCCCACCCCTCTAGGTGGTCACAAAGCACCAAGCTGATCTCCCTGTGCTATGCGGCTGCTTCCCACTAGCTAGCTATTTTACATTTGGTAGTGTATATATGTCTATGACACTCTCTTACCCTGTCACATCTCACCCCACCCCCTCCCCATATCCTCAAGTCCATTCTCTGGTAGGTCTGTGTCTTTATTCCCGTCTTGCCACTAGGTTCTTCATGGCCTTTTTTTTTTTTTTTTTCCTTAGATTCCGTATATATGTGTTAGCATACTGTATTTGTTTTTCTCTTTCTGACTTACTTCACTCTGTATGACAGACTCTAACTCCATCCACCTCATTACAAATACCTCCATTTCATTTCTTTTTATGGCTGAGTAATATTCCATTGTATATATGTGCCACATCTTCTTTATCCATTCATCTGTCGATGGACATTTAGGTTGCTTCCATGTCCTGGCTATTGTAAATAGAGCTGCAATGAACATTTTGGTACATGACTCTTTTTGACCTATGGTTTTCTCAGGGTATATGCCCAGTAGTGGGATTGCTGGGTCGTATGGTAGTTCTATTTGTAGTTTTTTAAGGAACCTCCATACTGTTCTCCATAGTGGCTGTATCAATCTACATTCCCACCAACAGTGCAAGAGGGTTCCCTTTCCTCCACACCCTCTCCAGCATTTATTGTTTCTAGATTTTTTGATGATGGCCATTCTGACCGGTGTGAGATGATATCTCATTGTAGTTTTGATTTGCATTTCTCTAATGATTAATGATGTTGAGCATTCTTTCATGTGTCTGTAGGCCATCTGTATATCTTCTTTGGAGAAATGTCTATTTAGGTCTTCTGCCCATTTTTGGATTGGGTTGTTTGTTTTTTTGTTATTGAGCTGCATGAGCTGCTTGTAAATCTTGGAGATTAATCCTTTGTCAGTTGCTTCATTTGCAAATATTTTCTCCCATTCTGATGGTTGTCTTTTGGTCTTGTTTATGGTTTCCTTTGCTGTGCAAAAGCTTTTAAGTTTCATTAGGTCCCATTTGTTTATTTGTGTTCTTATTTCCATTTCTCTGGGAGCTGGGTCAAAAAGAATCTTGCTGTGATGTATGTCATAGAGTGTTCTGCCTATGTTTTCCTCTAAGAGTTTGATAGTGTCTGGCCTTACACTTAGGTCTTTAATCCATTTTGAGTTTATTTTTGTGCATGGTGTCAGGGAGTGTTCTAATTTCATACTTTTACATGTACCTGTCCAATTTTCCCAGCACCACTTATTGAAGAGGCTGTCTTTTCTCCACTGTATATGCTTGCCTCCTTTATCAAAGATAAGGTGACCATATGTGTGTGGGTTTATCTCTGGGCTTTCTATCCTGTTCCATTGATCTATATTTCTGTTTTTGTGCCAGTACCAAACTGTCTTGATTACTGAAGCTTTGTAATATAGTCTGAAGTCAGGGAGCCTGATTCCCCCAGCTCCATTTTTCATTCTCAAGATTGCTTTGGCTATTCGGGGTCTTTTGTGTTTCCATACAAATTGTGAAATTTTTTGTTCTAGTTCTGTGAAAAATGCCAGTGGTAGTTTGATAGGGATTGCATTGACTCTGTAGATTGCTTTGGGTAGTAGAGTCATTTTCACAATGTTGATTCTTCCAATCCAGGAACATGGTATATCTCTCCATCTATTTGTATCATCCTTAATTTCTTTCATCAGTGTCTTATAATTTTCTGCATACAGGTCTTTTGTCTCCTTAGGTAGGTTTATTCCTAGATATTTTATTCTTTTTGTTGCAATGGTAAACGGGAGTGTTTTCTTAATTTCACTTTCAGATTTTTCGTCATTAGTGTATAGAAATGCAAGAGATTTCTGTGCATTAATTTTGTATCCTGCTACTTTACCAAATTCATTGATTAGGTCTAGGAGTTTTCTGGTAGCATCTTTAGGATTCTCTATGTATAGTATCATGTCATCTGCAAATAGTGACAGCTTTACTTCTTCTTTTCCGATTTGGATTCCTTTTATTTCTTTGTCTTCTCTGATTGCTGTGGCTAACACTTCCAAAACTATGTTGAATAATAGTGGTGAGAGTGGGCAACCTTGTCTTGTTCCTGATCTTAGTGGAAATGGTTTCAGTTTTTCACCATTGAGGACAGTGTTGGCTGTGGGTTTGTCATATATGGCCTTTATTATGTTGAGGAAAGTTCCCTCTATGCCTACTTTCTGCAGGGCTTTTATCATAAATGGGTGTTGAATTTTGTCGAAAGATTTCTCTGCATCTATTGAGATGATCATATGGTTTTTCTCCTTCAATTTGTTAATATGGTGTATCACATTGATTGATTTGTGTATGTTGAAGAATCCTTGCATTCCTGGGATAAACCCCACTTGATCATGGTGTATGATCCTTTTAATGTGCTGTTGGATTCTGTTTGCTAGTATTTTGTTGAGGATTTTTGCATCTATGTTCATCAGTGATATTGGCCTGTAGTTTTCTTTCTTTGTGACATCTTTGTCTGGTTTTGGTATCAGGGTGATGGTGGCCTCGTAGAATGAGTTTGGGAGTGTTCCTCCCTCTGCAATATTTTGGAAGAGTTTGAGAAGGATAGGTGTTAGCTCTTCTCTAAATGTTTGATAGAATTCACCTGTGAAGCCATCTGGTCCTGGGCTTTTGTTTGTTGGAAGATTTTTAATCACAGTTCAATTTCAGTGCTTGTGATTGGTCTGTTCATATTTTCTATTCTTCCTGGTTCAGTCTCGGCAGTTTGTGCATTTCTAAGAATCTGTCCATTTCTTCCAGGTTGTCCATTTTATTGGCATAGAGTTGCTTGTAGTAATCTCTCATGATCTTTTGTATTTCTGCAGTGTCAGTGGTTACTTCTCCTTTTTCATTTCTAATTCTATTGATCTGAGTCTTCTCCCTTTTTCTCTTGATGAGTCTGGCTAATGGTTTATCAATTTTGTTTATCTTCTCAAAGAACCAGCTTTTAGTTTCATTGATTTTTGCTATTGTTTCCTTCATTTCTTTTTCATTTATTTCTGACCTAATCTTTATGATTTCTTTCCTTCTGCTGGCTTTGGGGGTTTTTTGTTCTTCTTTCTCTAATTGCTTTAGGTGCAAGGTTAGGTTGTTTATTCGAGATGTTTCCTGTTTCTTGAGGTAGGCTTGTATTGCTATAAACTTCCCTCTTAGCACTGCTTTTGCTGCGTCCCGTAGGTTTTGGGTCATCGTATCTCGATTGTCATTTGTTTCTAGGTATTTTTTGATTTCCCCTTTGATTTCTTCAGTGATCACTTCGTTATTAAGTTGTATATTGTGTAGCCTCCATGTGTTTGTATTTTTTACAGATCTTTTCCTGTAATTGATATCTAGTGTCATAGCGTTGTGGTCGGAAAAGATACTTGATACGATTTCAATTTTCTTAAATTTACCAAGGCTTGATTTGTGACCCAACATATGATCTATCCTGGAGAATGTTCCATGAGCACTTGAGAAAAATGTCTATTCTGTTGTTTTTGGGTGGAATGTCCTATAAATATCAATTAAGTCCATCTTGTTTAATGTATCATTTAAAGCTTGTGTTTCCTTATTTATTTTCATTTTGGATGATCTGTCCATTGGTGAAAGTGGGGTGTTAAAGTCCCCTACTATGATTGTGTTGCTGTCGATTTCCCCTTTTATGGCTGTTAGTATTTACCTTATGTATTGAGGTGCTCCTATGTTGGGTGCATAAATATTTACAATTGTTATACCTCCCTCTTGGATCAATCCCTTGATCATTATATAGTGTCCTTCTTTGTCTCTTGTAATATTCTTTATTTTAAAGTCTATTTTGTCTGATATGAGAATTGCTACTCCAGCTTTCTTTTGATTTCCCTTTGCATGGAATATCTTTTTCCATCCCCTCACTTTCAGTCTGTATGTGTCTCTAGGTCTGAAGTGGGTCTCTTGTAGACAGCATATATATGGGTCTTGTTTTTGTATCCATTCAGCCAGCCTGTGTCTTTTGGGGGGAGCATTTAATCTATTTACATTCAAGGTAATTATCGATATGTATGTTCCTATTCCCATTTTCTTAAATGTTTTGGGTTTGTTATTGTAGGTGTTTTCCTTCTCTTGTGTTTCTTGCCTAGAGAAGTTCCTTTAGCATTTGTTGTAAAGCTGGTTTGGTGGTGCTGAACTCTCTCAGCTTTTGCTTGTCTGTAAAGGTTTTAATTTCTCCATCACATTTGAATGAGATCCTTGCTGGGTAGAGTAATCTTGGTTGTAGGTTTTTCTCCTTCATCACTTTAAGTATATCCTGCCACTCCCTTCTGGCTTGCAGAGTTTCTGCTGAAAGATCAGATGTTAACCTTATGGGGATTCCCTTGTGTGTTATTTGTTGTTTTTCCCTTGCTGCTTTTAATATGTTTTCCTTATAGTTAATTTTTGACAGTTTGATTAATATGTGTCTTGGCGTGTTTCTCCTTGGGTTTATCCTGTATGGGACTCTCTGTGCTTCCAGGACTTGGTTAACTATTTCCTTTCCCATATTAGGGAAGTTTTCAACTATAATCTCTTCAAATATTTTCTCAGTCCCTTTCTTTTTCTCTTCTTCTTCTGGGACCCCTATAATTCGAATGTTGGTGCGTTTAATGTTGTCCCAGAGGTCTCTGAGACTGTCCTCAGTTCTTTTCATTCTTTTTTCTTTATCCTGCTCTGCAGTAGTTATTTCCACCATTTTATCTTCCAGGTCACTTATCCTTTCTTCTGCCTCAGTTATTCTGCTATTGATCCCATCTAGAGTATTTTTAATTTCATTTATTGTGTTTTTCATCGTTGCTTGGTTCCTCTTTAGTTCTTCTACGTCCTTGTTAAATGTTTCTTGCATTTTGTCTATTCTATTTCCCAGATTTTGGATCATCCTTACTATCATTATTCTGAATTCTTTTTCAGGTAGACTACCTATTTCCTCTTCATTTGTTAAGTCTGGCGTGTTTTGACCCTGTTCCTTCATCTGCTGTGTGTTTTTCTGTCGTCTCATTTTGCTTATCTTACTGTGTTTGGGGTCTCCTTATCACAGGCTGCAGGTTTGTAGTTCCCGTTGTTTTTGGTGTCTGTCCCCAGTGGCTAAGGTTGGTTCAGTGGGTTGTGTAGGCTTCCTGGTGGAGGGGACTAGTGCCTGTGTTCTGGTGGATGAGGCTGGATCTTGTCTTTCTGGTGGGCACGTCCACGTCTGGTGGTGTGTTTTAGGGTGTCTGTGGCCTTATTATGATTTTAGGCAGCCTCTCTGCTAATGGATGGGGCTGTGTTCCTGTCTTGCTAGTTGTTTGGCATAGGGTGTTCAGCACTGTAGCTTGCTGGTCATTGAGTGATGCTGGGTCTTGATGTTGAGATGGAGATCTCTGAGAGACTTTTGCCGTTTGATATTACGTGGAGCTGGGAGGTCTCTTGTGGACCAGTGTCCTGAAGTTGGCTCTCCCACCTCAGAGGTACGGCCCTGATGCCTGGCTGGAGCACCAAGAGCCTTTCGTCCACACGGCTCAGAGTAAAAGGGAGAAAAAATAGAAAGAAAGAAAGAAAGAAAGAGGCTATAATATAGTGAAGTAAAATAAAGCTATTATAAAGCAAAGCTATACAGACAAAATCTCACCCAGAAGCATATACATATACACTCACAAAAAAAGGAAAGGGGGAAAAATTAATATATCCTGCTCCCAAAGTCCACCTCCTGAATTTGAGATGATTCGTTGTCTATTCAGGTATTCAACAGATGCAGGCACATCAAGTTGTTTGTGGAGTTTTAATCCACTGCTTCTGATGCTACTGGGAGAGATTTCCCCTTCTCTTCTCTGTTCGCACAGCTCCCGGGGTTCAGCTTTGGATTTGGACCCGCCTCTGCATGTAGGTCGCCTGAGGTTGTCTGTTCCTCGCTCACACAGGACGGGGTTAAAGGAGCAGCTGCTTCGGGGGCTCTGGCTCACTCAGGCGGGGGGAGGGAGCGGTTCGGAGGAGGCGGGGCGAGCCTGCGGCGTCAGAGGCGTCGTGACGTTGCAGCAGCCCAAGGCGCGCCGTGCGTTCTCCCGGGGAAGTTGTCCCCGGATCACGGGAGCCTGGCCGTGGCGGCTGCACCGGCTCCCGGGAGGGTCGGTGTGGAGAGTGAGCTGTGCTCGCACACAGGATTTTTGGAGGCGGCAGCAGCAGCCCCAGCGTCTCGCGCCCGCCTCTGGGGTCCGCGCTGGTAGCCGCGGCTCGCGCCCATCTCTGGAGTTCGTTTAGGCGACGCTCTGAATCCCCTCTCTTTGCGCGCCGCGAAACAAAGAAGCAAGAAAAAGTCTCTTGCCTCTTCGGCAGCTGCAGACTTTTTCCCGGTCTCCCTCCCAGCCAGCTGTGGTGCGCTAACCCCTTCAGGCTGTGTTCACGCCGCCAACCCCAGTCCTCTCCCTGCGATCCGACCGCAGCCCGAGCCTCAGCTCCGAGCCCCGCCCACCCTGGCGGGTGAGCAGACAAGCCTCTCGGGCTGCTGAGTGCTGCTCGGCGCCGAGCCTCTGTGCGGGAGTCTCTCCGCTTTTTCCTCTGCGCCCCTGTTGCTGTGGGCTCCGCGCTGATAGCCGCGGCTCGCGCGCGTCTCTGGAGTTCGTTTAGGCGGCGCTCTGAATCCCCTCTCCTCGCGCACCAGGAAACAAAGAGGGAAGAAAAAGTCTCTTGCCTCTTCGGCAGCTGCAGACTTTTTCCCGGACTCCCTCCCGGCTCGCCGTGGTGCACTAGCCCCTTCAGGCTGTGTTCACGCCGCCAACCCCAGTCCTCTCCCTGCGATCCGACCGCAGCCCGAGCCTCAGCTCCCAGCCCCACCCGCCCCGGCGGGGGAGCAGACAAGCCTCTCGGGCTGGTGAGTGCTGCTCGGCGCCGAGCCTCCGTGCCGGAATCTCTCCGCTTTGCCCTCCGCACCCCTGTGGCTGCGCTCTCCTCCGTGGCTCCGAAGCTTCCCCCCTCCGCCACCCGCAGTTTCTGCCCGCGAAGGTCCTTCCTAGTGCGTGGAAATCTTTCCTCCTTCACAGCTCCCTCCCACTGGTGCAGGTCCCGTCCCTATTCTTTTGTCTCTGTTGTTTCTTTTTTCTTTTGCCCTACCCAAGTACGGGGGGAGTTTCTTGCCTTTTGGGAGGTCTGACGTTTTCTGCCAGCGTTCAGTGGGTGTTCTGTAGGAGTAGTTCCACGTGTAGATGTATTTCTGATGTATTTGTGGGGAGGAAGGTGATCTCCACGTCTTACTCTTCCGCCATCTTCTCCCCAACCAAGGGTGCATTTTTGCATGTGTGTATGTGCGTGTATTATTTTTCTCTTCAGTAACAGTAAATAGCTACCAATGGATAGTGGGGCTAATTTCTTGTGGAATAGCGTAACATATTCTGCACCTGTAGAAAATACACTGACACTTATGTTGAATTGCCCGACTCAACAGTGAGCAAGAAATAGAGAATAAGGTTATGGGGAACGGGGGAGGAAGCAGTAGGCTACCACCATCCCCCAGTTTTTAAACTCAACACATTGTTTAGCAGGACAGAACTGAGGGTCCCTTTGAATGTGGCATACATGAGCTAGATGACTGCCGGACATCAGTGAGCCATGCCTTGTTCCTCTGTGGTTCTTATGAGTGAGGGGAGTGATGTGGCGGAAGGAGGGGGTGGAGGCCGGCAGGAGGAGCAACCAAGTACAAGACTAAAGATGCAATACGTTAGGAAGCCCTCAAAGGAGACCTTTGGTCTCAGTCTCCATCCCGTAGGTTTCAGTTTGCATAGCCTTTGATTAGCTTCCTCTGCAGAGATTGCTAGTGTAATAAAGAAGCGTGAATGCCAGTGCGGAGAAGCACAGTGGGATAAGCAGAATCCTGCTTCCCCTCAATACCTAGAGTTTTTATATCATTCAAAGATAATGATGATCAAAATTATTTTCTTTACTGTATCATGTTAAAGGGGTATAATCATTCATTCTAACACAATTCGAAAATAAGTTTGAAAATCATAAATTCATGGAATCCTTTTTCAGTTCTGCATCACCCTATACACACATCTTAGTTAGAAATATATATATATGTATAAACCAAAATTTTTGCAAAATTCTTTTTTTCTTCGTCAGTACATACCTTGGGTGGGTGAGATTAGAGGATAGGAGAAAATCCCTTAGAATAGATGATTTAGGCCAGAGTCAAGTACCCCAAATGCGTTAACAGGCAACTTCTACTAAATGGTTTTTGGTACCCATGATATAGTTATTAATACATACAGGAATTGTAACAGCTACATGTAAAAGAATGAAATTAGAACATTCTCTAATACCGTACACAAAAGTAAACTCAAAAAGGATCAAAGACCTAAATGTAAGGCTGGACACTATAAAACTCTCAGAGGAAAACGTAGGCAGAACACACTTTGACATAAATCACAGCAGTATCTTTTTCAATCCACCTCCTAGAGTAATGAAAATAAAAACAAAAATAAACAAATGGGACCTAATTAAACTTAGAAGCTTTTGCACAGCAAAGGAAACCGTAAACAAAACGAAAAGACAAGGATGGGAGAAAATATTTGCAAACAAAGTGACCGACAAAGGATTAATCTCCAAAATATACAAACGGCTCATGCAGCTCTATGTCAAAAAAAAACCCAATCAAAAAATGGGCAGAAGATCTAAATAGACATTTCTCCAAAGAAGACATACAGATAGCCAAAAAGCACATGAAAAGATGTTCAACATTACTAATTATCAGAGAAATGTAATTTAAAAGTACAATGAGGTCAGAATGGGCATCATCAGAAAGTATACAAACAATGCTGGAGAGGGTGTGGAGAAAAGGGAACCCTCCTACACTGTTGGTGGGAATGTAAATTGGTACAGCCACTATGGAGAAAAGTATGGAGCTTCCTTAAAAAACTAAAAATAGGACTACCATATGGTCCAGCAATCCCACTCCTGGTCATACATCCTGAGAAAACCAGAACTCAAAAAGATACATGCATCCCATTGTTCATTGCAGCACTATTTACAATAGCCAGGACATGGAAGCAACCTAAGTGTCCATCAACAGAGGAATGGATAAAGGAGATGTGGTACATATATACAATGGAATGTTCCTCAGACAGAAAAAAGAATGAAATAATTCCATTTGCAGCAACATGGATGGACATAGAGATTATACAAAGTGAAGTAAGTCAGACAAAGACAAATATCATATGATATCATTCATAAGTGGAATCTAATTTTTTATAAATGATATAATGAACTTATTTATAAAACAGAAACAGACTCACAGATTTCAAAAGCAAACTCATCGTTACCAAAGGGGAAACGTGGCGGGGGGAATAAATTAGGAGTTTGGGATTAACGTATGCACACTAATATATATAAAATGGATAACCAACAAGGACCTACTATACAGGACAGGGAACTCTACTCAATATTCTGTAATAACCTATATGGGAAAAGAATGAATATATGTATATGTATAACTGAATCACTTTGCTGTACACCTGAAACTAACACAACATTGTAAATCAACTATACTCCAATAAAAAAATACCTATAGGAATTGTAAAAGTCTTAAAAAATGTGAAAAATAAGATGAAAGAGGGTAACATGGACATAGGTGTCTGCTTGTTCAGAAAGTTCCCAGAAATTGGCCTTTACCAATTTGATTCACTATAGTCAGGGTTTAATCTGCAGAACAAGAGAGAACTTCTCATTTTCTCTCATTTGTAGAAATAGACTCATATTAACCAGCACACAGAAGCTGTACATAAACCAGAATATCAATACATTACTTTACAACCATTAATTTGACCAGAATACTTAAATTGGTCAACCACAGTAGTGAGATTGGCATCAGAACAAAAGTCAGTTTATCTTAAGTGATGTTTAGCTAAGGTAGCCTGAGTTCTTTCACCTACTAGGGGGATGCTCTTGCAAAGGACGCCTTCCTACTTGATCCTGCTTAGTAAATATTCATTCCATCCACAGCAGGGAGGAGATGCTCTGCCAGTGTTTGCTTCTGAGACTTTCCTTTTCTCATACTTCCATGGCTCAGCACCTCTTTTCTCTTCCCACAGTCTTTTTTCCAAATAGGTTCAACCAGTTCCATCTCCATGTGGTCGATTACAGATACAAAAAGTATTGTCTCTGAAGTGATTGTCAGATCTCCTGTGTTCTTAACATTAACACACAGCTGATGGACAGCATTTTGACTTTCTAATGCAGATAGCTAATCATAGCAGTTTTATGTGGATTTGTTGAAGTGAACTCTCCTGAGGGCAATCTTCTATATAAATGTTGGGAGTGTCTCACCATAACCCCTGTTATCCTAATTGCAATATGGGTTGAAGGTTATTTTATAAAATTTGCAAATGTCAATATAAATGTAGGAATAAATAAACACTTATGTATGATGTTAAAAATCACACTCAACCCCTAGAAGTCAGGTTAGTACTGTGGGAGAAGCATGGGCTTTGGTATCTGATAGAAATTTTTAATCATACCTCTAGTACTTTTTAACTCTGTGACCTTTGCCAGGCTATTTAAACTGTCCATTTCTTCATTCTAAAACTGGTGATAGTGGTAATAATAGTTGCTTCATAGAATTGTTATTAGGATTAAATGAAGCTAATGTTTTCTGACAAAAGTCAGTGCTGGATAGATAGTAGTTCTTGCTAATTATGAATAAACTGGTTATAATGCAAACTGATCAGTGTATCTAAACATCAACAAAAAGTTTGCTGTCTTAAAAGAAAAAACAGTATTTTTATGGCTCTAGCCATAAATTCTGGTTCTTTATTTCCATTCGCTGTTCTCAACATTTTCCTGATCTCAAGATGTTTTTCAAAGATGTGATAATATAATAAAGAGAGAAGGATCCAAAATGATTTCATTCTTTCTCATGAGAAAAAGGGTTTATCCAGAAGTAACAAGTGTTCTAGAGGATTATAACTGTATCACATTCTCCAAACTTTTAGATCCAAATTATAGCTTTATTTTTTGACTATCTACACTGGTTGGGACTATTGCCAGGGGAAGATAGCAGAGTACACATTACCAACATTACTCCCCACACTTTGCATGGGCCATTTCTTGTCCTCCCACCAACAAATAAGAAGAATTGCTGACTTAGTACTTCCTTCTCAGGCAAAGTGGCCTCTGAACTCATGTCTACTAGATTACAAGAATTCTATGAGGCAACCCTAAGATGGAACCAGTTGCTAATAGATAGACAAAAAGAGCTTTGTGTTTTTCTTCTCCTGATCTAGATTCTGTATTATTTCCCCGGGGGAAGAGTTACATCTCTAGCAGGGTGAACTTAAGTGGTATCATATAATATGCTTCACTTCCCCTCACCCTGGCAGTCATCAAAACTCCAGAAGATACTAAATTGCTAGGAAACTGGATTTCAGAGGCCTAAAGTTTCCATGATTTGTTTCAAGAAAATGGTACTGAAACCATGTTAACAGAGCTAGGTTCAAATTCTAAATTAATTAATTAAGAATAGGCAATTTTAGACCCATTTCTTCACCTACCTGGAATGTAACACACATTTAATGTCATTTTCTTAAGCATACCTCCTATTAAACTTCCAAACTATTTTATCCCTGTTTACAAGGACCCATAACTCCGTGTCATTTTTCTTCCATGGCATACGTTACAATATTCATAATGATTTGATTAGCATCTTAGTTCTATGTACACTCTTTGTAAAAATTCAAGTTCTTCAATTGAAAGCAAAAAAGGAAAGTATTGATAAGATGCCAGTTATTTTTCCAAGAATAAAGAGAAGAGATAATCAAGTAATCCTCAGTATAGATTGGATCCAGGACAGTTGTGGAGGTCACACCAGCTGGAGTTTGTCTATCTTCCTGTAGACACTAGTATGTAGTAATCTAGCTTCAAATACATTCTAAAAGTCCTCATAAAGGAAATCATTGGTGCATTGCCTCCTCTACCCCTCATCAGACAAATGAAGAGGACTGACTATAATGTAAACAATTGTGATTGGCTTATCCTAGGGTTAATTCATGCCAGTAAATGATGGAGAGAAGGCATTGGCAGACCAAAGCAGTTGCTGCGCTCACTCTGAGTGAGGTCCATAAGAATAGGAATTGTGTGTGTATGTGTATGTGTGTCTCTACCAGTAGACCAGATACCTGTTACATAAAGCATGTTCAATAAATGTTTATGTAATTAAGTAAACAACTATGGAGGAACCATGGATGTCATTCATAAGCAAATTAGGGACTCCTCTCTATATTCATTCTCCCTGAAACAACTTCTCATTGGATGCCTGAGAATCTACTATTAACAAGATATTTATTATGTTATGCATTGCCTTCCTCCATTTGCTTCTTAAAATTCACATTCACATTTAGATGTATTTTAGCCAATCCCCTGACATGTATTGTGAATGTATTCATGAGAACTTTTCCTCTGGAACTGGATATTCGAGGAACCAGAGTCTCAGAAAAGGAGGAGAAGATGCTGAAAATTGGGGCTAGAGAGAGTAGAAAAAACAAAGGAACAAAAAAAGACGTAGACTTCTTGCCAAAAGCTAGCTGGTATAAATATTGTATATTTACAGGTTTGTATGCTCACAATTAAAGATAAGTTTTTAAATAATCAAAAATTTTCTTTTAGACCTGAAACATAATTATTCTGGGCTTAATGATAGTCCAATTACTTTTCTCAGGTATAATTATTCATAATAAACATAATTAATACTGACATATCAGGGAACATATATTTTGAAAACTTACAGTCCAGTTTTGGTTGTTGGTGAATCTCAGCAGCTATGCCTTCCACCATGCCTTGTCAAGGCCATGGCCTTTTTCTTTGGCAGTAATGTCTGGCATGGGGTCTCTTTCCAGATCAGACTCCTGATACCTGGATCTAACCATCCTTGCTATGAAGTACACTAGCATTTAATATAACATAAGCTCTGTGACAGCACAGAATTTCTTCTTGTATACAGTCTGTGTAAAATGGTGCCTTAAAAATAATTATTACTCAGTAAATACTTGTTGAATGTTTGATTACATCGATCAGTGAATAAATTTACACTAACAGCATTTCTTAGCATCGTCTCCCATAGATTTAGGTATTGATCTAGACTTATCATGTATAGTGAACGAGGGATGGGAATGCTAATGAAGGGTCCGGAAGCCTCCAACTAATAGCTATTTTCCCTCAGTCCAAGTGATATTTGCCAAATGAGTCAAATGAAAGGTTTTAGAACCTGAGGGGCCTTAATTCTGCTGAGTAAGTTTACATCAGGTACCTCTAGAACACCCTCATGGCACTCATAGTTCATAAAATTAGAAAATAACTTAGTTCTAACATTGTGGACAAGGAACTTTGATCCTACATTTCTGCAATGTCCTAGTTATAGTGTAAGAGACAGAGAAAAACTGAAACCCAGATTTTCATATTTCTTATCCAGAGCTCTTTGCTTCCCTCATGACCAAGACGCCATCTCATCTAGATTGATAGATTATACATAAACTTCATTTTCTTGGTGAGTGTTCTTGTTCACTGAAATGGAAAACTGAACAATTTATTTTTATTAAGAGAAAGTTTATGGTAGCTTTGCCAGTGATGGCCACAGTGAAGTTTTGGAGGTTGATTTTTTTTTATTGCTTCTAATGACTTTGTCAAACAAGGAAAACACCCACATATATTGTGAGAAGAAGAAAAGCTAAGACTCCATTTAGTTCATTATTGTACTTAAGGTGTTATCACTTCCTGGGAAGAAATATAAATTAGAAGTTCGAGAAACTGATTCCCATTTAAATTCAATCTCTGAGTTGTTAGGATAACTTCTAAAATATTTGTTCAGATTTTAAAATTTTCTTTAGCATTCCCCAATCCATTGGTAAACAATGAAAACAACTATCTTAGAACTATTAAATTAAAATGAATTAGAGTATTAGCAATACTTGAATCAAGCAGATTTTTTTTTGAACCTGTAAAGACACCTTCTCTTTACTTAGTGTTCTCACTCACGCTTATTCTGGGTCCCAGGCCACAACCTCCTCTCCGATCTCCTTCTCAACTATTGACACTTACTATGTGAAGTAAACTATATTTCCTATTAGGACATTGATGTACTTAAGTTCAGTTCTTTAAAGATACTTGTATGGCCTATAGGCTTGTACTCAGATACACTCTATTCTCCCTAGTGTCCACCAGTGGTTTCCACAGGATAGAATAAAATCTCTACGCAGGCTGGCTGAAGCTTTAACCAGAGCAGAGCTTTCAGAAATGTCTTTTACAATCACTGCCATATGCCTCCAGCCCTTGTTGATACTTGTACTCCAGAACTCATTCCGGTTAATGGAACATTTACATAAACGATACGCATTATAGAAAAGTGTGACTGCACCCGATCATGGAATTGTTCTCTCCCCCTCCTGCTCCTGCCCTGGAGGATCTCTTAACATCCTAAGGATTTCAGGTCCATCAGCCTCAAGAGATGTATGATATCACAGGTGTAAATTGCCTGACTTTTAAAAAATCTAATTAATCAACTATACTGAAGGAAACCTTAATAGCTGGGAATTGACTAATATCAGGGGTACATATTCTTACAGCTTGTTCCTGCCGAGGTAGGGAAAATCCTATTCTTTACCCCCTGAAACCTGAAAGTATCTGCTGTTCCTTTTCTGATCCTTAAGAAACGGGTGCAGGCACAGGTGCAGGTACTCTAAATCTGGAATATAGATTTCTAGTATTAATAAAATGTTTCTTAATCCCTTCAGATGGAAAAGCTTCTTATTCTGTATACATATATACACAGGTAATTGATAGCATGGAACAATTAAATTGAAGAGACTTTTAAGTGACTATTTTTGTGTGCAAGCCTACACTCTAAATTTTGTGAGAAAACACAAATATTTAAATGGTCCATGTGCATAATTCATATTTACTATAAAAACATGGTAAATGAGATACCACTTTATCTTGAATCTTAAATTGATATTCAAATTGAGATACTCCATAGAATTGCCAATTTAAAAAAATAAGCTTGGCTAGTAACAAAAACTATGATTGTCTTTGAAGAGAAGAATGTTAAAGTGTTTCATTTAAGACAGTTTACATTTAATAACCTCATTTATTCCTTATTTCCATTGTGATGGAAATCGCATATGCAGGCTTTGTGATTCACACCTGGCTAGACGCGAAGATAGTGACAGGTTCGCCTGCAGAATTGCCACTGTATTTCTATAAACATTTAAGAGTCACTCTTAAAACAAAAGACAGATTTTTCTTCAAATCTCGGAAGCATTTCCTATGAACACCAAGTCTTAAGCATCCATTTAGGCAAAATTCATACAATTTTGATAGCATGCTAGATGTTAAGGAACGCACAGGATTCATTATTATTTGTGGTTTTGTCTCTTTTATTCTTCTTAAAAATAATACTTAAATGGTACTTTTGTTATTCCTCTTACTGCTCCCTTATCCCACCCCCATTCTAATCAGTAATTATTTACTATTTTTCAAGAATTCTCTTAGGATTCACAGAAATGCAGAGAATTTCTGTGAATATGACTTGTTCCAGTGGCCCCCAATAAAAATGATAAAACTAGCTTCTTCAGTTTTACTGCATGATTTCCATACTCCTAATTTCAAGAAAACATATAATGCTACTTTGGGGGGGGGGACTGTAGAGCCAACATTCTTGGTGGTTTTTCCATATTTTTTAAATAAAGAGGTTATTCATAATATGTGTTATTTGGTACTAGTTCCCTCTTGCACAGAATCAATGACTATGTATCTTTACTACATGTAAAGATCCTGGCTCTGTAATTAAGGTCCTCAGTGGTCATGGACTTCATCCTAATGGAGGACATTTCTTTTTTAGTTTATATAACTTCGCATTATAGGATCTGGTCTGTTAACTCTGCATATGACTTAGACCTTTTGGGTATTCACAATGCTTTTGATGATTTTGGAAAAAGAAAGTGCTGGAAGGAGAGGAAGAACAAATTATAATGTATCTGAGTATTTAAGTCTTGGCTCTGTGACTGAATAGCAAATTATTCAACTATTTTTCACCTCAATTTATTCACAGTGGTAATAATAATAATAATTCCTCATGTTTTCTAAGAGGACTATTTTACAAAATAAGTGAGATAATATATGTGAAAATGATTTTTTTAATTGTTAAAGGATACACAGTATAAAGTGGCCTCATCATTCTGTATTTCCATATGGGACAAAGTACATATAGTTTGACTAATCATTCACATCTTCAGGAAGAGTCGGGTCCTAAAAAAATTATTGAAGTATGGTTATATATTAATCAGGTTCGACTTTGTTATGCTGCGTAATAAACTCAAATCACAGTGACTGAAAACAAAAGGTTTATTTTTCTCTCAAGGTACATGTCCTCTGAGAATTGTCTGGGAGCCCCAGAGCAGCCAACTTAGCCACCTTCTGGAACATTCTATGATCAGGTTAAAAGGAAAGAGGACGACAGAGAGCCCTCTATGCTCTGCCATAAAATTGGCACACACTATTTCCATTCACATTCCTTGGCCAAAACTAGTCATATGATTTACCCAACTATGAGGGCCACAGGACATGCAATCCTATAAGGAGCCTAGAAAGTGGAGAGCAGGAAATATTTACCTCTAGTTAACTAGATTGACTCCCCAGCTTACAGAAACTAATCCCATATCTTTCTTCCAAGTATTTTCCCCTTCAAATAGTCAACCTGTATATCATGTTTGTAGGAGCTTAAAAGATTTGTGAATAGGATTCAGCATTATAATCATGTAAACACCCACAGGATGATAGAAAGTGAAGGTATTTTATTTTCCAAAAGGCCTCTCTGTTCTAACAAATGGCTCTTAAACAACAACAATAAAACAGTAACAGACAAAACTTCAGAAATCTGTTCATGAATCCTTACTCTCTACTTTTAGGAATCTGGGAATTTCACTTGTCTACTCCTGAAGGAGATATTTTTAAGCACGTGAGTCTCCCCTTCACAGTGCGGGTCACAACAAAGAGTTTGTCCTCTTTACGAAACAGGAAGCTGGAATAGATGTGTTCAATTCTTACCATCATTTAAAAGGTTGAACACAGATTTGTGAAGGGGTCTGAGAGTACCATCTCTGACTGGGAGCTTGGAGGTTGCCAACTGAGGCAGTCAATTAAAATACTGACTTCAAAGAATAGAATAAGAAGGTAAAATGGAACAAAGTTATTGCTTTCATTTCTCTGCTCTTGTTCCAGCTATTGTTTACCCAGATGGTTCGTACAAAGCAGGGTTTTTTTTTGTTTTTTTTTTTGTGGTTTAAAATACAGTTTTTTCTTTTGCTGTTTTATTTAAAAATATTGTTCACTTGATAATTTTTTTCAAAAAGAAAATCATGTGATAGCCATTTGTTCCTTAATAAGCACCCTCTTTCATAGTTTTTAAATTTTTGTCATTTTTCAAAGGTGAACATAAAACAAACAAGCTAAGTACAAATAATATTTGTGGAAAATTGTTCAAGATGAAGGTTGACTATTTTTTTCTCCCAAAGAATATGTAATATGGCAAGAGTCTCCCTACTTCCATGGAAGCAATGGCAGTTGATTGGTATCCAGGACAGTGGTCTCTAGTCCTCTAACAGCCTATTAGATAACAATTTAAGAGTCCACATAGTTTTGTTTTTTTTTTAAAAGGAACTCCTTTATTTATTTATTTATTTATTTATTTTTGGCTGTGTTGGGTCTTCGTTTCTGTGCGAGGGCTTTCTCTAGTTGTGGCAAGCGGGGGCCACTCTTCATCACGGTGCGCGGGCCTCTCACCATTGCGGCCTCTCTTGTTGCGGAGCACAGGCTCCAGACGCGCAGGCTCAGTAGTTGTGGCTCATGGGCCTAGTTGCTACGTGGCATGTGGGATCTTCCCAGACCAGGGCTCGAACCCGTGTCCCCTGCATTGGCAGGCAGATTCTCAACCACTGCGCCACCAGGGAAGCCCTCCACATAGTTTTATAGGACTAGGCCAAGTGAAGGCAAAAGTTCACAAGTTAAATATGGTATGTAATATTTGTAGACAAATTATGAGTGTGTGGGTGAGATAAATATTATAGCTCAGTGAATATACATGACAGACACAACAGAAAATGTTAAAAAGGAGGTCTCTCTGTTTCTAAATAGCAAAACAAACAAGTATTCACCTCTAGCTTCTTTTTCAAAGTCTAGCTTCACCTATGGTCAATAGCTTGGCTAGTTCAATATGTATAAATTCGCATTTAACAAAATGTGAAGATGTTAAGTATTTTAAATTAAAAAAATTTTTATTGAAGTGTAGTTGATTTACAATGTTGTGTTAGTTTCAGGTGCACAGGCAAGTGATTCAGATATATCTCTCTCTAACAGCTTACGAAAAAGCCGAACGAACTTTTTGGCCAATCCAATATATACTTTTTTCAGATTATTTTTCATTATAGGTTATTACAACATAGTGAGTAGAGTTCCCTGTGCTATACAGTAGGTCCTTGTTTTTTATCTATTTTATATATATGAATGTGTATCTATTAATCCCAGACTCCTAATTTATCCCTCCCTCCCTCCCCTTTGGTAACCACAAGTTTGTTTTCTATGTCTGTGAGTCTGTAAGTAAGTTCATTTGTATCATTTTTTAGATTTGTATCTTTTTTTAGATTCCACATGTAAGTGATATTATATGATATTTGTCTTTGACGTACTTCACTCAGCATGAGTGTCATGTCAGTGACGTACTTCACTCTAGGGTCCATCCATTTTGCTGCAAACAGCATTATTTCATTCTTTTTTATGGGTGAGTAATAAACAGTATGGTACTGGCACAAAAACAGACATATAGATCAATGGAACAGAATAGAAAGCCCAGAAATAAACCCACGCACTTACGGTGCCTCGGCCTGTTAGGAACCGGGTCGCCCAGCAGGAGGTGAGCAGCAGACAAGCGAGCGAAGCTTCATCTGGGGCTCCCCATTGCTCCCCATCATTCGCATTACCGCCTGAGCTGTGCCCCCACTCCACCCCGGTCCATGGCAAAACTATCTTCCACGAAACCGCTCCCTCTTGCCAAAAAGGTCGGGGACCGCTGAGTTAATCTATGACAAAGGAAGCGAGACTATACCATGGAAAAAGACAGTCTCTTCATTAAGTGGTGCTGAGAAAACTGGACAGCTACACATAAAAGAATGAAATTAGAACATTCTCTACCACCCTACACAAAAATAAACTCAAAATGGATTAAAGACCCAAATGTAAGACCTGATACTATAAAACTCCTAGAGGAAAACATAGGCAGAGCGCTCTCTGACATAAATCAAAGTGTTTAAAAATTAATAGAATTGCCCTTTTAATCAAGATACATCTGTGTTTATTTATACACAAATTTCAAATCTCTTAAATGTCTAAGTTTAACATAATGCCAAAAAGTCTGTAAAAAGAAAAACCCTCCTTTTTACAACAAATTATTTATTTTATTAGTATTACTTACTATTGAGGATCGCATTACTCAGGTTTATAGATCCCTAAGAGCTCTATGCTAACCTCAAGTGTTTTTAAAATACTTTTGTTTGCTTTTTGATGAATAATTTAAAAATTATTGTAAACATACTCTTTATCATATGGGAAGGCACCTAATGACAAATTTCCAGTTTATTTTCTTGAGAAGTTAAATTTAAACTATCACTAATATAGAAATGATTAGATTTTTATGACGAATTAGATAGGCAGAAGTGAAGTCAATGGATGCTTCCTTGGGAAAGATAGAGGGTAGTCAAAGGAGATGAACAACATGCCCAGTTTCTCATTCCAAAATCCTAGCAACTTAACTCACTGCTTCTCCCAGGGGAAGAGCTAATGTGAGGGTAGAGAAAGGCTGGTAGGGTTACTCAATATAGTTCCCTCCTTATGAAAGAAAAAAGGAAAAATAACAGATATAGGGAAAAGGCGTCAGCCACCGCCACATCCAAACTTCATGTCAAAAACAGAACAAACAACACCAATTTGAACAAGTTTCTGTGCATGAAAATACCTTACCAAGAGCTACAAATATAGGTGAGGGATTACAGCACCTAAGTGAAGCATAGAAATAAGGAAAGATGCATTGATGAGGGTAGGAAAGATAGGTTAGCCCCACCATCGCTTCCCCAAGCCCAGACAGCCCAGTACAGAAACAGACATCCTCCTGGTGGGAGGAGGAGAGTGAAGTGGGCACCCAACTTCACCACAGAGCCCAGCCCTGGCGCACTCTAGCGCAGGCTGACTCCTTCTGAAAACAGTATGACATTTCCTCAAAAATTTTTCTTTTAAATTAAAAATAAAATTATGATAGGATCCAGCAATCCCAGTTCTGGGTATATGTCTGAAGGAAATAAAATCACTATCTTGAAAAGATATCTGCACCCCTCCATGTTCACTGTAACATTATTCACAATAGCCAAGATATGGAAGCAACTTGAATGACCATCGACAGATGATGGATAAAAAAGATGTGGTATATATATGCAGTGGAATTTTATTCAACCATAAAAATGAAGAAAATTCTGCTTTTTATGACAAAATGAATGGAACTTGAGGGCATTATACTAAGTGAAAAAAGTCAGGCAGAGAAAGAAAAATACTGTATGATCTCACTTATATGTGGAATCTAAAAAATCCAAACACATAGAAACAGGAGCTGAGGGTGGGAGATTTGTGGAATGGGAAGGTGTTGGTCAAAGGGTACAAACTTCTAGTTCTAAGACGAATGAATTCTGGGGACCTAATGTACAGCTTGGGGAATCTGGTTAACAATACTGCACTACATACTTGAAAGTTGCTAACAGAGTAGATTTTAAATGTTCTCACTATAAAAAATGGTAATTATGTGAGGTGATGGAAGTGTTAACTAACCTTATTGTAATAATTATTCCGCAATATACACATGTATCAAATCATCACGTTGTATACCTTAAACTTATATATGATATATGTCAATCATATCTCAGTAAAGCTGGGGGAAAAAAAAACGGTTTCTTGCACTCACATATTACATTCTAATGTGGAAAAATTTTTCCAGTGACTAAAATATTTGTGTGTGTTTTCCAGAGCATTTCCTTCCCAGTGTAAAGTTAGTACCAGGAATTCTAAGTTGGTAATCAAAATATGGTTTTGTGAATATAAACAGAAAAAAGAGAGAGGGAGGATACTAAGATTCATTTCACTTAAGCCACAGGTAAAGCCTAAGAAATTATGTGTGCTTTAGAACAAGTATACTCTCTAATGACTAGTTTAATGATGTCCTTTGGGTTTAAGATTTCTCTCTCTTGATCATTCCTGGATAGAAAAACATGGCCAAATCCTTGTAGAGTCCTCTGTTTGGGATCCAGGTGAACCATTTCAATGATAACATCTTTATCTTTTCCTTCATAGCATTATAGCAACTATAATTATTTATTTGTATTACAAATTGTTTAGTTTCTAGCTCTTTCGTTTAACTCTGTGGAGGAGGAAGACTGTATCTGTTCTGAACTGTATGCTCAGCACCTTGCTCAGTGCCTGGCACAAAGTAAAGCTTTCATTTAATCTTTCTTAAAATAGTCATTGAGTGAATTCATCTCTCACCCAAGTCCTAGGGAGAAGATAGGTAATAGGCAGTGGTAATAGTCTTCCTTGTGTCAATCTCAAATTTCTAAAGAAAGATTAAAAAATGTATTTCATAAGTAAGTCAGATGTCATTTGTATATTCTAGGCAATATTTAGATTAGCCACAATAACTTTCCTAGAACTTGACTAGAAATTGTACACATTACCTGAATTATAGCTTTTACCTGTATCAGGTATATGTCTTGTAAGATCCTGATTTCAGTTACCAGAAAATTTCTTTTATCCCTAGGGAAGCGGGAATAATATGTTCTCTTTTATGCTGTCAGAAGGAGCTGGTTTTGAGGGTGGAATGCAAAGAGTCTATTTTTCTTTTTCCAGAGCTTATTTCTAACCCCTGGCAATACAGCTAGCTTTAAAAAAAAATTAAGCCTTGGTAATAGTGTTTGCAAGGAGCATGTCTAAACTGTTTAAGAGAATAAAATCTAAAGATGTTATTAATAATAAGTCATGATAAATGAGAAACTGTATAAATCATTCCCCTTTATCAATTAACTTAGTGTTTCTCAGGACATTTGATATCATTTTGTTAACCTACTTTTGATATCTATGTGAACATAATAAAACCATAATTCTTTAAGATTTTTTTATGATTCTGAATTCCATCAATTTACTGTTCTTTCTCTTTCACTAGTGTAAGTTAGTAAAAATTTTACTGTAATTTTACTATTAATTAAGGCCAAAACAATAATGATTATTTTCTGTATTTATTATATCATGACATTATTAAAGACAATAATAACTATTAACAGAGGAAAAGTATTTTATTTCCCATGATCAGATCATTGAGAAGTTGTTATATTCAGACATAGACTTCATAAAAGGTTTTCTATGAAAACACTTTTATTGAAACATAAAATTCAATAGACCAAATATATATATAGCTTTAGAATTAAATGATTTAAATTGGATTATAATTAATAAGCTGATATTTATTTTTCATAGCATTTGCTATTAGCCAACATTTTATTTTAGCATATATGTATATATAATATGCATGTATATAATATACAGACTTAATTTTAATTAATATATCAACTGGTTATATGTCACATTAAAAATTCCCTAGTAAGACTTTTGTGGCCTTTCTATGTTGGATAATTAAAAAAGACATTTTCAATTTCTCATGACTATATTAAATAAACGAGGTTTACACTAATTTGCTCCATGTGGTCAATTAGCCTAGTTAAATTTCTCATGGATAATAACATGAGATTTATTGGAATGTTCTAAAAGATGCATATAGAGTTGCACATAAACAAGAACATTCTTATTTTTTACCCCACTACATGATCATGCCAATGACATATCACAGTTCAGCAGCCAGGGCTTTGTGGCAAAAACAACAAGACTATATATTATAATCTAGTTAAAATAGTAAAATTGCTAGTTTCCTCTGATTAAAAAATTGTAAGCTTGTCTCAGCTATGGGGAGGTAAATGCTGCTCAAATCAAGAATAGCAATGCATGGAAGTATAATAAATTCTCTAGATGCAAATAAATTATCCTTATTAGGAAACGTTCTTTTCATTGTTTCTATTTATTATTTCACTTTGTAATGAATACTGTAGTCAATTTGCAATGCAATGAACAGTTTTATAATACTAGTGAGAAGAATACAGACACAGTTTTAAAAAACATAGTTTTACATAATATCTTTTATTGTCTAGAAATAAACAAATTTTCAGTTTTAGAATTTATCACCCACCTCTTTAGAAATTTAGTCTTTTCCACCTTTCAAAATGCATATGCAAGAGTCTGCATCTTGTTGAGTGTTATAGTATTAAAACATTTGCAATATTTGCAAGGCACCATTGTCTCCTGCTAAAACATTAATGCTAAGTAAATACACAGAAGAATGAAAGCACTAAGTCATTGAATTATGGTTGTAAACATGCCTTTAGTGGAGGAGGTATGGTCAAGAAAGCTGCTTAGATTGAATATGTCCTTGTTAAACCTATTTGGAATAAAAAATGAGTACTATGATTGGGTTAGCTTGGGCTGTGTCTTAGTCCTTTTGGGCTGCTACAACAAAATACCGTAGACTGACTGGGTGGCTTATTAACAACATTTGTTTCTCACAGTTCTGAGGCTGGAAGTCCGAGATCAGGGTGCCCGCATGGTCGAGTTCTGGTGAGAGCTCTCTTCCTGGCTAGCAGACTGCTGTCTTCTCCCTGTGTCCTCACAAGGTAAGGTGGGGGTGGGGGGTGAGGGGAAGAGAGAGAGAGAGAATGAGGGAGAGGGAGAGAAAACAAGCTCTCTGGTATCTCTTCTCATAAGGGCACTAATCCCATCATGGGTGCCACACCATCATGACCGCATCCAACTCGAATTACCTCCCGAAGACCCCATCTCCAAATACCACCACACTGGGGCTTCAACATTAAATTTTGGAAGGCGTAAACATCCATCTCATAATAATGATATATTCCAAGGAAATTGGTTAAGGAAAAGACACATATCATTTAAGAGAAAGAGAAAGAGGGATTGAGGGATGGATCTTTGCCTCTTATAATGAAGAATGATTCTATTTGCAAGCAATTGATACCTCTCATCAATAACAATGTAATGGCAGGTGATGCTAGATATATATGTGTTTCATGCCCAATAGAAAAGACAGTGAGATTGAGTAAATAGGAAATTCACAAACTTGTATCAGCTCTACCATGTAAAGAGCACTCATTAGTATTTTAAAATAACTAAAGTTGATTTTTTAATTTTTTAAGACAATATTTCTAAATGAATTATCTATCTACTCCAGGGATTACTAGCAGCAACACTCTTTAACAAAATCTTAAGGCCTTTCTACCCCAGCCTTCAAATTGAGTGGAAATAAACATAACAACATTTTTTAAATAGAATTTTGGAACTAGAATGCCTGTATTATCTAGTAGGGAGCTAAGACTTTTATATCCACTTGAAGATGTTAATTATGCTTTCCAGGAGTCTTTTCTTATTAAAGAAGTAGGAAAAATAGGGCAGTGAGAAATAGCCCATGGAAGAAAAGCAATCAAGTGGTAATAAAGAAGAAAACAGGCAAATGCCCAGAAAAAGAACTTTCCCATAAATTCAATAATTTTCTTTGCCTGAAAGTTAAATAAAATCAACTTGTCTCTTTGGATTCTTTGCTTTAATTCCTTAGAAAATAGAATTCTGAATAGGTATCTGATCAAGTGTATTTTGTAAAATTATTGTATATCATATTATTATTTAATAAAATAAGAATTAATTTAGTGTTTCTATTTGTAATTTTCTTATAAATCAAAAACTAGCAAAGTTATACACTGTTTTATTAAATGTGTTTGTCTTTATGTTTGACCCATGTTTTGTTTTTTATCAGACTCAGAATAAATTCTGTTCAGATATGGCTTTGCTATATTAGAGACTATATGTGGTAGCCTATAGCTTTACTTTCCAACATTATTATATTCTGGTTTATAAAATGGTAGACTTGGGACTTCCCTGGTGGTCCAGTGGTAAAGAATCTGCCTTCCCATGCAGGGGACATGGGTTCCATCCCTTGTCAGGGAACTAAGATCCCACATGCCTCGGGGCAACTAAGCTCTTGCACCACAACTACTGAGCTCGCATGCCTCAACAAGAGAGCCCACGTGCCGCAAACTACAGAGACCACGTGCCTTGGAGCCTGTGCACCACAACTAGAGAGAGAAAACCCACATGCCACAACTAGAGAGAAGCCTGCACACCACAATGAAGAGCCCGCGCCGCGACAAAAGATCCCACATGCCTCAACGAAGACCCCGTGTGCTGCAACTAAGACCCGACACAGCCAAAAAGAAAAAGAAAAAGAAAAAGAAAAGAAAATTAAAAAAATAAAATAAAATGGTAGACTTTATATGACTGGAAATCAACTAAGTGAATTAAACAAATTTAAAAGAAAGGTGGAATTCTCATAATTATTTATGGTGTAGAAGAAATAATAATTGTCAGGATTAGCAAAACTATAATGTAAGTTTTCAGGGTTTCATTTAAAAGTGTAGAAAAATTAGGAATATTGGACAGTTTTCCTAAAGAATAAGTATGGTCATATTTCCAGAATTGAGCACTATATTTTAAGATAAAATATTTAGAATTAGACAAAGAAGAACAGCATTCCAGCTGTGATTTTTATGTCTCATGCAGCTGTGGCCCACCTGCCCCAAGCATCAGTGGTTTGGACACTGGGCATTCTTGGCTCTGTAATATACTTGTTGGAAAATGTTAAAGCAATTAGCAGAGGCAATCTCAAATGAGAAGACCCAAGAGAATTATGTCAGTGAGGCTGTTGAATAAAACATATTATCTTAAAATCTTTGCTTATTTTTTCTGTATAATACTAGCACAATTAAAAGAACATGCTCAGTTTTGCCTGGAGTGAGCTATTTTTAGTCCCTCAATTAATCTCTATTCCAATAGTTATTATCATTAGTTAGTATTTCCATAGCAATACACACTTTTTAACACAAGTGCTTTATAACAATCTTTAGAAATTTCTCTTCTCTGTGGTTTATGCGGTAAAAGCTAATTCACATAAGATTCACAGGAAAACACAACAAATTATACGGAACCTACATCTCATGTGGAAACCACCTGCAGTTAGCTTTGCCACAAGCCAACATAGATTGCAGTTCTTGCTGAATCAAGAGAAAGGTAACTAATTTATGGAGGGTCACATCTGGCATGAGCCAAAAATCCAGGCATAAACCTCTGTCCATGATCTTGTGCCCCCCGAATAATATCATAAAGATTCAGAATCCAATTGGCAATAAAACCATAATGTGAACACATACAATTAAATATAGCATCAGAACTGCCAGATATCACTTAGTCTTGCATAATGCATGGCAACTAGGACACAATGGGAAGTGAGATTTGATCCCCAAAGGTCAATGGAAACCGGAGCCTCAGCTCCAGGGTTGGGTAATGCCCTCTTGAGGACTGACTTTCTGTTACCTGCATCAGGTTAGATTGTTATAAGCAATAGACTGCTTCTCTGGTGGGATTTCTAATACAAAATTGAAATAGAAGCAATAATCAACGTACATACATGCCAATGGCTATTTAAAAGTCAAGCTCATTCATTAGAAAAGTCTCAAAACTCTTAGAAATGTGACTCTTAAAAAATCTCAAAGGCAATTCCTTCCCACGCTCATAACTATTTTTTCTCCCCTATCAACTCCTCTCTTTTATCTTTACTTCTCAGAAGCTTCCGGGGTGCTATTTCCTGAATCAGAGGCTCTCCCAAAAGACCTGCTTTGGCTCTCTCCTTTCTCTCACTTTACATCAGTAGGAAAGATTTGTCTATATAAATAGGATAAATCTTTTATCTCTTTCCTCTGCTTTTTCACTTTAATGAGAGAAAAAGATTGGGAGAGTAGGAATCGTATAGTGATATTCTAGCTGTTATTTTCTCACTAAAAAATATAATCTTTTGGAAATCATTTAATTTTTCTTTGTTTTCATACAAAATGGCCCATTTCTGGGGGAGAAATGGATGTCCTCTATTTAGGAAGCAAAATGTGCTGAGCAGGGCAAAAAGTAAGGTATCTGGGCTTGGCATATACTAATATCACCCTCTGTTCTAGTCACTAAAAATGAAAAACATTTGAAGATTCCCAACTCTCCTCATAATTTTCTCTCTAATGGATTATTGTAAAAGATACTAATACAATCCATATTACAATGGAAAGGAAGGAAGGAAGGAAAGAAAGATGGAAAATAATATATTCAAGCCCACAATCGTCTTAAAAAGCTGAATTCAGCAAAGTACTATTGACCCATGTGACATGAATCTGTTTCCAAAAACATCTTTCATGTTCCAGACCTTAAATTCTCAGCTGCCGTTACCACCTGGCATCTTGTTTTACCCATCTTTACACCTTTTATCTAAAATACAGAGAAAAGCTTCCAGTTTGACAGAGAATTGCCCAATCCACGTAGAATGTAGTTAAGGATGGTCAAGTTCCGTGAGTTCATGGCCTCCTGACACAATCTCCAGGATCAGTCTTTTTCTGCTTCAGAACCCTGGGGCAGGTGTTGGCACACAAGCTTATGTCGCTCCTAAACACACCCAGTAATGACCGCTGTTCTCCTAACTTGTTTCCTTAAGTCTCTCTAGTACCATTCAGACACAACACTCAGGACCACCAAGGGAAATTACTCTGTATGTGCATAGTTCCCCCAAATCCCAGTGTCCTCTTCCTTTTTACTACTATATGGTTGAGTTCTACCACTATGTTTCCACCTTGGTCTCTATTTCTAAGTTTTCACTAGTTTCCCTCATGATGCCTCAGTGCCTTATTTAGGTTTAGTGACTGAGTCGCTGCCTCCGGCTCCTCACCAGATCTGGAGACCGAGATGGTACCTGAGACTGCCTGAGACTGATGCTGCCTGAGACTCATTATTTAATCTTTATTAACATAAGGATTATAGTATATCTAGGAATCACTATTTCAGATGAATTGTATCATTAATAAGGTATCTCTCTCTGATTCCCCCATCTGATTCTACACAGTCTAGACTGTAAAATCCTTGAAATAGAGAACTATAGCATTCTTTTTTTTTTTTTTTTACACTGCAGAGCCTGGCACGGTTAACGCTGTAGCTGAAGGCATGAATGAATTAATTCCCCCACATGGCAGGCTGAATCATGGTTCTCCAAAAATGTTCCTGTCTTAATCCCTGGAACCTGTGAATACATTATGTTACATAGAAAAACAAACAAACAAACAAAAAAGGACTTTGCAGATGTAATTGAGGCTATGGACCTTAAAATAAGGAGAGTAACCTAGATGATCCAGATGGGCCCACTCTAGCCACATGATCCCTTAAAAGCAACAAATATTCTCTGGCTGGAGTCAGATAGATACAGTGGAAAAGGAAGGCAGAACAGGAACAGCAACAGGTAAAGTCAGAGATTTCAAGTGTGAGAAGGACTTGATATAGGTGGCTGTTTGCATGAACTAGATAGAGGCCTCTAGGAGCAAAGGTGGTTGCTGATAGGTAACTAGGAAATGGAGATCTCAGTCCTGCAACCTCAAGGAACTGAATTTGGCCAACAACATGAATGAGCTGGGAAGTAGAGTCCTCTGCAGAGCCTCCAGTAAGAAATGCGACCCTGGTGAACTTCTTGATTTTAGCCTAGTAAGACCCATGTGAGTCTTTTGATCTACAGAAACTGTGAGATAATTAAGCTGTGAACTTAAGTTTGTGGTTATTTTTTATAGCATCCACAGAAAACTAATACACCTCATTTTGGGGTTTCTCTGGTGTAATTCCCTAGTGTGGGTCATGTTTTAAATCTATCCTTCTCCATGTATTCTTGGATATTATGCCTAGGAGGAATTGCTGTTAGAGGGGCTAAAGATTTCCCCAATGCAGGCCAATTTATTATAAAATGTTTCTTTCCTTTTAACACACTCATCGCAGATGAAAACTAAGCTTCTCGAAATACACCAAACTATTACAGCATTCACTCCTTGATGCTTTTATTCCAGCAGTTGTCAAAGTTTAAAGTATATAAAAATCACCTAGAGGGCTTGTTAATACACAAATTGCTGGGCCCCAATCCCAGAGTTTCCGATTCAGTAGCTCAGGGCCCAGAGATTTTCATTTCTGTAACAAGTGCCCAGGTGATGCTAATGCTGCTGGTTAAATGAACATCCTTTGAGAACCACTGTTTACTAAAATCAAATGATTTCTTTTGTTCATAAAATATTAACCTATTTTATTCATGCTCCTTTTTATAAACCTATTTCCATACATAGGAAATATTCATCTGGGTATGTACCCTTCCATAAGAGAGTAGAAAAAACTCAAATCAGCAAATTTTTCTGATGATGAAGTAGGCCACCGAAATTATTTGGAGATTACTCATGACAGTATTTCTGAAGAGGGAGGCTATTGGCATTTAAGGTAGGGTAATTCCTCATTGTGTCAGATTTTATTAAAGTCCAGTGTATTGCCTCTGGTCCTTGTTCAGCAAATGCCCATAGCGTTCCCCAGTCATTGTGATAACCAGCAATGTTCCCACACATTTCCAAATGTCCCTGTAAAGGATGTAGAACACTAATTGAGAACCATAAATCTATGTTATTCAAATTTACATGCCATTCTTCCCTAATATTAGTAAGGATTTTCAAATTTTATTCCCATGTTTTATTCACAAGTACTGGTTATTCTAAATATTTTAATTAATAGAAAATATTACTCTACTAAATTCCTGAGGCCACAACCAAGAAGAATATGTGGCTGGTACCATGAATTGGCTCACTCAAAAACACATTCCTTCCACTTTTAAGTGTGCAGGGGCTGGAAAATAAAGGCCACCCTTACCAGACTCCTTGAAGTTTCTCTGTGTGATTTAATTTCCACCAATAGCTGGATCCTCTTGACCTGAAATCAGAAGAAGGACATCTATGAAGAGGAACTAACCAGGAAGCATCCATTTTATTCATACACATTATAGTAATAGTGATGTATTTTGAAGTCAGAAACTGTAGCAATAGCTTCCTAATTTACTAATCAACTCCCTGACTCCACACATTCCCACCTTTTCCAGGCTAGTAGACTCCTGAACTGTCCACCTCTACTGTACGGATTTAGGACCCTTTCCTGGAAGCTGTATGACTTTAGGATCCAAACCTCAAAGTTCAGCTTTAAATCAGTTTCTTTAGCGTTCCCCCAAAGTCTGTAAGTCATTTCAGAGCCAGGAATAAATCCTCTTATTTTCAAACTAGCTACCAAGGAATCTGCTCTCTACCACAAAACTCCACTCAATATAGAATACAATTAGAACTAAATATTAGTCAAGAGAAAACCCATGGGTGTTAGTTTGTTTTGAAATCTAGAATCAAGATAATTCAAAGGTAATTATTCCCAGATGCACGCATGGAACAAAAAAGTTATAATAGGTACATAATATTTCTTCTGGATGGAAATCTAGTGGCAGTTCAGGAAGGCAAGAATAAAAAATATTTGGCTATGAGTGAGGTTGGAATTACAGATAAACAAATTAGCTTTCGTCTTGATAACTTCTCTTTATTCTCCCTCTACTTCAAGCTGTCAAAGTGGAACATATCCTGTCATTAAAGAATGACCTATTTGGCTTTTTCAGACCTTTCAGTCAAAATGCAGTTCTAATTAGAATTTAAAGAGTATCCAGATAGAATTTACCACTTTTTATTAGTGTCCCACAGTATTTAAGAATATGGAAGGAAAGAGTTAGATTGCCTGTCTGGATGAATAAGGACACTGAACTAAATCATTGAAAGTGAAGTTTGGTGCAAAGGTAGCCATGAGAGCTTATCCAGACCCACCTGCCTCAGCCTAAAACAGATATACACACCACATACACAGGCACAACCCCTGGCCCCTAGGGAGGCAGAGACATTCTGGTGAGGTTCTTGAGCATTCTAAATATTAAAAAACTGACTTATCAGCCAATCTAACTAGTGTTTAATGGGCGGTGTTATGCTATGACGGTATCTGGTTTTCCCTTATGAATCAAAACCCAACATTTAACGCTGGCTTTTTCCATAGGGAGCCAGCACCAAGAAAGCATTAAATTATATAATGTTTAACTTTATTATTTTTTCAATTATTTGTTTGTTGTTCTTCCTATTTTACTAATATTCTAAATTCATCATTTATAATACACGCAACTATCCATTTCTAACTCTTCCTTTTTTTTCCACTTTACACACTCAGACACATGCACATACACACTTACACCACAGTTAACGCTCACAGGAAGACTTTCTGTGCATAACATCACAAAAGATTTGGGGCTTGAAAATGTACATTATTGCAATGCAAACTAAGTTGAATATTAAGCATCATTTTTAAAAATCTCTATAGATATTTCCAGAACTCATGCCTTAGCTTCCCACCATTCTGTTTGGCTTTCTTGTTGACTCTTTTGCTGTTGTTCTGGTTCTCCTTTCATCTTTCTCTTTTCCAGACTCATTTTCTATTTTTTCCCTCCTCTTTTCTTCAGTGTTCCTTCCCTTTCTTCTCTACCTCACTCAGAGGTCCCCCTCCCCCAAAACCAAACCAAACCAAATAGTAACAATAAATCCTTAATTTTCTTACATACTCAGTGTTCTTTGGTTCCTACTCTTAAATTCAGCAGACTTTTGCATATTCTAAGAATTTATCTAAAGAATTCCAAGATCTCCATCTTATATTCTTTGATAATTAGGGTTGGGAGGTTGGAGGGCTGGTGTATGAGGATAGTGTAGAAGGATTCAAGGAGGGTGTCATGTTTTCCAGTTACAGAGGGATTTATCCTTCAGTTATTGGTGTTGGAATAATATAAATATTTTTCAATTGTACGGTGAGAAATATTTCAAATTAGAGAATTAGGGGGAAGGTATATAACTATAGGCTTTATATTGCAAAAACGTCAAATTAATTTTAGCTGATATTGGTTGAGTGATTTCTTCCATGTGTATCTTTCCATAAGCAGCTCCAATCAAATCTTCCTATCTATCTATGTATACGTTTTCATATCAAGCAAGTTCTAAAAGGGTATTAATATCTTAATTTATTATTCTAATGCTGTAATGCTTTTCACTTGCTTTATAAAGTTTAGTTATTTTTTTCTGGCTTCTTGCTTCAGTGTATCTATCGCCATCCTGTAATTTCTCATGACTTATATTGTTGCCAAAATCATTTTCTGTTTTCTAATCACACAGCTTGACAGTACGTCACTCTTCTTCACTTCAGTTCTCCATTCCAGCTGCATTTGGAATCCTCACAGATAATGAACATGAACTTAATAGACACGCTCCTCAAGTCTGGTAATGAGAAGGGAAAATTAAACTATCTCATTCAGGAATTGAAATTATTAACTGTGAATTTCCTCATTTGTCTCATTTAATGAGGTAATTCATGTGCCAGCACATTCAAATCTATACAGTATTATGCAGATGTTGGTTATTATTTACAATAATAATAATAACAAAACACTTTCTCTTCCCTATTACCATAGTCTTCAGAAACTAATTCAAGCATACATGTCATGAACTGTGATTTCATTCACTAAAGGCTGGTCAGAAAAGAGCATAAGAAAAGCCCAGTTTTGATGGTAAAATGTAGTAGAAAAGGCATCTATGGATGATGTCCATTTACAAGGATTTTTGAGATCTAGGAAGATACTTTAGATGAAGATGTAAACATAAACAAATTGTAAGATGGCTACTCAATGAGAAGATTTGCTGCCATAATTCATTTAGACTGAGTCATTTCACAGAATTTACAGTGGCAGACACATTTGACTTTTATTACATTTTCAGAAACAAAACAAAACAAAACTATCTTATCTGTAAAAATAAATCAGGGAAAAAAATAAGTGGGTGTGGAAAGCAAGAAAGTATTTATCTGAAAACCTTCAAAGTTGCCCCCAAACCTAGAGGTATTTGGTAGGGTCATTGGCAAGGGGTTGGTAGGAAGGGCAAAAGGTTTAGGAGTGGAAGTTTGCCAAGAAACTCACAAAAGCGTCTGGGAGAAGAGGTGTCAACGCATGCCATGGTTTTCCATCTACTGGGAATCCTGAAAAGTCAAGATACCACCTTGGCTAAGTATGGTGAAACAGTCCTCAAACAAACAAACAATCAAAAGTCTTCAGAAGACATTTTGTTGTTGTTGTTGTTGTTTCAAAATAGAGAGGTTAATATCTGCAAGATAAAGTGTTTTGTAAAGACTAATGATCACTCCTTAATTCACTAGGCAGGGATTTCACTTCATTTTAGGTACATGTATAAAAGCAGCACCAAATCCAAAGACCGTGGGAAAACAACAGCAGCAGCAGCAGCAACAACTTGGTTAAAAGGAAACTCTCTGGCCAGTATTCTAGCTGTAAGGTCTTCATGATTCTGAATAGGCAGCTTATTGATTGTTGGTGTTTTCCCCTGTTTTGGTGATTTTCCCCTCTGTTGTTTTGTCAATATGCTATTTCGATTTCAATCTGAATTTTAGGTACATATCTTATCCTGAAATCTTCCTTTTGACTCCCCTTGGTCCTTAAATCCCCTTTGGAGTGTTATGAATGTTATCTAATGTGATTATTCCTGATCTAAATACCTACAGCATACAAGCTTTTTTATGATCTATTCAGGTACAGATACATCCTGGTCTTTTAAATATAAACTGATTTCAGTTGTGTAAAAAATTATAACATAAAAAAGATGAAGGCAATAAGAAATAAACATAACTAGATCAGGGAAGAAAATCAGGAAAGGGGAGGTTCATATATACGTGCAGGAAGTAATCAAGTAAACAAGGATTTTTATAATGGCATCATTAATGAACTGCAATTTTATGTTAGTCTTCAGCAAAAAGAAATATGGAGGGACCTCCCTGGTGGCGTAGTGGTTAAGAATCCACCTGTCAATACGGGGGATGTGGGTTTGAGCCCTGGTCCATGAAGATCCCACGTGCCACGGAGCACCTAAGCCCGTGTGCCACAACTACTGAGCCTGCGCTCTAGAGCCCACAAGCCACAACTACTGAGCCCACGTGCCACAACTACTGAGCACACGTGCCACAACTACTGAAGCCCATGTGCCTAGAACCTGTGCTCCGCAGCAAGAGAAGCCACCGCAATGAGAAGCCCGCACATGGCAACGAAGAGTAGCCCCTGCTCACCTCAACTACAGAAAGCCCGTGCGCAGCAACCAAGACCCAACACAGCCAAAAAGAAAGAAAGAAAGAAAGAAAGAAAGAAAGAAAGAAAGAAATATGGAGAAGGAGTAAGGACAACTATGTATTAATGAAGACTATGGTAATAGAGTAGCAATATTAGAGAGCTGTAATGGAATTAAATTTTGTAAAGGAAAATTCTAGAAAGACAGCAGATAAAGCAACATAATGATATGAGCAAGTCAATTGTTCTGAGGAAATTGCACCTGCTAACTTAACTACAGTATTGAAATTTCAATTTTACTTATAAAAATACAAAGGAAAAAAGAGAACATTATCGTGATATAAATGTCATTTTTATTTCTTTATAATTTAAATTTTGTTATACTTTTCAAGGCTTTTATTTTTACTTTTTAAAAAAATATAAGTATTTATCCCAAAACAACTCTGACAGAGGTTTACAGATGGGGAAGCTAAAGGCTCAAGAGGATTATAATTTTACAGAGCTGCACACATCTATTAAGTAGAACCAGAGCCATAGATCCAAACTGGAGTCTTCTTCTTGATGCTAAATTGCTCTCCTACACGTCCACATAACTACATGACTACCTCAACCCTGGATTAACCTGGACAATATCTATTCATTTGAATTTTCTTTCTAATTGTATTTAAGATGAATTTATTCCAACATTGCCAGACTTTCTAATGTTATGCCATGTTGGAAAAAAATCACTTTTAGATCCAATTTATTTTTTATTAGAAATGAAGTCAATAAAGATGATTTACTCTGGTACTGTCTTTTGGCATTTCTCCTTTTCTATTTCTAGAAGAAAGTAAATCATCACCTTTTTTGACCAGGATTCTTTATTTATGGCTGTGTTGGGTCTTCGTTTCTGTGCGAGGGCTTTCTCGAGTTGCGGCAAGTGGGGGCCACTCTTCATCGCGGTGCGCGGGCCTCTCACTATCGCGGCCTCTCTTGTTGCGGAGCACAGGCTCCAGACGCGCAGGCTCAGTAATTGTGGCTCACGGGCCTAGTTGCTCCACGGCATGTGGGATCTTCCCAGACCAGGGCTCGAACCCGTGTTCCCTGCAGTGGCAGGCAGATCCTCAACCACTGCGCCACCGGGGAAGCCCAATCATCACCTTTTGAAAGAGGTAAATTAAAACGAGAAGGAAATCAACAATATGTAATTGGTTCTTTCAGTAATATTGTGGTCACTCTTCACATATAACAGTACAATTATTCAGGCTTTTATAAATATAGTTTCTCTCTTTACAGGTAAGAATCAAAATGTGAAGTTTGTTGGCTCTTGGGGGGGGGGTCTTGCTTTGGTAAAATAAAAATATAGAATAGAAGACTACAGTTTAGAAAAATGAGACATAGGTAGCTAAGCAGATGAGGCCAATTGCTGTTTTAATTATCCATAGCTTTTAAAATAAAATTGCATTTTAAAATGAGCTAATGATACAACTTCTTTGTACAACTGTTTCCTTGATTAAGATTTTATACTAAGTAATAAGTGAGAAAATTCAAGAATATGTTGTATTTTTGTTGAAACATATAGGAATTAGAATCTGAAGTGAGTTTTTAATCAGTGGTTAGCTATCTTTCAATCATTCAGATGTCCTGAGATGAATGGTTTATATTCTAAACTAGAAAGGTAATGAAAAAGAAAAGCCATTGTTTTCCTCACGTAATACATTTTACATCAAAGAGAAATAAAATTTAACAATATGGACTTTTCTATTAGGTGCATACAATAAATGACCTTGACTGTCAAAAATGTCATTATCATTGAAAGGAAAACATTGGTCAAAAGAAACAATAATATTTGAGCAAGTTATTCCTTTGCCTCTATGACTACCTTGGTAAGCATTTTAATTTTTTAGTGAGATTTTGAATTAGCTTTCCTCCAAAGCCTTTAAGACAACATATATAAAAGTAAATAAACCTTAACCATTATAAAATTTCAAATGTTGAAACACAGAAGGGAAATGGGGAAGAAGGAAAGTAATAAAAAGCAACCAGTATGGGACATAGTATTCAAGAATCCTGCTAATGTGGTAAATATCAGTAAATAAAGCAATACCACTGTCTATTTCCTGAGTGAATATGTTTTATGTGAATATTGCTTTCCGGTTCTTCTCAGGCAAAAGAGTTAAGGGAGAGGCTCGGGTTGGACCCTATGTGAGAATTGATTGCTTAATGCCTTTTTTTTTTTTTTAACATCTTTATTGGAGTATAACTGCTTTACAATGGTGTGTTAGTTTCTGCTTTATAACAAAGTGAAGCAGTTATACATATACATATATCCCCATATCTCCTCCCTCTTGAGTCTCCCTCCCTCCCACCCTCCCTATCCCACCCCTCTAGGTGGTCACAAAGCACCAAGCTGATCTCCCTGTGCTACGCGGCTGCTTCCCACTAGCTATCTATTTTACGTTTGGTAGTGTATATATGTCCATGCCACTCTCTCATTTTGTCCCAGCTTACCCTTCCCCCTCCCCATATCCTCAAGTCCATTCTCTAGTAGGTCTGTGTCTTTATTCCCGTCTTGCCCCTAGGTTCTTCATGACCTTTTTTTTTTTTTTCTTAGATTCCATATATATGTGTCAGCCATAAAAAGAAACGAAATTGAGTTATTTGTAGTGAGGTGGATGGACCTAGAGTCTGTCATACAGAGTGAAGTAAGTCAGAAAGAGAAAAACAAATGCTTAATGCCTTTTTAAGTCTCTTTGAAAATGAATTGGTCAATACAATCCCCCTCTGTCTATTAGGAAGAAGGGAGGCAGTCAGGCCTCTGAGCAGAAGCAAAAGCAGGTGGTAAAGAGTAAACAATTCCCTTCCCCCCACCCCCCTAATGGAACACTTAGAAAGGTGAGGAAAATGTGAGTTCTCTCGATTTCAAATAGTTTCTATACCAGGAAAAGCTGGTGTTAAAGACCCTTTCTAAAAGTTACAGGTGTTTAGCATTCAAATGCAATCACACAGATACTGGCTGCCTTGGGATGGAAGTCATCCACAGAAGGAATGTGTCACAGATTTTCCCTAAATCCCCAAACCGAACATCAGCTGTGGCTAAGCTTTTACATTTTTATTCCTGGATATGAAGATCTCTCGCTCATGCCCACGATTATCACTTTGTTACTTAAATCAATTTAAAGTAAAACTGGAAAAAATAAATGTCATCAGAAATTGCTTTACTGTGAATAAGGCTTGTCATACTGGATACAAAGAGATAACCAGGGTCCTATCAGGCCTATTTCCACTGGCTGAATCTCCTTAGAATTTGGGCCCTCCAAGTCCACTCAAAACAGTTCTGCCAAGAGCAACCTAAGGGAAGCCCTATATCTGCCTTAATCCAGACGATTTTTATGCTAAGTATTTCTTCAGCAAAAACACAATGTGAAAGAGACTATTAATGCCCATCTCTTGCTGATCCCAAAATAGAAAACTGCTGCTCTCTCACTGCCCTGCATCTTCCTCTGGATTTTTCTCACATCTTTTATTTCTGGGGCCTCTGCTCCAAGAAAATATACATTTCAAAATATATAAAATCTCCATCAGTACACCTTGAATTCCATGTTGAAATATTTAGGTAGGCTTTATTGGTTTTTACCAAGTTAGTAGAATTCTTGAATACTGTGTCCTGTACTGGATGCTTTTTTTCTCTGACACTTTTTGGGCTCACTGTGTGTGCATTCCTGTTAATTCTAATAGCAACCAGGTGGGGTACCTATTATTAGCTGTATTTTTTTTGAGATGAGGGTTATTTTACTTACTTGAGGTCACAGAGCTAAGAAATGAGGAAGGCAAGTTAAGACCCCATTGTCTGACTACAAGGCTAGGCTGTTTCCTATAATTAGGTTGCCATCCAGAAATTTGCGCTACAGCTTCCATAAGCACTTGTTTATAAAGAACCTAATAATTGGATAGAGATTGGGAAAGTGAATTTATTAGGGAATTATGGTTAGATGGTGTTCATGAATTTAAATTCAAATCAGTTGTCAGGACTACATGTATCCAAGGAAACCATTTCACAAAATTGTATGCACTTGATATCTCATAGTGTCTACTAGAAAAAAGGGCACTTAGTAGTGGCTTAATAGATGTAGTACAATTGGCGTGACCTTAATATTTTAATTGTATAACTAATATGCCTGGTGCCACTCCTTTCTGTTCCATTTCCCCCATGTATAGACATTTTGTCTGCCCATATTCACCACTTACAACCCAATTCAGGAATTTCTCTCTGTTCCCTCATATCTTCATTACATGTAGGCCCACCCCTTGCTAACTTATCTTTATCCACCTCCCTGAAGTAGCTGTAAAACCTAGAATTTCTATCCCAGTCTAAAACTCGCTAAAAACAGATCATAAGGCATTGGCTTGACAGATCCATTTCCTGGTTCAGAGCAGATACTCAATATGCATTTGTGGAGTGGCTTTGGGGCCAGAGGTGACCCACTCCAGCCAGACTTCTAGGCAAGGGAAGACGAGTTAATTCAACACTTAAACATATACATTTTTTCCTAGCCATTCAGATAACTGTGTTCAGGAATTATGATTTGGGTACACTGTTCTTATTTCACCAATGCTAACAAAGAAAAGAAAAAAATATGGGCAAAAGAGAAAATATAATAAAGCCACTACATAAAAATTGAGACGTTACAGTATGTGAAAACCACCAGAATAATATAAAGTGGTTAGTGACGGAGGCAATTCAAAATCATTTTCTCAGACGAACAAAATGATACTTGCAATTTTGAGGCAAATATTTTTGTATATTCTTATATGGCTATATAATTGCTACCTGCTTTTTCTGTAAAATAGATTTACAATTTTTCACGTTCGAGGTAATATTCATAAATCCTAAAATGATTAGTTTAGTCTAAGATTAGGTTCTCAAACTGTTCATTCCCCAGAGTCCTAGGGTCCTAAAGAAGGGAATGCCTACAAGAGGGCAATTTGGGGATGGACATCAAACTCTACAGTCATATGTCTCAAATGTGTTCCACATAGAAATCTATCCAAAAGACGTTTATAAAAAGTGATCTTGCTGCTAGTATTTTAATCCAATTATGGAGGTTGTTTTTCCTTAAAATGTTATTCAAATGTTCTTAAACACTTAGTGGATTGTAATTCTCTTACAGATTTACAGACCTTCTGAGTTTTCAGTTAGTGAATATTTAATAACATTTTAATAAAATTTAATGATATCAAACTGAGTCTGATATTTCGGAAAATATTACTTAGTTTATGTATCATAAATGTGTTTCTAAACTTGCGTATTCAACATTTGCTAAATCTTAGAATTTAACAGATTTCATTAATTCTGCATCAAACTATATGTTGTATATGGCAATGGCAGCTGAGCATGACGGTTAAGAGCCCAGACTCTGTAGAGCCAGTTACTTAGGGGACTTTGGTTGTGATGATTGATTTTATGTGTCAACTTGATGGGCCATGGGGTACTCAGGTTAAACATTATTTCTGGTGTGTCTGTGAGGGTGTCTTTGGATGAGATTAGCATGTGAATCCGCAGACTCAGTAAATTGCCCTCCCCGGTGTGGGCGGGCATCATCCAATCTTTTGAGGGCCTGAACAGAACAAAAAGTGAAGACTGGAGGAATTTGCCCCTTGTTTTTCTGCTTCACTGCATGAGCTGTAACATCTCGTCTCATCTTCTTTTGCCCTTGGACTGGGACTTATACCATTGGCTCCCCTGGTTCTCAGGCCATTGGACTTGGACTAAATTACACCACCACCTTTCCTAGGTCTCCAGCTTGCAGACAACAGGTCTTGAGACTTCTCGGCTTCCATAATTGTGTGAGCCAGTTCCTCATAATAAATCTCCATATATTTTTCTTTCCTATTGCTTCTGTTTCCCTGGAGAACCTTGACTAACACATTTGCCAATTATTTAACCTCTCTATGTCTTAGTTTACTCATCTGTAAAATGGTAATAATAAACCATTTCCCATATAGGGTTACTGAAAACTTCAATAAGAGTATATGTAAATCTTTCTTAGAATTTAATGGATGACTCAGAACAGTGTCTTGCAAGTATAATAGCCATCATTTTGAGAGTGTTTGCTATGTGCCAGGCAAGTAAGAGTTAGCTGTTTTATCATTTGTTTATTTATTCAAAAGAAAATGATGACACTGTGATAATTTACTTGTCAGTAACCATTGGCAGTAGTGTATTAAGCAGTGTTAGAGCAATCAGGCACAGGTGAGATTACAAGTAATAGTGCAATAATGTCTCTTGTGATAAGGAATGTTTAGCTGAAGATTTGTGGTTATTAGCTATTAAATAGCTTTGCATGTGCTTTGGTTCTAATTTACTTTATCTTTTAAGAAAATGTATTATACAGGAAATTTCTCTTCAAAATAAAATCCCACCTTTGTATGAAATGGGGGAAAATTTTTAGATGATAGGTCAGTTGTCTTGCATTTAGTTGAACAAAGGTGATTTTGCTTTATAGCACAAGCATTTTTCTTCTCATTATGGTGAGTAATGTGGCATTTTTTGGACATCTATCTCAACCTTAGAATCACATTATTATATCATTACTTTTCACAGTCTCTGTGAGAAAGTCAACATTATCAACTTTCACAATGGAGAAACCATATGGCAAAAAGTCTTAGTAATTTATCCATTGTTTCAAATCAAAGAGAAAGGCAGCGTCTTTAATTCAAGTAAGGTGATTATACTCTTAGTATTGTCACTTTGTAAGTATTACAAACTAATAATTACTTTTCTTCTTGGAAACTAGTATAGATGCATGTATGGGTCGTCAATAAGAAACCTCTAAATTGTTCTCCTTTTTTCACTGCAGAACATTTGGCTATGACTGACCATGCTACATGTCTGCCTATCCACCCGCCTATCTATATATCTATTTATCTGTCTTTCTATCCTTCTATTATCAATATTTTCATTTTTTTCTTACTTAAAATGATAAATCTGAATATGTTGAAAACTTGATTTTAATTTATATTTGTCTTCAATATTTTATATTTCTTCTTTGCCATTTCCAAAAGCAAACAATATTTTTGGTACATTTTAATTTGCTTTCTTCCGTATTCAACTCAACATGAAACCATTCCATGCAGTAATTTTCTAAATTATTCCAAGTACGTCAAAATTTCTGCCTTAATATACCTCATATAAAACTTCCTTCTATCAAGAAATAAGGGGTTTTCAGCTTTTCCTTTACAAACTGTGTTTCTCCTTTCATATACAGAGAAATGTTCTTAGGTAAACTTTTTTGTTTGCATACTTCTCAGCAGAGGCTTCATTCAGTTGGATGGATGTTAAGATGGAAATTATTTTTGAAGAGTCCCCAGTTAAGGTTACCAGGAAGACAAAGAACTTCTGTGGGTGCATATGAAGCCAGAGACAAAGATATAAATGCATTATCATGAACATACTGAAGGACCAATGAGATGTAGACAATTAGGCCAATGTATTTTTATCCCTCTTTTGTCATCCTAGCCTCCCCCTGCCTTCCAGAAGGTAAAAGTGATTGAGTAAAAGATAAAGCAAAACACAATGTTCTACTTAACTTAAAAAGGATTTTCCCAGGATAATGAAATTACAGCTTTCTCATTATTTCACATGAACCATTAAGAGCTATCAGACATACCTGAGTTTGTGTTAAGAATTCCAGATCTTGCATCAAGGATGTTTCTAAGGCACAACCTCTGTTATTTACTGCTATGTTACTGGAGAATAGGAACTCTGTCTGCTTTGCTCATATTTTATAGACCCATCACTGCCATTCAAAGAGGTTTTTCATGACGGTGATGACACATTCTCTTCTTTATGTGTTTCGTGCTTGGACTATCAGTCACGTGCATTCCTTCCCTTCCAAGAACTATGTGGTGCTGAAAACTATGACTGCAAATTCCTAAACCCACTTGACCTAACCCTCTTAACACAAAAGAGTGTCTTTCAATGAAGACTAAGTATTTAATAATAAATAAAGACAGAAAAAGAAAACACTGCTGCTTTATTGGCTGTATGCATTCATGTGCAAAACTATATATGAGTGAAAGCAGGAAACAGTCTGGTTTTCTTTTTGATAAAACAAGAGAAAATGTCCTTACGTTTTCTGCCTCTTGCAAGCACTTTTTTCCTGGCTCACTGAATGGAGGCTAAGGGAAAAGGAAACAGTGTAACACACCCTGTGTATGGATTACTTTGATTGCCTAAATTTTATTTTATGTAATTCATAAAGTTTTTCTTTTTAAGTTGAACATAAATTTATCATGTAATAATTGTTTATTGTAGTGTTTAATTCAGAGACACATCCTGATAAATGCTTATTAATTTTGTTCTTCTAAGGATTTTAATTTATATATATATACATATATATATGTATATATATATAAATCATTCCTTGCTGTTTTGCACATTTAACTGGAATCTGGGCATGAAATAAAAATGTTTGTTAAATTGTTGGGGAAAAAGCCTTAGAAATTATAGTCATGTAGCCTTTTAATAAAAAATATTGAAAATTATTTTAACTAATATGCTCTAGAATCAATTAGAATTGTATATTTGATTAATCATTTGGTTAAAGAAAATCAGTCTAAGTAAATCACGTGAGGGAGGTAACATTTTAGACTATCATGTTGGCTTATAGTATACTTATTGATTGACAGGATAAACCTGATAAAAGCAAATTAGAAAATGCAAATGACATTCAACTGAAGATAAAATCTCAAGACTTTGGAATTAGAGTGGCAATGATACATATGGTTTAAAAAAATTTTCAGACTTCTTTTATTATAAGTTTTTGTCATAACAATCCTGCTTTGTGGGTTAAAACTACTTTTAGACTCTGGCTTTCATTTTCACATGTAAGGAGCTTGGAGGTTGTCACTGTGTCCTAACAACAAGTAAAAAGCTGAACAAACAGACAAATCAACATCTCTTCTCGGATCTGTCAGAGAAGTGAGGTCCCAGGGCAAACCACTGCCCCCCAAATTGGAGAGACAGACAGGCTGGATACAAAAAGGCACAACTTATTGGAGCAGAAATACCCAAGTAAATACCTTTGCAGGAACCAATGCTGGAGAAGGAAAACCTATTGTAATTGAAGAATCATTGGAGGCTCAGATGGGACAGGTCTGTGGTCAAAAAAAACAAACAAACAAAAGGTAGTTCTTTGAAAAGAGCAATAAAATCAATAAGCCTCTAGCTGTGCTAAGCAAAAAAAAAGAGGACACACATTACTAATAACAGAAACGAAAGAGAGAACATCACTACAGATCCCATGGACATTAAAAGGATAATAAAGTGACACTATGAACAACTCTATGCCCACAAATTTGATAACCTAGATGAAATGGACCAATTTCTTGAAAGACACAATCTGTCAAAACTCAGACAAGAAGAAATAGACAATATTAATAGGCCTATATTTATTAAATAAATTAAATCAACAATCAATAACTTTCTAAGACAGAAGGCACCAGACCCAGATGGGTTCACTGGTGAATTCTACCACATATTTAAGGGAGAAATTATACTAATTCTCTACAGTCTCTTTCAGAAGATGGAAGAGAGAGAATTTTTCCTAACTCAAAATCAGACAAAGACATTGCAAGAAAAGAAAAATACAGATCAATATCTTTCATGAACATAGATGTAAAAATCCTCTACAAAATATTAGGCAGTTGACTCCAACAATGTATAAGAAGAATTGTAGGCCCAAAGCAAGTAAGATTTATCCCAGGTGTGCAAGGCTGGTTCAACATTCAAAATCAATAAATGTAACCTATCACATCAACAAGCTAAAGAAGAATAATCATATGATTATATCAACAGATGCAGAAAGCACTTGACAAAAGCCAACATCCATTCATGATAAAAGCTCTCAGTAAACTAGAAATAGAGGAGAACTTCCTCAACTTGATAAAGAATATCTACAAAAACCCTGCAACTCACATTATACTTATAGTGAGAAACTTGAAGATTTCCCACTAAGATCAGGAAAAGGCAAGTATATCCCCTCTCACCGCTGCTCTTTAACATCATACTTGAAGTCCTAGTTAGTGCAATAAGACAAGAAAAGGAAATAAAAAGTATACAGATTGAGAAGGAAGAATAAAACTATCTTTCTTCACAGATGATGGTCATCTATGTAGAAAATTTAAAAGAACAGGCAAAAAAACTCCTGGAACTAATAAGTGATTATAACAAGGTTGCAGTATACAAGGTTAAAAGTCAATCATTTTCCTATATGCCAGCAATAAACATGTGGAATTTGAGATTAAAAATGCAATATCATTGACATTAGGACCAAAAACATGAAATACTTAGGTATAAATCTAACAATATATGTACAAGAGCTACATGAGGAAAACTACAAAACTCTGATGAAAGAAATCAAAGAAGGGCAAAATAATTGGAGAGATATTCCGTATTCATGGATAGGAAGACTCAATATTGTTAAGATGTCCAGTCTTAACAAGTTGATCTATAGATTCAATACAATTCCAATCAAAATCCCAGCAAATTATTTTGTGGATATTGAATAACTGATTCTATAGTTTATATGGGAAGGTAAAAGACCCCAAATAACAACATAATATTTAAGGAGAAGAACAAATTTGGAGCACTGACACTACCACACTTCAAGACTTACCATAAAACTACAGTATTCAGGACTTACTGTAAAGTTAGTGTGGTCTTGGTGAAAGAATAGACAAACAGATCAATGGAACAGAATAAGGAACCAAGCTACAGAAATTTAGTCAATTGATTTATGACCAAGGAGAAAGGCAATACAATGGATAAAAGATAGTCTTTAACAAGTGATGTTGGAGTAGCTGGACATACACATGCCAAAAAAAAGAAAAGAAATGAATCTCTTTGGATCATACTCAACTCTCAGTTAAATATTTGCATCTGCTTCATAAAAATTGTTAACAGAAAAACTCTCTGTGGCCATATGTCCTACACATTGTATTCAAGAAGATTTTAACTCTTAGAAAGACAAGCTAATACAACCAACATTTTATCTATTCTCGTGGCCTTTTGTGTCTCCCAGGAATCTCTTTGGCTCACAGGTTACTCTGACAATAGAAGGTCTTCAGTGAGCAATGCTAGTTTCTTGCCAGAGCCAGCATCATGAGCATGTGACCTATGCAGTCTCATTTGGTTTAATACCAAAATTCTTAATTTTTGAACAAGGAACTCCATATTTTCATTTCACATTGGGCACCACAAATTAATGCAGCTGACTGTAGATGTTTGCTGTGTATTACATTACCCAAATAACATGGAATGTTTGTGTGTGTGTGTGTGTGTGTGTGTGTTGTTTTTAGAACAAGTAAATGACTTTTTAAACGAATTACCAAAGAAAGCATAGCAAATAATTAAATTTTACTAGCAGTGAATACATTTCAGGTTTTGTGTTTGTTTTGTTTGGTTTTGGTTTTGGTTTATTACAATTCTAAATCTTCTTTTAAAAAGCAGAAATAGGAAAAACTCAGCTTAGATAGATAAGGGAAGAGAGTAGATTCATTTTCAAAAGTAAGAAGAGTAAAGCTCTGGAGTTATACTACTTATGTCCAAATACAGGATAAATCATTTATAAGCTGTGTGACTTTGGGTAAATTAGTTAACCCTCTCTGTATCTCAATTTTCCCATCAATGAACAGAGATAATAGTAATACTTATTTTGTGCAGTTCTTTGAGGAAAAATGAGACGTAAGACAGTGCAATGTTTGGCAGAGGAAGGGCTTACTACTGAGATATTATTATTCCCAAATGCCTAAATTCACTAGTACAGTGGCTTGTAGGTGCTAAAATAAATATTAATTGAATTGTTAAATTAAAAAAAAACTAAAAAGACATTGAGATGTACCCAAGAAAAAATTTTTACTGACAAAATTATATAATGCATTTTCCTCTATGTTTTATTTGATACATTAGCCTTTCAACAGTGGTTCAGTAAATAGAGACCTTAGAATATTGACATTTTTATTGCCTATAAAGCCCTTGGATTTCCTTAAAAGAAAGTATACATACATTCTTGGACATCAGACAATATTATTCATCCTCTTTAAGTCATTTCCATCAGTTTTTAAAGCATAAAAAATCAAGAGGATATAAAAAATAACCAATAATCTTGACCAAAGTGTTATTTTTAGATATCAAATTTATAAAGTTGACTCAGATATACAATTAGAAATTGAAATGTTTTTGTGTGTGGCCTGCATCTACTCTGTATAGAATAACAAACAACTTAAAACCACGCACTAGGAAATATGAAGAAGTTTCTTCAGGACCCACTTGATAAAGGGTGCTGGGGAACCGGTGATCAGCGGACCTTTCTGCGTGGGTATGTGATTTGCTATAAAGGCTTTGAAAGCACAAAGCCTCCAAGGCAAATGAGAATAATAATCATAATCCCCGGTCATAAGCCTAGTAACACAGGGGTGATTAAATGTCACTCTCTGGGGAAGAAATAGATTGATTCTGTTTCATACAGGGGGAAAAAACCTGCATCTTCCTCAACTATGGCATTAAATATATGGCTAAAGTTCGGTTTCAAGCAGAGACTGGTAAATTGAAGAGAGATAATTAACTGCTTCTCTGAGGTATAAGCACTTACCACATGCAGTGGTGGTTATATTGACTAAGCATCTAATTTGGTATTAGCACATTTTAGCTTCTGAATAGATATGATCTTCCTTTTGTTTCCAACACGCTAGCAACCACCTAATTAGATTCTATCATCACACCTCCCATCATCACTACTAACAACGCCCTTCTGTCAACCTCAAGGTATATATACTCTCCATCTTTTAAATAGCAGACCTCCACGAACCTGCAACCTTCTGGTGGCCAGCAGAAAGTTCACCTATAGCTGGGGACCTCCACAATGCTTTCTCTGCCTTCAGCCAGCTCCATTTCTTTAACTCTAATAAATTGATTAAAAAAAATGTCTTGCCAAGGGATACAGCACTTCCATGTGTATGCAAAGTACTCTGGAATTCAGTATTTATTTATGTAGTTATCACAAGCCCATTCTCACCCATATTTTTCTCATTTGACCATTGTTTAGGAAGGAAAGTATTAAACTGATCTCATTTATTCATGTTAGCTCTTGTAAGGATTTTATCACATTGTAATTATAACATATATATTGTACTGTTTAATCACTAACACAAAATAATTACCATAAAAGCAACCGAATACCCACTTCCATATAAGAGGTTTAGTTTGCATCAAGGCAGATTTGAGATAGGACAGAAATAAATATATGTCCATAGTATTCACCCACTTCCAAAATGAGTAATACCTCAAAATAATATGATTAATAAAAAGCTACCCAGGTAACTAAAGAATGTATTCTTTTTTAGCTCTTTCAGGTGAAGGTATTAATTGACTTATCCACTTCAGATTGTTGGTTCACACAACCTAAGAGGTTAAAAAGAAAACATGAATAATAATAATTTTAAAATAAATTTATTGGTTAGAATGATAAATGCATTCATTTAATTGGTGTAGTATCAATGTTTATGTTCTAGTTCTCTTTCTCTATTTCAGGATAAATCATATCTTGGAAAACCCCAGTAGGTTCATACCTTAAGGAACCACCACAAGTTTCTTGTTTTTTCCCACTACCTTATTGCTAAAGGAGAAGTCAATTGCTGCACATTTGAAAACGTCTGTATGAGCCAGAGTAGTACAAATTTTAAATAATTATGTTACACTAACAATTTAAGCCAGCCATAGAAATTTGAACCAGATTTTGCTTTTGTTCTGTTCTTTTGTTTCAGGAAGTAAAGTAAACTGAGACTTAAAGAAAGATGATAGGTTGGTCCAGTTCCATAGTGTAAATTACAAAAAATTAGGAGCACTGAGTCCTGGTCCGATACCTCCTCCTTAAGGCCTTGGTGCTCCATGCATGCCATAGTAATAGCGTATTAATTTTCCATGATACTGGCCAGATTTTAAAGTAAAATGATATATACCTAAGGTATTAGCTATAAATTCAGCAAATAATGATTCTGTAATCCAGTTTAGCAAAAGGAGAAAGAAAGACAGAAAAGGTAGACAGATGAGGATGGAGAGAGAAAAAACAAGTAATGTTGCAGGAGAAGCATTGTTTTGAGCCTGATGTTTGTCAGCTAGGGAGGAAACCATACATGACATAGGTACTCACAGTGTGTACAGTCTGTTTCTTTGTGAGGCACTTAACCTTCCTGATTATTCTGTGTTCTTTCAATTTATTTCTCTCTTTTCTACTCAGCATTCCAGTTCATGGATGTTAGATTCAATTTTTTAAGACTGTAGAGTCTCTATTTTATCAAAGAGAGACAGAGAGACATTAAAATGGGCTACAAGCACTAGGTCTTTTTTAAAATCATAATTAAGCATTATTACTTATAATTATATATGTAGATGTTAACTAAAGCTATACATAAATATGTAAATTTTAAAACATTGCTTAAGATTTTTGGAGCTGACGAAATGTTTGGTATCATTAATAGTAATCTCAGTGACCTTACAATTGGGGTGGCAATTGGAATTGGGCTCTATTGGAAAAGACTTTACTTGGAAAAAATAACTCTTTATGGAGGGAGTTATCAGAGTTCCCAATCAGGAAAGACTTTATTTGGAAAAAGCCCTCCTTATGAATGGAAATAGTCTCATATTCTCAGGGTGTTTTTGCTTCTTTTGTCTGGAACCGTGTCTCGCCTCCTACGACAATCACTTTTGATTATCTTTTGCTAGAAAAACTTAAAAATAGCAGAATCTAAGCTTTGAACTGAACTCTTACATTATTATTAATATTTTTCTGTGTTTAAGTTTCAAATAACTTATTTTTTAAAGTAAGTCCAAAGTGTCTTGATTTATACATCTCAATAAAAAAAAATCACAGTGGCTCTTGTTCCACATATACTAAAGTTTAGACTAACCTGTAAAGATTAATTAGCATCTTGACCTAATGCATTAGAATTTTTAAAAAGTTGACTTAGCATTTGAACATCCATTTGTGAGTTCTTGGATTGGTTTTGGTGCAAGTCAGGCTGTACAGTGGCTTATACAAAATCCTTAAAATTTATGCTGCTGGAGATAGATATCAGCACATGAGCCTCTGACTTCTGCTTTTCTACATTACTTTTCCATTTTAAAAGCATAACCTTTCGATGTGTGCAGGCACAACGTATCTGCAATTATATAATTACATGATGCATATGCATAATGTTGAAATTACAGATGCTCCACTGTGCTCACATAGCTGACAGTGTAAAAAATGCTACCATTCTATCCGTTCATTGTAAGCAGCCAGAAGATTAAAATGTTCACGACTGTTGTTAAGCCATTAACCAAAATGGTCAACAGCCTGATTTTTATCGCTCCTTCTCTCAGAAACATTTAAATAACTGTCCAATTAAATTCGATATTCTGCATATGTGTTTATTATAGCAACTTTAGGCTAAAACATAGATTATTGGTTGGTTGAATTTTTGCTAATTCTACAAATAAATGAACACGTAAATAAATGTTAGTTGACCACTTCTTTGTTAATTCTAAGTCCGGAATTGAATACTAAAAGCAGAAAGGCCAGATCAAAATATGACCAGAACAAAATGAACAGTAAAATCCCCCCAAAATTTCGCAGTGCAAAAATAGATATATTAAACTGATGTTCTGGTTCAGTGGCAGTAGTATTCCAGTGTCTCTTGGTTTTCATTCAGGCATTAGACTTTTCAAAGAAAATCTTAATATGCTGTCTGTGTTGTTTTCTTTTTTCAGTTAGACTCAGTTCCAATAAGGTAATATGTTATAGAACCTCAAATGAGGCTTCTTAAAAATTTCCTTTTTGTAGATTAGAAGAAACAAAGAAGGATATGTGTATGTGCCCTCTGCTGGCAAAGTTAAGATCAGAGTCTCTTTCTAGAGACAGAAACGAAATCCTGGAAGCAGAACAGCACATTATATTCAGTCATTTTACAGACGGAGCAAAACAGATTTGAATTAATTCAGTAAATGTCTTGAAAGAACTGCAGGCAAGTTTGGTATTGCAGTTTATAGCAAAGCTAAATGAAGTTATTGGGAAATAACAATGTTATTTTTTTACTGTTCAAAATTTTATATTAATTTGTTAAAAAATAATGAAGCTTATACATCTAATTTGGTTAATTCCATCAAAGTTCTAGGAGACAAAGTAAAGCTAAATTACTTTACAAGATGAATTTAAGCTTTGTAAGCCTCTGACAATAACTACAGTCCATTTGTCTCTCAATCTTAAAACTAGATAAATTTGGTATTCCTGGAATCAATAGAATATTTCTCTTTTAAACTGAATTGAGCTGATTTAACATTTCCGTCTTTTTAAAGTCTTGGAAATAATATAAAAAATAAATCCGTATAAGCGCATCAATTTGAAAAAGCAAAATTAAAAAAATATATATATAAAGATACAGAAAATAAAATTAATCTGCCCCAGGAACTTTGTGAAACATCGACAGACAAATGTCCCCTGAACTGAAAACACTTAGAGAAAATATAAATGAGTAATAGGGATGTGATAAATGCATTAATGTCAACTTCAGGAGAATGTGACAAATGGTGTCTTGGAAGAGTTGATTTGGGACACTTCTCATCAAGTGTCTGGATGATAAAATACAGAACACATTTTTAAAATCTGGAAGTGGCATAGATTCAGTCCCAGCTTGGAAAATGGTGCTTTGGAAGTAAAAGGTGCCTCAGGAGTTAATTCACTCAAAGTCCCTTATTTTGCTAATGAGAAATCTGAGGCCCAGAAAGATTAAGTAAGGTCATAATGATTGGAAGAAACCATAGTTTCATAAAGAAATAATCAGATACAGGATGTAGTTCAATAAAGACAACTGTGGAGCTGTGCATTAGGAGGGAAAACAAAAATATCCCATAAGTCTGGCAGAAAAAAATGGCTTATGATCATGGTTCATAACAAGTTGGCCATGAAGCATTAGTCTGAGAGTACAGCATACAATTTTTTCTTAAAAAAACCCCAACCCAACAATATTAACAGATTGGAGGGAATTCGGAAAGGAGGGAAATGTATAGCAAAAAACATATAAATGGGAATCTCTTCCTTATGCTGCTACCAAATAGTTAAGAACTTTAATCAGTTACTTAATCTATTTGACCCTCAGTTTCTAAATATATAAAATAAACAGGTCAATTAGGTGATCATTCCCTATCATTAGCTTTTTAGGAGCTATGCTCTACTGGCTGGTATACCTACTGAAAGTGGGTTTCCTGAGGGCACACACAATAATACATTATTTTTAATTAAAAATTATATAAATTTATAAATTTGAAGAATAGTCACAAAACGAATTAATGAGTTAGAAACTGGGGAATTTTAGAGAATTGGGGTTAAGGGATAAGAAATAGGAGAGGAGAAACGTGTGGTAGTTATGTCATCACAGAGTTGTATAACTGGAATATCAAATACTACAGTTCTTTCATTTGGAATATGAAGAAATGGGGAATGGGAAAGTTAAATGATATGATTATAGTTAAAAGTTAACAAATGACGGAGAAGTAGAATCCAAGTCTAAGTCGCTTACATTGCCCCTAATAAAGTAGCAAGCTGTGCTGCATTACTGCGGCTAGAATGATAGGATTGAAGAATAGGGAACTTAATTCCAAAGCATTCTCTCTACCTCTTTTAGGAGGGGAAAAAAAACCCCATAAGTTAACGTTTAGTATCTAGCAGTCTGGATACTCAATAGAAATTGACAATCTACTTCTTATATTTTAATTATTATTTTTTCATTTTCACTTCACTTTCATATTTGCTTAATGATGTTGGCTATTTATCCTTGTTAGGTATACCTGTAGTTAATTTTTGAACAGTAGTTAAGATTTTCTAAGAGGGTAATGGCTTCTATTTATAGAGGTACTGAGTTTACCATGTAGCTACACTAGTAGTCAATGAATCCCAGTGGAACCCAGTAACAGGGATATTCATCAGTGGGTTTATTTCTTACTGGCCTAACATCTTTAACAGACAACAAGCTTATTCAGGCTTCATGTTTCTATTTCCTCAAAAAAATACTATCTACCAAAAAGTAACGTTGAGGAGACAGGCAATGATTTTAATATATGTGGAAAATATACATATAATAAACAAAATCTCGTGAACAAGGGAGCGTGCCTTTCTTGATAAGTAAAAAATCATAGAGGACCATTTGCCAGATGGAAGGGTAATACTGCAAGATGTAAAAGTGTCTTGAGACAGAGGAAATACAGCAAGGGTTATGACACAGTTGGATCAGAAAAAGAACCATGCAGATGGAGGCTAAGTTCTGATGAATATAACAAAATAGGGTCAAGCTGTGTACCAAATAAAGGGAATGGAACTCAAGGGGTGACAGCTTAGCGTTAGATGGCAAAAACACAAAAAAGAAAATTACGGGTATTGCCATTGGTATTCACATTCTGTGTGAAGATGTTGGAAAGGCTGAAAGCCAAATTTGAAACAATGTGTAAAACCTGTTAACAACAGAGGGTGCCTCACTGAGGCATGAACAGATTTCCACACTTGCAGGTTATCTACTCCATTTGCAATGAACCGTAAACAGTGGTGAAATCTAAGTAACACTGAGGTAAAGGGAAGTAATGGCTGCTGTGTGGGAATGTACATCTTCCACTTAATATTATATACAGAGGTGAACTTTCTAATATAGCTAGACTTCCTCTTGGGACAGTCATTTCTTTAGGAGGGATTTGGGTGTGGGGCATGCTCTGTAGCAGTATACTTTCAGAAAGAGATGTTGCTAGTGGCTAGTTTTAGAGGGCCTTTTCCAGTTTGCTGTGTGAAGACAATGAGACTGCTTTTCAGTCTCATTTCAAATATCCAAGAAGTACCTCTGGGGTACCACAGCTGGCCATCCATATTGGAATATTATAGGCAGTTGCATGCTTTATTAAGATTAAGGATTCTGGGTTTCATTCCTTTTTTTTTTTTTTTTTCGTTGTCTAGGTTATTTTGGTTTTCTTTGAAATTCAATGGCGCAGAGTAGTTAGTTATCATAATATTCATGCTAGTGAGTTTCCTTTTTCTTTAAAAATAAATTAGAATGTTCAAGAAAGGTAAGCGTCTATAGTCAGAAGTGATTTTTAATTTTTAAAAATTAAATTAATTGTATCAAGCAACCATACATAATGGAAAAAAAACACAGCCTTGTGTATTTAGGCAATCTATTTTTACAATATAATTTTCCTTGGTAGATAAATCCTGGAGGCATTGGAAAACTTTAGAACCAAAGTTCTGTAGATTTTGACCAACAGCAAATCGGAGTTCAAGAACCTCCGATTTGTTCCTGCATTGTTCCTTACCATACTTCATCGACAGTTTCCAGACAGCAACTTGATCACACTCGCCACCTGGTCTGTCTTTGTCCGTACATCCACCCCATTCCCTAACAGCTGAGCATTTCTCTTCTCACACGTAGAGAGCTGTGCGTGAGAGGATGGGCTCTGGATGAGGTAACTGTCTCACAGGAGTGGCACAGTACATGGGTGCTCCCAAACTTTCGGCTCTTAATTTGAAGCTCTATTTCCAGGCAATTCAGGAAAATCTTCACTCCCCTGAGAAGAAACAAAATGAACTTCATATTTTAGTACACGTTCATCCATAAGACTCTAATCATGTATATAATGAATTATAAAATTATAATTAACCTGCCTATCTTAGTCTGTTTGAGTTACTAACACACAACTCCCGTAGATTGGGTGGCTACAACAACAAACATTGACTTCTCACTGTTCAGGAGGCTGGGAAGTCCAAGATCAGGGTGCCAGCAGACTCAGTGTTTGGTGAGGGCTTTCTTCCTGGTTCCTATTGTGGCCATCTTCTCTCTGTGTCCTCACATGGTGAAAGGGGTAATTAAGGGAGCTCTCTGTGGTCTCTTTTATAAAGGAACTAATCCCATTCCTGAGGGCTCCATCCTCATGACCTAATCACCTCCCAAAAGACCCACTCCATCACACTGGAGACTAGGTTTCAATATATAAATTGGGGGGGGGGGACAGGAACATTCCATCCATGGCTTCACCACTACTGTTTACTTTGGCTCACAGTGTCTAGATTACATATTACTTTTTCCTTTCTGTTCTTGAGATTTTCTTCTCAATATTTAAATGGCTGGAGATATTCTACAAACAAAGACAGAGTCTGATTCGCCTATTTGGGTTAAGTGCCCAGACTTTGGCTTGAGTTAAAGTCTTAGCAAGACCATACACAGTGGAGTTGTGCCAGTTCCCTGAAATGAATTTTGGCTGCTTTTACCAGAAGAAGAGAGAAAAGATATAGGGGAAACCTAAAAAACATAGCTTGTACATAGCAGTCTTCTTGCTGTGTCTTCACATGGTCATCCCTGTATTGTCTGTGTCCTAAAATCCTTTTCTTAGGACACCAGTCATATTGTATTTGGGTTCACCCAGGTACCTGATTTTACCTTAATTAACTCTTTAAGGCTGTATCTCCACATACACTCACATTCTGAGGTATTGAATTTTAGGAAGTCAACGTATAAATTTTGGAAGGTTCACAACTTGGCCCATAACAAAGTTTATTTAAAATAATATCTCTTTGTAAAAGCATTAGAACAACTAGGACTATACTAACTCTTTAATATATTAGAAGGCAATATATTAAATCTTTCTCACAGAATCACCAAATTGTATATCCTTATGTGATCTTGGAGATAGCTCAGTCCAACTCCCCATTTAACATGGAAGAAGTGGAAGCCTGGCTCATGGATGTGACTTGTTCAGATTTACTCTTCTGTGTCACTCCATAGCAAGTGCTTAATATTTACTTCATTTACTGATTATCTCAACACAATTTAATGCACATCTATTGGATTTTTGAAACTGTGATATGTGCCATGGAGTTTGTGGCAGGCACAGGCAGAAATAGTCCTAGCCCTCATGGAGCTTACAGCCTCAGAGAATGTACAAATACTACAAAATAATCATGTCAAAAAGATAAAGCACACCTGTGATAAATAATACAAGAGAAATCCATAGTGCTGTGAGAACCTACAATAGGGTGCCTTACTTGACTTGATCAGGAAGATCTTCTAGCAGAAGTAAACTTGAGCTAAGGGCTGAATTATGAGTAGGAATTAACCAAATAAGGGAGAGAACATTGTAAGTAGAAAGGCCCCATGGTGGGTGGTCTACAAAGCCCCCATTACCTCTTTGACATTTCTCCAATGCTCCCCCTCCCCATTCAGTATCAGTTACACCGTCCTCCCTGCCATCCTCTGAGCAGGCTGAGCTTGCTTCCTCAACCCTTAATGCTCTAGCCCTCATCCTTGCGATGTCTCCTCAGCCAGCTCCTTAACATACGTCAGGTGGACATTCTCAGTGAAGTGTCTCCTGACCACCGTATTTTCCATAACACTATCATCTGCTCCACTCTATCCTCCAGTACTGCTTTATGTGGCGTGATTACTCTTTTTTCTTCTCCCCATAAGATATCACTTTTCCACATAGTTTATAATTTATTTATATATAAATATTTATTGTGTATTAATTGACTCTTCAGCTAGAACGTAGGCTCTGTTGAGGGCAACAATATTTGTCTGATGTATACCAAATTTTTCTGGTGTATACCACATACCACAGACAGATACATAGTAGTCATTCAAAACATACTTACTGGTTGAATTGACTGATTTATCGATTGCTGAAGGAAGGCTTGTGTCTGGAGCAAGAAGTTTAGAAAGGGAGTTAGGGGCCAGACCTGGCAGTCTTGTGACGTTTTGTAACTGAGGTAGAGATAGAGAGAGAAAGGGAGAGGGAGAGAGAGACCATTAAAAGATTTTAGGAAGGGGAACATGAGCAGATATAAATTTTGAAAATGTTCCTCTGGTATTGGTCACTGTAATAATCCAGGCAAAGGCTATCAGCTTGGGTTAGGGTGACAGAGGGCAAGATGGAAAGCAGAGGATGGAGTCAAGAGAATTTAGGAGGTAAAATGTTGTGTACATGAGGAAAGTATGTCTAGCCAAGAATGCATCTTTTTTCTCGATTCCTAGCCCATGTTCTTTCTATTACAGAGGAAGAGAGAGAGAAAAGAGCATAGAGTTTATATTCAGTAGGTCCTCAGCTTAAATCCTGATTTCAAAACATGCTAAGTAACTTTGGACAAGTAACTTAACCCCTGAGACCCTCAAATTACTGTCTATGCAAAAGGAATAATACTTGCTACCTGGCAGATTTTCTGTAAATGTTAAATTAGAAAATGTAGTCAACAAATAGACGCTATTCTTAGTAACATCTTTCCCTGAAGAATAACTTTCTTTAGGAAAAAAAAAAAAGCTGTTTTACAAAATTTGACTTGCATTTTGGCTTTTCTTCAAAATGTCACTCATGAATGTTGCAATATTAAATGTCTTGTTGCTACTACTGTAAGAGAGAGCGTCTACTGTAATTGTCACCTTCAGCAATGCTCTGTTTATGGTATTCTATTGCAATAATGGCCTCCACTTGTCACCTCCCACACTGACTCCAGGCTTGGCCATATCACTTGCTTTGGCCAATGCAATAGCAAATATGACGTAAGCAGAAAAGCTTGAAAAGCACTTGCACTGTGGGGTTTCCCTTTTTGCTGCTCCTGCGGTCACTGTGATTGTCCCCCGTCAAGAAGTCCACTCTAGTCTCCTGGAGGATGAGTGATCACATACGACTGAGCTGAGTTATCTCTGCTGTAGCCCCTGAGCCCAAGCACACTGCTGGTGGTCATCCTAGACCAAACAGCCCCAGCTAAGACACTACCTGACCACAGACATCACCCAAACTGATTCAGACCAAAAGAATTGCCCAGTGGATCTTGTGGCTCAAGAGAAAGAATAAAAGTTTGTTGTTTTTAGGTCACTAAGTTTTTAAGTAGTTTATTACGCAGCAAAATCATTTAATTGACATATCATTGAATCTCCAGTCCATAGCAAGATCCCTGGAACATAATAGATGATAAATAAATACTCCAAGAAGTCTGAATCTTTATTTAATGGCCTTAAAACACTATGTGGTTGGATTAATTGCTAAAACTTAATGTTTTGAATAAGAAAACACTTTTCTTCAGCAGTTACTATAACATGAATTATCTGATATGATTTTTTTCTGCCTTGGTAACAGTGTGATAAATACTATTTTCTTAAACCTGTGTGTGATTTATAAGCCATAAAGATCAAATATCATTTTGGTTCTGTGTTAATTTTGAAATTTTAGTTTGCATGAGTTAATTACTAATTATGAAAGACAGGAAAATATTTTTGCATACCTACCTACATACACACTTAAAACTATATGTATATATGCATATGTGTGTATTTATGTGTGCATATGTGTATGTATGTATGTGTATAGATGCAAGTGGTTTAATTTTATGTTGTGAGGATTAAATATAATTATATGGTTTGGAGAGCAGTCACAGTTGAGACAAAAAGTTGGCTAAAACCAGCTGTGGAGAAATTTGAACATGCCTTGAAGACTGATATCTCACTCAAACACCACAGTCCTTAGAGTATTTACTATGACTTATAAGGCCCTACATATAATGTTACTCTCTGACTTCATTCCTAATTACTCACCTCCTCGTTCTCTCCACTACAGCTCTTATGGTCTTCTGTTTGGTCTTTAAACTTGCCAAACATGCTCACCTCAGGGCCTTTGCACTTACTAATTCCAATGCCTGGATACTTTCCCCAAATAGTTTTGTGGTTAACTCACTCACTTCCTTCAGGTTTTTGCTTAATAACCACTTTCTCAAGAAGACCGTTCTTGGTTGACCTATTTAATTTCTCAACTGCCCTTCAGGATGTCTCTGATTTCTCCTACTTCTCTGATTTTTATTTTCTCCTTGACACTCATCACTGTATCACATACTATATATATTATTTATTTATCTTCTTTATTGTCTACCTCCCCACACCAGAATATAACCAAATAAGGATAGGAATTTTATATAAAAGTTTACTACTTTATCTTCAGTACCTAGAACAGTGACTGACATGTAATAAAGTCTACTAATATTTGTTAAATAAATGAAAGACAAGGGTTTTTATTCCTAGCTGTTTCATGGTCTTGTGAATTAGCTGGACATTTTATGGAACTTTGGTGTAAATGTAAAGATAATTGCAGTTTTATTGGGAGAGGGTCTATGATTTTCAGCAGATTAACAGATTACTTGGAGCAAGAACCCAAAATGCTGCAAAGAGTTGATCTAAAGAATTTTAAATATTTTTTGAAATGCAGAGTTGAGAGGTATTGAAGTTTTTGATAAAGAGAGAAGCAAGAGAAGAATGGTATTAAAGGAAGATTAAGCAGACAGAATGATGGATTCAAGTCAGGATAGATTAAAGGCAAAGAGAACAGTCAGGAGGTTATTATAGTAAATAAGACAAGAATGAATGAGGTCTTGAACTGGAAGCATGGTTTTGGCGAATGAAAAGAAGCATTCAATCTCATTATGTTCAAATACTGTCAGTAACGGCTACTATGTTACAGTGTGATAGCATTGCTGAAATGGAAATCAAGTATCATAGTAAGAAAAAAATATTCTTTTTTAAAACTAAACAGAAGTTCAAATAGTGGGATTTTGTGGGCTGAGATAACCTCACTGCATTAAAGAGAGAAAGCTTTCACCACCAATGCCCCAACCAATTCCAACCTTAATCCAATGGTCATCTTTTCTCTCTGCCTACCAGCGCCACTGTGAATGCTTTTGACTGTGAGAAAGATGATGGGACATTATTTGCTTAGTCCCATTAGAGGTACTGGAATAAGACAAAATACTTACTGGTAGGTAACACATTACTTACCAGTTTTCACTCTTTTGATTTGATTAGCTACGAATATACTTAAATATTTTCACTTTCAGCTAGAAAATTAATGTTATTTGGAATATATCTTAATGGAAATTATTTGAAATATTTCACTGAATTGTTCCCTGCAGCAGAGAGAAATAAACATGTAGCCTTGAGAATTGACCTCTCACCTTAAGTTAATTCTAAGTCCTATGTTTTATGTGCATTTTGTGTTCTCATCAATAATTTATCTGTGTAATTTCAGTAGAAAATAATACTTAAAATTATTCATTGGTTAAATTCTCATGGAAAAATTCTTTAAGAATATTGGTGCTATCTTTATAAACCACCAGTACCATGCTAGATACTCAATTTTGGAAACAAAATGGTAAAGAATTACTTTCATTTTCTCAAATGGTTGCAAAAGGGCCACAATATACGGTGAATCATGAGCTAACATAGTTAATAATCAGAAATTAAATAATAGAAATGTTAGCTGCTAGTATTTGAGAAATTGTTAGTACTGCAATGTAATTCAGCAGTTGGGAAAAAGATGCTCTGCACACTTGAACTTCTTTGCACACTGCTGTGAATTTGATGCCCTTACTGCTCTGTTCCTACAGGCCCAAGCCAGGGGTCCCTTCTCTTCCTTGAGCAAGTCCTAGATTCTTATCTTGCCCCTTGAACTTACCTGTCCAAGTGCTATATTCCTTCAACTTCTGCAATTTGATACGTAACTGATCCAGTGCACATATCCCTTATACTATGATCACGGAAGTTCTTCCAAAGGAGGTCCCCACCCCTAAACATAGGTATATCCCTTCCTGAATGCCTCTCACTCCTGGCCCTTCTTCTCCACTCTCAATGGTACTTCTCCATCTCAATCAGCTCTTTACATCTATGTCCTAACTGCTTTCTCAGCCCTCAGCATTAAAATTTACCTTCCACGTTGCTGGAAGTTTGATCACACTATTAACTTTCTCATTTCCCATTACTTTCGCAGGTTGTGCTATTTAATTATTTTTTTTCCCTGAAACATCATGCTTTTCTCTCTACCTGCTAAATGCACTCATTCCTTGTCTTAGTTTCACTGACTCCCTTCTCTTGCCTAGGGAGATTCTTTTTTTTTTAATAAATTTACTTATTTATTTTTAGCTGTGTTTGGTCTTCGTTGCTGCGCGCGGGCTTTCTCTAGTTGCAGCGAGCCAGGGCTGCTCTTCGTTGCGGTGCGCGGGCTTCTCATTGCGGTGGCTTCTCTTGTTGCGGAGCGCAGGCTCAGTAGTTGTGGCACCCGGGCTTAGTTGCTCTGCGGCATGTGGGGTCTTCCCAGACCAGGGCTCGAACCCGTGTCCCCTGCATTGGCAGGTGGATTCTTAACCACTGCGCCACCAGAGAAGCCCCTCCTAGGCATATTCTTCCTTCCTGTATTTCTACTGAACATTATCTCATTACATAGTAATAGTTAGACAATTCCTTGGTCATCTTTTATCTCCAATGTATAGCATAGTGATTGGTGCATAATTTTGTTTTTACAGTGATAATACCTTCAATCAAATGATGATTCTAATGATGGAAATTCCAGGTTACATATGTGAGAAGGGAAAGTAATGTCTTTCAAACTGTGCCAGGTATGTTTTTTTTGTTTTTTTTTAAATTTTATATATTTATTTATTTATTTTACTTATGGCTGTGTTGGGTCTTTGTTTCTTTGCGAGGGGTTTCTCTAGTTGCGGCAAGTGGGGGCCACTCTTCATCGCGGTGCGCGGGCCTCTCACTATCGCGGCATCTCTTGTTGCGGAGCACAGGCTCCAGACGCGCAGGCTCAGTAATTGTGGCTCACGGGCCTAGTTGCTCCGTGGCATGTGGGATCCTCCCAGACCAGGGCTCGAACCCGTGTGCTCCGCATTAGCAGGCAGATTCTCAACCACTGCGCCACCAGGGAAGCCCCCAGGTATGTTTAAGGCAGGCTTAATCACTACTAGTCAACCACTACATTTAGGAAACCTTAATCGGACCTTGGCTGACTCATTGTCTGGGTTCTGGCTCCCATAGTGAGGCCATGTGGACATCTAGGAATGAAAGATGAGGGAAGGAAAAGTTTTCAGGAATGAATCAAGGAAACTGCTACTTGGCTTCTGCAACCTCATGCATAATGGCTTCTGGAACTACAGACAGCTGTGCAGGAAAAGCACTGGCTCTCAAAGGAGAGAAACAAATGCTAACCATTTTAATCCTTGCTGTGACTATGCAGGTAAAAAAAAAAAAAAAAAAAAAACAACAATAACAGCAAAAACCCAGCCTTTCAGCAGAGGAGAGCTACTTGGGTCCCTCTGTACCAAGGAAATTTCAGCAGCCATGACAGCTACCTTCATCCAGGCATTGCTTTCTGGAACACAAATATTGGACCATCCCAGGAATTCTTGGCTTCCTGACAAGAGTCCTCTAATCTCACTGTCTACTCAAGCTAACCATCTGGAAATGAACCTGCTTGCTAAGATGAGCCACCTTGTGTGTATACATCCAGACACACTGGCACAGTAGCCCTGGTCCAAAACCAGGGTTCCTGTATCTTAAACCTAGAAGCATATAATGGGTCCAACTGCTAGAGTTACAGAAAGTGCTCTACATTCCTGGAATGAACCCCTAAGACCTATGAACTAATATTAAACTGAATTTCATTTGTTAAAGGGTCAAGTTTCATTAAAAAATGAAATGATTGTTATTTTAAGATAATGGCATTCAAACATTAATGAATGTATGTATTATAGATGTTCCTTAATATATAAACATAGTCTCTGGGCTTCCCTGGTGGCGCAGTGGTTAAGAATCCGCCTGCCAACACAAGGAACACGGGTTTGATCCCTGGTCCGGAAGATCCCACATGCCGCGGAGCAACTAAACCCGTGTGCCACAACTACTGAAGCCCACGTGCCTAGAGCCCGTGCTTGGCAACAAGAGAAGCCACCTCAATGAGAAGCCCACGCACCGCAATGAAGAGGAGCCCCCGCTCGCCACAACTAGAGAAAGCCTGCACTCAGCAACAAAGACCCAATGCAGCCAAAAATAAGTTAAAAAAAAAACAAAAAAAAACATTGTCTCTGTATTTTTACATAAAACCAAACTTGCAACATACAATAAATCTACTTTTAAAAACATATTCCACATTTCTAGTGCCCTTTTTATGACTTCTATATCTTATAGGAGACAAGCAATGAAGCCATTTCATTAACAGTTATATTGAAAAACAAGTTGTTACATTTGTCGTCCCCTTCCCACAATCTCATGAGAATTTGAGGACAATGTGAAAAACAAAGTATTCAGTGATTATTGATTCAATGATTCCCTCTCTCCTTTCCCTTCCTGGCAACATCTGTAAATCATGCTTCATATAAGTTTTGAAAAAAATAAGAGGAACACTAAAATAATTCATATACATAAACATAACAGTATATTATTTGATCTTTACATTTTGCCCAGCATTTATTTTATTATGCTATCATTTGTTTATAAGTTTCAAAAATGGGTCTGTGTAGTTTTTTTTTTTCAAATTTTATTTATTTATTTATTTATTTATGGCTGTGTTGGGTCTTCGTTTCTGTGCGAGGGCTTTCTCTAGTTGCGGCAAGTGGGGGCCACTCTTCAACGCGGTGCGCGGGCCTCTCATTATCGCGGCCTCTCTTGTTGCGGAGCACAGGCTCTAGAGCGCAGGCTCAGTAATTGTGGCTCACGGGCCTAGTTGCTCCGCAGCATGTGGGATCTTCCCAGACCAGGGCTCGAACCCGTGTCCCCTGCATTGGCAGACAGATTCTCAACCACTGCGCCACCAGGGAAGCCCCACGCCCTGTATTTTTAAAAGTTTGGGATCATATTGCAAAATTACATGGTAACTATATTTCCATTCTATGTAAATAGCTTAGCATCTAAACATTATTAGTTGAGCAATACTTTCCTTGATAAAGGAAGGAAGGAAGGAGGGAAGGAAGGAAACCTAAATCTGAAATTAGAAGAGGATTTGCCATTGTGCTCCAATGCCAAAGCCACACCATCTTCCGTGGACAACAGCAGAAATGTTCCCATCTTATGACCTGGTGCCGGCATTTGTGGGTTTTGTTGGCACCAGCCAGGTCAGTCTCAGCCGGAAGCAGTGGTGCGAGGTGATAGTAGGTGGCAGTGAGGAGTGGTGCTGGTAGAGGTGATGAGGAGGTTTCCTATGGGTTGCTCAGAATGGAGGTCTCAGAATAGACGGCTTATCCAGGGGTACACATGAGCCACTTCTTGGGACTCTGCCTAGTATGTGAAAAAGTCTTTGAAGAACATAAAATACTATGTTTTCAAAGAAATAGTTTTACTTAGTCTGAACATGACACCATATTTATACCTAGACTGGAGTAACTAGAAGAAATGGAAATTACATTTGTGAAAAAAATTTTTTTTTCTAGAGGAAATTAGACTGATAAAAATAAGACTTATATTTCAAAAAGTGATTTTGGGGGAAAATATTTACATTCAAGGAGGCCACAAAATCCAAAGCCAAAAAAATAAAAGCCAGTGTCTAGCTTTGAGATCACTTTTATTAGCAATCAATGTAAGATATTTGTGAGAGATACAAAGACTCTCTGAGCGCTCCTAAAATCACAGTCTAAATTTTCCTCTGCCACAGCCCTTCATAAATGTAAGAGTCACATGAAGTCTGCTGAATGGCACTGCTTTTCCAGGTGATAATTTGTTGTAGACTTTTCTTTACAGACGTGTATTCATTCTTTCCCCCCTTTAAAAGTTTATATAATAGTTTTAAGCTTATTAAAAGAAAATAAAATCCTCCTTTCTTGAGAGAACTTATGGCTACTGATTAGAACTAAACTTCACTCTTAAAGGGAAGAAAGGACTGGGAAGAGTAGATGGAGACACTTCACCTTTCGCTTACTCATTTCAGCTCAGGTGAGTTTTATAGTAAACCAAACTAAAAGCAATTTCATTTGAACTTCTCAGTGACCTTTCTGGAATTGGGCATTGGCAGCTTATGGTACTTCCTAGAGGAACTGGCCATATTTCAAAACACCAACGTAATTGGCACTCCTTCCAATAACCTTTTCAGAGTCCCAAGGGTAAGTGGAAACAGAGCAAAGCAAATATTCACAATGGTCTGTCTTGGACAAGGTTAAAGTCATTTTTTGTTTGTTTGCTTTTTGTTGTTTTGTTTTATTGTGTGGTTGTTTTTCATGAGAGGGAGCTTTGCCCGTAATTCTGTCAATCTAGAACCTGTTGTAAATACGGAGATAGAACAAAGTCAGTCCGGCATTACATTTATTTCCTGTACTAGTTAGAATCACTGTAAGAGACACACACACAGAAAAATAGTAATCAGATCTGAACACAAAAATGCCCATTTATTAAGTCTCTTCATGGTCAAAACACTACAAATGATATAGCTAAGTGCTGAAAGCAAGAAAAATCAGGGTGCTTTTTTATTTTTCTTAACTGGTATGAACGTCATAGGGTCGACAGTGATCATTCTACTCCTTCATGGAATACCCGACAGTAAGTTAATTGGGTATATGTTTTTTTTTAATCCTCGGCACAGGGAGAATTGAATTGCTCTTGCTTCTGGCCCACTGTGTTTTACCATCTGGATGCCCACAAACTTCAGGAAGTGCCCCTTCCTCCCAAAGAAAAACTAAAAGATAAATGCTTTTGAACGCTACCTTATGCCTGTTTAAACATCAATTTCTGACTATACACAGCAGCTTCTTCTCCCCCTCCCCCTCATTCTCTTCACTTCCCTCCCTCCAACGATCCTGACAAGAGAAAGAAGGAAATCTGACATGTACCACATTCCCATTACGATCCCCAGCGTGGCGCCGTTAAATAGTACCCTTTCTGAGTGGGTCTAATTGGCCGATATATGGTGCTTTCTATTGATGCTTTTTAGTCACTACAGAGTTCGGTGTACTTCCATGTATATAATTCATCACACGAAAGTCACTTTCTTCACCCTTATTGTCCTGCCGTTTAAATAGTTATTTTGTGTGAATTTCCATGTAATTAACTGGTTTGGTGGCAATTTCAAGCACCTCAGAAAGACAAAGGGAAAACTGAAAAACGCCACATTTGTGAATTGGCTTACATTCAGAAGCATTACTTGTCGTTTCCCTAGACCACCAGATGCCAGCCTAAATTGAAGAATGGAAAAGAAACCGTGTATCATAGTGTTAGTGTCTAGTGTGCCAGATGGAGTTTTACACAACCCTGCAGGAAGAGTTAGCCAGCAGTACTTAAAATTCAGTGTTAGAAATAACACAAGTGACACTGCTGCACTGTAGCATTTTTTGATTATGGAACTTAATTGTATCATAGATCACTGATAGCTTAATTTCTGGGGATTGATTTTGTTAATTCAAGCAGTTCAAAAGTCACTGTTAAAGCTTCAGTCCATTTAATTGTTTCTGACTTAAGCTTTACTCAGGCTCTCAGAAGACGAATGGCTGCATAGAGGTAATACATTTTTATTTTTTCTGCTGTTTATCCATTTATTTCTACATGTATCATTTACCGTGATTTACATTTCAGTGAGCAGTATTAGATATATGAGGCAGATTTTTCTTTTTGCTCTCAGTTGAGCTAAAAAAAAAAAATGCAAATATTAAACCATTTTAAAAATGTGTCACTTTTGATTTCACTACCATGGGAGAACCAACAGCCCTAGAAGGTTAAGATTTTCTTTTCAAAATTATCATCCATCTCAAATTGAGAGATTACAGGTATTACTTCTTAGGACCAAATTGTTGTGGGCTAATCTAACAGAAGTGGTCTGCTATATTTTTCATTAATATATACAACATTAAGCATGAGGTAAATGCCATGAACACATGCATTAAGAAAAGCAGTCAGGAATACGTTTAATTTTACTACCTTTTGAATTTAACATGGGAGCATGAATACTATATTACACATGAGCCGGTGCGTGTGTGTGTGTGTGTGTGTGTGTGTGTGTGTGAGAGAGAGAGAGGGGAGAGGAGATGAGATATGTATGTTTTGCCCTGTTGTTAGTTTATTTAGGATTCAATCTTGCTCAAGCTGACTCTCATCACTGATGTATCAGTGAAATGAGGTTTTTCTCCCTCTGTCTCTTCACCTTCTCCTTGAATTTTTAACCCTGATGTTTCTTATCTTTTTTCACCCCACTGAGCTATGAAAGCCAAATTCCCTTTGAAGCCAATGATAAAGATAATGATAATAAAACCTCACGTTTGCTTATCATTCTGAAAATAAAAGCGCTTAAAATATGCTACAGACACAGTCTTATTAACCTCATAATAAAGTCCTTTTTGACTTAGTGAATGCGAATTTCAAAAAGGTTAAAGACCTGCTTCATGGTTGCACAGTATATCGATGGCAGGATCAAATCAAACTCCTTATTTTATCTCAACAGTGGCTTTGACATCTGAACTTCGTTTAAATCAGATCAGCAGGAAAGAGGGACAAAGTAAGAAGCTGGGCCTTTATTTAGTTTTACTTAATCCTTAATAAGAAAGTCTTTTATAGTGATTTTCTGTAGTAGAAAATAAAATCTGAAGACTTAAGTTTGATTATATCCTACATATTATGTTTGTATATTTTGAATCTCAAACATCTAATCTATATGTCTTCCATTTTTAGCAAATATTATAATAACCCAGAGGCATATTAATCTCTAGCACATTACAAACAGCCTAGGGTACAGATTTTGTATTATTTACAAAATAAAAAAAAAATCTTCAAATGGTAGAGATACTGCTATCTAAAAGAAGATAGAATATTCTTACTTCTTTCCCAACATAACCACAACATACATTAAGGAAAAGTATAGATTTGATTTGCTAAATGTAATTTCAGAAATAAATGACAAAGAAAATCAAAGACAAAATGCCCAATACAAGCCTATGCGGATTATTCATGCCCATAGGTGTGGAGGGGACATATGGGCCCTATTACCACAGGTGTGATTAGAGACTGAATCTGAACATATGCTTTCAGGAACAGGGAGGTAACAGTATACCACACATAGTGGTTTTAGTTTTGCTTTTGTTTGTTTTTGTTTTTCCTATCCAAAGTGGCACAAGATTTTGGGGTTTTGCCTTGCCTGTGCTCCCCAAAGTCTCAAGTCGAAAAGAAAAGAAAAGAAGGAAGGAAGGAAGGAAGGAAGGAAGGAAGATAGAAAGAAAAGTTTCTTACTTTGTAGAAGTCACAAAATAGTAGATTATAGTTAAACCGTTCTGAGTTTCACCAAGTAATTGTTTATTATTTAGATCACAAATAGTTTTGAGAATTTCCCTGAGGACCTGTTCACTCCCATACTTCAGTTGCTTGATGCAATTGAAAACTGGGATTGAGGAACCTTCTGTCCTTTTCCAGTCAAGCCCAAGTCCACCACAGATAGAAATGCATGATGATTTCCCTCCCTGTCAACACTGTGATATTGAGTAACAATCATAGTTCTTTTTCTCCCAACTCTCTGTGTAATCTCTCAGTTTGGGAAAATAGGTCTCAGAATGACTTTCATCCCTTTGGCTCTCTGCTCACCCACCTTTCCCATTATGCATCTTTGAATATATAATCTGCAACTTTCTTTTTCTCCTATACATACTCAAAGCTATGCAACAGACATTTGCTACTGGGCACTGCAGAGGGGATTCAAGGTGACTTAGTCTTCCTGGAGTGCACAGTCCAGCAAGGACAGCAGTGGTTAGTGCTTTATCCAAGTCATAGCACTCCTGGAGGAGCCTAGCAAAGGCAACGATCTCTTCTTTCCTGGATGTGAAAGTGGCTTTGGGAAAGACCCAGCAAAAGAGCCTTGAAGCAAGGATAAGATGTTCCCATGTGAATAGTTTGGGAGTGTTTATTCTAGGTATCAAAGGCAGAAATGTATAAAAATTCAGAGGATGTTTGAAGAACAGTATTCACAGAGTGTCCTGGGGGAATGATAGCCCTCAACACTGACTTCACCTAATTCTTCTACTTTAGCTTATAAACCTTCCTTTTAAATGTGTTCATTTATGACAACCCCTGTTAAGCACTTACTAAGCATTAGACTCTGGGGGATATGCAAACCTCACATAGCTGAACATTATAGTTCGATTGTCTTCCATTCTTTATAAACCTCACAACTTTCTATTTTTATTCATTTCCTTCCATGATTTAGGGAAAGTTAGCAACTCCAACCTTTACTGCCCTTTGGAGTCACCTAAAGGGCTAAAAAACAACAACAACAACAATAATAAAAACACCCCATACCCAGAGACCTCCTTGGACCAATTAAAGCAGATATTCAGGTGATTCTTGTGTGAGGAGCTCTGGTATACGCTGTCTAAGGAGGACTGGTCTTTCCTGTTGGGTAAAACCAAGGCCACTGGAAAGAATTAGCAGTACAATCCCCTGCCCTGCCCCAGGGCCATGAGTATGCAACAGATTAACCTCCATCAATCTCTTAAAGCCCTGGCTGCTTTTATCTTTCCTGAGTTAGATACTTAGAATATCTGGAATATCTTTCACTGGGTCCCCATGGACTTCAGGATAAAGTTAAAATTCTTAACAGAGCATTCAAGACCCTTCGCTGATTTCTCACTAGATGTATATTCAGCCTGAGCTGCTGCCATGAACACACACACACACACACACACACACACAAACACACACACATCTTTTGCTCAAAAATGTAGACACACTGGCCATTCTCAGTTTTGAACAATCTCTTGCTTCTTTTTTTTTTAATTAATTAATTAATTTATTTATTTTGGCTGTGTTGGGTCTTCGTTTCTGTGTGAGGGCTTTCTCTAGTTGAGGCAAGTGGGGGCCACTCTTCATCGCGGTGCACAGGCCTCTCACTATCGCGGCCTCTCTTGTTGCGGAGCACAGGCTCCAGACGCGCAGGCTCAGTAGTTGTGGCTCACGGGCCCAGTTGCTCCGCGGCATGTGGGATCTTCCCAGACCAGGGCTCGAACCCGCGTCCTCTGCATTGGCAGGCAGATTCTCAACCACTGCGCCACTGGGGAAGCCCGCTCTTGCTTCTTCTTATCCTAGTCTTATTCCCTCTTTTCACTCCACACCTGTGTATGACTAACTTGTTATTCTAGGCTCTAAGAGCAAGTGTTTCTTGATCGTGCCCCATTCCTCAGGATGAATTAGATCCTGCCTCTCTCTACTCGTTGTGCTAGGTCCACTGCAGTACTTTTCTCCCTGTATAATTGCTAACTTTTCATTAGTCTCCTCACTAGAAGGCGAGCTCCTGCTGAGTGGGCAGGAGGTCATATTTACTTCTGAAACCCTTTGTCCACAATGCTTGACACACAGCAGAGGCTCAAATATGTATTGAAAAATGAATTTTATGATTTCATGAAGATGTTACTGTTCCATAATATTTCCAGATCCCTGCATTGTTGCTAAATGGTTTTTAAACTCTTGGAACGTTAAGGAGCCAACTTTGTGTAGCATGTTTTAGCTATTGCTAGACATATGCACAGCTTTCTGTGTATAAAACTCTTCAGTTTTAGAGTTATGTTATTTTAAAATTAGTCTATATATTTAAAAAAGCTGAAAATGCAGACTCAGAAAATGCTCAGTAGTGTAGTGATTTCTTCTTTACATTTATAAAAATTAACTGGATAACTTTATTTGGAAAAAATTCCATGCTGAGAAGTAAAGATCTTTTCTTTGTGTTTAATTAACTGTTGCTACTTCAGGCTTAAGGTAAAGGGAAATGAGAAAAACAAATTTATTTAAATTGGATAAGCAATCTGCAGATCAGTGAGAAAGAACCTAACGTCCTTTGAAGAGCCCTTTTCTTCAGGTTTCTCCCATTAAAAGGGTAAAAGAGCATTGAAATTGCATAAATAATGCTAATTAATATTTAATGAGTGATTGACCAAATGCCAGATGTGAACCTACCGTGACCAAAACCAAGGAAATATCTTTCAATGGTTTTCACAGTCAAAGTCTCTGGGGAATCATTTTTCAAATAGGTTGTTAAAATATTCCTAGTTTTCATGATCAGGCATTTATCTTCTGCTTCTATATTTAGGTGCAAAGTAAGAATCTTTGGGCTCGTAATCAATAAGCCAAAAATTGTCTCATGAAAGTACAGCATTGTGTACTTCAAAACTACTGGAAGGACAAAGATAATTTAAACCCTACTATGTGCCACTATGCCATTCTGACTGCTGCAGAGAAATATTCCTGTTATGTAATGAAACTTTTCTATTTGGATCATTTCCTTTCTTACTATTTTATCTCCATCAATTGCTACTTGCTCTCTTAATACCAGGCTGATACTGCCAAGATGTTACAACTGAATTTTTCATTCTTAAATGTTGAAATTGGATTATTCCCCTTCACACTTCTATTTTCCTAGACAAATTTTTGGGTCTCTCCACAATTTTATTTTCTCCATCCCTCTCAAACATTTTTATCTTACTCATTTCATATTCTTAACTAGTAAGGGACTTTTGCACGTTGGATTGGCTGGGAAGCGGACTCTGAGATCCAATTTTTTTCCATAAGGTTTATTAGCGAGTGGACTCTAGATTGACAACTGTGGAAAGAAAAGAGAGGAAAGCAGGACTGAGCAGAGGAAAAGACTGAGTGGCAACATAGCCACATCTAAGTCTTCAGCTCAGTCAGTCAGCTGGCCCCATAGGGAGCGCAGAGGCTGAGATGGCCCACCAACAGTCCTGAGTTTAAATGAGGGTGTAGCCAAAATTCGGCCTCTGTTCACTGGTGCTGGATTAAGTCTTGGAGACAAACTTTGGGGTGAAGTAGAAAGAAACAGCTTTATTGCTTTGCCAGGCAAAGGGGGCCACAGCAGGCTAATGCCCTCAAAAACTGTGTGTCCCGCCCTGGAGGGCGGAGTGAAGAGTCTTCTAGTGTTCAAGGAGCAGGGCATGATCGGTTCGTGGACGTTCCTCTGATAGGTTGGTGGTGACGTAATCGGGAGCCAGCATCATTAACCTTCTGGTTCCAGCCGGTCTGGGGTCTACGTGCTTGTGGGCAGCACACAGTTCACTTCTCCCACCTGATGGGGGTTTCAGTACCTGCAGAACAGCTCAAAGGACATGGCTTAGAAAATTATCTATAGTCCTTGAGGAAGAACTAAAGGTCCTTGACTTTGTTTAATGGCTAAAGTATTATTATTTTGTCTTGCTTGACTCTTTTCCTTTCTTTCTCCATTTTCTCACTTCTCTGATTAGATGTATTCTTTGACTACAGTTTTTCTACAGACAAAAGGCAGTCGTGGACACGGGTGGGGTCTATTCTGGGAAGGTCCTCATAGGGTCCTGCTCGGTTACAAGGGGCCAAGGCCTTCGTACACAGACCAATCATTAGCTCTGGGCTGCCCTTGGTCAAGGAGACTCTTCACTTGAGCCAATTTTGGGGCTCACAGAGACAACACTACCAACGGCTAGGGGAGAAGTCTTTGCTTCCTGACGGGGGATCTTGGTGGCACACCATAGTGCCCACTACAAGACCAAAATGGTTCAAATGTGCCTTTTAGCAAAGAGAGCTAGGCCAATATTTCCTAAGGGAATTTAATGACTATTGCCAACTAAGGTCTTTAGATAATACTCTGATGTGCGACATGAAAGGTCTCCTTTAGAAAACAATTTGAGAGACTGAATTAGGGAGGGGCCCGGGGGAAAAGAGCAGAGGAAAATGAGGTGGGAATGAGAAGGACTGAGTGAGTTCGTTTAAGTATGGGCCCTATGTGGAACAAAGTGCCAGTGAGAAACCCCAAGTGGCATGGGAGCCAAAGGGATTTTAAAGAACATAGTTGTCAATATCTGATTGGAAGTTGTTGCTGTTGCTTCAGTGTCAGCCTCTCTCAACGCCCTCACTCCCACCAAAGTCTTTAATGAAATTTACTTCATGCATGTGTCCTGCATGAATTATGTAATTTTAGTGGAGATTAAGGTGTAAGTTTGAGATTCATAAATGGGTTGACATAGCATATGTGCAAATAGGAGCTCTGTGAATCAGTAGTTTTTAAGGGGTGATAAAATTCCATGGATTTGATACGTGTGAAAACATATATAGTAGTTTTAAAATAAATAATGAAATTATAATTCAGAATTTAGCAAAAGAACCGCTTTTTGAACTCATTTCCCTTTGACATAGTGAAGACACACTAAATATGTTAGTACACACCTGATAGAACCTTACTGCCAGAATGTCTTTTCTTGCATGGATATTTGTGTCAACAATTTATTAAAGGACTAGAGCAATGAAAATTGGATTAGTAAAATCTGTTTGGGGAAGAAAATCATTGCAATTTTAAGATTGAACCTAGAACAATTGGAAGGATAAAAAACAAACAAAAATCTGCCATTTTCCAAGTACCCATTCTTGGAAGTGGGTACAAGTACAAGTACCCAAGTACTCACCAGGCCTTGAGTAAGGTGTCCTGATCCTAACACAACCTTGGATAATAGATAGTCTCATTTTGCATGGAGGAGCTCAAGGGTTAGAGAGGTTATGTCACTTGACTGAGGCTATAGAACTAAGATTCAAACCCAGGTTGGTCTGGCTAAAGGCCCATGTTTTCTCAATTGCTGAGAAGTTTTGAAACTTTCTCATTAATTCTGATAAAAAGGAAATGCTCAATCTGACTGACATGTTTCAGCAAAATCCTATGGTACAGATATTATATTATTTCCAAAATCCTATGTAGAATATAAATTATCACAAAATGAGGAAACAGAAGGAGAAAGGACAAAAGGATCCTCATAGAACCATTAGTATGTTGGGCTAAGGTGTTTTCAATGACTAAGTAAGAAGGTATTGGTGATTAGCAAGAATGTCATGGTAATTATATCTGCATATTATTTGAATTTGTTATACAACATCTGCTCTGGTTAGTAAATTATAACCTGTTCATTCCATTATCCAATTCCAAACCCATAATATTTCATCAATGATTATCAACATTATTGTGTTGACCTTGAGAGAGATATCTGGACTCATGTGCCCAACTCGTAGTTGCAACCACAAAAACAACCCCCATATTTGTACATGTGGGCTGACCAGGCAAGCAACATCATTTACCTAATGATTTCTGAATCAGATCTGTCTATGCTTAGTTCTGTTATACCTTAAACTTATAGATGTCAGAAATACCTTATTTTTAACATATCTATTAATGGCTATAATGGAAACAAATTTATTCTGTGTGAAGAGCTAATCACACTACGTCTCTGTAACTGTTAGATAAATTTGTTGTGTATCATCTTGGATAGGTTTTATGTAAACAGGTTGTTAAAGAATGAATCCATGTGGTATGTAAATACAAGATTATATTTAAATTCTAAATAATTAAAGGTGGAATTTCTAGAATTAGAGGATATACTCTTTTAAATTGTTACAATAGTCTTCTCCAAAGAGGTATTTTTTTTTTTTTTTGGTATTTTTAATAGTTCCTTGGTGCTTCTTACTCAAACTTCTTTTGATTCTTATGCATTCACCACCACCTCCACTTTAGTACAACTATCCAATATTTTTCCATCCACTCTTCAAAGAACTATTTGGTCATTTTTTTCTATGTCCATGGACTTTCGGGCTTTGTGACTCTATCTTGTTCTGTTCTGCAACTCATAAAAATTAGTTAGCAAGTGTAACACTAAAATCATTTTAGTGAACAAAGCCAACTTCGGTGTCTTCACCAAAAGAAGATGTAACTGCACAGTTTAGAGAGAGCAGATATGTACAAATCAAATCAGGGCTGTCCCCTGTGGGTTCCAGCATCACACAATAGCTTGACTCTCCAGTTACCCAGAGCCTGGTCTCAAATATGCTTTCTTCTAGGCAGGTTTTCTGTAACAGATCCTGTGCCCACAGGACTCTCCCTTGGGCAGAAGCAAGCACAAAGGCGCTTTGTCTTCCTCTTGAACAGGATTCAAGGCAACAGCCCTTGTTTCTTTGCTTGTAAGTTCTCCAAGCTGTTCAGCGTGACAGGAGGAAGCAGAATGTGTCTGTGGTCCTCCCACCTGCCACATTACTCTGAGTCAATTGGGAGCAAACTGTTGGGGACCCTCATCCCACTTCTGAAGTCCAGCTTACAACTCTTAACAGGAGTCTTGAAAGAAGCAAGCTTTCCTTTGGTTATATTTATGTGGTTTACTTGGTGTTATTTCCTGGTAACTACATCATACAGTAAAGGCACATTATTCTGTCTCAGAGGAAGGACATTTTTAGGAAATATCAACACATACAAATTAATATGTTTCCACAGGTTAGAAGAAGAAAAAAGTTTTTTTCTTTATGTTTTACATATGTAAAACATATGTAAAACATGTCTTTGTTTCTTACAGAACCAATAAATATTGATTGAGCTCCTGTAAGTGCACATAAACAGGTGATGATGAGACTGAAACCCTGTGCTTCATACAGGGAAAGTGTGTTCTATCAATGGGCTACAGCCTCTAGGAATTATTGCTTTGCTTGTGTACCACTTGTGTTTCCTTGCTTATTTCTGCTACGTTAGGCTTTGTATCCTCTATCCTTCCAACTTGTTTGGCAAAAATTGCCAAATGCTATGTGTTTTCCCCCTTGTCATTTTCTGAATTTATGTTTGTCATATTTAATTTTCATTGTTCCTAATGTGGTACAGTATTTTTAACATCTCTTTTTAATTCTGAGGCCATACTCTTTATAATGTTTCTCTCCTGTGCTCATGGTGTTATAATCTTTCAACACTTCTAACTTTTAAAGGTTTTATTCTGTGCTTAGTCACTTTCATCCTTTATTTCTCTCTTTTTTCATCCTTGCTTTTGGGTTTACATTCCTAGACTGTGATCCTGCTGGGCAACCGCCTGTTACAAACTGCAGCGCAGGAATCTCCTGGGAACAGCCTGTCAAAATCGTCTGCTTGGCGATCGGTTACAGTGCTTGGCAGGCGGTGTGTGACTTATCACTGCTTGAGCAGAAATGTATTAAACTGATATGTGGCCACATTAGTGTCACCTAAACAACTGATTCTAGATGATAAAGTAGCCATGGAGCAGAAAAATAAAATTATATGAACAAAAAGCAAAATTACCAGTGACATCACATAAAATAATGGTAAAGTGTCCAAAGATGGACCAAAACATTCATGTTTGATTGTTCTGAGACCTACATTTTCTTGTGCTATGAAATAATTTGGTGTGCATATGTGAAACAGCGTATAGTATGATATACCTGTTCGAACTGTGATTTTTGAAAAATATTTTCTAATTCTCATCTTTGTGTTTCTGTTCCCTAGTCTCTCCCCATGTTCACTGGAACAGACCTAGATACTCTACAGCAAAACCATTTAGTAGAGGAGAAAACATACAGCATCATGAGAATGGAGTGGGAAGGGGTAAAAACGACTAGGAATGTTACCTGGGATCCTAACGAATCCTCGCATTCCGTTTAAAGAAAATAGGTCCCTACAGTATAACGGTATGGTATTCTACATCTGGGCCTTAATAAAATCAGAAACTATTCTTTTTTTTTTTTTTTTTTAATTACCGGTACATTTTTCTTTTTCTTTTTTTTTTAAATTAATTAATTAATTTATTTATTTATGGCTGTGTTGGGTCTTCGTTTCTGTGTGAGGGCTTTCTCTAGTTGCGGCGAGCGGGGGCCACTCTTCATCGCGGTGCGCTGGCCTCTCACTATCGCGGCCTCTCTTGTTGAGGAGCACAGGCTCCAGACGCGCAGGCTCAGTAGTTGTGGCGCACGGGCCTAGTTGCTCCACGGCATGTGGGATCCTCCCAGACCAGGGCTCGAACCCGTGTCCCCTGCATTAGCAGGCAGATTCTCAACCACTGCGCCACCAGGGAAGCCCAGAAACTATTCTTTTATATATGTTGAATAAAGAGGAGCAAGAAATTCAATTCTGGAAAAATAGCGAAGGAATTATACGAAAAAGAAAATCCTTTTTTGAATAATTTATTCTATTAAACCGATAATTATATTTAATCACAAAAATGTTTGATTAAAAGACAACCAGATGAAAAATAACAGGTGCTGGTGAGGATATGGAGAAATTGGAACACTCATATTTTGCTGGGGGAATGTAAAATGGTACAGCCACTGTGATAAACAGTTTGGCAGTTCCTCAAAAAATTAAAAATAGAATTACCGTATGACCCAGCAACATTCCTAGGTATATGCTCTGGAAAACTGAAAACAGGTACCCAAGGAAACACTTGTAAATGAATGTGCATAGCAGCACTATTTACAATAGCTAAAGGTGGATTCAGTCCAAATGTCATCAACAGATGAATGGATATATACGATGTGGTGTATACAAACAATGGATTATTTTTAGTAATAAAAAGGAATAAAGTACTGAATATGCTACAACACGGATGAACCTTGAAAATATTATGTTAAGTGAAATACATCAGATGGAACAAGTCACATTTTTGCATGATTCCATTTATATGAAATATTCAAAATAGATAAATCCATGGAGTCAGAAAGCAAATTGCTGGTTGCCAGGGACCGAGGAGAGCAGGAAATGGGGAGTGATTTCTTAATGGGCATGGGGGTTTTCTCTGAGGTGATGAAAATGTTTTGAAATGGGGTACAGATTGGAGTTACACAACATTGTAAATATACTACATGCTACTGAATCGTTCACTTTAAACTGGTTAAGTTTATGTTATGTGAATTTCACCTTAATTTAAAAAAGAGAGAGAGAAGTCTTTTTGGAGATCCAAAGATAGATAAAATTTTTCCTGACAATGTGAGGAAATATATATTTTCACAAAAGTTTAATAATCATCTTGCATTTGAATGAGTAGATGAAATTATAGTTTTACATCTTCTCCTGAAGCTTTATTCATCATTTATTTATTTAACAAATATTCATAGAGTGCCTAGTATATTCTAGTTATATTTTAGTGTCACCTGGTTCATCCTTCTGGGGAAATTTTCTTTTTTTTTAAAGCAATGTTTTATTAGGTTTATGAATAAAAACAAATAATTACATGTCTATTTAAAATCTATTTTCATGTAGTCTTAGACTTTAAGGGGAATTGTCAAAGAACGTTTGCTTAAAAGATGAATAAGTTGGAACTGGAATCCAGCCCAACATTTCTGTCTTTCTCGCTCCCTCCTTCTCTTTTTCTCTTTCTTACTTCCTGTTTATTTCAAAATTACTAAGTCAAATAAATGAGAATGTTTTTAAATGATAGCTACAGAAGTTTAAAATATTATGTTTTTGATATATAGTATATTTGAAAACAGTTGTGTGTATATTTTTAAAATGTTCCTTTTTTCTATCCTTGGAAGACCAATGATTTTCTAATTCATTTTAGAGCAGAATCCTGTTTTTAAATTTAATCTCATGGAGAAGCTCAATATAGAAAACAGATAAAAGTGGAGCCGAGCTACTTGAAGCTGCCCCTGCTTTACCCTTCATCAAGTGGCCTCTGACCTTGGAACACAGTCTGAAAACTGCTACTTCAACCAATTCAATATATTTAATGACATTTCTTGTTCCCCTATTTCTATATAATTTGTTGAGCTTGTTACTACAAGAAAGGAACAAATTGCTCATTTTCAGTGATACATGGACTCAGGGATTCCTCCAGAATACATTTAGTAAATTACTTCTAGTGAAGTAAATTGTACTTTAGTAGCCTGAAAGAGATCATGAAGTTCAGAAGAAAAAACAACCTCTGTCTCATTCCATTCTTTCTATTAGGTTCTGGGCATTCTGTACAGTTTGGGTTTTTTAAGGTTTTTGTTGCTGTTGTTTGTTTGTTCATTTTGTTTTTTTTGCTTATTCCCATCAGACTAGGTCACGAATCACATATTATTAGACCCTCTTTCTAATTTTTTATTATTAACCTTGAAAATCATCTGCCAGCTATATCTTCGTCTAAGCACAGATGATTTTAAAACTTATTCTTGCGGAATGACCAGACAGCACAGAGTTAATTACAGCAGGAAAAGGCAGGGACTGCATTCATTGATCTAATGACAGCCATCAGGAAGAATTCGTTCTAGCAAGATGCATCTCCATAGAGGCTGGAGGAAGACAAAAATTGAGTTTATCGGACTTCCCTGGTGGCGCAGTGGTTAAGAATCTGCCTGCTAATGCAGGGGACACGGGTTCGAGCCCTGGTCTGGGAAGATCCCACATGCCGCGGAGCAGGTAGGCACGTGAGCCACAGCTACTGAGCCTGCGCGTCTGGAGCCTGTGCTCCGCAACAAGAGAGGCCGTGACAGTGAGAGGCCCGCACACCGCGATGAAGAGTGGCCCCCGCTCGCCGCAACTAGAGAAAGCCCTCGCACAGAAACAAAGACCCAACACAGCCATAAATTAAAAAAAAAAAAAAAAAAATCGAGTTTATCGTAGCTGCTTGCATGATAATGCCTTAGGTGTCCTATCAAGACAACTATGTACTAATTAGGAATTCAGAAGCTGACCAATGTTTATTCCTATGGAGTCCCAAGACATCTATCTTCTGTAAGCATCAGAGACTGCTACCCTTTCCAAAACTTGGTAGAGGCCAGGAAATTACAAATGACATTATTTGCTGCCCACCTGTGCTATTCGATACAGAATATGTCATTTTGGATAGGTCTAAGTCCTTTTGCCTCCCCACTCTTTTCCCTCTCACCCCCACCAGCAGCATACTACTTTGACTAGTAACTCTGGAAAGTTCATGTCCATATCATCCTCCATGCTATGCATCCTCCTCTCCTGCTACCCAGCTTCTTTCTTGCCAATGTTCAAGAACAGCCTTATCCTATTATCTTTTTGTTGTGTCCCTTTGGCAAAATGACAACCCTAGATCAGTGTAGTTCCACCTTTCTTTTCCCATACAGGAGATACTGAATGGTCATAATTGCATAAATTGATACTATAGCAGACTCATTGTGTCCAATCCTGATAGAACAAACTCCCATTGCTGACTGTCAGTCATTCTATGAGTAATTCTCTAAATATTTATTAAGTCTCTATCACGTGCCAGGAGCTATTCTATGCTCTGGTGAGGTAGCTGTCAGGAAAACAGAAATGGGTCCCTTCTGTCACAACACATTCCAGTTGAGGAGAGAGAATATAAACAAGTGAACCAGAACAAAAGAAAGTTTCAGTTACTGTTGAGTGCAATAAAAAGGGTCACCAGGATGATATGACAGAGGTATGTGGAGAGTGCCACTGTTGGTCATGGTCAGGGAAGGTCTCCTTCTTAGACGAGGTGACTTGAGTTGAGCCAGCAAAACAAAAAACACAGGGAGGGCATCTCTAGGGCAAATAACTAGATTCATAAGAGAACAGGGGCTTTCAAATCAAGGAAATGAGGCCAATGAACTCAGAGTCGAATATATAACAGCAAGTAGAGTGAGCAGGACTGATCATACAGGGCTTGTAATCCGTGCAAATAATGTTCTGAGTACAGCGGAAAGCCCTTTAAAGGGTTTAAATACTTTTTTTTACTGTCTGAGAAAGAGGTTACCAATAAGCAAAAGGGGAATGCTAGAATGCACCCTGCGGTACTGCATTAGATAGGAATCAGCGGAACTAATTACAAATAGTTATTTACAGATAGATAGATAGATAAAAAACATAAGTGTATGTATGTGAGTAAAGGTTCAGGGTACATGCATATATTTCCTAGCTCAAACACTGAGAGGGTCTGGAAGCAGTGACTAGCTCTTTGTCAAAGAGCACACCCAGCATCTAGATCTTGGTTTTGAACATATTCTCCAATTAAAGGACCCAGAATTCCTTGGAGAAGCTGATTCCAGGGCTGTGCTGAGAAAAATGCAAGAGAAGCCTAGAGCATCTCACGGTGCGAGAATGTACAAACCCATGCCCAAAAAAGAAAAAACGGTGGGGTCAGATTGAAAGGTCATAGGATCCAATCTGAAGGAGTTCCTAATGGTCATATCTGGACCTATTTAGGCAGCAATACAAACAACTACGGTACTGGATTATAATCCATACGGATTGGGAATCTGTTGATATTTACCAGTACTGATGCAATATGGTTTTGAAGCTTTTTATGGTTGGCCTTTGTTCGAAGCTGATTTTCACTCTTGGTCATTTCTGTGAGGACTTGCACAATGTACTATTTTTTTTTTTTTTCACGAGTGATATATACCTGGCTGAGTTCTTGTTGCATCCCCTCCCCACATCTATTCTTTTACTCCTATGGTCCCCTGTGTCAGGCGGTCACCCTCTTGGGGAAGGTCCCTTCAAGGTGACTCTGGCTCAGGGAAAACATTAATCCTGAGCCCACCTGCAGGCCTGCAGATATAGTTTTTGTTTCCAATAGTCACCTCTATTTACTTTAAGATCAGAAAAGCTAGTTATCTGTAATATCTCATTTTAAAACTTTTCCAGATGTGAATGACACTGACGTAGTACCTCCCCAAAACTCTAGACAGTACAAGTCAAACTCTCTGAGTAGTCCTCCTGACTACCCACTCGATTTGCTCATGTTAAAAGGCCAATAACCTGATCCTTTCTTCTGCTGGGAGAAAAGGGAAAGGGAGGAGAAAATGCTGCAGTAGTTCACTAGCTTTCCTCCAAGAAACTCTTTCTCTCCTGTTCATTCAACTTCAGACTTTTAGAATTCAAAGAGGGAATGGCATAGGAAGAAGTATTGGCTAAGTGTACAAAGTTGATTTCTGATCACCTGCTTTACAAGTCCTGCATAGATGTCTAGCACATTACTATGAAATGTGAAAATACTTTCAAGCTGTGTGTTAATTCTCAAACTGGCAACAAGTTCTCAAACTTTTGGGCCTTCAGCTATCCTCAAGATCCAAAGAGGCCCATTTTCTTATTTTGAGATAAGAATAAACTTGCCTAATAAGAACTCATTGCCATTTTCCACAATAGACTTGAATAACTTTCCAAACAAGTCTTGTGGGCCTTGGTAGGACACTTTACCTTATTTGAAAAATGAACTCCAAGAGAAATTACCTCAGTTTTGCTATTTCAGCTACTTTTATCCTTCCCTTCTTTTCATGGAGTGCCCGAATTAATGGATACAAATAAATCCATACCTAGACACATAGTGAACATTCAGAACACTCTGGACAAAGAGAAACTTCTATAAGCTTTCAGAGAGGAAAAGAAAAAAAAAAATGGAGGGACACTAACAAAGGGTGAAGGGTCAAAACAACTTTGAATTTCTCCGTGATCACATTGAAAGATCATGGACAACATGCCAAGATTGCTGAAGGAAAGTTGTTTTAAACTGAGAATTCGAGATCAAACCACACTCAATCAAGGATGAGGATAGAATATAGATATTTTAGTCATGTAGGGTAGCAAAGAATTATGTCCCTTGTACTCTTTCTATGAAAGCTGGAGAAGATGATCCATTCAAACAAAGGACTGAAACAAGCAAGAGGAAAACACTGAATGGATTCTGTTTGGAAAGACATGAAAGGAATCCCCACAATGAGAGTACAAAGAGTCCCCGGATGACAGCTGTGCACCAGGCCAAGAGGGCAATGAGACTAGATTGGAGTCAAAAAAATGAAATTGATAGAATGACTCATAAATCTGATCATTTAGGAGAAGATTTAAACATTTGGCAAAAGGCTTGGGATTGAATTAGTGATGAGTATAGAGAAAACTAAGCAAACAAAGAAGATAATTAACTCCAGAGAAAACTCATCTGTTACTAGCATTTGCATAATCATCGTAATGTAAACAAAAATATTAATCTAATCAACCAAATGCCATAGCTATATTGGGAGGATTAGTAATGGGATGGTTGTGTATTTGTGGGGCTCATCTTCCACAGTAGCAACTGATCAAATGATTCCTAAAACTGAAATATCAAGAAGTAGGAATACCAACATGTTGATGAAAACCATGGAGTTAAATACCACAGTAATCAGTTAAAAGTGATGAACATCATTGCCTATGAAAAGGAGATATGTGGGGAAAGCGTCCAGGGGATTGCTTTGTTACCAAACCTATGCATTTATTTCTTTTTAAAACTTCTGCATATACCTGGAGAAAACCATAATTCGAAAAGATACAGGCACCCCAATGTTCATTGCAGCACTATTACAATAGCCAGGACATGGAAGCAACATAAATGTCCATCAACAGAGGAATGGATAAAGAAGATGCAGTACATATATACAATGGAATATTCCTCAGACATAAAAAGAACGAAATAATGCCATTTGCAGCAACATGGATGGACCCAGAGATTGTCATACTGAGTGAAGTAAGTCAGACACAGAAAGATGAATATCATATGATATCGCTTATATGTGGAATCTAAAAAAAAAGGGTACAAATGAACTTATTTACAAAACAGAGGTAGAGTCACAGATGCAGAAAACAAACTTATGGTTACCGGGGGATAAAGTGGAGGGGAGGGGTAAATTGGGAGATTGGGATTGACATATACACTCTACTATATATAAAATAGATAACTAATAAGAACCTGCTGTATAGCACAGGGAACTCTACTCAATACTCTGTAATGACCTATATGGGAAAAGAATCTAAAAAAAAAAGAGTGGATATATGTATAGGTAAAACTGATTCATTTTGTTGTACACCTGAAACTAACACAACATTGTAAATCAACTATAATCCAATAAAAATTAAAAAAAAAACTCTGTACACATAAAATTTTAATAACAGTGAAAAGAAAACACAGTAAAAACAAAACATTTACAGAGACTAATGAGGTCTCACCCTTGTAAGTCATGGGACTTACAGTCTAGTAAGGGAAACAGGTAAATAATAACTAAATAAATAAAATAATGGAACAATAGCAAATAGGGTGCCTGATAGAGAACAACTGGGGAGGTTTCTTTCTTCCTTCCTTCCTTCTTTACTTCCTTCTTTCTTTCTTTTCTCCCTTCCTTCCTTCCTTCCTTCCTTTCTTTCTTTCTTTCTTTCTTTCTTTCTTTCTTTCTTTCTTTCTTTCTTTCTTTTTCTTTCTTTCTCTCTTCCTTTCCTTCTGTATTGGGTGGTCAGGGACAATGTCTCTAAAGAGGTAAAATGTAAGCTGAAGTTAGAATAAAAAGTCATACGTGGTGGCAATTCCCTGGTGGTCCAGTGGTTAGGACTCCGCACTTCCACTGCAGGGGGCACGGGTTCAATCTCTGGTCGGAGAATTAAGATCTTACAGGCCACGAAGTTAAAAAAAAAAACCAAAAACAAAACCCCTGAGAAAAGTCATACATAGGAGTAGCTGGAGGTGGGGTTGGAGGAATGTACCATGTAGAAAGAAATGTCAGTTAGAAAACTTGACATTTAGAGAAACTGAAGAAATTCTTGAGTGTTCATTGTGCATGTGATGGAGTGTTTGAGATGAGTTTGGAGAAACAGGAAGGGGCTAGATTAGGCATGGATTTCATTTATAAAATTATATCTAGAGGAAATTAGGATGTTCAAGCAAGCAAGTAAGCTTATCTAAAGATCAACCTGGCTACCTAATGGAGAATGGGTTGGACACAGGCGAGATTGGAAGGAGGTAGTCCAGACAAGAAACAATGGTGGCCATGGAAATGGAGAGGCATGATTTAATAGAAAACATATTTGTCATAATGTACAAAATTAGGTGATAGATCTAACATGGTGTTTAAAGGAAAAGGAAGTATTAAAGATAGTAGATTTCTGGTTGGAGCAAGCTGGGAGATGATGGCCGCATTTACTAAGACAGGGAATGCCAGAGAAAGAACAGATGGGAAGGGGAGCGTGCAAGTAGAAAAGTAAAGTCTTTTCTGCACAATTTAAATTTCAGATGCCATTAGGTACTCAAGAGGAGCCATGACTCTCGCAGATGGATTTGTGAACCTGAAGTTCAGATATATGTCAGGGAGCCATCAAAGATGGGCAGGAGGGCATGGTGATGTAGAAGTCAAAGAGGAAATTGTTTCATGATTGAGAAAGGAAATCAACTATGTTCAGTACTGCTGGGGTGAAGGTAAGAAGAGAACAGGTATGTGTCTCTTGTATTTGGCAATATGGAGGATATTAGTGACCTTGAAAAAACATAGCTTTACCAGAATGGTGGAGGCAGCAATCAGAGCTGTTGAAGAGTGAGAGCTGGGTGAAGAATTAAAAATAGTAGAAAACAGAAAGGGTTATTTCCTAAGAAATATTTGTTGAGTGAATTGGATATCCAAACAACTGACTGGTCCCTCAGTAAATGGGAAATGTTGAGTAGGCCACGGGATGAGTTGCAGGATAGGAAATAACAAAGGTCAGGAAAATCCTATATCATAGGAGATTGTAGTGTAAGCCTCGTAAGTTAGACATTAGATCAGTTCCAGACTAGTAACAAATGGCTACTTTTATTTTTCAAGTGAAAAGCATTCAAATAAGTGTAAAAAAAAAAATCAGAGCCAATCTCTCCACCAAACAGATTCATAGACATCAAGAAGCCCAGAGCTCTTAACACCCAAGTAGTACTTTAGAATTTTAGTTAGTAAAAGCAAGTTATTTTGAATGCTTATTGACTCTCACATCTTCGATATGTTTTTGTTACTCATACGATTTTAAAACTGGAAAGATCCTGTATTAGTTTCATAGGGCTGCTGTAACAAATTATCAAAAACGTGGTTGCTTTAAACAACAGAAATTTATTGTCACAGTTCTGGAGATCAGGAGTCTAAAATCAGTTTCTTGGGCCAAAATAAGGTGTCAGCAGACACCTGCTGACACGTACTCCCTCCAGAGGCTTTAGGGAAGGATCTGTTCCTCCCTTCTTCCAGCTTCTTGTGACCCTGGCATTCCTTGGCTTGTGGCTGTATCACTCCATGATCACATTGCCTTGTCCTCTTCTGTACCAACTATCCCTCTGCCTCCTTCTTATAAAGATGGTGTGATTACATTTGGGGCTCACCAGATAATCTGAGATAATCTCCCAATCTCAGGATCATTACCTTAAGCACATCTGCCATATTAGCTAACTTTTACACGTTCCAGGGTTTATGTTCAGGGGAGAGGGCCATCATTTGGCTGACCACAAGTCCTCAGAGAACATTAAATGTAACTCTCCTTGTTCATGAGGGAAAAGATGCAGAGTTGAAGTGACCTACACAGACTTACCTAATAACAGACAAGGACTGAAGCCAGATGCCAGCCCCTTGCTGCAGAAACCTCACACTGAATTAGAAGCAGGACACTTTTTTTCTGGTTTTGTATAGGCAAACTAGAGATTCATGAATTACAGAGACTGGAGATCAAAGATTCGAAAAGAAATCATGAATTTGTGGTTTTATTTGGATGATAAACCGAAAAATTATTTTTAACAGTTGTACAGATGAAACTTCTCATTTATAGTGCTAATTCATACTTAAAAATGTTTTGTTAGATTAAGGATGTAGTGACTCCAATTAATGTTTCTTAACTGGGATGTGTGGACAATTTTCCTGAGGGTACTGGAAAATTTTATTCTCTCTTTTTTTTTTTTTTTGTTAGACTCATTCCAACTTTTTTTTTTTTTAAGGAAAATTTTTTTTTCTTCTTTTAAAGAAACAATGTTTGAAAACAGTGGTGTTGATCAGTGTGTCAATGTATTAATCATTCAGATAATGAAACATTATTTCCCCTCACACCAGGAGAGAGAGAAATAAGCCTTGTGTGGCCAAGATCCCTCTTGTTGAAGGAGCAGGGAACGTTAGCAGGGTTTTCATGCTTCCAAACCATTTTTTTTTACAATCACTGCAGTACACTCTTTTCCATTTTATTTGTATATTTGTTCCACACATAAGGTTTCCTAGCCAAAGGGAGAAAAAAAAGTTAAAAACAATGTCTTGGATGATTAAATCATGCCACAGAGGGTGCTGAAATGGTAAAACTGCTGTTGTCAGTTATCACTGCAGACTTTTCCAAGTGTCACATCATTTCTATTAGGTGAAAAAACCGTATAGTACAAGAGGAAAATACTCAAATTCAAGTTGTTTATTTGACAGTCACTCAAAGTTGCCCCAGGGAGGGATGAAGAGATAATATCAGCATATCTTCAAAATAATTGGGTCAGTTCCAATGCTATTTGGAAATCTCACTTGTAAATATCTATTGAAGAAACTTTTCCATTTCTTAACGTGTTCAGCCCCACCATACCTTGTCTGAAAGCTGAGCTTAACAAACACCATGTTCTGATTCTCATCTCATGATTTTGTTCGCAAGAATGTGGGCTGCCTGGGTCCTTCTGTTCTGGTGGGCTGCCTACTGTGGGTGGTCTAGCAGATGTGGCTGGCCCCCGTCCCAGACCCTGCCTGGTTGTAGGGTCCGGGTCGCCAGGTGGCGGGCCGTAAAACCCCAGGGGGCCCCAGAGCTAGTGCTGGCTCACTGGCGGGCAGAGCTGCATCCTGGGGTCTGGTTGCAGGATCCAGGGGTCCCAAACCTGGCGTCGGACCACTGGTTGATACGGCCAGTTCCTGCCACAGCTTGCTGCAGGATCTGGGGTGTCCTGAAGCTTGTGTGGACCTTTGGTGGGTGGGACCGGGGCTCATCCGGTCCAAAGGCTGGTGCTGGCCTGCTGGTGGGTAGGCGGGGTCCTGCCACCGCAGGCTGTGGAGCTGTGGTTGTCCTGGGGCTGGCATCTGCCCTCTGGGTGGTGTGTCTGGTCCCAGAGTCTAGAGCAGGCTTGCTGGTGGCATCAGGCCCCGGGGGATTCTGGAGCTGTTGCCTGCCCACTGGCGGGCAGAGCTGGGTCCCAGGCTGCACACTCTGCTAGGCAGCATGGCATCCTGGGCAGGCTGTGGGCTCAGGGGTTTTCTGAGAAGCCTGTGTGCTGGTGTGGGGGGGCTGTGGCCCTGCTCAGTTAGTTGCTTGGCCTGAGGCTAATAAGCTGGAGGGAGGATTCCAAACCATCGCTTGCCAACACCAGTATTGTGGTAGAAGGAGCTGCCCAAACGGCTGCCGCCTGGGTCTACATCCCAAGGGTGAGTGAGCTCCGCTTGCTTCCTGCCTCCCTGGGAGACTCTCCAAGATCAGCAGATGGGCCTGACCCAGGCTCCTATCCAATGACCTCTGCTGCCCAGGGTCCTGGAGCACGTGAGATTTTGTGACGCTCTTTGAGTGGAGTTTCTGCTTCCCACAGCCCTCTGTGTCTCCCGAAAGTAAGCCAGGTGGCCTTCGAAGCCGAACACTGGGGGCGCCTATCTTCCTGGGGCAGAACTCCCACGCTGGGGAGCCTGTTATGCGGCTCAAACACCTTGCTGCTCGAGGAGAACCTCTGCAAATCATTCTCCCATTTGTGGGTCACCCACCCGGGGGTGTGGGTCTGGACGATACCGTGACTCAGCCCCTCCTCACATCTCCTTGTGGTCCCTTCTTTATACCCTTAGTTGGAGAAGATCTTTTCTGGTAGGTTCTTGTCTTTTTCACTGATAGTTGCTCTGTAAATAGTCATCATTTTGGAGTGCTTGTGAGAGGAGGTGAACTCAGCATCTTTCTGCTCTGCTGTCTTGGGAATGCCCTCCAATCATTAATTTTAATAATAAAATATCAAATTTTTTCTATTGTGATCAGGCTTACCCAACCATTTTTCATGCTTGATTTTAATCACCTGATCAGTCAGTTGTATAATTTTAAATAAGGGTTTTGAACAACGTGGTTTATTAAATAACATCAACCTTAAGATAAAAATCTTACAATGCAGAGCCCAAATAGAACTGCTTCACAATTATTTTAGTGAGAGTTATGTATTCGTGTAGCACAGTAGGCAAGAGAGTGGATTTTGGAGTCAGACATGGTTCATATCTTTCCTCTGACATCCAGTTCAGATTAGTGAATAGTTTAACATTTCTGAGTCTCTCAGTAACTGCTTATGTAAAATCAGGATAATAATATCTTACTGTTAGGCTAATTTTGAGTTTTAAATGGTTATTGTATATAAGATGCCTTATAATGTCATTTTAAGATATCACTTATGTAAGATTTTAAAGAAGTAGAGTACCAAAATATTTGACACCTGCACTGTAGTAGAATCCAGTGAAGTTTCCTGCTGCCACTAAAATATATGAATCAAAATATCCCTATAACTATGGAGTAAACACAATTCCTATGAAAGTGAGAATTATAAAGCACCATTCAGGTGATGGAATGATTCCCACAATTTTACTTTACAAATGGCACTCAGGTACTTCATCAATTTTTAAGTTGCTCTTTGAGAGATGAAAAATAAACTCACATATCATCAACAGAATAATGTCAGCTGAAACTGTACTTCAGAATGATGGTCTTGGAAGGAAAATATAAATTAGATTCAACAATTCTGGAGCCACTTTTTCTCAAGAATTAGATCCCATGGGTCTTAACGATATCTTTAAAACGAATGGGAAAATGCTTGGCAATATTAACAATAAGGTACCATATGTACTGCATGAGCAAAGAATAAGCTTTATTTAAGGAAAAACGTATGCTCTATGAGAATGTGAGGACCCATGATTAAGGATGCAAATACAATAGACCTGTCCAACAACGTGGAGGTTGACAGCATGCTGTTATCAGCATACGTGAGCAAATGATTGGTACATTCTTCTGAGAGAGGCAGCCATGATGCTGTGGGAAGATCAAAACACAGATAGAAATTTCTCATTAAGTTTGTTAGGTTGGAGGCAATTGTGTAAGTGTGTTGTCAGCACTCTTGAAAATGCTCTTGGCTAGAAAAGGCAAATCGCTTGGTAGCAAAGTAGAATTATATGTCCCCTACAAACTGTCTATAAGGAATGATCTCTGCATTCTATTGTTTTTTCAATTCACAGTTAGTGTTTTCCAGGATAGATGAAAACTTATAAAAATTTATTACTGACATAAGCAAGTGATACTGACCTTAATATTGTTTCTTCTAAGGGAATTCACCCCACTGGAACATATTATAGATAAGATATAGATGATATAGACATAGGTTTAAGGTTATCAAACTCTTTTAATTTTATATAACTAAATAATATATAAATGTTAATGTTATATGTCAATTTATGTTAATTGTTATATATTAATGTACTTATTACTGTATATAATCAAAAATACATGTATATGTTTGTATAATAATTATAGAAATAACTATATATAATATACACGTATTAGTTTCCTAGGGCTGCCATAACAAAATTCCACAGACTAAGTGGCTTAAGCAACGGAAATTTATTTCTTCTGGAGGCATGAAGTCTAAGATCAAGACGTTCACGGGTTTGGTTCCTTCGGAGGCCTCTCCCATAGGTTTGCACATGGCCTCTTCTTGCTGTGTCCTCACATGGTCTTTCCTCAGTACAGGTGCTTCTCTTATTATAAGGACACCAGTCAATGGATTAAGACCCACCCTCAAGACCTCATTTTAACTTAATCACTTCTGAAAGACCTTATCTCCAAATACAATTACATTCTGAGGTACTGAGGATTATGATTTCAACATATGAATTTTGAGGGGGACTCAATTCAGCCCATAACAATACATTTTATATTAATTATGTTTATGACTACATATTAATTATGTTTATGACCACATAATTAATAGAGTTTGATGATAGCTGCTAAAAGTTTTACATGATTAAGTTTAGTGTTCCATTTTCTTTTATAGAATATCTTAATGTGGAATGGCTCTAGACTCATTTTAGGTCTCAGCTGCTACAATAGTGGAACAAGATGCCTACAGTCCTATGTCAAATGATCCTTGAGCGACACTCCCAGGGAAACTGGAAGTGTTAAGGGGTGGACATGAGCAATCTCAGTGTCAAAAACCTGCCACACCCCTGACGATTCCTGTTAGGCATAGCTTTTGAGCATCCTACCACGTGGTGTTTGAACTGGTCCTTGGAGCACAGCATTCCTTTCTGGGTATGAGATTCTAAAAGAGATATTAAGAAGCCATAGCAAGAATGTAGAAATTATTTTCTATATGACTCTGCACGGCAGAACTAAACTAACTTGTGAAAATAACAGGGAAATGTATTTTACCTCAATATTGGGAACAATCTATGTGGCTTAAAGTAGAATGGGCTTCTCATTATGTGGTTAACCCCCTGTCCAATAAGTATCCAGAGGGAGGATGATCCCCAGACCACCCTCCATGAAACACTCTTCTCTTTCAATTTCTACTGTTAATGTAACTGGATCTAACTTGTGCACGTAATTACTGATTTGTTTCCTCCCAGAGAAAAGAAAGCTGCAGATAAGTGAAAAGCTTACATCTGATAGCATCAGGGTTTCTGGAAGGTCAAAGACTATGAAATATAATGGGACAGTTATCACCTTATTCTCCTTCAGTTTTTCAATATTTTGAGGATTTTTAACTGTAAAACTAATTTAATAAATTTTAAAAATCCACAAGAGAACTCCTTCTTTTTAGTGATTTTTTTTTTTGCATGAAGCAGTTATGTTATCCTCCATGGAAAAGCAAATACATGCTGGTGCATTATTTTTCTTTTTTTTTCAAAGAATTAACTGTGCGGTCCATCGTATGGCTTAAGAGCTCTGGCAGCTTAGTATAATATGTAAATGGATATTTTGGAATAATTTCAAAAAGCTTGACACCCTCTGATTGTGCATCTTCTCTTTGTATTGTCTCTTAATTCATGACAAATCAAATAATGAGACCAAATTTACTGAAGAAAATTTTATTCCCAGTGATTTAGAAAGGACCCTGCTTGGGCAACTGCTCTCCAAAAGAGAAGCAGGCATAATAGGGCAGAAGATGGGGGCATGGGGATTGAGAAGAGGGACTGAATTACATTTCCCAGAGTGCTGTGTACCTTGTATAGGATCATGAGTTCAGAAGTTAGGTTTAGCTTGGGCAGAACCAATTCTAGGAGAAAGGGAAATGCATTTGACCCTGCGTTCCTGGTCTGAGAGTCATATTGCTACACCTAGCAAGTTATTTGATCCTTCTCTCCCATATTTGATGTTAAGTTGAATTTTTCCCCAACATTTTGATATAGTAAAGGGAACAAATATCATATAATAAAACAAAAAATTGTGATTTTTCTCCAAATCTGAGATATATAATAAAGATAGTTTATTTTTTTTCCTGTGTTTATAATCTTTTTTTTTTAACATCTTTATTGGAGTATAATTGGCAGGATGGGAATAAAGACGCAGACCTACTAGAGAATGGACTTGACATGGGGAGGGGGGAGGGTAAGCTGGGACAAAGTGAGAGAGCGGCATGGACATATATACACTACCAAATGTAAAACCAATAGCTAATGGGAAGCAGCCGCATAGCACAGGGAGATCAGCTAAGTGCTTTGTGAATAAAGATATTTAAAATCTATAAACACATGTTATAGTTCATGTTGATGTTTTTACTTTCAACTCTAAATGGAACAAGGTATTTACTTGCTTTATACAACAGCATAAAGATAAGAGAATTCTGAATTTCAGAAAGTAATCTTCTATTACATCTTCTTCTGTCTGTGCTCTCATTTTAAGTACCCAGCTTTTCCCCCAAACACAGTATGACTGATTTCCTAGGGGTTAATGATACATGTGTATTTCAAAAAATAGATGGGAAATCTAGAGTGCAAAATTATTTTCTCCCAGTGTTTTTTTTTTCAATATTTCAACTTTTCAGATGTATATGTATATGACAAAAGAAACCGTATCTTCTGTGAATATGTTGTCCATTCTCACCTTGCTGCTCTTTTCTCTCTTTGCCAAATCACTAATCTGAGTCGGTCACTCGACGACAGGGTCAGTCTCAGCCTAGTTCTATTCCCATTTTACTCCACCTAATTGCATTCACTGTCGAGGTGTGTTCGATTGTTTTAATATACTTATTCTTTCATCAATATTCCTTTGTTCTTTTTTTTTCTAAATAAATTTATTTATTTATTTTTGGCTGCGTTGGGTCTTTGTTGCTGCGCGCGGGCTTTCTCTAGTTACGGCGAGCAGGGGCTACGCTTCGTTGCGGTGCCCACGGGCTTCTCATTGCGGTGGCTTCTCTTCTTGCGGAGCACGGGCTCTAGGCTCGCAGGGCTTCAGTAGTTGTGGTTCACGGGCTCTAGAGCGCAGTCTCAGTAGTTGTGGCGCACGGACTTAGTTGTTCCGCGGCATGCGGGATCTTCCCGGACCAGGGATTGAACCCGTGCTCCCTGCACTGGCAGGTGGATTCTTAACCACTGCACCAACAGGGAAGCCCTCCTTCGTTCTTTACAGTGGTCTACTACTATGATCTGTTTTTACCTCCATGGAACACTTCTGATACCAAATGCGTGGATTTTCCACACCAAGCAATTCTCCAGTTCTCTGTGGACACCAGCTCAGTTCCTACACCAATTCTGCCATTATCTACCCAGACCCACAGCTCAATGGATCAGTCCCACATGACTGCCCTCCACCTTTAGATGCCAATCACAAGTAGTAGGTCCCCAGGTCACCCACACTCTTGTCTGACTTGGCTGCAAACTGGGGGTTTCCACAACCACCTCCTCAGTTTTAATAATTTACTCTAATGGCTCACAGAATTCAGGAAAAAACTCTACTTATTATTACCAGCTTATTGTAAAGGATACTCTAAAGGACGTAGATGAATAGCCAGATGAAGAGGCACTGGAAGGGTTCCAAGTGCAGGAGCTTCTGTTTCCATGAAGTTTGGGGTACACCATCCTCCTGGCACTCAAGAATGCATTCATCAACCCAGAAGCTCTCCGAATCCCTTTGTTCAAGGTTTTTATGGAAGTTCTGTTATCTAGGCATGATCGATTAAATCACTGGCTTATGGTGATTAGATCAGTCCCCAGCCTCTCTCCCATCCCTGGAAGTCCGGTGAATGGAACTGAAAGGTTCAGGCCTCTAATCATATGGTTGGTCCCTCTGGCAACCAGAACCTTATCCGAAAGCTATCTAGGGGTTCCAGCCACCAGTCATGTCATTAACATATACTCAGGTATAGTTGAAAGGGACTTATTATGAATTACAAAAGACAATCCTCTCAGCCTTATCATTCAAGAAATGATGAGGGTTTTAGAAGCTCTATGCCAGGAGCTGTGGATAAAAACCAAATATCTATTTCAATTATATCACAACATCACAGTGGATTTAACCACTTTGTAAAATAGCTAATTAGATCTTTTCTGACCTTCTGTTTGAGTGAAAAATAACTAAATCAAGCATGCAGGAATCCAAGTGGATTCAGTTTGAAATCTGTGATTTACCTGTACCATAGACTAGATACTGGAAAAAGCTTCAGGTGGGCAACAGAGATAAGTGGAAATCATTTTAGTACTATCTGAATGTTTCTGTTCTACATTAGCTTACTCAAGATATTCTTAATAAAATATTTCCTGTAGTTTTTTCCTTATATTTGTTTCAAGTGAGATTTTCTGGGAATCTCAAAATCTTTGTTTAAAGTGAAATCTCTGAGATTAGAAACAAATAATTTGTTAGGTAATAAATTGGAGTATACAACTCTGAACAACACTGTACTGATGTCCAAAAAGTTTTTATCATTTTTTTTAACTTTAAGATTATTTCATTTATTTTTTGCCATCACCTTTAAGTGAAATTCCAGAAACGCTAATAGTGGATATTTCAAGAGTACTGATTATGTGCCAGCTAATATTCTAAATGCTGTATGTCTATTAATTTAATCCCTGCAACAACCCTATGAGGTAAATATTATTACCACTCATTTTACAGAAGATGAAACTGAGGCTCAGAGAGATTAAGTAACTAACCTAAGGTCACACAGCCAGTAAGTGGCAGAGTCAGGTTTTGAGCTAAGCAATCTTACTTGTGAATATTATGCATTCTACCTCCTTAAAAATCTTTTATTTTGGGCTTCCCTGGTGGCGCAGTGGTTGAGAATCTGCCTGCCAATGCAGGGGACACGGGTTCAAGCCCTGGTCTGGGAAGATCCCACATGCCACAGAGCAGCTGGGCCCGTGAGCCACAACTGCTGGGCCTGCACATCTGGAGCCTGTGCTCCGCAACAAGAGAGGCCACGATAGTGAGAGGCCCACGCACCGTGATGAAGAGTGGCCCCCACTTGCCACAACTAGAGAAAGCCCTCACACAGAAACGAAGACCCAACACAGCCAAAAATAAATAAATTACTTAATTTAAAAAAATCTTTTATTTAATTGCTCCCGCTCTACTTTTTCTTTCGGGTCTTTTCTAGTGTGCTAGAGCAGGGGAAAATATTTTTAATCCAACATTTAAAAATTCTTACTTTAGATAAATCAAGAAATTTTAGGGAAGCATTTTACCACTACTGAACCAAACAATTCTTAGCAATATAAAATGATTTTCTTAATTTTCATGCAATTTTGATATATTAGAACAGTTTGTGAAGTTCAATAGCTTTAACTTCTATATGTTCTATGTAATCTGTTATCTTGACACTATGGTTAATATAATACCTAAAGAAGATATAAATACTATGGTAAAACTGATTTTAAAAAGCCAAATAGGGCTTCCCTGGTGGTGCAGTGGTTAAGAATCAGCCTGCCAATGCAGGGAGCACGGGTTCAATCCCTGGTCCGGGAAGATCCCACATGCCGCGGAGCAACTAAGCCCGTACGCCACAACTACTGAGCCTGCACTCTAGAGCACACGAGCCACAACTACTGAGCCCGCACGCACCACAACTACTGAAGCCTGTGCGCCTAGAGCCTGTGCTCCGCAACAAGAGAAGCCACCACAATGAGAAGCCCTTGCACCACAAGGAAGAGTAGCCCCACTCACCGCCAACTAGAGAAAGCCCACGCGCAGCAACGAAGACCCAACACAGCCACAAAAAAAAAAAGAAAAAGAAAAAGCCAAATAATCAGGCTAAAACTTTATTTAGCAACTTATTTATACTTCTGAAACTAATATAATGTTATATGTCAATTATATCTCAATTTTTAAAAATTTACCTATATGAGAAATCCTTTTTCATTTCGGCAATGTTTTTTTCATATCCTTTTGTAGATAAAACTTTTTTACACCCCTGCAAGGGTTGTGTCACTATGACCTAAAGAAACGTGAAGAATTAATATAGCGTTTGAAGTTCAACAAATAATTTGCATTCTGTTGCATTTTCTTCTTCATATGCCCTCATTTTCTATGTTTCCCCCAAACACTGATGTATTACCACAGGCTAAGGATACATTTCATTTCAGAAGTACGCTATCCAGTGTGCAAGGGTTTCTTTGTACTTATTTTTCTTTCAGTTTTTCAGTCTGTTACATGATGACTATGCAAGTTTCTTCTGGTAACAGGGTATATTTTGTCTTATCCGTTTTCATAAGCTTTCTTACTGTACTAATAATTGCTTTTTATTTCTTTGTTAAAACTTGAATCCAACAGTAGTTGCGAGCTTGCTATTTGTCTCCTCCGCTTTTCTGTGCCTTCCCCTTTACCCTTCACAATCTTCTTTCCAACATCACAGTGCTAAGCCCATCATTTATTGAGTACTTACTAGGTGTTAATCATTGCATTTAACGTTTTACATGCACCATCATATTTAATCTGTATAAAAATCTTAATAATAAGTAGGAACTATTTTTATGTCTATTTACAGATAAAGAAAATGAGGCACAAAAGAGTCCAGTGCTCATACCTGGAGTTTGAACTCAGTAATCCATGCCCGTAAGATCGGCCCCCCTAATAGACTGCCTCTCCCATAAAATAGGTGTGACCTCTGGGTTTGACCAACTGACAACTGATTTCAAGCCTTGTTAAAGAAACTCCTGACCATCTTGGCTCCTAAATCTATAATTAATTCTAGTCAGAAAATTTGATTTAAGGTAAGTAAATAATGAAATTGGAACTTTTAGTTAGCAATATGCAAATAGTCAAGCTGTGGTTTACAAATGGTTTTTATAGCCTTTTATTTGGAGTCAACCCAGTTCCATAGGTTTAATTGTTACACAGAACAGACAGATTACAGGGAACTCCAATTATATAAGGGAGATTGTTTTTATAAACATTAAATATTACACTTACTATTTCACACACCTGCATGTATAAATTATGCAAATCTTTATGGCATCTTTCTGTTTGAAGTAATTTTAGTTACTTTCTTAGGCAATATGAAACATTTGTACTTACCTAAAACATGACCTTATGAACACTTTACTCAACATTTTTATTCAAGTCAAGTGTTCAGTAAACAAATACTAAATAAATGTCTACTATATGTTGACCATTGGGTTAGTCCTTGTGGGTACTGCAAACATGAAAAACCAAGATTAACTGTCTGTGAAATAACTTTAATAAATATAACAAATAAGTGAACATTGAAGATTTCTGATTCTGGGATTCATTTTTTTTTTTTTTTTTCCATATAGTAGCTACGCCTGAATGTAGATACCAAATACCAGTGCTTGTAACGAAAAGCAACACGTATAGGGTTTCAGAAATCTTTTCTTTTTAAAAATTTTGGTCATTTGAGCAATAAGTTTGATTATTTAGAGAGGTCTATAAATTAGCCTTTATTCAAAATGTCTATAATTTTAATCATGTTATTTTAGTTGCAATAGGTTGTAAATTTGCAATAAAATAACAGGAAGGCTGTAACAGATGTTCTGTCAGCACATGTGATTTCATCTGAGACAATCAAGCATTCATCATGCTTAATCTTCATCGATTGAACTGTACTGATTTTCAATAATGTGAGCTCTGTACGTTCAAAAGGCTTCTGATACTTAGGAAGAAATTCTTTTGACTGGGACATTTTTTGTTTAGTGGCTAATTTACCCCAAGGATTGCCTCATCTCCTATTACAAATCATGTTATTTAGTTGTGTATTATTTTCATACTACTTGATTATAAAGGTGGCCATATACAGTCCTTTTTTTTTTTTTTTGGTCATTCATTCCATATTTTTTTTGCACATGACAAATAGTTCACCTAAATAAGTAAAGTATTTCTCTGCATAAGATAAATATTTCACCTAAATAAGTAAAATCTATGCTTAAACTGGATGCAATTTGTAAATAACAATGTTAAATTATTTCTTTGAAATATACTACCCAGATGGCAGTTTAATTAATTTAGACAGTTACAGAATCCTATTGAACAGCACATTAGTAGTAATACTTGCAAAAAAGAAAATACAATTAGGCTTCCCTCAGGTTTACTACACAATGAAAATAAATTTCATTGAAAATATAGAATTTCCTAGAGAGTGTTTTGTTTTGAATTATTCTTGGACCTTAGAAAATATGGGGCAAAAAATAAAATAGGGAAAAAAGGGACAGCAGGACTTTATAATCTGTACATTCTTTAAATGATGGTTTATGGAAATGTGTGTAAGAAATGGAGAGTGGGGAGGAAAAAGCAGGACAAAGGAGAGAGCCAAAGAGATCATGAAACTGAAAGAAGAGGCCAAAAGGGGTCAATAGAGAAAACACAGGCAGTTAGAAAACCAAAAGGAGAGGAGGAGGAAGAGGCGGAGGGCAAAGGCAAAAGGAAAGGGAAATAGAAGGGACCTGCAAAAGGAGAAGCAGAATCGTGGAAGTTCAAGACCAAAGCTCTTCCTTTCACTCGCAAGGCCAGACATTCTCAGACTAACGCTCAGAGGTTCCTGCAGCTCGCCAAGCTGTTGGGTAATGAGAAGGTGATATCCTGCCTCGAGGCTTGCTTTCCTAGAAAAGGAGTGGTTGTAGGGGGAGAAATGAATGAAAGCTCCTGCCAATGGGGCCTGGAGAGAGGCAATTAGGTCTTGGCTGGTTCTCAGGTCTTGCAGAGGCCATTCGTCTGCACCTGGAACCGTCTTGGTTGCTGGGTAAATGTCAGCAGTTTGAGAGGCTCCTGAGGAAATGTGGGGAGTTGCCGAGAAACACAGGAAGGGTGAATCTAGAGGTCAAAGTAAGATTTAAAGTGGGCAAGAAAAAGGAATAGAATTGCCCCTATTTCTTTGCCTTTTCCAACAAAAGGGTTGGAAAATAAAATAATATACCTTCCAGAATGTCTTTCCATTTATTCTGAAAAAATTGTCATTTTAATCCCGGATGATGTTATATTTCAGGAAGGGAAAATCAGAATTATGTGCCTCTGATATCTGTTCTGAGATTTTATAAAGAACTTCCTCTCCCAAACTCCACCCCTACAGTTAATTATTTATGTAACACATTTGATTATCAAATTCTTTCCTTTTCCAAAAGACATGCAGGCTGAAATCAATGAAATGTTACTTTAGGTGGAAATTTCTTTTATCTTTTAAGAAAAAAGAGAGAAATCTGGGGGAGAGAGACATGCATATTATGACATCATTTTATGATCAATATTTATACAGAACATATTATACTTTATATTAAAAGCAATCTGAATTAAATGCAGATTCATTTTAAAGCCACTAACTCTAAATTTTTAAAAATTCGATAGCATTTTCTTCGCTTTTAGATCTCAGAAAACATATAGAAAGTTTATATTTGCTAACTTCCTATATTTATTCAGCAGCAATGCCAGTTTAGATGCTTGGCAATTCTTAGCATTACTGGAGCATAAGCTTCATTTGTTGAAAATGTGCCCACGTTACCCATTCATGCCATTTGTTTTAATGTGCAGACCTGCCTCATAGGACTTCAAAGAGTATGCTGAATAAACACACTAATAATCATGTTATACCAGGAAATAACCTTAAAATGCCACTAAAAGAAAATTTGTGGGAATGCTAACTTTTTCTCTTCTTAGACACATTACCAAGTTTCAAGAACCAAGAGGGAAAATATGAGAAAACAATCATAAAGAATTTTTGTAATGAGGGAGTAATACTTTCCCCTTTGCTTCCTAATTTGTGAAGCTGGTGTTACATTACTCAGAGAATAGTATTCAACAAAGCCCAAAGGACAATGTCAAAGTTTTTTCAAGACAAAGTTACAGGTTTTCAAAAAGGCAGCTGGAGTGAGGAGAGACAGTAACGATAGAGCTTGTAGACTTTCTCTGCTAGAGAAAACACTTTGAAACACTGCGTAAAACATTGACCGGCTTAAACCAGTTTGTCTTCTTAAATAGGTTGTTGATTAATCAAACTGAAACAGCTGGTAAAGCACTGATCAGCTTAAACTGGTTTTGCCTCCTTGAATAGGCTGTTGATTAATCAAACCTTGAGTTATTTTACATAAACAGCACTGGGCATGTGCAAGGTGAGAACCCATGTCTCCTGGATAACCCCAGAGTCAAGGATCTTCCATCTATGGAACCCAAAGAATAGAAGTGTTGCCACCAGAGCCCTTTAGCAATCAAAAATTCCTTCAGTAAGTAATGTCTGACTTCCAGCAGCACGAGTAGTTTATATGGACTGCTTTGAGACTAGCCAGGCAGCTTCCAAGTTTGAAATTCCCCAAACCCCTTGAATTTCACCCTGAAGCCTAGAGCAGGAAGACAGATTTGAGCCCTGTTTCCTGTCTCCTTGCTGGTGGACCTCAGAATAAGGCTCTTTATTTTCTCAGAAGCCAGTGCCGAAGTATTTGCTTCTGTGTGTGAGAGGCAGCAAGTCCTCGCTGGGTAACGATGTCGCCTGGGCTTAGAGGTAAGTTGATGAAATGGTGCCAGTACCTTACATCTCAGGTGGTTTTCACTCCTCCATGCTGTCTCACCCTGTGTCTGACCGTATACTCTGTCTCTCGACAGTAACCAATTGGGCTCTAGTTTTTTCTTCTGCTTCCTCTTACCACTCCTCCTCTCATGGGCATCCTCCTCCTATCATCTTCCTTTTCCTCCTCCTTATTTCTGTTTTGATCTTTCTCCTTTCTCTTGTCTCCATACATTTTCCGTCAGATAGCTACCAGAAGCAAGAGGGAAAGAAAATATTTAGGAGCTTTCTCTTTGTAGTCTGTGTTGCTTTTGATTTTACAGTTGTAGGGGAAAAAATGATGTTATGACTTTTAAACTGTAGTGATACAAGGGAGGTTAGTAACTTGGTGTGATGTGTACTTCAAAACGGGAATGGCAATTCAAATTCTGCATAATTACTTACTAGTGAAAGTAGTCGTTCTCCCTGAGGTGGTAGCTCTTTTGCCTTCTTGCAAATAGTTTCCTCACAAGGTCACTTGCCAAGATAATTTTTCCATTGGTGTGAAGAAGACATAACTTGCTGGCAAAACTGCATCAGTGTATTAAGGATGTATCTAGGGCAAATAAGTAGCTGTTTGTTACAGCCCAGAACGAGAAAATTTTCAGAAAATTTAAGAAAATTCGCTGCCTTCATCACAGGGCTAAAACCTCTGTCTAACAAAGGTAACAACATTCGCCAAATATAGATGTCACATTTTAAATCTCTACATCAAAAAAAAAAAAAAAATCAGGACTAGTTTTGGGGTTGGTGATCACAAATTTGAATATTCAAATTATTTTTGTTCCATTAAAATAAGTAAAATGAATTTTACTAGAAAATTTTCTGTTAGTAAAATTTAATTAATAAATTTAAGACATTTAATTCTTTTCAGTTTACAATATGTTCTGTGTATTTACTGATCTCAGTGATCTTCCACTAGCTGCAGTGCCAAGAACTTTATTGATGGGCAAATGGTACCCGACCTCATGGAATTCTATTGTAAGATGCTTTATAGGCATCTTAGTCTGCCCATTTTTCAGAATACGCTACAGAATCAGTTTTCAGGTACTGATACTGCTCCAGTAATATTTACAATGTATTTCTGAAATATAAAAAGATAGGTTCCTTTGTGATACCCAAGAATGCCTTTAGGGCATGTTGGTGGTTGCTGTTGGTAATGATGATGTGTGGTTGCTTTCTCAAATATGCTCTACTTTGAGTATACCACATGGGATGAGAGAAGCCAAAATTATACAGACATTCAGTGATCGTCTTTGTTTATTGCTTCCATTCATTGAGTGGGGTAGAGTTCACAGTTTGCTGTTAATATGGAGCTCTGTGAAAGGCTAAAACCCATGGATGACCTGTCAGTTTGCCAACCATTTAAAGGAACGAGAATTAGTGTTTATGAAATAGAATCATGATTCAAAAACTTAATGACAGGCTTCAGAAAGGGCAATGAAAGTAGCATTAAAAAGGCATGTAATCTCTGGAGAGTCTTTTAAATTTCATCTACAGAATAATTTCCACGCTATTTAGCTTCCTCCTCAGCAGGATTAAAGAGATCTAAACATGTTCGTTAAACAGCAATTCTACGATGGTGGGATAGGGAATCAGGTGCAGTAGGAGATTGAAAGAGGGTTTCAGATTGCGGGAAGCATCTCTGTAGAGTATTCTGTGTTAACCACAAGATTACTCTGTGACAAATCTTGAAAAGTAGTACATGTGAGTATATCTAAGAAATTAGGATAAGAAAAGCACATGTTCTTGACATATATTGGATGTGTAAGTAGCAACTCTCTTTGTTAAAGTTTAATATATTTCCTATCATATATTATTCATCTAGCCACCTCAAATGATTTTTGGAAATGGCTAGGTGGTACAAATAAGTGGATTTTTTTCTACACATGTTTTCTGGCAAATTATTGTCATCCTTAAGTCACAAATTTCATATAGATGAAGAAATAGATATGCAGTCCTCTTTATACACATTATGTACAATTAAATGCTTTGGTGGTGATGATGGTGACAGCAAAGATCAATGGAGGGAAGTAACTTACCAAAAAAATTTTAGAAACTATCTGTAATTTTAGAAACTATCTGTAATTGTCTGTTTCCTGGTAAGAAGAATCTAGTCAATTTCTTCACTAATGACTAAAGTAAGCAAAGTAGAGTAGTATTTATAAGAACACTCACCCCTCGGGTTGTGTCATGTAGTATTTTCATTCTTAACCTGAGTGGACTTGATATAGTATTTGTTTGAATCTAAAAGATATAGGGAATTCAAGTGTTTGAATCCAAATATTTGGATGTAGATTTAAATACATTGAAAAAAACCCACTAACTCCTAGGTTGCAGTCTTATAGCATTTTAACTGTAGTCTTCAATGGGCTTGATATAAGTATTTATTTGAATCCAACAGAAAATCCTGTTACAACCAGGATCTGCTATGGACTAATATTTTTTAAAATATGGGAATAACATTTTAAAATATTCTAAATATTTCTATGTAATACTAAATATTACTACATCCAACACTTGGTACCTGGGAAATGTTTTGACCAAAGTCTGGGCTTTGATATTTCATGAAGAAACCCACGAATAAAAGTACTAAAAAAATCCTAAATTTGGACTTTTTCCAGAGTTTGGGATTGTTTAATCAGGATGTGAGCCCAGAGAAATGAACAATGCTTTGTTGTTGTTTTTCTCCAAGCACAAACGCAGTATAGCTCATTGAAGGTTCTCACTGAGCTGTGATAAAAGCTCCCAAGGGAAGGTGCTTTATAACACTCCTCTGCTCATTGATGAAACCCTGGGTTTGAAACCACTGGGGCAGCAAACATCTCTGCCTCTTACAGGGAAGATCAACCTAACTCAATGTACAATCTAGGAAGGGCGGGCTATCATTTCTGCTCTAATGCATCCCACACATGCTTGCAAGGATAGAGGATAGGCAAACTATTTTGAATAAGGAGAATTTTATTGCATCAAAAATTGCTTTTGAAGACAAAGATTATTACTCAGCTAGTTTCTAATGTGAAAAAGTTGACAGTAATAAACCATAGCAATTTTTTTTTTTAAAGTACCAAGTTGTATACCCATTTTCTTTAGACCTGGATAAAAAGTACATGATAAACATCTTAAGTTTTATATGTATAATATACATAATTTATATATATTAGATAGAAAAATATTTATATTAGATATATATTAGGTAAGTGAAAACCTTGTTATATGTATATATAACATAACTGAATGTAGATGTAATATAAATATATGTATTATATATAAAATGTTTCTATATAACTGAACTTCTACAAACTAGAAATTCATTCAATTCAGTAAATTTATATTTTGAAACAGATGAACAATGTCAAAAAATCCCCTTTAAGAGCATTAAACCAGTCAACTGAAAATCAATATGGCTTATTTTTAGCATCTTAATGCCCAAATGATATTAGCCCATTCTACCAAAATGAGAAATTTGGTAAGAGACAGTAAGAAAGAGCAATGTAGGCACACTCGGCTTCGAATATGAAGTTTCTTAATTCTTAGAGTGATCCAAAAGCAAGTAATGGAAGTTCAGTCAGAGGTGCAGAAACAAGAGGGGTTGGTTATTAAAGATACATTTCCTATCCTTAGGGAACTACTCACGATTTGGTGGAGTGAATCCCAGCATGACTCTGAGTAATGTATTTAAAATGCAGTATCTATCTGTACTGATTTACTTGATACTTATTTTTACATTAGTTAATATATGATTTATCCTGCCTGTCACGAAGTAGGTGTTTATTAAATAATTGATGAATGAATGGGTATGAAATTGTCATCAGTAATTAGAGTCTTGGTATGCTTTGAGAGTTTGCTGGGCAAGAAGGTCTGGTGAGAGAGAAGAGCTCTGGAATTCAATCTAGAAAATAATATCCATTAAAGTCTGCTGTCTCCATAGGAAAAATCAAGAAAATCCCAGTGTTATATTTTTTATACATGGAAAGTTTGATCATGATGATTAGAAATATATTGCTCAGCTGTCCTACATTTTATTGGGTGACTTTTTAAAAGATACCGAGACAAGGTCACAGCAACTTAGAAGAGGCTAAAATGATTTTTGGCTATTGGTGGCAATTTGTCATTTAACTGTGTTTTTATACAAATATGTATAAAAATAAAGGATAATATTAGTAATTAAAACTCCAAACACCGAAGCATCATTTAGTGCTAAATGTTCTAAATTATCTAATTACGAAATCAAAAATTAAATTGTGCATGGCAATGACAAATATTGTCAAATGATTTACTTCCTTCTGTTCTTGCTAATATTACAGAAAAGGCAGGACATTGAAATCACTGGTATCTGTTGAAGTATATTTGGAAGAAAAAAATTCTGTTTAATCTAGGAGTACTTGAAGAAATAAAAAAAAAATTATTTTTATTTTTTATTTTTTATTTATTTGTAATAGATCTTTATTGGAGTATAACTGCTAACAATACTGTGTTAGTTTCTGTTGTACAACAAAGTGAATCAGCCATATGCATACATATATCCCCATATCCCCTCCCTCTTGGGCCTCCCTCCCACCCTCCCTATCCCACCCCTCTAGGTGGTCACAAAGCACCGAGCTGATCTCCCTGTGCTCTACTGCTCCTTCCCACTAGCTAACTGTTTCACATTTGGTAGTGTATATATGTTAATGCTACTCTCACTTCGCCCCAGCTTCCCCCTCCCCAACCGTGTCCTCAAGTCCATTCTCTATGTCTAGGTCTTTATTCCTGCCCTGCCACTAGGTTCATCAGTACCATTTTTTTTTTGTTTTCAGATTCCATGTATATGCGTTAGCATATGGTATTTGTTTTTCTCTTTCTGACTTACTTCACTCTGTATGACAGACTCATCCACCTCACTACAAATAACTCAATTTCATCTCTTTTTATGGCTGAATCATATTCCATTGTATTTATGTGCCACATCTTCTTTGTCCATTCATCTGTCGATGGACACTTAGGCTGCTTCCATGTGCTGGCTATTGTAAATAGTGCTGCAGTAAACATAGTGGTACATGTCTCTTTTTGAATTATGGTTTTCTCAGGGTATAGGCCCAGTAGTGGGATTGCTGGGTCATATGGTAATTCTATTTTTAGTTTTTTAAGGAACCTCCATACTGTTATCCATAGTGGCTGTATCAATTTATATTCCCACCAACTGTGCAAGAGGGTTCCCTTCTCTCCACATCCTCTCCACCATTTATTGTTTGTAGATTTTTTGATGTTGGCCATTCTGAACGGTGTGAGGTGATACCTCATTGTGGTTTTAATTTGCATTTCTCTAATGATTAGTGAGGTTGAGCATCCTTTCATGTGTTTGTTGGCAATCTGTATATCTTCTTTGGAGAAATGTCTGTTTAGGTCTTCTGCCCATTTTTGGATTGGGTTATTTGTTTTTTTGATATTGAACTGCATGAGCTGCTTGTGTATTTTGGAGGTTAATCCTTTCTCAGTTGCTTCGTTTGCAAATATTTTCTCCCATTCTAAGGTCGTCTTTTCGTCTTGTTTATGGTTTCCTTTGTTGTGCAAAAGCTATTAAGTTTCATTAGGCCCCATTTGTTTATTTTTGTTTTTATTTCCATTTCTCTAGGAGGTGGGTCAAAAAAAAATCTTGCTGTGATTTATGTCATAGAGTGTTCTACTTATGTTTTCCTCTAAGAGTTTTATAGTGTCTGGCCTTACATTTAGGTCTTTAATCCATTTTGAGTTTATTTTTGTGTATGGTGTTAGGGAGTGCTCTAATTTCATACTTTTACATGTACCTGTCCAATTTTCCCAGCACCACTTATTGAAGAGGCTGTCTTTTCTCCACTGTATATTCTTGCCTCCTTTATCAAAGATAAGGTGACCATATGTGCGTGGGTTTATCTCTGGGCTTTCTATCCCGTTCCATTGATCTATATTTCTGTTTTTGTGGCAGTACCATACTGTCTTGATTACTGTAGCTTTGTATTATAGTCTAAAGTCAGGGAGCCTGATTCCTCCAGCTCCGTTTTTCTTTCTCAAGATTGCTTTGCCTATTCAGGGTCTTTTGTGTCTCCATACAAATTGTGAAATTTTTTGTTCTAGTTCTGTGAAAAATTCCAGTGGTAGTTTGATAGGGATTGCATTGAATCTGTAGATTGCTTTGGGTAGTAGAGTCATTTTCACAATGTTGATTCTTCCAATCCAAGAACATGGTATATCTCTCCATCTGCTTGTATAGTCTTTAATTTCTTTCATCAGTGTCTTATAGTTTTCTGCATACAGGTCTTTTGTCTCCTTAAGTAGGTTTATTCCTAGGTATTTTATTCTTTTTGTTTCAGTGGTAAGTGGGAGTGTTTCCTTAATTTCTCTTTCAGATTTTTCATCATTAGTGTATAGGAATGCAAGAGATTTCTGTGCATTAATTTTGTATCCTGCTACTTTACCAAATTCATTGATTAGTTCTAGTAGTTTTCTGGTGGCATCTTTAGGATTTTCTATGTATAGTATCATGTCATCTGCAAACAGTGACAGTTTTACTTCTTCCTTTCCAATCTGTATTCCTTTATTTTTCTTCTCTGATTGCCACGGCTAGGACTTCCAAAACTATGTTGAATAAGAGTGGCGAGAGTGGACATTGTTGTCTTGTTCCCGATGTTAATGGAAATGCTTTCAGTTTTTCACCACTGAGTATGATGTTTGTCATACATGGCCTTTATTATGTTGAAGTAGGTTCCCTCTATGCCCAATTCCTGGAGAGTTTTTATCATAAGTGGGTGTTGAATTTTGTCAAAAGCTTTTTCTGTATCTATTGAGATGATCATATGGTTTTTATTCCTTAATTTGTTAATATGGTGTATCACATTGATTGATTTGCTTATATTGAAGAATCCTTGCATCCCTAGGATAAATCTCACTTGATCATGGTGTATGATCCTTTTAGTATGTTGTTGCATTCTGTTTGCTAGTATTTTGTTCAGGATTTTTGCATCTATGTTAATCAGTGATATTGGTCTATAATTTTCTTTTTTTGTGATATCTTTGTCTGGTTTTGGTATCAGGGTTATGGTGGCTTTGTAGAATGAATTTGGGAGTGTTCCTCCCTCTGCAATTTTTTGGAAGTTTGAGAAAGATCAGTGTTAGCTCTTCTCTAAATATTTGATAGAATTCACCTGTGAAGCCATCTGGTCCTGGACTTTTGTGTGTTGGAAGATCTTTAATTACAGTTTCAATTTCATTACTTGTGATAGGTCTGTTTATATTTTCTAATTCTTTCTGGTTCAGTCTTGGAAAATTGTACCTTTCCAAGAATTTGTCCATTTCTTCATGGCTGTCCATTTTATTGGCATATAGTTGTTTGTAGTAGCCTCTTATAATCCTTTGTATTTCTGCAGTGTCAGTTGTGATTTCTCCTTTTTCATTTCTCATTTTATTGATTTGCGTCCTCTCCCTTATTTTCTTGATGAGTCTGTCTAAGGGTTTATCAGTTTTGTTTATCTTCTCAGAGAACCAGATTTTAGTTTTATTGATCTTTGCTATTGTTTTCTTCATTTCTATTTCATTTATTTCTGCTCTGATCTTTATGATTTCTTTCCTTCTACTGACTTTGGGTTTTCTCTGTTCTTCTTAGTTGCTTTAGGTGTAGGGTTAGATTGTTTATTTGAGATTTTTCTTGTTTCTTGAGGTGAGATTGAATTGCTATAAACTTCCCTCTTAGAACTGCTTTTGCTGCGTCCCATAGGTTTTGGGTCTTTGTGTTTTCATTGTCATTTCTTTCTATGTATTTTTTAATTTCTTCTTTGATTTCTTCAGTGATCTCTTGGTTATGTAGTAGTGCACTGTTTAGCCTCCATGTATTTGTGTTTTTTACAGTTTTTTTTCCCTGTAATTGATTTCCAATCTCATAGCATTGTGGTCAGAAAAGATGCTTGATACTATTTCAATTTTGTTAAATTTTCCGAGGCTTGATTTGTGACCCAAGATGTGATCTATCCTGGAGAATGTTCCATGTGCACTTGAGAAGAAAGTGTATTCTGCCACTTTCAGGTGGAATGTTCTATAAATATCAGTTAAATCTAGCTTGTCTATGGTGTCATTTAAAGCTTGTGTTTCCTTATTTATTTTCTGTTTGGATGATCTGTCCATTGGTGTAAGTGGGGTGTTAACGTCACCTACTATTATTGTGTTACTGTCAATTTCCACTTTCATAGTTGTTAGCATTTGCCTTATGTATTGAGGTGCTCCTACGTTGGGTGCATAAACATTTATAATTGTTATATCTTTTTCATGGATTGACCCCATGATCATTATGTACTGTCCTTCTTTATCTCTTGTAACAGTCTTTATTTTAAAGTCTATTTTATCTGATATGAGTAGTGCTACTCCAGCTTTCTTTTGATTTCCATTTGCATGGCATATATTTTACAATCCCTTCACCTTCAGTCTCTATGCGTCCCTAGGTCTGAAGTGGGTCTCTTGTAGACAGCATATATATGGGTCTTGTTTCTGTATCCATTCAGCCAGTCCGTATCTTTTGTTTGGGGCATTTAATCCATTTACATTCAACGTTATTATCGATATGTATGTTCCTATTACCATTTTCTTAATTGTTTTGGGTTTGTTTTTGTGGGTTTTTTTCTTCTCTTGTGTTCCCACCTAGAGAAGTTTCTTTAGCATTTGTTATAAAGCTGGTTTTTTGCTTGTCTGAAAAGCTTTTGATTTCTCCGTTGAATCTGTATGAGATCCTTGCTGGGTAGAGTGATCTTGGTTGTAGGTTTTTCCTCTTTCATGACTTTAAGTATATCCTGCCACTCCCTTCTGGCCTGCCGAGTTTCCACTGAAAAATCAGCTGATAACCTTATGGGGATCCATTTGTATGTTATTTTTTGTTTTTCCCTTGCTGCTTTTAATAATTTTTCTTTGAATTTAATTTTTGTTAGTTCGATTAATATGTGTCTTGGTATGTTTCTCCTAGGGTTTATCCTGTATGGGACTCTCTGTGCTTCCTGAACTTGGGTGACTATTTCCTTTCCCATGTTAGGGAAGTTTTCCACTATAATCTCTTCAAATACTTTCTCAGGCCCTTTCTTTTTCTCTTCCTCTTCTGGGACCCCTATAATTCGAATGTTAGTGCATTTAGTGTTGTCCCAGAAGTCTCTGAGATTGTCTTCGATTCTTCTCATTTTTTTTTCTTTATTCTGCCCCTTGTCAGTTATTTCCACCATTTTGTCTTCCAGTTCACTTATTTGTTCTTCTGCCTCAGATATTCTGTTATTGATTCCTTTTAGTGTATTTTTCATTTCAGTTGTTGTGTTGTTCATCTCTGTTTGTTTGTTCTTTAGTTCGTCTAAATCTTTGTTAAACATTTCTTATATTTTCTCAATCTGTACCTCCATTCTTTTTCCGAGATTCTGGATCATCTTTACTATCATTACTCTGAATTCTTTTTCAAGTAGATTGCTTATTTCCCCTTCATTTATTTGGTCTTGTAGGTTTTGACCTTGCTCCTTCATCTGTGACATATTTTTTGCTGTCCCTTTTTTTTGTTTGTTTTTGGATGAGTGGGATTGTGTTCCTGTCCTACTGATTGTTTGGCCTGAGGATTCCAACAGTGGAGATTCTAGGCTGTTGGGTAGACCTGGGTCGTGGTGTCGAGATGAGGACCTCCAGGAGACCTCACTCTGATGAATATTCCCTGGGGTCTGAGGTTCTCTGTTAGTCCAGTGGTTTGGACTTGGAGCTCCCACCGCAGCAGCTTCAGCCCGACCTCTGGCTCATGAACCAAGATCCTGCAAGCCACATGGGGTGGCAAAAAAAAAAAAAAAAGGGAGAACAATAAAAAAGTAAAAAATAGAATTAGACTAGGAAACTAACAGATATGTTAGAAAGAATATAAAAATAAAAATATAGATGAAACAACAACTGGAAGGTGAAACAAAATCACAATAGTAAAAAAGAGGAGAAGAAAAAAAATGGGGGGGAAAGGCCTTGCTGTGGAGGGTGGGGCCTAAGCAGGGGTGGGTTTTTGGCAGTGGGCGGGGCCTATACTTAGCACCCATGGGGCTGGAAAAGGCCCTGGGGGGTGTGGGGTGTGGAGCTTAGGCTCAACAGAACAGAACGGGCCCAGGCGGGTCTCCTGCCTCTGGTCTCAGAGGGTGGGGGACCAGCCTAGGTGCTCAGCAGATTTCCCGGGCTCGAGTGGGTGGGGCAAACGTCCTCCACTCCTCTCCCAATCCTCAGGTCCTGGAGGGCCCCTCCCACCTGCCTCTCCTGTAGATTGTGATGTAATTTCAGGCAGGGACTAAAGAAATTATGAAAACTTTCCCAATATTTTTGAAAATGACACATTTACACAGAATAGAAATTGTCAATCATTCAGCGTTCACTTGTCAGCATCTGGCTCACACTCTTCCCCAGTGTACTGAGTGAGGCTCAGCTATGAAGGCACAGCTATTTTGGCTCAACATGAGACATTCTGATGGGCAATACTCACTTCACACTTACCTGCAGGTTGTTCAAGGTTCATTAGGCTGCAGTTTGAAATCTTCTACAGATTATCTGTGATATGTGTTGTAGTGTGTTCATTCCCTTTTATTGATTGGCAGTCCTCTGCTGTATGGGTATGCCAGAGTTTGCTTAACTATTCATCTATTGCTGGACGTGTGGGTGGAACCTAGTTTTTGGCTATTATAAATAAAGTTACACTGAACATTTGTGTACAACTCTTTGTCCAAACATATGCTTTCAAGTTTCAGCAAATTTGAAAAACTTTTATGTTTCTGCTACGAGGAGATAATATTTTCACTTTTGAGATTGGCAATATTTTTTTTTTTAAATGTCTGTCTCTGTCCTTTTTTTTTTTTTTTTTAAAGAAATTCACATTCTTATTGATTGATTGATTGATTGCTGTGTTGGGTCTTCGCTTCTGTGCGAGGACTTTCTCTAGTTGTGGCAAGCGGGGACCACTCTTCATCGCGTTGCACGGGCCTCTCTCTTGATCGTGGTGTATGGTCCTTTTAATATGTTGTTGGATTCTGTTTGCTAGTATTTTGTTCAGGATTTTTGCACCTATGTTAATCAGTGATGTTGGTCTATAATTTTCTTTTTTTGTGATATCTTTTTCTGGTTTTGGTATCAGGGTGATGGTGGCTTTGTAGAATGAATTTGGGAGTGTTCCTCCCTCTGCAATTTTTTGGAAAAGTTTGAGAAGGATCAGTGTTAGCTCTTCTCTAAATATTTGATAGAATTCACCTGTGAAGCCATCTGGTCCTGGACTTTCGTGCGTTGGAAGATTTTTTTTTTAATTAATTAATTAATTAATTAATTTTTTGGCTGTGTTGGGTCTTTGTTTCTGTGCGTGGGCTTTCTCTAGTTGTGGCGAGCGGGGGCCACTCTTCATCGCAGTGCGCGGTCCTCTCACTGTCGTGGCCTCTCTTGTTGCGGAGCACAGGCTCCAGACGCGCAGGCTCAGTAGTTGTGGCTCACGGGCCTAGTTGCTCTGTGGCATGTGGGATCTTCCCAGACCAGGGCTCGAACCCATGTCCCCTGCATTGGCAGGCAGACTCTCAACCACTGCGCCACCAGGGAAGCCCCGCAATATTTTTTAAAATTGTGAGTTTTGATGAGTATGTGTTGGGGGTAATGAGTACTCTTTAAACATGAGCAAACTGGGCCTATGGAGTGGTACAAATCCTTTCAAGAGCACCTTGATAGTACGTTAGAAAATAAAAATATATGCTTATCCTTTGTTCCTGAGATTCTCACAGTTTGCTGAACTATTGGGAAAATTACCTTCTTCGTGCCTCTGTTCCTCATAAGTGTAAAGAGAATAATACATGATACATATCTCAAACGGTTAGTATGTTATTCATAGGATTATAGTAAGCATTAAAGTAATTAATTCATGAAAAATGTTTGCCATACCAAAAACTCCTTACTTATTATTTTTAGGATAACTTATAGGAATCTCTTGTTCAAAATTATCTTGTTAAATATATAGGGAATATATGTTTAAGGGTGTTCACTACAATAACATTGTTATAATGAAACATTGGAGATAATCCAAATGGCCTTCATAAGGCATTATTAAATCAATTATGGTACATCTTAGGAGGTAACATACAGAAAGGATGGATTTGGGTGCTGGAGAAGAATGGCTGATTCTAAATACTGCCTCAGTCCTTCCTACTTGTGAAGCTTGGTCCATTCCGTAGTCAGTCACTGTTCAACCATAAAAATGATGATAATAATACCCACCTTATAAAAGCTTTTGTAAGGAATCAGTATAAGTTGCTTAGAAGAAAACCAAAGCAGAGGGAGCGTCCCATAAATCCATAAATTGTAGTATCACCATGGCATATATGCACCTGTTATAAGAATAAGGCAGGTCTGCATGTGTTACCACAGGATACTCAATAGAGAAAAGTGTTACTTTTTTTCCCCTATAGATATTGTATGATGGAGGCAGGTAAAATATCCACTTCTGTATCTTTAGACTTGGGTGAAGTGTTCAAATGTGTCAAGTACTACTTTATTCTCTAATTATAGGAAGGGAACAATAGTTTCTTAAAAATTTTATTGAAGTATAATTGATTTACAATGTTGTGTTAGTTTCTGGAGTACAACAAAGTGATTCAGTAATACATATATATTTTTTTTTTCAAATTTTTCATTATGGTTGATCACAGGATATTGAATATAGTTTAGGAAGGGAACAATAGTTAAGCATATTTTAAGTTTCTAATTCAGCTTTAAAAATTCTCATTACAAATAAAAATTTTAATATGTAAAATTAATCAACTCAACAGTAAAGAATAAAAATCAAAGTTAAAAGAACACTTCTTGGTCTTTGAGTACTTTATTTGAATTTGTGAATTTAAGAAACATATGTTATATATTTATGTACACAGAGAATAACAAAAGTTAAATGTTCTATTGGAAAGACTACTGTGACTGGCAATATTGAGTGATTGTCATTTTATAATATTCCTTTTACACTGAAATGCCTTAACATGAAAAGACAAAAATAGGAATGTTTATGCTAACAAATGCACTCTGTTTTCCATGCCGCTAAATCTCCTTAGGAGCAAGAACTCCATATACAGGTTGTCCAAAAGATATTCAAATAATTTTATGAAATAAACAAACTTGCAGCCTTACTCAGATTTCAAAAAGAAGTTGGTTTTCATTCATGTGGAAAAACCAAAAACAGAGCAAATGTGCATGCAAAGATAAATAAAAACACTGGCTGCTTCTCAGTAAAGGTGACAGTCTGTCTTTCACACTAATTTATGTACGGTATAATAAGTAACCACTAAATGTAGTAGCAGGGGGAAATTTGGCTGGAATTGTTCCTTTTACAAGGTGCAACCACACTTCCTGCCCATAATTTAATTCTAATAAGGCATCCCCAGTCAAAACCCTATCACAGCATATCTCACTGTTAATACTTTCAGACTCAAATGCAAGCTTGTCTACTCCATCAACCACTAAAAATCCAGAGACATGAGCACTAGATGACTCAATGGTATACCTAAAAACGTACACCCCAAGATAGGGGATTCTGAATTTTCCAGTTCTTGGAGTATATGAAGCTCCATAGTTGACATCCAAGTTATTAAATAAGATAGGACCAGGTGTAGTCATTCCATATGTATGAGATGCAAAAAATGCCACCATCGGTGCATATCTGTAAGATCCTTTTGAAAAATCTGTTAGCGGAAAAAAATGGAAAGAGTTAATTTTCATGTTTTGACCTTGTTCTGTTTATATCTTTATCATTTTATCTCGGTTACAAAAAGCATTAGTAGAAGAAAAAAGGCCATTCATCAGACTTAACAAGAGCATATGTGTTTGGGTGTTTGCCCCTTTTCTTGCCTGAACTACCCAAAATTGCTTAGCCTCTCCGAGACCGTTTCTCCCTTTAGATCAGGATAGAGTGGTAGTAACACTCAATACCTGCCTCATAGAAATGCCTCAAAGATTAATTTGCATGTTGCTTTGATCTCTCCAGAGATGAAGGAATTCAAAGCACTCTATGATTATTATGGTATGTCAGAATGTTTTAAAGCCTCTTGCAGGAATTAAAGCTGACATGATGCAGAAACAATTTTTCCAGCACCTTGTCAAACAGTTTCTAGAGGCTAAAACAGAAACCCAATGAAATTGTATGCACAATCGAGAAGTAGACAAAAGCCATCTTCTATGTAATTAATGCCAAATGTACTTACAAAGGCTGAGATTTAAAAACAGACTAAAAAATTTACTCTTTATTATTGCAGCGCACTATTAAGAAAAGGCTGATCTGCAACATATTTTTTGCTGTCATTTTAAAGAGAATATATTTTAAGCCCTGCACACATTTTCTTGTATAAAAATCAGAAATGGTACACTCTGGAAGTAAATCTATAGCAACCAATACTTACGAAAGTAAATGGGCAAAAAGGCATCTTGTTCTACTCAATACATCTGAGCATGCTCTAACAGCCCTTAGCCAGTCAGAATGACACTATGAACTTGACCTTCATAGAAGACATACTGCTATTCACTTATTATGGCTTCATTTAAAGGATCAGATCTGATATGAATCAAAGACGTATTCTTTAACAACTTGTTTGAGGAGAAAAAGTTTATACTAGTTCGACATATATACATATATATATGTATTTTCTTTTAAGATGCACTAGGAAAAAAATAAGTGGGGGGGGGGAGTTTTCAATAAACTGCCTCTATTATACCAATATTGAAAATTTCAACTAGTGTATATCAATGAGTTTACCTGACAAAATCATGTATGTTATTCAGTTAATTTGAGAAGTAAAAGGAATTAATCCTCAAGAGAGTCCAGATGAAGCAGGTCTAAACATTCATTCGTAAACAGTTCAAAAAATGTTTTTATGACATTGAGCAAATCCAAGGATGCGTGTACTCTCTTACCTGGAGCTAAAGCATTTTCTTCCACCACCTTGACAGTACAGTTGTGACCAGTAAAAGGATGTCGGCAAGCACAGATAAAGCTAGTTCTTCCATTTATACATGTGCCCCCGTTCTGGCATGGGGATCTACTACAGTCTGAATACTCCTCTGTTACTGAAAAAGAATCAAGATAAAAGAGGGTAAAAGTGACCTATTTTCCTGTTGATCTCAAATCATAGTTTGCAGCAGAATTAGAAATAAGGAAAATGCATTCCCAGGCCCAGGACACCCACCGATGTAATCATGGGACTTCATGCGAATCTCTGAACTACCTGAGCTGCTTCTTCTGAAGCCCTTTCCTGCTTTTTGGAAGTGGGACTAATTCTGTGATTCACTGCATTTATGTGTGATAAATATTAAGATTTTGGTCAACTGGAGAACAGATAGACTATCTGGACACACAATCATGTATATTTGGAACCAGTACATGACAAAAGTAATATTTCAAATCATTGGAGAAAAAAAAAAAAGTCTATTCAGTAAATGGTGCTAAGCTAATTGGATATCCATAAAAATATAAATTCCATGTGTGCAAAAGTACTGAATGTGAAAAAAACATATATAATTGCATTACAATCAAATAAAAAGAGTATCTTTGTTGAGCTTTAAAATTTTGGAAAGCTCTTTCAACACAAACAAAATAAACAAAACCCAGAGGCCATAAAAGAAAAATCCTGACATTTGATGACCTAAGAATTAAAACTCATTTGTAATGAAAACCACCCATTATTGAATTTCAAAGTGCCAGATTAAGAGAAGCTATTTTTTTTAACAGCTACAACAATCTGATGACTAATCATAGCAAATGAAAAGTTCTGACTAACCCAGAAGAAAAAGTATGTAACCCTGTAAAAATAGTGAAAAGTGGGCAAATAATATGAACTGGCAAATCATTGAACAAAAACTACAAAAGCTCATTAAAATTTTCAAAACTTATTCAACCTCACTACTAATTAAGGAATAACAAATTACCACCAACAACATTTTATCAGGTGGCAACATTTAAAAACAAAATAATCATGCAATATGAAGGAAAATGGGCATTCTCATACAATGTTGGTTAGAGCTTATATTGTTGGAACCTTCAAATAGGACAGTTTGACCATATTTGACAGAATTAAAAAGGTTCATTTGCTTTGGAGCCAGAAATTTCTCCTGGCCAGAATATATATTCCAGACACCCTTGCATATGTATACAAAGATAATTATTCAAGAAAGTTCTTTATGATATTACTTGCACTAGTGAAAAATTGTAGGACACCTACATGACCACTGATGAGGGACTTGTTAAATGAATTATAGTATCTTTTCATCAAGGAATATTAGACAGCAGTAAAAGGGTGGGGTAAATCCCCAATATGTTTGATTTGCTGAAGACGGCAAGTTTCAGTTCACTTATTAGATATAGAATAATTTCAGTTATTTAGGAAGCCTCAAATTGTGAATATGGTTATAAACATAATTCATAATTATGTGGAGAGAAAAGGTTGGAAGAATACATTACTGGCCACAGTTACCACTATGGCTCCACCTTGTGGAAATTGTGTAAACAGTTTACAATTCACTCATTTCAAATCATGGTCACTGATGATTTTTAAATTTAGGGTTATTTGTTTTAACATCTGTCTCAAGAGTGAGATCTATAAATATTTTAAATAATTCTACCTCATATTTAATAATTCTAATTCATATAAAATGTGACTAAACTGCATGCCTGTATAATTAGGATTAAAAAAATTTTTTTGAAGTGTAGTTGATTTACAGTGTTATGTTATTAGTTTCAGGTGTACAATATAATGATGCAATATTTTAACAAACTATACTCCATTTAAAGTTATGTTTGTATTTATGTTTGAAATACAAAGTTACTATTTGTATTTCATTATACAACCAGCTACAAATCTACTTTTGTATATCATCTGACTCATATTTTTTTACTTTATTACTAAAATACTTAAAAAATGGTTAGGTACCTTTATAATAAGTTCCTGTACATATTTGTGTTCAATAGGCAATTTCTTCTTGAATTAACAGCAAAAATCAGACTCCAATAAAGCATCATTTTCTTTCTGACATCTTTCCTCATCCCTTTTGATAGAATTAATTGTGTGAATTCTCTTATTTGTTGTCTGATGCTCTGAAGTTCTGTTGAATTGATCATACCCTACTGTAACTGCTCACTTGTCCTTACTTCCAATGAGTGTGGGCTTTTGTGAGGTGAGGGCTCAGGTCCTCCATTTCTTAAACTTTGTGTCACTATTGACTAGCACAGTGCCTGACATATAGAAGTGCTAAATTGTCTTTTTAAAGTTGAATAAACAAATCAATGGAAGATGGAGTAGATGACCTCATCCTTAATCTAATACTCTTATCCCTTCATCACAGTTTCTCAAACATCACGTAGAGTTTGTTGCTATGATGTCACTGGCATGTTTTTCTAGAGACATAGAATTATTTCAAGCAAACTTTCCACAGCTTCTACCTTGGGCTTCCATAACCTCTTAAACTCCTTTCAGTCCATTTATTTTCTTTGTTGGAGATCGTACAATTAGTTAAGTTCTGCCAACTCAACATTCTACTATCTTGTGCAAAGAGTATAACTAATCTTTTAATATTCATTTCCCTGCTCTGAACATGACTAACATTCTTTTACCACTGTCTTAGAATGTTTCATAAGTCTCAATTTGTTCTGGTCTTTGCTTTCTGTGCCCTAATGTGTGCTCAAGTTACACTTTTCTATTAATCCTACTTCCATATTTCATAAATATTCATGTTAAATTTGAACTGATTGAAGAGCTCCTTACATTTTCAAAGCACTGTCTTTGCCAATATTTACCATTCTTTATTTTAATTACTTGCTTAATGTCTGAACTCCATGAGAAGAGGGATTGTGTTGAATTTACTACTCTGTCCACTCAACCTTTCTTGGCGCTCATTCAGCACTTATTCGATAGGTATTTGATGAATAAAATGAAAGGGCACTTTATATTGATGTCTTCTATTTTTATTTATAGTACCCCTAACATGTCATATATAATATGTTTTACATAACATAATATTTTACTTTTCTTAATTACTTATTTAAATTATTTTTAAATTTGTAAAGCTTAGTTCTATTTTAGCATCAGTATTTTATTTGTTTATTTCTTCATTTAAACAGTAACGTTGTAGAGGGCAGATAACTCTGATCCCTGCTTAGGGCAGAATGGAGCTTGCAGCAGGTTACTGAGGAGACCTATCACTGCCTCTGGGTGAGTTTTGTCATACACAGAGGAAAACATTATACAAATCCACCAGTATCTGCTCTAGATACTGTATCCACACAACATTAGAACTTTTCTTTATCTTTCATCCTGATGCCAATGCTCTCTAACATGTTTTCACCCTCATACCAATGGATACATTAATTTTCAATGCTATTCTGTTGCATCATTTATCAAAATTATACCTATCAAATAATGCTTATCCTTCCATTGCTCTAAAAATACTTCATATGTCCCTTTTCAACAACTTCTAGAAATGTGAACAGTTGTTTATATTAAATTTTCAAATTCATTGCTCTAATCACTCATATTCTGTTCATTGGTGTATAGACAGATGGAAATATTGTTTCTAACCATCTTTACTACTTTTCCTTCAATTGTCAGTTTTAATTTTTGTTCTTCTTTTTAAATCGCATCTGTTGTTCTTGATATTGTTTCTGGGCTCTTTTTTCTCAACCTTTCAAATATAATTTAAAGCTCATTTAATCATATCAGCAATCTTTACCAAATGAAGTAGCCCTGTCCCAGATGATTTACTATAACCCTTGTCATTAAACTGTTTTCATTTATCTTAAGCCATGACCCAGAAAATTTAATGTTTTTTATTTGATATTATCATCTGTTTTGCCTTTTTCTCATAATCTTCAATCAAAAGAAGTATTAAAAATGGCAAATATATTGAAATATGCTCAACAACGTTAGTCATTAGGAAAATGCAAAATAAAATCACAATTAGATACAGTAATACACTTATTAAAATGGTAAAATAAACAAAATTGACAGTGCCAAGTGCTGGCAAGGTTGTGGAGCAATTAGAATTCTCCTACATTATTCATGGAAATAGCAAGTGACTGGCCTGTCCTTATAAAGTTAAAGCTGTACTTATCTTACAACCAAGCTATGCTACTGGTACATATTAACTCCAGAGAAATGAAAACATATGTGTACACAAAAACCTGTATGTGAATGTTTATAGCAGCTTTATTCAGAATCACCTCAAACTGAAAACAGCCAACATATCCTTCAGCTACTAAATGGGTAAACAAACTGTAGTACAGCCATACAACGGACTACTACTTGGTAATGAAGAGGAATACATGCAACAACATGGACGGATTTCAAACATATTATACTAAGTGAAAGAAGCCAGACTCAAAAGCTTACACACAGTGTATGATTTAATTTAAAAGATACTCTGGAAAAGATAAAAGGGTAAGGGAAGAAAACAGATCACTGGTTGCCAGTGGCTGGGAGTGGAGGTAGGGTTTGACTACAGAGTTACGTAAGAGAATTTTGGGGGGTGATGGAACTGTTCTTCATCTTGATTGTTGTGGAGATTGCGTGACTACACATCTGTCAGAATTCATAGACTGCACATCAAAAACAGTGAACTGAACTCTAGGTAAACCATACCATAAAAAAACAAACCTCTCCCCAATATTTTTACTTCTATTATTTTGTTTGCACAGGTCTCCTACATCATTATGTCTTTTTGTCTTTTTCTTTTTCTTAAAGACTTTGAGTTCAGAGAATCACGCACTTTCCTTGTTCTGATGGTTCTGATTACTCCTCCCCCAACCCCAGTGCTCTCTTCAAATAAAGGAAATCTCCATGTTTCTGTCTTCAGTTCTCTTCTTTTTCTCTAGCTACCTAATTCACTTCTTTGCCCTCAAATATCACCTCTGTGCAATAATTTCCACTTTTTAGCTACAAGCCCTCTTTTGGTTCCAGACCTACATTTGTAAATGACTTCTGGACATTTCCATAGGGATAAGAGATCTTTAAACTCATGTGTCACAGAATAAACTTCTCTTCCTGTGTACAACTGTACTTCCTCCTTAACCTTCCTATTTCCATTAATGGAATGACCAACTTCCCATCACTGATGCTTTATTTAAACTTTGGTGTTATTCTTTATTCTAAGAGTTTGTATTTTCAGTTAGCTGTTTTCTACTAAATATTTATTCACTTTTAACTAACATTCCTAGTTTCCATTTTGTTCCTTTCTCTATCACTATTTGAAGTCTTAATCTATTCAAGCCAGGGCTGCTGTAATAATTTTCTAACTGATCTGTGAATGAACTCAAAATAAATCTTAATAATGCACATACAAGGTGACGTCATACTCCTCAAAAATTTTTAATTGTTACCAACAGGATGAATTTAAACGTATTATACTCAACACAGTGTGTAAATGGTTGAATAAATGCTCAGCCCAAAGCTATCTCTTCCATGAGATTTGCCCAAACATCCAGTTCTCAATAAGACACGAAACTCTTACGATAATGAACTCCTATAACATTCATTTAGTGCTTAGTATATGCTGTGGCATGTTTCTTTTCTTTCACATTCAAAACAGCTTTATAACAACATAGTGTTCAAAAGCACATGGAAAAAATTTTAAAACATAAAACATAACAACCAAATATCACATTACTCTATAGGTACATCTTCCACTGTCAACTTTTGTTACAACAAAATAACAAAGTTTCCATTATATCCCCAGTTGCCTGCAGAATTCACTATTTTTCCCACAGTTGAAGCCTATCCCACCATCTTATTTAATAATACTGCACTTGGCTCCCAACACACTCAGCACATCCCACAAAACTCTGCTTCTCTACCTTTCTCTGCTTTTTCTTTTATGCATAATATTTATCACCTTTTAACATACTATGTAATTTACATTTTTACTTATGTCTTTTTCTCTATCCTTGCTAGAGTGTAAACTCCAAGAAGATAGAAATTTTTAAAAATGTTATGATGTATCCAAAGCATCTATAACAATACCTGATTTTATTGGCACAATATTTGTGCTGATGCCTCTCGAATCTAAATATCCATGAAAATGTTTAAATTTAACACTTGCTTAGGGTTATAAAGCCTAGAAAAGAGTTCTTAAAGGACTGTTGATTAACTATAAAAATTGATTTCCTTTTTTGTAAAAGTTAGGTGTGTATTTTAATTCCTATATGACTCTGGCACAGTGACACACAATAACTTTCTTTCACTGATTTCTTTAGCTGTCCAAACACCGTGTAATAATTTTTCTGGTAATTTGTTCGAGAGGTGAAGAGACTTGAGTTTTCATTAATCCACAGTATCAACAAAGTGCCATGTGATATTTTCCCCTAAAACAATGATATTCAGAATAAACAGCTTTGAATGATTCAAATTAAATTTATAATAAAATACTTATTATTTCCATTCAGATGCACTTTGAGGCTGTGTATAGTAAAACTGGCAATTACAACTTTTAGGGTATGTTTTTCAAATTTCATACGCAGTTAATATACGGCAGAGCTATTTTTTTATGCTGCAATTTTTTTGTCAAGATGCGAGTATCATGTCCACTCAAACTGCTGTGCCACATGGTCACAATCTGTGATTTAATAATCCCAGCACATTCTTTTTCATGTTTGATAATCAATACAGCACAAAATAATACTATCATGTGCAATTTTGAACTTACAGTGTTGTCAGGGACTGGTGGAAAGACATCTATTCAGTGTATTTAATTACAGACCAGTTAATAATCAAATTTGGTGTCAAATCTTTGGTGTCAAAGAAAGAGTCTGTTGTTGAGAAATAGCTCCTGTGATTCTTGTTAGAAAACGAATCCCAGCATATGCAGTGACTATGTAAATGGAACCTGGTATCCTGTCCCATTTCCTTTTTATTGTCAGACCATGTGTCATAAATTTTGGTTCAGATGTGAGTGTCAAATGCATGAGTTTCTGACTGTTCACCTTAGGTACCATGGTCACTTTATTGCAAGACATGAAGCAGGAAAGGATTGTCAATTTTGTCAGCATCCTCTCTTCAACTGTCATCCTTCCTTACAAAGGGGCATCCTCTGGAAAGCTAGGGGAGTCTTTTCTTCTCCCAGGGAACAATGAACAAAAACTAGTTCATTTAATATTCTTTTCAATACTGATATGTTTTATTGACACATACTGGGGAGGCTGTCCCCAGAAGACAGGTTTGCTAACCAACTCTGACACAAAGAATATCTTTAATATCATGAGCAGAAAAGAGTCAATATAACAGGCCTGAGACTGCTGCCTTTAGAAAGGCCGACTTGCAAGGATTTTCCCTTGATCTATGCCTGGGAACTTGGCTTCTCTCTATTCTCTAACTATTTAAAAAGTGTCTTTTGCAGTGCCCTGACTCTTCAGACAAGCTATATGGTTTATGCTGAACATCTACTTTCCTTTTAGAGTATGGAGTTTTGGTATGTGCTCAACAGAGGGTGCCTACGTGACCAGCCCTATTATGGAGTGAATGTTTGTGTCCCCCACAAACTCATAGGTGGAATTCCTAACTCCCCAGGTGATGGTACTAGGAGGTGGGGCCTGTGGGAGGTATTTAGGTCATTTAGGTATTTAGGGTGGCGCCTTCATGAATAGGATTAGTGCCCTTTTAAAGGACCCCAGAGAACTCTCTCACTCCTTCCCTTTCTTCCATGTGAGAATAAAACAAGAATTTGACAGTCTGCAATCCAGAAGAGGGCTCTCATCAGAACTTGACCATGCCGGCCTGATCTCAAAACTGTGAGAAGTGAATTTCTCTTGACTATAAGCCACCTTATCTATGGTACATTGTTATAGCAGTGTGAGCCCCAGTAAAACCCTTGAGAGCTTAACATCTGATGGTCTTCTCTGGGCAGAAAAATTGCACACATGTGACTGCATTTTTTGGTGACTGGAAAACAGAACACATAGAAATACACCCCCTCATAGGAGGGATAGAGCATAAGAAAGCCTATGCACGGACTTCTCCAGACTCTGCCTGGGTCTTTCCCCTTGCTGATCCTATCATCTATTATTTCACTATAATGATCCTATCATCTATTATTTCACTATAATGATCCTTAGCTGTGTGTATAACTAAATGCTGAGTCCCATGAATGCTTCTAGCATAGCAAGCTTGTGTGTCATTTTGGATAACTTACAAAACACATCGTAAACTCAATTCAAGTAGCTATCCTTCAAAATTTAATTAGCTTATATTCAATATTCTGTATAGAAGTCAACTTATCCTGAGGTATATGTGAGAATGTTTATTTTTTTATGATATGGAAAAGCATATAAAGAGCTGAAATACCTTGGAAAAAACTCTTATTAAAACTTTTGTGGATATTTTTTAGTGCTTGTCAGTACCCACGAATTTTTATACATTTAAGCCTTTATATTTTTAATCCTGTTCTTTTTGATTTATTATGTGGTAAGCATAAGCTCATTTATCAACGTATGCTGAGTTTAAAACACAGTGACATAAATTGAAGATGGAACAATGGAATACCATGAGCATTTAAATTATGTTGCTACATGGAAATAATTACGTATCAAATATTAAGTGAAATTTTTAGAGAAAATAAAATATAAACATTGAATATAGCTGAGAAAATTGTATCATATAGTCATAACTACCTCAATAATACACTGTATGAAAGTTGATTTCTTTGATTCTCAAACTTTGTAAGGTAGATATGTTATTCTAATTTTATAAATGAGGAAAGTAAGTTTTAGAAAAATAAATGACTTTTACAAATAAACACATTGCTAGGCAGGACTTAAACTTTGTTTTCCTGATTCCAAGTTCAGTGCTTCTTAGTCATCACAACTGCCTCTATGCTGTGTCACAAAATTTAGAAATGGTTTTAAAGTGATGTAAGACAGTAAAATATTCACTAGGTTCTTAGTTTTTCTTTTAAATTGCTTATAGTCACAGAAATGATAATTTAAAAAGTTGTATTTGGTATACTGCCAAATCTGTTACAGAATGTAGTCTTTCTTAAGAAGAGTAGTTAAAGTGACAGTGATGAATAAAAGAGGTTTATTAAGGAGAGTTAAATATACTTGGTAAATACTGGAGGAACGGTTAAAATAAAAAGTCGATGGTCTCACGAGCGGAGGGCGCATCCTCAGCCATGCTGCTGACATCGTTACAACAATTCAATTCAGGATTCAGCTCCTCTTGCAAGGCAAGCAGCCAAACCCGCTCTGCAGGATCAAATCTGCCAATTGCTCCACAAACAAATCTTCAAAGAGGAAATAAAATCCTCTTGGTGTCTACCGGACTATTGTTTAGAAACAAATCAAATATTTAGGGATTCAACCAGAACAGTTTATCAGCATTGGCCTGAGAGGAATCATAATTAGCATAACTGAATGTGGGAATGGCTCAGAAGAAAGTGATATGGAAGAGAACTCTGAATGTTACCTCCTACTGCATCAGCTCAAAGAAGATATGGTGTGGGGCTTCCCTGGTGGCGCAGTGGTTGAGAATCCCCCTGCCAATGCAGGAGACACGGGTTCAAGCCCTGGTCCAGGAAGATCCCACATGCCGCAGAGCAACTAAGCCCGTGCGCCACAACTACTGAGCCTGTGCTCTAGAGCCCACAAGCCACAACTACTGAACCCACAAGCCACAACTACTGAACCCACGTGCCACAGCAACTGAAGCCTGTGCGCCTAGAGCCTGTGCTCTGCAACAAGAGAAGCCACCGCAATGAGAAGCCTGTGCACCTCAACAAAGAGTAGCCCCCGCTCGCCGCAATTAGAGAAAGCCCACGCGCAGCAACGAAGACCCAACGCAGCCAAAAATAAATAAATTAAAATAAATTAAAAAAAAAAAAAAAGAAAAAGATATGGTGAACAACTGATGCCAACTTTCAATGACAACTGCCCACTGGCCACTAACACAGAAAAGCTAAACTGAAAAGTAGCCCTTTTACTTCCTTCTGGTCAATGCAGAAACAAATGGTAATATTTGGATCCTCAAGAAAGCGAACTCCCTGGGAATATCAACTCTGGCCATATGGGATATTCAGATATGGCCAGACTCTGAGATAGATATGGTTCATCAAACACAAGCAGAAGGAAGAGGAAGGCAGGTGAATAGACTTCACAATCTACTTCAGTACAGTAGTAGAGCAGAGCCCTGAGTCCAACAGACCAGGAGTCAGGCTCCATCACTTACTAGTTGCATGACCTTAGGCAGGATACCTTAGTTCATCTCTCTGAGGGTTAGTTTACTCATCTTCAAAATAAGAATAATGATAGCTACCGCATAGATACTAAATGAAAGAACATATGTAGTAGAATTTGTACAGTGCCTGGGATGTAGTAAGTGTTAATAAATGGTATCCAATATTACGTCATTATAGTATTACTATTATTTGGCTTCAAAGGAGGTTATCAGTTATTAAAATTAAGATTAAACAGAAAGCGACTCACAGACATAGAAAACAAACTTATGGTTACCAAAGGGGAAAGGGGGAGGGAGGAGGGATAAATGAGGATTGGGATTAACATATACACACTATATAAAATAGACAAACAGCAAGGACCTACTGTATAGCACAGGGAACTATACTCAACATTTTGTAATAACCTATAAGGGAAAAGAATCTAAAAAAGAACATATATGTATAACCGTATAACTGAATCGCTGTGCTGTACACCTGAAACTAACACTATATTATAAATTGACTATACTTCAATTTAAAAAAAGAAAAAAAATGATTAAATTTTATAAACTATGTTTCTGTGGTTTTTGTTTCTACAAACTGCATTTATTCTGCAAATGATAGTGGCTATAATCTGAATAATATTATTGTGAGATTTGTAGAATCGTGATAAATTACCTTCTGGTGTTAGGTAGGGGAGTAATGTGGCTAGACAGTATTTACAGTATCATAGAAAAGTCAGAGGAAACACAGCCAAATTTAACTAGTGTGTCGGTGTGTCTCACAGTTGGTATCAAAGGAAGTAGTTTATTTTGCAATTGGTTTATTCTTAGAGGAGAATTTAGCCTGAGTCCACTGGTTTTATTATCTTGCACAGACTTTACCTGCTCAGCTGTTCAGTGAATACCATCAGTTTTATGACCCATAGAAGCAGAGCCAGCTTAATGAGCACGCATACCTACGCATCCACTTGAAAGGGCCTCACACATTTTTGTTGCTGATTCTGTATACAGTGAATATCTGCCCCACATATGAAATTAGGCCAATATACCTGTATTGCCCTGACATCATTATGGGTTATCTTTACAAAGATAAAGAACTTCTAATTAATTATTAACTTGAGGCCTATAAAAATTCTACTTACAGTAAATAAAGGAACAAGAAACAATTATATCCAGGCATCATTAAAAAAAAAGAGAATCAGTACTAAGTTAATTATTAGCCCATTAAGCCCAATATTGAGTCAACTTGATATAAATATCTCAATGCAATTTTTATAAGCTCCTAACATGCATTCTTTATACTCTAAAAGTTTATTAGTTCTTATGTTCTACTGAGTCTCTTAACTCAATTAATTTTGAAGCTATTTAAATTTATACTTACTGGATAGATACGGGTATTTTTTGGTTTAAGGAAAAAAAAATGACACAGTTTGCCTGGTGTATGATCACACATCCTGTGGAGTTTAACTGAAACTCATTTGCAGTGGCCACAAGAGGACCAAGGATTAAAGTAGTACGAAGAAAGAACAACTCAATATTTTTCCTAAAATTATTATTGTAAGAACATCTTGTACTGAAATACTACTTTTCTCTTGGAAACATGTAAGCCTAAATAATTTGTTCTGTGATCCCACATGGTAAGATTAGTCCTCCTGGGTCAGATTAATTTGGAAGGAGTCATAAACAAATAAAATAGTTTAAATTGTCAAGAGACAACTCAACTTTGTATTATTCTGTGATTTTTCATATTATCTGAACATTCAGAGATTAAACATGAAGGGTCATATTAAGCTAGGATAATGATTACCCTTTTGAAATGAAAAAGCAATAAAATTCAAAATTCATCCAAATGAGTGTATATTTTAACAGCAAACTCATATGAGAGGTTCACTGTCATTTCTTTTAGTAAGAGTCCGTAGCTATTCTTTTCATTATGGAAAGATTATTTAATATTACTCATATGCCAGACATCTTAATAAAACACTTCTTTCATACAGAGAGACTATTAAGTAGTTTATATGCACTACGCTAAATTCCTCTTTCTTCCCAAATGTATGCTTCTCTGGTGTTTACAACATCTGTCAATGGTACTTCTACCCTCTCATTTCCCAAATGCAAAACCTCAGTATATTCTAGATCTCTCCCCTCCCCAAGGGCTGTGTATTCAGGCTGAGAAAAGCTCATGTTTTTTTACAGCAATCCAGCCTGCAACATATTTCTACTAGTGAGCTCAGAAAAATACCTATTGCAATCCCATCACATAAAAGGAAGAAGCCGAGACCCAGAGAGGTGAATTACTCAAGGCTACACAGAAACATACGGAAATAACTAGGACCAGAATCATGATTTGTTGTTCCTTAGACCATTAATTTTCCCACAATCTTTCTGTTTCTGTTGATATTACTTTCATGACACTATTCATACCCATCTCCTCTGATTCAACTACCTCTTCCTAATATCTGGCTCCCATTGATCTTGCCAATAGTGTCCTAACTGGTATCTCTGATTTCTTCTTTGTGGTCATGCTACACACTACTGCTAGCTTCGTGCTTCTGAGATACAGTTCTCACCATACCCAATGCTCTGCTTGAAATTTTCGAAGACCACTCTTTACAAAATCATGTCTGCATGCCTTGAATGTATCTCCGCAAAATTTATATGTTGATATCATAACTTCCAGAGTTGCTGATATTAGGAGGTGGGGCCTTTGGGGGTGCTTAGGAGATAAGGATGGAGCCCTCATGAATGGGATTAGTGTTCTTATAAAAGAGACCCCCCCAGAGTTCCCTCACCCCTTCTGCCATGTGAGGACACAGCATGCAATTACTGGAACCAAGTGAACCCGGAAGAGGGCCCTCACCAGAATGTGACTATGTTGGCACCCTGATTTTGGACTTTCCAGTCTCTAAAACGTCGAGAAATAAATTTCTGTTGTTTCTAAGCTACCCAGTCTGTGGCGTTTTGTTAAAGCAGCCCAAAGGGACTAAGATACTTAGCTTGTCATTCAAGGCCTTCTGTGATCTGCCCAAACTGAATACCTGCTCACTGTACCTTCGCTCAGCCAGACAGTCATTCAACAGATATTCACTGAGTTCCTATTGCATACTGACCCTTTGCCAGGTAACACCAAAATGAATAGGATACAATCTGGTCTTACTCATCAGGGAGCTCATTGTCTAATAGCTTCCTTTAATTACACATGCAAAGAAAAATGTTCTACAAGGGCAAACTTGATTGTTTTATAGGGGTCTTGTCAGAAAAAAAGTTAAGAAACATGTAGAAAAATATTTACACTATAAACAGTTGTTTTGTATTGATGCCTGCTTTATATAGGATAAAATCAGATTCAAATAATATATCAGGGATCTTTGAATTTCTTAACTATTTACTCAAGTTTAAGTAAGTGCTCTTTATATCTTATGCTCTTGCTAAACCATACAGACCTACTAAACACCACTTAAATAGGAAAAGAGATTAAAAGTTATTTTTTAACAATAGCTTACCAGGAAGTAGAATGCTGTCTGTGTTTCTTTGGGTCCGGCCCATCAGGACAGTGGTCACATTCACTGTTGGTTTCTTATGTGTATTGGGTTTCTTCAGCAATGGTTTTATTTGCTTCTGTGACTTGACAATATTTGCAAGACTACCAGACAATGATTGATTTATATACCGAGTTAAATTAGATAGGGCAATTTGAGTTTTCATTTCAATCACTGATTCCACAAATTGTGTCAGACCTTTCTGAAGAAGCTGAATATCTGGTAGGGAACCTTTTATCCTCTTGGGTATGGTAGCATTCAGTTCTGATATACTTGTAGAAGCATCATGACATATTGTTAAAGCTTCATAGAGAGTCTTGTTAAGTAAAGAGAAATTAATGGAAAGATGAATGGATTTTGCTTCCAGGGCTTTAAATCTGGAATTTAGTACCTGCAGTTGTAGAGCCTGGTCTCTCTCATTTGTAGCTACAAAGCCTTTTTTTAGTGAAACATAATAAGGTATGAGCGTCTTGGTCACTTTAGACTCAATGCCTTGCAACCGAGTTTCAAAATCTTTGGAAATTTTTGTGGCTGAGAGTATTTTTTCCTCCAAATGACTCATATTTTGCTGGTATTTTATCACTTGGGAACTGGTTTCATTGATCATTTGAGAAATCTTTTGAAAGTTGGACAGACTTAGTTTTTCATCTTTAGGAATATATGCAAGGGCCTTGGCAACTTGCAGAACAAAGTTATATCTCTGATTGTCATTGACCAAAATCTCAATAGAATCATTCAAACGTTGGAATTGAGAAATAAATGTCAAAATAGTTTCCATATTTTGGATACATTTGTGATGGACCTCAGGATTATACTTTGTTGTATTTAAAGTCTCTTTTAGCATGTAGTTATCTTGAATGAAATCAATGGCATTATTTATAATAGTTATTGTCTTATTTAGACCATCTTCCATTTCTAAGGCATGTTCATTGATGCGTCTGTCTAAGGAATCCCCACGACTCTGTACTTCATTTCTAAGTAAGTTGTATCTTTTTGTAAGTTCTTTGATAAGCAAATTTAGACTGTTAACAGCAGTAATCAAATTTTCCACTTTTTTCTTTGTAGCTACTACGTCTTTTGGTTGCTCATATGTCATTGTCTCCCTAAAGGGTGCTCCCTGCTCGAGCAAGGGTTGAAGAATCTCCATATCGTAAGTCAAATCATTTAGTTGCTCATTCATTTTATCCATCTTATTGTCCATTGGAAAGAGAACCTCAACCAATGTTTGGTTTAAAACTTGTAAATTCTCTTCTGTGTCCTTAATTTGAAATTTAAAATCATCTCTGCACTTGGATAACATGTCTTCACATTCCTCCCTGACAGATTCTTTCTCCATCTCCAAAGCAAGGGTGAGATTGTTAATCTTGCTGTCTTGGGTGTGCAAATCATCGAACATATGCAGCAGCATCAGACCCTGCTTCTTTACAGTCTCATGTAGAGTAGACATGTATTCAGTGACGTTATCGCTAACTGATTCAGCGGCTGGAACACTCTTCTGATTTGATACTTGTTCCGTTGATAAAAGATGCTCCTGCACGTCCTTCATTTTAGAAAGGGTCTTGTTGAGGGATTCATAATACAGAATGCTCCTTGAGCGCTCCTGTTCTAGAGCACCTTCTAAATGAGTCTGCTTTGCTTCTAGTTCTTTAATAGGCTTCTCACATGCAAAAGTCATTTCTTGTCTTACATTCACAATGCGATTTTTTAGATCCAGTATATCAGTCGAAGTGGGCCTGTTTTCTTGCATTAAAACAGACTTTTGCTGGACTGCTACTGAAACCACGGTTTCATTAACTTGTCGAATTATCTGTCTGGTGTTTTCAAGGTCCTCCGAGAGAGTTGATACCGTCTTGAAGAGCTGCGCTATGGTCTCCTGCATGTCATTTTGAAAAATTTTAAATTGTTCTCTTACTATATCTTTCACCAGATCATTAATGCTTTTGGATTTTAGACCTGGAGAAAGAAATAATAAACAACAATAAATGATACATGATTTTAATAATGTAAACTTGAGATAGTTCTAAAAAGATAAAAGTTTGAGACTAAACATTAATGACATGAAATAATAAAAATATCTCTTGACTACATTTACTTATGAAATTTAAAAAAATTACTAGAGTTCATATAAGGTGGTCACCCTCTTAACTGATAAGTCTGAGGGAAAAAATCAGTTGCTGGGAACATGCTAGAATCATAGAACTAAGGTTCTCTGGACAAAGGCATAAAGGAACTACTACCGACTTCAGTTAATACAGCCTTGTATGCAATGATTCTGGCCTTAGTCTTGTATAAAAATAAATGGTTTGGGGCTTTCTGCCTTAGTAAATAATACCTGATGTTAGCTCATGACTGTTTATTAGGTTTCTAGTACAGTTGACCCTTGAACAATGCAGGGATTGGAGTGCCGACCCTCTGCACAGCTAAAACTCCACATATAATTTATAGCTGGCCCTCCATTATATCCTAGGTTCCTCTGAATCTACAGTTCCACATCCTTAGATTCAACCAACCGACTGTGGATTGTGTAGTGCTGTAGTATTTACCATTGAAAAAAGTCTGCTTATGTAAGTGGACACAGGAGGTTCAAACCTATGTTGATCAAGGGTCAACTGTAATTAGGTTTCAGAACTTGTGTTTCGAGCTTATAAAATTTAATATATTGACTGCAGAGACGAAATTTAATGAGGTTCCCAGAGGAGGAACAATATGAAGCAATAATCACAAGATTCAACAATAGTTCATAATAACAATAAAATAAAAATAATGAGAGGTTTGAGGATCACAAAACTAAGTCAAATGACAGAAATTTAAGATCCACATTGACTCTCATAATATGACATTAATTTTTTAGGTGATTTTATTTATTTATTTTTAGTTTGATAATTCTTTTTTTAAATATTTCTATTGAAATATAGTTGATTTACAATATCATGACATTAATTCTTAACAAAAAGAGGAGAGGAAACTTGCCACTAATGAAGCACATACTAGTATCTCCCCTTTAGAAAGAATAGAATGATCACAAGCCAGAATTATGGATAGTTATAAACGTAGCATTAGAAAAAAAAAAGGAAAAAGAAAAAAAGGGTCTTGAACTATTCAGAACTACTTAGAACAGGAAATAAATATTCAAACATGTAAAAACAAAGAAACAAACCTGTTACATACAAAAACAGAAAACGGGAAAAATAAAACATGCTTGAGGTATATTTATAGTACATGGCAATGAAACAGATAAAAATGGAAGATATGTTCATTCAAACATGTAGCCAATGTAGCCAATATCTATAAGGTAAAATACAGGCAACATAATACAAAGCATTTTAATCAGGAAGGTCTGTACAATGGGGTATTGTGAAGTAAATTATGCCTACTATGAAGTCTATTCAAGAAAGATGATTATAGGATAAAAATACATAGTCTCTACATGTCTCTATTTTGCAAGCAAGTTTTAAAAAGTATTTAAGTTGCTTGAGAGACCTACATAAAACATATTGTGAAAGAGCAATTATACCAGATAGAATGATGTATTGCTTGAGGGTCTTGATACTAATTAATGTGGTACAAAGACAAAGCTGTGAATGGATAAATATTTCCTTGGAAATCCTAGATCTTAAAGATGCATGTTTTTAATTGATCTTTAGGGTCTAGGATTTCCAGAGTACAAAAATTTGTTTTACATTTCTAAACCTAGTAGAAACTGATATAAACTTAAAAGTCTAAAAACTATAAGTAAGTGAAAATCAACTTGTATGTAATAGAAAAAAATAATAAAAGCATGTGAAGTATGAAATAGTAATCAGTGACACACAGCACCAAAGTACTAAGGAAAGGCTTAGAAAAGATTAAATAGCTGCAGTTAAGATAAATTATACTGAAACAGTCCTAACTTTTGCATTTGCTAACATGAATAATCATACCAAGAAAGGTTTTAAAGTATTTTTATTTTCTAAATTTTACTTAGCATTTGACATGTCACTCATTTATACAACAAATCTTCGTTGAGCACATTCTAGATGCTACACAGAAAATGAAATGTGGAAAATTAGATTTCTTATACTTAAAATAGAATATATTAGCTTCACTGAGTGTAAGGCACTACTAAATAGCAAAGTTATTTTTATTGCACTTTCTACAGGATCATTTAGTCATTTCCTGTTAGTTAAAATTGTCTTTAATTCTCATGACAAAAACAACTAGATGAAACACAATAAAATAATTAAGGTTAGGAATCAGACTTCCCTAGGATTTATAACCTCATAATTTTGGCTTAAAATGTTTTCCAAGATTGACAAGGTAAAATAAAACTTAAGCGTAATTAAATGAATTAGTTAATTGTGGACAACAACAACAGATTTTAACTTCAGCAAGAGAAAAACTACATGACCTGAAAGTCAGAAAAAGAATGACAATAGGCGAAAACACTGAAACAGGTAAAATTCAGTACAGAATCATGATCAACTTAATTAGGAAAAAAAGTAAACAATCAAAGTAAAAATTAGAAGGTACTCTCATGCTTTAAAACTTCAATGGAGGCTGGGGCCCTGCCCCAGGGCAAGGAGGAGGAGGGGGAGGGGGAGGGGGAGGAGGGGGAGGGGAGGAGGGGAGGGGAGGAGGAGGAGGAGGAGGAGGGTTTGGCTGAGCTGCAGACACAGGCTCGGGCCCCACCGGGGAGACGGAGCCCCAGGACTGTTGAAGCCTGGAAGTCCCCGCCCCTCCCCCTCCCCCTCCCCCCTCCTCCTCCCCCTCCTCCTCCCCCTCCCCCTCTCCCCTCCCCCCTCTGCCGCTTTGTGGCATCCCCCTCCCTTTCCCACTCTTATAATCTAGCCATGACTAGCAGAAGCACAGCCAGGCCCAGTGGGCAGCCCCAGGCCAGCAAAATATGTCAGTTCAAACTGGTCCTGCTGGGTGAGTCTGCAGTGGGGAAGTCTAGCCTGGAATTACGTTTTGTCAAAGGGCAGTTCCACGAGTACCAGGAGAGCGTCACTGGAGTGGCCTTCCTCACCCAGTCGGTTTGTCTAGATGACACAACAGTCAAGTCTGAGATCTGGGACACAGCGGGGCAGGAGCGATACCATAGCTTGGCCCCCGTGTACTACAGAGGTGCCCAAGCTGCAACTGTGGTTTATGACATTACTAATCAGGAAACCTTCGCCGGAGCAAAGACATGGGTAAAGGAACTACAGCGACAGGCCAGTCCTAGCATCGTTATTGCCCTGGCGGGGAACGAAGCTGGCCTGGCCAACAAGCCCATGGTGGAGTACGAAGAGGCCCAGGCGTGTGCTGAGGACAACAGCTTATTGTTTATGGAGACTTCAGCCAAGACAGCTAAGAACGTGAACGATCTCTTCCTGGCAATAGCTAAGAAGTTGCCAGAGAGTGAACCCCAGGATCCGGGGGGTGCAGCAGGCCGAAGCCGGGGTGTGGTCTCCATGAGCAGTTGCTTCAGCAACAACACCAGGCAGCTGTTGCCACTGGCCTCCTACCCCTGCTCTGGGGCTTGGGGCTCAGATCCCCCAGGACTTACCTTCCAAAACAAACTTTCTTCACTTTGTATTATAGGTGCAAGACAGTGACCTACTTCTCTTTCCTCCTCCTCCTCGTCTCCATTTTTTTCAGAAAACTTTTTTTTGTCTCCCGCCCCTTCCCCTTCTGCTTTTGGTCAGTCTTTGTTCTTGATCCCCTTTTTCTTCCCCTCCCTGGGATGGAGAAGGTAGCGAACCCAGGAACTGAGGAAGGAGGTTTCCAGTTCAGTCACATTAGGGGCCCTGGGGGAAAGTAAGCCTCAGAGCAGAGGGGAGTAAGGAAACATTTCCTTTTTGTTTTCATTTGGCTGGAGTTTCTCATATTTGAAAACACTGAGTTGGCCTTGTGGAGGGTGTTTCTAGGTAGAGGTGAGAACGGGAAGGCAAGTTCTCCGGCACCAGGCTGGAGTCTTGTTGTTAGCTAACTGGGCAGAGGTGGAGATGCAGTGTCATCTGTGGCTCAGACACTCTTCCAAGACTTACTTTCCCCTCACCCAGCCTCTTAGGTAGCTTCTCCCCCACAGTGGGGGAGACTCTGGACCCCAGAGTCCTCCAAAGAATCTTCACTGGTTGCGTGCATCTTTGGCTCTACTGTGATCTGAATGGAGGGACCAGTTTCTGATACCCATCCTCTGACTTACACACATGCATTTTTTTCTCTCTGGCCCTCAGATGGCCTCAGCCCCAGACACTATATCCCCCCTGCAGTTTGCACTTTAATTGATGGTAGTTCAGTTGTGATACTGTTTTATGGGGGTTGTGATTGATTTACCTGCCCTCTTAACTTTGTAATTAAGTGGAATCCGAGGTGTATATGAGGTTTGGGGAGGGGCTGTAGAGAACAGTACCGGTGGCAGCTACTCAAGCCCAATCTCCCCTGCTAGCTTCCTCCAACTCTAATTCTTACTTCACCTATATTCTGGCCAGCCTAACTCTTGGGTGTAGGTTTACCTTTCCTGGGGAATTAACCGAGCAACTGGAGAGCAGTCTCAGGCTAGCATAGACCATTGTAGGGGAGTGAAGAGGAGTAGGCAAGAGGGAGGAATTTTCTGTCCTTTCCCAGGGTTCCCATTCAATTTGATCCACCCATTACCACGTCTTTTCTACTTCCCTGTAAATAGGTATGATCTTTATTCCCACTGTACAGTCTGTTCTGCCCCCCACCTCCCATCAGGCCCTATATCTTTTCTCCTTTGTTAGTATCTTCGGTTTGGTCCCTCCATGCTTACCCCCCAAACCCATCCCCCATGCAACCAGTGGTTTAATCCGTGTACCACTAGGGGGGTAGTACCACAGAAGCCTACTTGTGGCCCCCTAGTATCATAACACCTGTTCCTGTGGACAGGGAACGGCGGGCACTGAGGGTCCCTCACAACTGTCTCACATCACCAGAGGATGTTGGTCCTTTCTAAATCTCTAGTCTCTCTTCACATTCCTCATGAGGTATTTTAGATGTCTTTGGGAAGCCATCAAGGCAAGAGAGAACTCTAAATCCCTTCTTGTTCTAGCCCAGGGTTTTGAGGAAATTGGAGGAAATAAGATAGGAGAGGCCATAGTGACCTAGGATTGGAACCTTTCTGCCCTTTTGGCTTGCAGACTGCCTCCTGTCCCAGAGAAGCTGCGAAATCCATGAAGCTGAGATTCTGAAGGACCCAGCTTAGGTTCTTCCACTTACACCTAAATTCCCTTCCTTTACCAGGGGCAGCCTTAGTTCCCGTGGCCCTGAAACACATACACATTTTCCCCTCCTTTTTTCCAGCACCCACTAGCCCCCCAAAGCAGCTACTGCATCCTTACAAGTGGAAGAACTACGACGGCTCCCTTAAGTTTCTTAGAAATGAAGTTCTTTCTCTGTGTAGTTTTCCCCATGGAGCAGTAGGGAAGCTGTTTCATTGCCTTGGGGCTGGGAAACCATTTCTCCAGGCTTCTTCTCCCCTCCCCTGCCCCCCTTAGGAACAGGATTGGCCTTAGCTTCTGGGCCTATCTGCTGCCTTCCTTCTACTTCCTATTAGCTCTTCTGCTTTCCTTGGAGCTCTGTTGGGCTTAGGGAATCTTAGTTTTTATTTCCCAGCTCTTCATTTTTTTCTTCTGATCATTTTTTTTAAGGGGGGGTATCTTTTTTTCTTTTTTTGGCTTCTAAGAAAGCATTTGCCTTTTTTCCCCTTTCTTCCTCTCCCAACATAACAATCGTGGTAACAGAATGCGACTGCTGATTTACCGATGTATTTAATGTAAGTAAAAAAGGAGAAAAAAAAAAAAAACCTTCAATGGAAAACTACATTGGACAAAGGGTAAATATCACAGCAGTGTCTGAACAGGAAAACACGCTTTTCAGATAATATTTCTATAATTTGTTACTAAAGAAACAACTGTGCAAGAATCTGATTTTGCAAAGATACATCAAAGTGCTTTATGTCAATATATGAGTGGGCACATCATTTGAACTCTGATTCTGTTTCATGTGACTCATGTGCTTCTACTTCCTAAACGATTTGATATTGTATTTGGTAACAACAGATATATTTGATATCCGACACCTGGGCATGTCCCTTCTGTGGTTGTGAATGCGTGGCCTATTCGTAAGATTCAGATACTTCTTAAGGTGTTGGGGCATTTGATTTTGAACAGTTTTGCTGGCTACTAGCAGATGAAGCAGTGCTTCTCAACTTGGATGTAGAGTAAGCGAGAGAAGGGGATGTGGTTTTAGGAAAGCACAGTACCTTGGGGGTGAATTTAGTTTTTGTTTCCTGTATAAACATTCATTAACTACAAGCCATCTGGTTCTCATTAATTGACTGTGCTCAGTACATGATTAACGTGTCCTGTTGAAGAGGGAATACTGTTGTTGTCGTTGCTATGAGTGTGTATTTTTTCCCATGTCAGGGTCAGAATTTTTGTTAGTAGGTTCACAAAAAGCTGTTGACAGGCCTAATTCTCTCAGGTTATGATAACCAAATTTTGCTAAACAAATTGCATTACTATGGTTATAGTCAATTATGTACTGTTCCTATTTGACTTCTTTCTCATGCTCACTTCAGGGAAAATACATTCCTCTCTCATGCTTGCCATGGGTAAGTTTTAGCCACAGGGAGCATGCCAGAAATGTAGGACAGAGTCTTTCTTTCAGTTGGTTAATAGCACCAATAATTTACATGATTAAAAAAAATCATGATTGTTCTGTACTGGTAAAGGATATGGAAATCACCTTTTTATTTCTTTTACCTGTGAACCACATAAAATAGAGAAAAAATAACTTGTGAGTGATAGAAATGGGGTGTACAGTGAGTATGTTTTATGTATAAAACAAAGTGAAAGGGACCAATAATCCTGAGACTTGGGAACAAACAATAAGCCCAGTGAATTGAGATGCTCCTAGTAACCAAAATACTTGTCTAGAATATCTGTGCCCTTCCTGAAACCTCTGCCGAATTAACTCCTCTTGATCCATTATCAGTTGAGATGGTTTTTCTTTGCAGAAACCTTCCCTGAAGTCTAAGACTGGATTTATTGAAACTATCAAGGGGTCCCACTGTATTGTACTTAACTCTCCCATAGCAATTACTCACTATATATTCAGCATAAATCTCTCTGGTAGGCAGAAAAATGCTGCCCCACCTAAGATGTTCACACCCTAATTCCCTTAACCTGTGAATACGTTACCTTCCATGGCACAAGGGCCTTGACATATGTGATTAAGGTTAAGAACCTTGAAATGAGGAGATTATCCTGGATTATCCAGATAGGTCCAATGTAATCATATGAGTCCTTAAAGAGGAAGAAGAAGGCAGAAGAGTGGGTCTGAGAGCTGCCATGAGGGCTCAACAAGGGCACAAGCCAAGAAATGCAGTGGCTTCCAGAAGCTGGGAAAAAGCCAGCTTACAGTCATCAAGAAAATGGAACCTCAGTCCTACAACCGCAAGAAAATGAATTCTGACAACTCAGATTAGCAGGAAATGGATCATCCTGTAGATCCTCCAGAAAGGAACACAGCCTGCTATTTTAAGAGCACAAAATTCAGGCAAAACTGACTCACATTTCTATGAATAACAACCTGATATGTTTTAGAATATATTTTATTGATTATATTCCATGAGCGAGATACTTTCTGGGATAATAATGCACTTTAGATTTATTCTCAATATCTTCATCAACATTAAGATAACCATGGATCTAGCTGTCCCTGATAATCATCCCTTAACCTCATCTTTATCTTGAGCTGCGAACCACAATGGAAGCAGATTAAGTATGGCTCATTTTAACTATAAAGGAATACAAGTTAGACTGTAACTAGGTACATAATGTCAATAAGTCAGATGAAATATTCAGTCAAAAAGTTGACTATATTAGTAAAAAATATTTAGATGCTTCGAGTTATTTCAGAAATAGAGGGATTTAAAAGTATCTTATTCAAAAAAAACTTAGACTTCTCTATCACCCAGTCTAAAGCAAAGATCCCAAAATGATGTGAGAAAAGATAAATGAGTCATTTGCTGTTTGTCTCAACTGAATGAATAATTTATTTTACTTTTACCTTTTAGAAAAGATTGAAATTCCCTGCCTTTATCTTCACTGATTTTCCCTTCTAGTGAGGAGGATGTGTTCCTTATATCACTCACGGCTGAAGAAATATTGTCAATCTTCTTCTGCAGAAGGGTCAGTTTCATTGCCTGGTAGTTCAGCTGGTCTGTCATTTTTTGTGTCACTGCTGCATACAGAAGAAGAGAAAATAGGAAACGTTTAAAAGTACATATTTAAAAACCACTCAGATTTCATGATAGATTGAAAGGTAATTCAAATAAGCCATGTTTGCATTTCATATTTGAAAATATAGATTATATGCACTTAGCAAACGGCATCCTGACTTTTATACTAATATTTAGGGGGTAGAAATTTGTAAAAAGCATTCTAATATCTTAGATTTCTAAAATGTTTTAACTTTGTCCAGAATTTTCAGTCTCTCTTTTGATAACCTTAAAGAGTTGTTTTTAAACTTTCAATAGATGAGGAAATTGAGGGTCAGAAAACTAAAATACCTTGCTTGAGGTTACAGAGCTAATGCTTTATCTTCTGCTTTCAAATCCAATGCTCCAGCATTAAATAGGTGTAACTATATATATATATATATATATATATATATATATATATATATATATATATACACACACTACACACAGATACGTATATATACTACATGTATATATGTAGTTTGTATCTATATTCTGAGAATTTTATTCTTTACTGAGGTATTCTTTAGAGAGATAAAGAGATTCAGAATTTGGTTAGAATCACTTTATAAAGCAATGATACTTTCCATGCCATTACACATGCGTTTCAATAATTCAAGGAGGATTTTATGGTATCTTGTGAAAATACTGAATTTCAATCCCTTAAAAAAATTTGAGTACAGATCCTAAGCTATATTCACCTGCATTCTTAAAGAGATCCCCTTAAATCAGATTTCTCAATTTGGGTGCCTTATTTTGTATGACAAGATATATGCCAAACATAGTGAGATGTTTTTAGCAGTAACCCACTTTATGTTTCTAAGAGATGAGGTTATGTCTAAAAGGAATGGTAAAATATTTATGATTAGAAAGATGAGAAAATATGTAACATGCCAACTTTAGATCAACACGAGGTTCTTGTTGATTCTGAGCCACATTCTTTGCCCTAGTCAGTGAGCAATACCCCTTGTGATCTCTTCTCAACCGAGGGAAGGGAGACTTCTTAGCTCCCTTAAAATGATCCAGTCCCCCCATCTATGTCAAGGTTCTTCCATGACTGTACTCTTTGCAGGGCAAAAGTTTGATTTAGTTTTGGAAACCTGTGATTTCCTTACAACCTAGTATGACAGCATTTTTATTCTCCTTCTGTGTCTGCACACAGAGCTCCAATAATTACACATGTTCCCTTCAGGCTGGGAACCTGCAGCTCACCCACAGTTTCTCCCAACATGCAAACAGCAAAGGATCGAGAGGTATGTTAATGTCACCATCAAACGTTTGACAGCCAAGTGATGTCTTGTTTGGCAGTCATCACAAATAGTGTTGACAATGATTGGGGTAGGGATGGCAGTAATTAGAGTCTGTGACCTGGGTCACCACAGTCTTGTTGCTGCTGCTCGGGCGTCCCTCTGCCACCTGCAGCGTGACTCTCAGCCTGGTTACTGTGTATCAGCTGCTGTTGTTGCTGGGCTAGACGGAAGCAAAAAGAGGAGAGAGTTAAGCACTGGGACCGCCTCATTTTCTCCAGTCCTGAGCAGCAACATGGCTGATGTGCCTTTTCCCGTGCACAGAAGCTTGACGGTCAGCGATGATTGCAGAATAAGAGGCTCCGCCCCCACCCACAGGGTGATGTGCTCCCTCCCACATTGGTGTTGGAAGTGCAAGACTCTAGTTCTGTTTGGAAAAAATAAAATTATTAAGGTTTCCTTTTAGGTGAAAATGGGTGGTAGTTTGGGGAAGCCGTGTAAACCGGGGTGTGTAAACTGCCAGCATGATTGAGAGGAAACTTAAAATCAGCTGTGTTAAAAGCTAGAGCAGCTTTCTAAGTGGGCTGTCACAAAGATGGCTTGTTTAACAATGCAGTTTCCAACTGGTGGCCACTTGGAAGTAAGGGAGAGCTACAGCTTCTTTACTAAACGAATACCTGCGTAATAGTGCCGCTTAAATGGGTTGTTCCCAGATTTTTAAGAAATACATAGGCTCAAAACATAAGGACTGCATGTAAAAGTAAACCATTATAGGGCATGTCTTGAGGGGATCAACCTGTAAAGTCAGTGAAATTTCAGAAAAATAGAAATTCTTATAAAATAAATTTACTCTATTAAAGAATTGCTTCTCATTTCCCATGAATCAAGTAATATTTTAAATGGCAATATAATTTTTCATTGGGGAAAACAATTTAGAGGGAAGATTTATTAAACATATTGAACACATCAAGTAATGTATGTCTGTAATTTGCAGACTTCTAAAGAACAAATTTATTCATGGAAGTCTGCATATCAGACGTGAGAAAACAAGTGTTTGGCGTCTGACTGTGCTTCTTCCCATGTGAAATTATGTACCAATGAAACTGCACCTCTGGCACATGTTATGCTCCCTAAGGCATATGTGGCTGGGACAATAATACTAAAGCATCTCTACTCCATAGAAAACATATTTGCCACTAATTTGAGTTAGTCTCTGTTGTTAGATTGAATTTTGCATTGCTTTCTTCAGGGCATTGAACTAAATTAATGAATCTCCATTCATGTCCAAGGTTTTTGCTTTGATTTTGTTTCTTCTTTTTCTCCACTGCATAATAGATGGTCCTGCATAACTTTTGATTTATTTGGTGGAAGAAGACAATCTGTAGCTTGGGGAAAAGTGTATGTATTTGAGGGCTGCAGTAGGTGGTGAAAAGTATTAAATGTCTGCTAGATCCTAGTAATAAAGTTCTTATAGCCCAAATTCAAATTAATTCATACAAATATATCTGCTAAATAATTGTATGGTTTTTAAAATCAAGGTTCCTTCTTAGATGATGTAATAAAGCATTTTCCTGGCAGCTACAATCTATCTACCCAGGAGGGTTACCAGAGAGTAAAGCAATGATTCTCAAACCAGGGTCTCTGAATCAGTATCAGCATCACCTGGGAACTTTTAAAAATACAACTTCTGGGCCCCATCCCAGACCTGCTAATTTAAGAAACTCTGGAGTGAGGCAGCAATGTGTGCTTTAACAAGCTCTCCAGCTGATTCCAATGCACACTAAAGTCTGAGAACCACTGGAGTAGAGCATCAAGACACATCTTCCTTAGCAACTTCCCACCTCGCTACCTTCCCTGTTTCTCTTAGCAGTGGAAGAGTGTTCAGGATACAGACTTGTAAGTGTTACAGCAAAAGGAACAGGTGGATTTCACAGAATGAACAATTGGTCTTTTCATTTTTTTACTGCTTACCTTTCTGAGCTAGATCATAGGAAAACAAAAAGGGCTGGTGCATTGAAATGCATACCACGACTTGGTAGGCAGAAGACTTTGTTAGGAAGCAATGTGTAATTATGGTAAAAACAAAGACCATATTGTTTTGTGACATACAAACAAGGTTGCTCTTCAAATGTCTTTTTCTATCATTAACTTTTAATGCATATTATGTTTTTGCTTTGTTTTTTTACATTTCTTTAGAATAGTGGTTTTTCATCATGGGTGGAAATCAGAAGCATCTGTTAACTTTGAAACACTAAGTGTCAATGTTCTGTGCATCCCCCTCCCACCCATCTGAAGATTATGATGCAGTAACTCTGTTCTGGGGAATTGAGCATGTGTGTACAGAGTTTTTTAAACTCTGCAGGTGATTTCGATGCATGACCCTGGTTAAGAAGCACTAATTTAGAACAAATTTCAAAATTTTCTAATTCTAATAAGTAAATTCAATGGTGTAAGGCAGAAAATACCAGATGTTTAAGTTAAAAATTGCAATCCAGAAATTGATCTTCAGAGATTTTTCAACAGCCGTAAGTGCTTGTTGATAACAAGAGCATATGTTAAAGACTTGATTTATTAAAACTCTAGTGAATAAAAACCTTTAGTCTCCTACCATTCCATAGAGAAGCGGGCCTTTACAAGGAGTAAGTGAAGTGGGGTGGATGTGGAGGATGATTGTCACATTTCCCGACTCCCTAGTATAGATGACATTATTCTCTCTGTTGTTAGGACACAAGATCCCTGAAGAGGCACTCCTAAGCATGGATGCATGTGAAGTGTTTGAGCCACCTCCCCAGCAATCAGATCTAGAGTCCACTTACAATTTTAGAATGTCTCAGAAATAAAAGGGCCTTTCCACTCACAACCTAGGCTATAGCTCCTCACTCCCACCTGGTAACATTCCACATACCCCAACTCCAAAGCTGTATTTAGTCAGGATGCACCAATGTGACCTAGCAATTATTAAAATACTGAAATACAGCCATACCTATTGGCAAATATATAATGATAAATTGTAATAACTGATAAAATTAATTATAAAATCAAAATATTAACTTATCCCGTTAATGGTGGATACATGATAAAGATAAAAGATACATCTTGTAGGATACATGATAAATGTATGGAATTCCTATTATAATAACATCCGAGAACCGTTTTTCAGAGCTAGCAGTTTGTTGGGCCCGTTTCATGCACTACATAGATCTTATGAAACATTCTATGTTTTGGCAGAATCATCAGTTTATCATTATGTGTGATTTATGTAGTAGTTAGAATTTCCAAATTGTTTGGTACTTACTTTAGTTTACTTGCTAGTACTAATTGTCCTCAGCACATAATTTTTGCTAAATATTATTAAAGAATTTATAATCAATTATTGAAAACACTGGAAGAGACAAAAGTTTAAATTTTCAAAGTACTTCTTTTAGATATCATGAGTTGGAATTTTTTGAATCTGAGAAAAAAACAGAAATGTTTTCAATAATGAACCTAGTCCTGGATTCTCTAATATACAGTGCAAAAATCAGTTAGTCTGGGACATCTTTTGATATATAAAATATCAAAGTCAAAAATATCAAATCAGTATCAAAAATCAATTCAATTTAAAATGTAATTTGTATTTTTGAAATAAAATCAACTTGATTTTCAATAAAAATTAGTGGACTATTTTTACTTAATATATAAATGTTGATTTCAAATAATGATATAAATTTGTATCATTTAAAATAAAAATTGGGCTTTCCTGGTGGCAAAGTGGAAGAATCCACCTGCCAGTGCAGGGGACACGCCTGCCAATGCAGGGGACACGGGTTCGAGCCCTGGTCCGGAAAGATCCCATATGCCGCCCAGCAACTAAGCCCGTGAACCACAACTACTGAGCCCGAGCTTTAAGGCCCATGAGCCACAACTACTGAAGCCCACATGCCCTAGAGCCCGTGCTCCACAACAAGAGAAGCCACCGCAATGAGAAGCCCACGCACCGCAACAAAGAGTAGCCCCTGCTCGCCGCAACTAGAGAAAGCCTGCGCGTAGCAACGAAGACCCAACACAGCCAAAAATAAATAAATTAATTAATTAATAAAAAAAAAGTAAACCCTCAATACTGATCTAAATAAAATTACAATACAAGCCTATTAAAAAAAAAAGTAAAATAAAAATTACTAGAGTTATTTGTCCTCATAATGACATTCAATTTCTGTTAAAATTCATTTGTGATCAAGAGAAAAATATTAAAGAACTTTCTGAAATTAGTCTCATGAAATAAGCTTTTGTAATGATAAAAATTTTCAAGTTAAGCAACGCTTTTGAAATAAAAAACTTCAAAAACACTTTATCAAGTATGTTAATAAAAATAAAATTAAAATATTTAGAAAAAATTAGAACTTTTAACAATATCATATAATTGAAACAGTAGATCATTTCAGAAAAGAAAAATATTATGGAAGTTACCTGACAAAATAATTCTGATACAAGAATATCATTTCAAATCAGTTTTACGTTTAGCATTTGGAAAACAAGCTTTTTTACAAAAAGAAAAAAGAGAATTGGTTTTCAGAAATAACAGTCTACTAGAAATGTCAATCCTTTTTTAACTTTATAAGGGAAAAAAATATTCCCCTTTTTAAACTGGAGATAAATTAAAAACTGATAAAAGATATTTTACATATGAAAAATGTTTATACATACTATTTGACACAAAAATTAATAAGGGATAAACTATATGAGAAAACATAGATTTTCTAATAAATCATATGAAAATGAAATTTTTATGATAAAACTCAAAAATATAATAAATGTTTAAGTTCCTTGATTTATGATGCCCTAAATTTGACCAAACGATGTTTGCAAAGCTCTATGAATTAATTAAATAGGACATTCCTACAAGAATCTTTATGATTTAGTTAATAATAAATATACTGAATATTTAAAAATGCACACACTATTTAAGGACTGAAAAAAAAGGAATGCAATCACTGTTAACTCAGTAGTGACTAGTAGATAATTCAGCAGGATGGCAATATCATTGATGTTAAAAGAAATTATAAACATACTGAGATTTCCTGTCGCCTAATGGCTGTAAATGTGATGGAGAAATCTCTAAAGGAGATGGAGGCGGTCACCTATATTAAATCATCTCTCTGACATCATTTAGCTGGTGTCATCCATGTCAAAAGAAAGAGCACACCAATAATTTGTAGAAATTAATAAACTGTTTAGAAATTATTTGGATGATAAACGATGAGTGATTTGTGTTATGGCTTATATTACTTGGTATGTAGTTTATAATATAGATAACATATGCATTAACTTAAGAAAATAAAAAGTAATGCATTCTTAACTTTTGATTTTTATATTAATGTGTATATTAATTGATACTGAGTCAGTTGTCAAATGTTTGAATATGACCCCTGCCCCTTCTTACCCCATCCTCATAATCAAGAGGCAGATTGGTTGAGGCGCTCATGAGCCTGACTAAAGTGGAGCAACCTCAATAAAAATCACAACAGCATTTTACATAGGCTTTATTTCCAGGGGTTCAAAATACTATGCTAAAGCTTTATTATAAATCATAAGGCATTATTTTATATTGCATTATCATATTCTAATGAAATTGGGTCTCTTCATCTCTTTACAAAGTATTACATCTTGTATAGTTAATGCAGAGATGATTACATTGCATTTCATTGAATATTCTCCATTTGGAAAGTACTGGCAAAGCAGGGAATCACGCACACACACGCACATACACTCACACTCACACAAGAGGAAGTAGGGGGTATTTTATGTGTAGTCCATTACTATTTGAGGCGGGGGAATTCATCAAGTCATAGTTCTCTCTTTGCCACTCGGCCCAGGCAAGATCCTGAATGTGCAAGAAGTGAAAACAAACCTAGGTTAGAGGGAAAGGGTCAAGAACAGAAAGGAGGTAAACAAAAAGAATTCAAGAGTAATTTTCTATTGACCTTAGGGTCAAAAGAATTTCAAATAAGTTTTATTCATGCAATCTGGAAAAATCCTATTGCATTGCAGATGAGAGAATAGAAAGTGACATACTAGAGAAAATCAGCAAATTAGAAATAAAAACTAAAAAGATAAGAAAAAATTTTAAAATCAGTGACAAGTAGGAGAAGAGAAATTAAATAAAGCTTTCAGGAAGGAAAAAAGAAATAAATTGAAAGGGATAAAGATGAACACATAGAAGTATTGAGTGGAAGTCTTTAGTTTTCTTGCATACTCATTTTTGGTGATTCACTCCTCAGTATGTGGAAATACAATATCTATGAAATAAAAATAAAAATTTCTCCATATTTTTGTAAAGTTTTGAAGAGACTGATTTGAAAGAAAATGTAATTGGAAAAATCCTTTCAATATTGAATTACCAAAACTAATGTGATTGTGTGTGTGTGTGTGTGTGTGTGCATAAAACTTCCCATTTGCTCTTAGCTATAGTTATTTTTAAATTAATCGTTTTAGGAGGAAATAGGTGAGGAAATTGTACTCCTAATTGTAAAAGAAACAACTGTTAAGCATCACACAAAGATCTTTGAGATCCAATTGTCATATGAACCTCTTTTCTCTGGAATTCATTGGATGGGGTCTGTGAAAACCTGAAATACCTGTTTAGCAAATTCAATAGTTTGTTATCGTTTCTTAGCTCTGTTGACTGGAGTTCAATACGTGCATTCATCCCGGTTTATTTCTCAGTATTTAGCTGGTGCAGAAGCACTGATACCATCTCTGACAGCGGAGTCACTTACTCTCCTGTGATAAAATTCCTGGTTGATCGATGCTCTTTTATTTTTCCATTTAGCAATCTTTCTGTCTTCCCCACGTATTCTCTACCACAGGACTGCCACGATTCTAGTTTTCCAGGCAATGTATCTTATCTTGCACTTAAGCACAGACCTTTGCTTTGTTCCATAGGGCCCAAATTTCTGTCTCTTTTTTTTGATCCTTTCTAAGATATTGGAGCTGAGACAGAAGGGCATTTATTTAAGTCAAATAATTTCCAGAGATCTTTATGGACTTCTCATTTTTAAAAAAATTCAATATATTTTAAAAATTGGATTTCTTTTTTCTCTTCTCCCAATACAATTACTCTTTTCTCCTTGCACTAGAAACTCTGATCTTGGTGGATCAAGGACTTAGAGAAGCAAGGTCAGCAAGTGTCAAGAGCAACCGTTTTCTTATTAGGTGCTTTTTCTTCCTTTCTTTTTTTTAATTAGACAGGTATTATTTGTGAGTTTTTTTTTTTTCCTTCCAGGCCTTTGAGGCATATCGTGGAAGTCATTAATGGCAACTCAGTAATGAGGAAGCTTGCTCTCTCTGCCTTAGAAACAGAAACTTTCCTATGTGGCTTGACAAGACTGGTTTCCAGCTGATTCTTTGATATCAACTGAATGCTTGCATGATGATGTTCAGTACATATGTAAAGATTTACCGAGATTTAGTAGTTTAACAGTAGAATGCAGTTTTATGCAACAAAGGTCCCTGGTGTTTTTTGACTAAATGTATCATAATTTTATTGAGCAAGATGCCTACATCTTTGAAATTAAGGAGGTAATGTTCTTTTTCAAAGAGGAAAGCATTAATCACCACCGAGGAGAACCAGATATGCAAAAATATAAGAAATACAGGGTTTTTTCTGTTTTAAATATTATAACTTTTATGGCATAGTAATTGGAGTAATATTTAAAATAATCTTACTAGAGAAGCCCCATATTTAAAATGTTAGTTACAATAGCTCTTACATAATTTATTGAATTAGTGCACACTTGTGAAATGAAATATTTTTATATATTCATAACATATGGCAGGGTTAGTTTATTCCAATTACTGCATAATTGCATTTTTTAACATTCATAATAACTGTGATAGATTTTATAAAGCACAATTTTATAAAATACCTTTTCCCTACATAGAGGATCTGATTAAAGCTGACTAGATTTTCTTTTGTTTTGTTTTTTGTTTTTTTATTTTTTTTAACATCTTTATTGGAGTATAATCACTTTACAATGTTGTGTTAGTTTCTGCTGTATAACAAAGTGAATCAGCTATACGTATACATATATCCCCATATCCCTTCCCTCTTGCGTCTCCCTCCCATCTACCCTATCCCGCCCCTCTAGGCGGTCACAAAGCATCAAGCTGATCTCCCTGTGCTATGAAGCTGCTTTCCATGTGGCACATATATACAATGGAATATTACTCAGCCATAAAAAGAAATGAAATTGAGTTATTTGTAGTGAGGTGGATGGACCTAGAGTCTGTCATACAGGGTGAAGTAAGTCAGAAAGAGAAAAACAAATACTGTATGCTGACTGGATTTTTTAAAAACAGATTTGCAAAGAAGTTTTTTTTTTTCCTCCTCTCTGATCTAACATTATTTGAACTTAAATTCCTGTACTTTGTGTCATTAGAGCAAAGCCACAATTTCCTTGTACTACTTTAGAACATTTTAGAGACATCTACTGGAAAAGCAAATTATTGCACTTTTATAAAATTGGCTTAAAAAGTATGTTGTTACTGACATTTCAAAAAAATTTCTCGCATACCATATCACAAATCTATCTCCCTTTCTGAGACAAACTCATTGACCCTCAAAAAGATATAACAAATGTAAAATATATAAAAACTGTTATTTTGCCATTGGACTTAATGCTCCTTTTTTTCCCAGCAAAACTCTATTCACTTAGACTTCTTAAAACTTAGTTTCTTCTTGACAGTATGACTAATGTTTCTAATAAACTGATCTAGAACTTATTACCAGAATTTTGATTATCTGAGTTGCAGCAAAAAGAGCATGTGTGGAGGGTTAGTAATATTATAAACAGCATATTGGAGAATAAGACAACAGGAATAATTGCCCCATGGATTCTTTTTTAACTCTTTATTTTATATTGGAGTATAGGTGATTAACAATGTTGTGTTAGTGTCAGGTGTACAGCAAAGTGATTCAGTTATATATATACATGGATCTGTTCTTTTTCAAATTCTTTGGACCCGAATTTTGAATCACAACATCCTTTCCGAACAGATTGGGGTTGGGTCTATGGAGAGAGAGAGAGAGAGACAGAAAAAGAAAAAGAGAGGGTTAGAAAGTGAAGGAGGAGAAATAAACAAGAGTACAGTTGCCAGCAATTCCATTTTATTCCTGATCTATTGATTTTTTTGTATACTTAAAAAGACCTCCCTGCTGCAATTTAAATTAAAATTGTTACTTTTTCTATTATGAAATTAATTTTGTTGTGGGGAGGAAACTTGTTGGGGAAACAGGGAGTTGTGAAATTCATGTAATAGTTCACAAATTTTCTGTGAATACAATAATTTCCTCTTGTTGTAAAGGACTAGCACTGAAGTAATTATCACGGTAGCTACATGACCAGGTTTTCCAAACCCTTGAGGGCTCTGAAGAGATTTAAAGAATGCATCAGCCACACTGATTATTCTTGCCATATTTGGAGCTGCTTGTCATATGAGACAGTGTAGAGAGTGCTGTCAAAGGAAACCTGACAATTTTCTCTCCCACATAAGAATAAAAGACTGCTGGCACATATATAAAGTGTGATGAAGAGGGGAGGGGGACCTTGGCACATAATTGGGTAGGAATCAGAAGGAAAATATGTGCACCTCCCCACCCGCTGCTCCAAGGATAGATGAGATAATGAAGAATGGTTCAAGGGACAAAGAGACTCAGTAGCTCTTGATACTACCAGTGCATCAATTGCAGTAATAAAACATTCAACAGCTTTTATGTACTTCAATAAAAGTGAAGACTAGGATGGTCAGGATATCGTAGGGAGCAACAGTAGGTTCTTTTGGAATCACAGTTGTATTAGAGTTGATTGTATGACAAAATGACACAGTGGGCATATCTGCTATCAGAAAATTATTCCTACCATAGATTTCAATAGAAAGAAGTCCTTCCCACAGCAGCTTAATCAGCAGATAACTGAATTATGAGTAATTCTAGTTACAGTATTGTGACAGAAAGTCATAGAACTGTTCTGGGACATTTTTGTTAATGGGGATTCAAGATAACGATTTGTGAATCCAGTATTAAAGATATCCACAGGTTGCTTCCATTAGAACATGAGGTGTTAGTAAGCAATCAAAGCTAAACTGTTTGAATTCCATTTAAATATTTCATATAATACTTTTTCAAAAAAGGGAAAAATAGTACATAGCAGGTATTCAAAACTGTCAACCAGTCTTGTTTCTTGTGTGTATATTTATAATGATGGAATTCTATGTTTTTCCCTCCTAGGCATATACAGTCCATCATAGTGATTAATAATCGATTAGCAGGTGTAAAAGAAAGAAGCGTGAAGCAGCACAGTCTTCATCAGCTGGACACCATGACATTCGTTGACATACAGACTTTGCTGTCTGTCCCTTATGTACGACAGGGTGTGGAACGACATTCGAAATTTCTAGAAGGGTATATTGCGAACAAACACTGAATATTTAAGAAATGATCATGGAATTAATAATCCTTTTTCATAAGGAGAGAAATATAAAAATTAATCTTAAACTTTAGAAATATAATTCTAAATACTCTCCAGAACTCATAACCGTCTGACATACACAGACTATAAACAACTATGTTTTACCACTGTGAGTATATCTGTGCACCTCATGGAAATTAGAAATCCTTTGAAAGCAGGATCATATTTGGAGTTTTTTTTTTTTTTAGAATATGGTAAAGTATCTTGTTTGCAAATATTTTTGGTATAGATGATATTTTGTTTAAAACTTTATTTTACCTGGTTATAAATGAAGTGCATATTCATGCTGTACTCTGGAAATGTATTAAATTTTTATAACATCTTTGAAATTAAGGCCATATCCAGAATAAATAGCGTTACAGTGAAATTTGCCTATAGATTCTCAACGAATGGGCTAGAAGAACCATATATAATATCCTTAACTAAACTGCAGGTTTCCTAGAGCTTTTATATTACAACTTCCTTTTTTTTAAAATGTGAATCATAATGGTTTCTCCACACTTACATTAATTTTTAATCAGAGTCTCTTACACTGCTGATTGAATTCCCCACTATGGCTAATAGCCTTCCTTGTAATATTCATTCATTTAAAATATGTATGCTGATGCCATATCTTATTTTTCAAAGGAAACCTGTTTAAAGTCCAAAGCAAAATAATAGTCACATGGATGTTAGGTCACAGCAGGTTACCATGTATTTGATCAGCCTCGCCACCAGAAAATCCTTAAAATCTGTTGAAAAAATGGCTCCATTAGGATATTTTTTTAAAAGCAGAATTATTCATGTCATATCGGTATATTCTTTGCAACTGAATTTCATTTATAGACAATATTATTTCAAATAACTGAACTGGAACAAAACTAGAGGGTAATCTTATTTTTACATAGGGTCACTTCTAATGACAGTTCATTTAAAAACATACAATTAGGATTTCTGATATTTTAACAAGGTATGTGTCTATGCCATATAGCTAAGAAACAGTAAGATATGTAGTCAGGGCTCCAATTATTCATCCTGTGAAACCAACATAAAAATGATGAGAGACGTTAAAGGATAGCTTATGAGATATCACAGCTACTAAATTAGGAAGCTCGAAGAAAGTAACAGTCTTGATAGTTTGGCTACATGTTAATTAACTTTGTTCAAAAGATAAATTGCAACTCTTTTTTTCACTGGAATCAGTTGCTTATTCTTTAGAAGTTTTATGCTTCTCATTGTTATTATGAAATTAATATTAGAATATACCTTCTAACTGACATTTTGGTCCACTGAATCCAGGACAGCACTTCCATTCTAATGAGGTAACAATTTTATGTTGTATCCTGTACACAGGATTTGATATCTTCTGAGATCTAGAGAGGAGAGCAGTTGGGGGAAAACAGATTATTTGTCTCACATTAAATTATCAACTGGAATAAAAGTGTTTGGGATGATACCTGGAATATAATAATAAGCATTCAGGGACTTCCCTGGTGGTGCAGTGGATAAGACTCTACATTCCCAATGCAGGGGGCACAGGTTCGATCCCTGGTCAGCAGATCCCACATGCATGGTGCAGTTAAGAGTTTGCATGCCACAACTAAGGAGCCCGCATGTCACAACTAAGGAGCCCACCTGCCGCAACTAAGACACCATGCAACCAAATAAATAAGTAAATATTTAAAAAAAAAATAAGCGTTCAGTAAGTGTTATCTGTTCTTCTTCTTATTATAATAATCTTCATCATCAATATTATTGTCAAACAGATTTCCTTAAGTACATTACAAAAAGCATTAAGGTTTATACTCTTTGGTATTTTAAATTTATACCTATCATTATGTTTTCTAAAGATACTATAACTTTTCCCTTGATAATGCTTTTCACTAAACCAATGTTAAAACTTATTTTAGTTCTAATTTTTAAATAGTTTATGGGAATAATTTTTTTAGTTCTTATTTCTTATATCATTATAGTTAAAAGAATCTGTTTTCCTCCAGATCAATATCAAATAACTCAAAACAAATTAGATATTCCACTGTGATTTCAACCTGCGCTTTCTCATATCTCAAGTTTTTAAATTGTACTACCTATTATTTCTCTCATATAGTATTTCTCTGAGAGGGAGGTGGGGGAGGGAAAAAGATCTAACATGAGAAAATGTTGTTTTTGAGAAGAAACCATGAAAGGGAAATGAAGAAACTATAACATATCAAATTAACAATCAATATAAGAAGTGAATGGCCCTAAATTGCAGGCCTTATGTATGTAAATGTAAATCATAAATACAATTTGGCCATATTATTCTTATCCCCATGACTTCAATATTTAGCTAATATCTATCAAATGATTCTATGAAATGGGTATGTATTATCTTGTTTAATCCTCACATTAGTTCTATGAGGAAAGTACTATTGTTATCTTGACTTGCTGACGAGGAACCTGAGGAACAGAGAGATGGAACACTTGCTGAAAGTCCCACATCTAAAAGTTATCGAGCTAGGATTTTAATCCACTCTGCATGGGTTAGCCTCTCCTATAATTATCTAGAGTTTGTTACGTATGACTATGTGGAGACAACAGTTGTCACTCTCATGGATTATGTATTATAACAGACTGGGTTTTAGTCTCTGCTATAACCTGATGGACAATTAATTATGTGTGAAATTATTCCTCAATTTTTAAAAATATTTTCATATCTTTTATTCCTAATGGTTGATTATGTGTATTTTCTTATTTATTTATTTATTTATGGCTGTGTTGGGTCTTCGTTTCTGTGCGAGGGCTTTCTCTAGTTGCGGCGAGCGGGGGTCACTCTTCATCGCGGTGCACGGGCCTTTCACTATCTCAGCCTCTCTTGTTGCAGAGCACAGGCTCCAGACGCGCAGGCTCAGTAGTTGTGGCTCACGGGCCTAGTTGCTCCGCGGCATGTGGGATCTTCCCAGACCAGGGCTCGAGCCCGTGTCCCCTGCATTGGCAGGCAGACTCTCAACCACTGCGCCACCAGGGAAGCCCTATACCTCAATTTTAAAATGAACTGTAAGACTCCTTCCATCTCTGAAGGTAGGCTAATCATTCATCTGTGTTTATTTCTGTAAATTATACTCAGCAAATAACTCTGTCCAGTGAAATATCATATCTAGTCCAACAGCTAGTGCTAAACAGGAAGTAAGGTAGTTTGGAAAGGGTTCTTTAGAGTTTATTAGGGTGAACTCAAGTGGTTAGTTGCATTATTATTGGACTCAATGTTCCTGCTTTGGCAAACTGGATTGCAGGTGTATGTGTCTCAGACAGAAAGAAAAAGTGACAAACATTGCACATGCACTGAAATAGTGAGTGCATGGAGAGAGCCATTCAAATGCAGAGAAAGATAAGAAATGAGAATAAAGATACCTATTTCTAGTTTGTTTATAGAGAGAAAAAAGCTCACCTTGAACTCAGAAGGGCAGTATGATGGAGGTTACTCTGGTAATAGTCTCATTACTAAAGAATTAACAGTGCGTTCTTTGTATCTCAGGTTGACTAGGAAATTGTCACAAAGGGAGTAAATGCCAGAGACAGAACTGGAGCTCACCTCTCCCAAATCCCTAAGACATGCTTAGCTCTCTGGACCATGAGCCCTAGCTATTCCTTTAGGGACTACGAAACACCTTGATTTTATATATCCTTATTGCACACTGTTCCAGATTGCCAATGTGTCAGATTCACTGCCTGAGTTACTTGTATGACTATTTGTATAACATTAGGCATCATGGCCTGAATGACAATTTTAGTTTTTATTGCAGGCGTTCCTGAAACACCCCCAGCTGAGCTACTGTGACTGTATGAATTCAGAGAATTTATCAATGACTCAGCCCCACATTTTAGGACAATTAGATAATTAAAACAAAAACCCTAAATAAGTCATTACAATAGACACAAGAAGAAAGGCCCTACTTAGCTGCTTTACCATGCATAATAGCAATTAGTGGCTTGCAAAGTTATGGACTTCTCTTTGGCCTAGTATGAAAGGGAAATTATCAATAGCCCTTTAAAACTGTGTATGAATTTAATGGAATTAAAGGACAGGATTGTTGGTCAGATCATAGAATAAAAGTAATAGTAATAGTAAAAATAGAAACAAACTTGAGTTAACGCTCACTGAAGACTCACAGAGTACCAGGCACTAGGCTAAACATATTACTCCATTTATCTCACATATTCTAAAAACACCCACATGAGGCAAGTATAATTAGTTTCTTCATTTTAACTTATTTAAGATCATACTTCCAGTTTAATGTGATGACCCTACACTGACCCTACTATACTTATGTGTACCTGGCATGATTAACTTTCTCTATATATTCCAGGCCACACATGACTATGGTACAAGAAGTGGGTATTGGGCTTCCCTGGTGGCGCAGTGGTTGAGAATCTGCTTGCCAATGCAGGGGACACGGGTTCGAGCCCTGGTCTGGGAAGATCCCACATGCCGCGGAGCAACTAAGCCCGTGAGCCACAACTACTGAGCCTGCGCGACTGGAGCCTGTGCTCCGCAACAAGAGAGGCTGCGATAGTGAGAGGCCCGCGCACCGCGATGAAGAGTGGCCCCCGCTTGCCACAACTAGAGAAAGCCCTCGCACAGAAATGAAGACCCAACACAGCCATAAATAAATAAAAATAAATTAAAAAAAAAAAAAAAAAAAAAAAAAAGTGGGTATTTTCAAGAAATATTACATACCTCTGAGGACAGGATCCACTGGTCCAGACACAGGGCCCTCTGCCAGTTGGAACATAAGTGACTTGGTTGTCCAGTATCACTGTTGGAGATAATCTGGTATGTACATAAGCACACCAGTTCCTAAGGAAGAGATCATTTTTGTTAGAAAAAAAATTATTGTCAGAAAGAATTCTTTTCACCAAAGTTATTTGCATGGACCTATATCTACTGTCAGTACTGTGTATCAGATACATTGAAAACTTGATATCTGGCTTTAAAATATCTAGAAATGACAGAAAACATATGTTACTTCATTACTGTACTCATGGACAGTAAAGAAACACTGTAAGATAAAAGTAAATTAAGAATAAATCAGAGCTAAAACCAGAATCTCTATTGTTTAGCTATAAGCTAGGTCAAAACCAAAATTGCCCTTATGCAGATATCAATATTAGACTGAGGTAGTGACTCAGACCTAGATCTGTTACTTCCATTGAACAATGTGCAGTAAGATGAAAATAAATAAATAAATAAATGATGTAAGGATTGAAAAAGAGGAAAAAAATAACCGTTATTAGCAGCAGGTGACATGATTGTGAATAAAGAAAATATAAAGGAGTCTATATGTAAATGATTATAATGAATGAGTTCATCAATTTAGTGAAGATCAATATAAAATGTTTTATAATTAATAAAAAAGTTTAGCCATGCAGTTAAGATCAGTTATAGTTTGATGTGCTAACAACAAATTTTAAAAAGATACTGTTTATAATAGGAAAAATAACATTGTTCTCGTTAAATTTAACAGCATGTAAAACATTGACCAGCTTAAACTGGTTTTGCATCCTTCAAGAGGATGCTGATTAATCAGACCTTGAGTTATTTTACAGACAGCCCTGGGCATGTGCAAGACAGGAACCCATGTGTCCAGGATAACCCCAGAGCCGAGAATCTTCAGTCTATGGAACTCAAAGAATAGACGTGTTGAGGCTTTTATGAAATGAGAAGTTCTTCAACAAGGAAAATCTGGCTCCCAGCCACAGAGGGAGCTTATATGGACTAATTCAAGACTAGCCAATCAGCTTCCAAGTTTGAAATTTCCCTAATCCCCTAAACTTCACCCCGAGCCCTGGATGGAGAAGACAGATGTGAGAGCCTTGCTTCCTGTTTCCTTGCCAGTCGATCTCGCAGTAGAGCTTTTATTTTCTCAAAAGCCGGCGCCTTGGTATTGGCTTCTGTGCGCATCGGGCAAGGAGCCCTTGCTCGGTAGCAATGTCGGTCACCACAGAGGGATGTAAATCTCATGACTGCCTGCCAAAGGCACCGCAGCCCCTGGCAGAGCGCAGGCCCTCGTCACCCACCCTGAGCCGTCACCCAGACCAAACTTGTCTAGAGGGTCAGCTGTCACGTTGCTTCTTCCCACTGCTGCCCTCCAGGCTCCTTGGTGCTACTTTCACTTTTGAGAGAAGAAACCGCTCCTGGATCAGATGTCTTTCGGGTGAGTAACATTGTTAAAATGTGCCAGCACCTAAAGTTGTCTAATAACCTTCTCAGGATTGTGGGTTAGATTCCCACCCTAAGGGAGACAATATAAAAGTTTACAGCTGCTGAGGTACTCAAAGGATTGAGTCCTAAGACTTTGGATTTCTTTGTCCATGTTTGTCTATGTCTGTTTTGTTAGGATTGGTTAATAGGGGTTGGCTCGTGGATGACTGTAGCAAAATATTAAACCTGATATTAGTGAGGGTCCTCTGAATCGGGAGGTAAGAAATGGCTCCCTGACTAGAAATCTTGCTTTATGCAGGGGTTGGTTTTTCACCCATGCCTAATGTGATCGCCTGGAGGTATAGATACAGGTGTGTGTTCTTAATGGAACCTGCCCTGATTACCATGTTGTGTGAGAGGGTAAAGGAGAAATAAGGGACTGTAAATCAGGAAAACTCTCCACTCCAGAACATGTTCTGTGCCTGGGTTAGAGGAATTCCCACCTAAGATGCCTCCTTGGTGTCATTTTGCTCTGGTCATCCTGAGAAAAAGCCCTTCCAAAATGGGGTATGTCAACGATATACCTGCTAATTTAACAGGAAGGGAAAAGAAGAAACATGTGATCATACCAGTCAGTCTAAGGAGTAAGCACAGTAAAATTAAATAGGAAATATAAGAAGTAAAATTAGTGAAATGGGAGCTAGGAGAAAAATCGTCCATTTCCAAATTGGTGGTCAGCATGGAATAAAAAGCACACCTGTGTCTTTAGAGTGAGTTAATGAAAGGCAGAGACTAAAGAAACAAAACAGGTGGGACAATGTTATTAGACAAACAGGGATTTAAGGAAGGTTGAGATTGTTAAGGCAGTAACAGGACAAAGAGGTGTTGTGTATAATTACTTGAGGTTTAAGTAATAAATATGGTGGTCAGACTTGGCCTACATTTAGCCAACTGTAAAGCAAAGCAAAAAAATCTTCCAAAACACAGACAAAACTTGATAAGAGCTATTTTCAACAATCTCACTAAGAATTCTCTTAAGTATTAAACACATCTGAGAGTGGCTGGAGAGGGTTGAAGTATTGTATTTTGAAGATGGAGATAATGTTTTCTAATGGAGATAATATCTAAGAATCAACTGGTTATAGAACTCTTATCAGTAAGTTTGTACCTGTCCTTTCGGATAACGTGGCTCTTTTAGCTACGTGCTTTTATTCTATAAATGGTAACGTATTATGTTCTTAATTCTATATGACTTCCTACTGTATATGGTATACTGGAGTTATGAAAAAGAAGAAAATGACTTTCTTTTGTAACACTGCCTAGCTCCAACATCGGCTAGAGTCAGGGGGAAAATGGCCTGAGAATGGGTCTTCGAATTACAACACGAACTTACAATTAAGACTTCTTTTGCAAAAGAGAGGAAAAATGGGAGGAAATCAGCTGTCTCCCTGTTTCTTGCAAGGGAAGAGGCCTTTATACAGTTGGACACATTTTGGTTTTTCCTCAGTGAGAGTTTTAACCCTCTTCTGTATGAGCCAAGCTAGCAGGCATTGAACTGCTTTTAAGTGTGTAAATATGTATGTAAAAAGGAAACTTTGCCAGGAGGAACAAACATCGGTGGTGCTAAACACCATGGGCTACACGGAGGCCTAAATGCATTCTACCTGGAAATTGCCCAGACGTCTAGATTAGCTCATCTATGATCTCTGCTGGGGAGGTAAAATGTTTTGATTTTCTCCCATGAAGATTAAACCCCAGCATCCTCAGAAAGAAGGGAGGCCTTGATTATTTCAACCTGTATCCTCTGTCACATTCAGCTCTGGGTCTCAGGCAGCCGCCTCACTTCACTTTCTTCAAGGTGATACAGTCACCTCTTCCACCCTTCTCCGCGTCGGGTAAGTGTTTCAGGGTGGCGAGTGAAACAGAGGCTGGACTTTCCTAGGCTCCTCTGCGGTAGGCAGGTCCACCTCAGCACATGGGGGAGAGCTACTAGGATCTTCTGACCAAATTGGCTACAGTCTTGGAACTGCTTGGACAGATTCCTCGGCAGCTGGGAAGCATGCGTGTCAGCTACGGTTCTGACAGCCATCTCTATCTAATGGAAAGCTTTCCGGCGTTCCCTAAGTGAATCCCCAAGTCCAAGCTAGTCATCTGGGAGACTTTCTCCTCAGTGGCTTCTCAGGGAATTCTTATAGCCAAGTTGTAGACAGTCGCTGCTATATTGGCTTGCTTCTTTCCAGAAACCAAACTAGGAGACGGAATTGGTTCCTAAACCCTCAGGTTCTTGCTTTCTCTCTCACGGCTCTTGAGGCTGGTTGATTTCCCTCTGCTTTTTTTTTTTTTTTTTTAAATTTATTTATTTTTTATTTATTTTTATTTTTGGCTGCATTGGGTCTTCGTTGCAGTGCGCGGGCTTTCTCTAGTTGCGTCGAGCGGGGGCTACCCTTCGTTGCGGTGCACCGGCTTCTCATTGCGGTGGCTTCTCTTGTTGCGGAGCTCAGGCTCTAGGCGCGCGGGCTTCAGTAGTTGTGGCGTGCGGGCTCAGTAGTTGTGGCTCGTGGGCTCTAGAGCGCAGGCTCAGTAGTTGTGGCGCACGGGCTTAGTTGCTCCGCGGCACATGGGATCTTCCCAGACCAGGGATCGAACCCGTGTCCCCTTCATTGGCAGGCGGATTCTTAACCACTGCGCCACCAGGGAAGTCCCTCCCTCCTCTTTTTGAGGGGAGTGAGGGAAGGTCCTTTTCTAGAGATTTGCAACCCACACACTGTTCTCAGCTCTTGCGTTTAAAACCTGGGCTATTGACCGAGCTGTGACTTAGGAGTCTCATGCTCTCTCTCTCCAAACCTCCATTCTCAGAGGGGCTGGCTAACCCCTCAGAACCAGCACTAAGGGGGAAAGCCTTTGAGGGGGCAAGCCTCTAGTGTGCCAAGGTGCTTCCTATAAAGGAAGAAGTGTGCTTTGAGTCCCCAGATGTGCCTTCCTTCATCTCCCATGAACTTAAGGGCTTTCCAGGTGCAGCCAACATTGCTGCATCACACAGACCTCGAGTTTCTGGTAAAGCTGCTGGTTGACACCAGGCCCAATTCATGAAGGCTAGGAAAGGCCTTTCCAGGCTCTTGGTGTATGTCGCCAAATAAGCAAATTTTGAGAATTTGACAATCTCACGTGTTCAGAGGTAGAGAACTGGAATCTCATATATACTGTTGGTAGAAATATATGGTAAAACCACTTTGAAAAACAGTGTGTTAATATCATGTAATAATGAATATGCGTATACTGACCCAGCAGTTACACTTCTAGATATATACTTTAGAGAAACTCTTGCACATGTGTTCCAGGAATCATGTTATCTGAGTATTTATAGTAGCAAGCATTATTCATAACTATCAAAACCTAGGGGCTTCCCTGGTGGCGCAGTGGTTGAGAATCTGCCTGCCAGTGCAGGGGACACGGGTTCGAGCCCTGGTCTGGGAAGATCCCACATGCCGCGGAGCAGCTGGGCCCGTGAGCCACAACTATTGAGCCTGAGCGTCTGGAGCCTCTGCTCCGAAACAAGAGAGGCCGCGATAGTGAGAGGCCCGCGCACTGCGATGAAGAGTGGCCCCCACTCGCCGCAACTGGAGAAAGCCCTCACACAGAAACAAAGACCCGACACAGCCAAAAAATAAACATAATAAATAAAAAAAAATTTTATAAAAAAAAAAACAAAAAAAAAAACCTAAAAGTAGTTTAAATGTCCATTTACCATAGAATGGAGAAATACACTGAAATATTTACATATAGATATTACTCACCAGTTAAACAAATGAACTGTAATATTCAATAACCCAAATTTAACTTATAATAAACTTGTGTGATGCAAGCAAGTTACAGAAATAATACCATACAATGGTTTTTTCTTACATAAAGCTAAAAAATAAAAGTGAATGATACACTGTTAGGGATACATATGGTAAAATTAGGTATTATAATACATTTATTTTGTATCAGATATAGCACAATTTTAAATGATATGATTAAGAATAACAAATAAATCCTGCCTTACAGAAAGATTTAGCTGAATTGCTGTTCTGACCCACATGTCTTATCAATTAGACCATATTATATCCGTAAATTTTCTCAAGCCTGTTTCTAAAAACCTTTGTTTATATCCATCCATGGATGCTTACTGTCTTCAACATATAAGATAGTAGAGGAATATGAATTGAGCACGCTCCAGTGAAGCTGAGAAACTTTAACAGCATCAAAGTAGGCCATTTGCCACAAAAATGCCATGATCAGACAAAAACAGCCTTTATTAAAGTACCTATTTTTAGATGACATTCTGGTAGAAGCCATCCAAAATCATATAGATACTGTTTAGGAAAACAAAAATCAGCCTCATTTCTGGTTGTATTTTATTATAAAACATCCTATACTAAACTGTAGAAAGTTCTTAATAACTATAGATTGAATGATTGGATTATACATGATTTTTTTCTCTTTATTTTTCTGTTTCTGTCATTTTTTCCCTATTGTGAATATGTACCTTGTTATGTTAAATTTATATTCTTCCCTCTCATTTGTTTTCTGAGGTTTTTAATCAAGGGTAGAGGCAGAAATGATTTACAAAATGTAGTACTAAAGGAAATGCTACATGACTGTAAAATCAAATCACTGAGTTCAAATTAATATGAGATGTATGCCACTAAATCAGTAAAACATAAGAACTCTATGCTGCTTAAAATAATAATTATTATTATAATTAAAATAATGTAAAAGTCAACCTAAATGTTAAAAAACAAAGAAGGAACACATTTTTCCCCAGAGTAGAGTCACTAAAGTTAGTAAACATCTGCTTTGGAATATTTAGGCCTCTTTGGACCAAATGTCCCTCTACAAATAAAGCTGACTCAGTCATTCATCTGTCTAAGGCAGATAAATTGAGCACTATACAGCTTATTGTGCAAGGTTCTGTCGAATGAGAAGTTTGAAAATTCAGTTCCATAAAGGCATAAAAAGACACGTTGGCACATTTTGTTCAAGCATGGTGATACTTGGAAAAATAATGTGAAACTAAGTATGGCAAAAACAGAAAATAAACATTTTAAAATTAATAAAGACACCATGATAAAGGGATATTTTAAAAATAGATTTCTCCTGCAAATCCACTGATTATCCTAATTACAGAGAATGTCTAACTTCATCAGAAGCACAAATTGTCTGTCACGTGAGCATTGGCTGAATGACTATGGAGGGCACAGGGCGAGGCAGGAAAAAACTACCACCATCCCTACATACCCTGGGTACTGAAAAAAAAAGAAAAGAGATGGTTGTTAGAAAGATAGACAGACAAACAGAAAGATATTGTTTGTGAGACTAAATCTCTGCAGTGTCACCTGCAGAGATTGTTTAAAACCCTAAATAGTAAAACCATTTCATGACTAAAATAGTTGAGTAGGCAAAAAAGCAGATTGCCGGTGGCCCAGCAATCTTTGATCCAGTGTAAATTGGAAGAACGATCCACAGCCAAAGAGCCCCCGGTGTGACTTGTAATTAGGTTTATGCTACCGATGAAATAAGCTCATTAAGGGATGTTAAAAATGTAAATATAAATTTAAAACGAAATAATCTGAAAATATAAGTTTAAAAACAGAAAATTCAGCATGGTGAAATGGTGACAGGCAAGTATAAAAGCAAATGTAATGATCCCAGACAAGCATTTTGCTTAAATCTAGAAATCCTTTGTACTTTTCCAGAGTGATTATGGCGGACGGAGAGCAGTTTCTTTGAAGTATTGAGCTTTCCGTGGGGTCCGAACACTCCAAACAGCAGACTGCATTTGGGATTCTCTTTAATGGTAATAACACTGTTGCTTTTGTGCAGCAACATGTACTGAAAAAAGCTTGTATTGATCCTTTGGATTTTCCAAGTTAATAGGTAAAATGTTTGTTTGAAGAAAAAGCAGACATCTTTTGTTATTTATGAACATGAGCCTGCCTTGCAGAACTTACAAAACAAAAGGGAGAAAAGGATTCTATTTTGACATAGACAACTTGAAGGCTTGTGGATAATGAACTAAGAAAAGCATTGCAAGTAAACAATCACTGTACTTTTGATTGAAACATTTTAGAAATCCAGTCTTCCAAGGAGCCGTGAAAACACTAAATTAAAAACAAAGATTCCATTAATTGGTCATTTGCCATTTGAAGTGTACCCTGACCAAACCCTGGTCCAAACATATCCATTCTTATCCTGAATTGAGAGTGGACTGAAGCAACAAAGGATTCATTTAAATAATGACCATGACAAGTATTTTCCTTAAGAAATAGAAGACATCAATCTAAGAATTAACGTTATTTATTTATACTAGTCCTTAGAACACAGATTAATAAATTGCTTGTCATCCTGTTCATAGAAGACAATGTTTAAACATTTATATTCATAACTTGTGATTTGAATTGACACGATAGCATGAAAATACCAAGTCCTGAGGCTATTCACTAGAAATCAAGGTAAACCAGCAAAATCCCCTCCATAAACCAGCCGATGATATGTAATTTTCTCTTGGAAGTTGGAGAAGATTTTCTGCTTGGGGAGACGATGTATTTAAGGACATTTTGACTTTGTTTCCTGTCATCCCCTTATTGAGATGAACTTAGGGATTCAATGAGGAACAAGAGAAAATGAAACAACTTATTAGCCATTAGCTTGTTTATTAAATGTGGCTTCCTCATCTACACAATACATATAATAATATTACCTACCTACCTCACAGGATTGTTGTGAGATTAAATGACTTAATATATGTAAAACACTTGCTGCTGCTGGTAATGCCTACATGATTCAGAGAACTCAGTAGGATTTTTTATGAAGGGAATAGATACCTATATAGCTATATATATGTATGTATATATCTCCCATTTTGTTTTTTGCCTCGTACACAAGTAGAGATTGCTCCTTTCTTGCTTCTGTAATGACCTGATAAATTCATCTTAACCATAATTGCTTATGTATATCAGGTCAATAATAAGTTCCAGAAAACCATGACAGAAGACTATTATTGGTGATGTTCAATTCATATGATGAGGCTTAGCTTTCAGAAGAAATATATTCTAAATGTCTCTATAGTCTTAAGTAGTTATGAACAAAAATACTTCCTAAATGTTATGTAATCTTTATAGGAATCTTTATTTTTTCAATCAAACTAAAAAGATGAAATTATTAATAATTAATTATTATGAGAGACCAGGATTTACAGGTAGTTCATCAGTCATAAATGAGAAAGGAAATATACCCAGTGTGAAAGAAATATTAACAGAAATTGGAAGTAAGCATTTAGATTTAGTAAAAAGATTCTTAATATGTAAATCCCACACAAATAAAGCATTAGACTTTTTATATTTAGTTTTGGCTATTAGTCCAAAAGATAAGTCCACCTTGATACAAATCTCCTTAAGAAAATGACTATTTTCAAATTAAAAAAATATTGTGGTTCCTTTTATTTTAGTGTAAATACCTTTATATAGTCCATCCTTTTTCAAAAGTCTATATAATATATAAACTGGGATAGAAGTATTAGTTTTATAAAAGAATCATGTAAATATTTGAAACAAATCTTGAGAGGCAATCATGAAAAGCTCAGATTATGGGGAATTTCTGATACTTTAATTATCTGGTTAATTTAGGTTTTAAGATGAAACCCCTTTTATATCCCAACTTTTGCAATAAAAATCTTTTGTCAGGCATCACTTATTTGCCTTCCATGGTGGGCACAGTGTAGTGAATGTAATTGAGTTTTTAATGATATATGCTGTATAGTACCTCAGAGTCACAAATCATTGTGTACATACAATAATAATACGACTAATAATTTCTCAGTGTAATATTTTAGGAGAATGAGCTGAGTGTGTCCCCCTCTCAGGATGTGCATGGAGTTTGCTTTTTGGATCCAACCTATTTTCAAAGTTTTAAAGCCAATGACAGTACATTTTTAAGAGGTGCACTGAATTAGATATAAAAATACATATGTTATACTTAAGAAACAATTCTTAAAGATACCTTAATTAAACTTTTTTCACAAACTTGTTTTATTTCACCTAATTTTATTTTTTTGTTTCTTTTCCCCATCCTGTTACTTCAACGTATTCAGGGACATTGTAAATTCTATTCCAGTAGGTGTCAGACTTTCCCAGTGTGCAGACCACAGAGCCTCGGGAAAGGCAGGCTAATAGGTGCTGTGATGCTTAATTCTATACTTAAACCAGTTGTTCCTGTAAACTGACTCTTTTAGCATTTCCCCAAATAACACATTTTTAAATTAATATTTTGGTATTTAAAGAAACAGAAGGTGTACAAACATTTCTTGTTTAATCACTCCTTAAATTCTGGCATGTATCATACAATATGTATGTGTATATTTAGCAGCAATTTAGTGAGTAGAAATATCAAAGAAATAAAAAAGGAAATGATTAATGAGAAAAAACTGAGATACAGAATATACTTTAGTATTTTCACTGGCAGTAATGTAGTAGATACATTTATTTCTCAAGGACATAAAAAATACTCTTTAATATAATGGTGTGTTTCTTTTTAGAATTTAACAGCATGTGAGAATAATCCCCTTGGATGCTACTAGGCCACTGATAAGAACTTTGCAAACTACACATGATAGAGACTGAATGTTTGTGTCCCCCCAAAATTCATTTGTTGACATCCAAATGCCCATTATGATAATACTGAGAGATGGGGATTTGGGGAGGTGGTTAGGTATAAGGGATTAGTGCCCTTATAAAAGTGGCCCTAGAGAGATCCCTCATGCCTTCCACCATGTGGGAGTACAATGAAAAGTCGGGAATCTGAAAAAGAGCCCTTACTGGCCATGCTGGCAACCTGTTCCTGGGTTTCCAGCTTCCAGTACTGTGAGAAATAAATTTCTGTTGTTTATAAGGAACCCAGTCGCTCATTTTGTTATAACAGCCTGAATGGACTAAGATGGCATCTGAATTTAATTGATCAGATTTTTCACATTTAAAACCTCATAATTTACAGAATTAATCAGAAAAATGCATATTACGATAGGCAGCAGAATTAATTTAATGGTTAGTTTTTGTAATTTTAAACCATTAAATTTTAAAATTTAAATTTTCTATTTACAAGTGGTTTAATAAAAGACTTGTAGAATTTATCATGTTAGACATATTAGAAATCATAATTCATTTAACTTGAGCCACCTATTTGTACATAAAGCAAGTTATATGGCTTATAGAAAGAATAAACAAATGAAATTCTAAAATAAATAAAGTCAATAAACTCAGCAAATATAGTATTCATCTTGTTTCATATTCAACTTTTCCCTTCTGGCCATTTCATTAACATTTTACCATATTTATGGCCATTCTATATGCAAAATAAAATACAATGACAAACAAGTAAGTGGGAAACTCTCTAGAAGAGCTCTGATTTCTGCCCTCTCTCCCTCCTCCCTTTCATTAAAAAAAAAAAAAAGAAAAGAAAAGAAAGAAAAACTTCTCAATTGAACATCCATATTTCTATAGTTCTCATATTTCCCAAACTTATATTTCTAGTCTTTATCTCCGCTGTGAACTCCAAGTCCATCCAATAATCAGTCATTCCACAGAGTTTGGTGGAGCTCTCTCTATGTGCATGGCACTATTGTTGGTAGTGAATAGAATAATAATAAGTAAGAAGTTCAAGGGTCCTATCTTCACAGAATGTATTTTGTGGAAAAATATAAAATACACAACTGTCTGCATAAATAGACCCAATAATTTCAAATAAATGCTCTGAAGAAAAAATAGGGGTGATAAGATAAGGATGGCAACTTTCCATTGGGTGGTCAGAGAAGGTCTACTTGAGGGAGGGACATTAAAGCTCAAGTTGCGTAAGAAAAGCAGTCATTTGTCTAAATGCTGAGGGAAGAGCCTTCTCTCAAGCGCAAACAGGAGTTTCCTTGAGATATGTATTAACTTGACATGGTCAGTAACCAGGAAGAAGGCCAGTGTGGCTGGAGGAGATTGAGTGGAGTGAGCTTGGAGCATGGTAGAAAACGAGATCATAAAGATAGTCAGGGGTCATGTCAGGCAGGACCCCGTGTGCATGGTGAGGATTTAGGACTTTATTCTAAATGTATTGAAAGCTACTAAGTGATTTTGAGCATGTGAGCAAAATACTAAACTTCACAGGTTTTAAGACATCTCTGAAATCAGGAATATATTTTGAAATCAATGATATATTTTAGTCACTACTGGTCTGACAGTAGTTATTGCATTGCCTTAGAAATGTCTTAACCAGTTTCATTTATATCTTCATTTCAAGGAGGCAAAAGTGATATAAAAACTCTGAGATAAATCTAAAAACTTTAAATAATGTCATACTTTCTGATTAGTACATAAAATCACATCACAGTAGATGAAGTCTTACATCCAATGAAACGCATTAACCTGAATTAAAGCTTAAATACCTTAAATGTATACAATGTTCTATGTCAAACGTATTCAATAAAAAAAGTTTGTAAGATCTCACACTCGTGTGGAGGCAAGAGTGGAAACGTGGACAAGTTAGGAGACTAAGTGGTAGATAATGGTGGTTAAGAATAGCATGGTGTGGTGAACGTGGAGAGAAGCTGGAAGATTTGGGGGCTATTGGAGGGAACACCAGGAAGATTTCTTGATTGATTATATAAAGGCCAGGAGAGAAAAAGTATAAAGGATATACCCAAGGTTTCTAGTTATGGAACTAGCCGTTCACTGAGATGAAGATTCAGGTACGTGTGTGCAGGGGTTGGGATTGTGAGAGAAGTTAGGTAGGCAGTTAATGCCTATCAATATCTCGTTTCACCTACTATCCTCACAGGGAAGGCTCATAACCTCCGGGGTAGGCCACTCATCCTTTTATGTACTCTCATAAACTTCGTTCAGAATGTTTGTTCATCACCATTTTGATTCAACATCAGCATTTGTGATGTACTGTTTTTCCTCCCCATTGCCCTTTTCCCACTGGACTGCAGATTCCATGAGGACAGAACAGGTGGGAGTTTGTCTTCACTGTTTTACCTTCAGCACAAGCACAATGCTGGGGACATATTAGGTCCTCAGCAAATATTGGTTCAATACCTAAATGCATTAATCCCAATTTCTTCTTTCTATCCTGCCTGTTTCAAAGTGCTTGGTCACTGACCAACACCCACTGTTCCAGACAGGAAACCACAGCTCTGGTGTAGCCAGGAGTTCCTGTGGTGGTAAGATGAGGGAAAGTACAAGATGAGACAAAAATATGCCAGAAAAATTCTATTGACAGAAGTATTCCTTTTACATAGAACCACTATAAAATTCCAAAAATAGTAAGGAAAAAACCCCCAAAACCTAAGATGAGTTTATCCCAAGTCAACAAGGTTTTATTATACAGAAATATTTCTTTGGGAAGGATTCATCTATATATTCACATATAGATCCATAAACTTTACATTCAGTTTGTTAAATACTGTGTACTTACTGTAAACCAAACACTTTACTAGCACTGAAAATATGTCCCTAAACGCAAGGAGATCACAAGCTCACTGTAATTATAACATACCATTGTAAGTGCGGTGATAGAAGAATTCAAAGAGAGCTATATGAACAGTTAGAGGGGCCACATAACTGAGCCTGAGAAAGCTTCCTGGAGGTATTATTATCAGGTGTAAAAGAAGCAGGTGATGGGAGAAGAAGACCATGCTAGCCAGAGGGACAAACGGGGAACAAAGGTAGGTTTAACAAACAGCATATTGTGGACTAGAAAACTACAAATTTTAATGGCCAGAAAGTCACAGAAGATGAGACTGGGGAGGTTGGCAGGAGCCAGGTCAAGGATGCCATTGTATGACCGACTGCGAATGAAATCTGGAATTTATTCTGGAGGCAAAGCATAGCCTCTGAAGCCTAAGAAGTGGGGAAATAAACTGGCCACTTGTATTTTCCCAGTTGGGATAATAGACTGTATTTGCTGAAGGAGTATGACGTACGGATTGAGAGTTATGTCTCTGAAGCCAGCCAGCCTGGGTTTGAATTTCTGTCCTGGGATTTACTAGCTAAGTGACCCTAGTTAATTTTCTTAACCTCTCTATAATGAAGTAGTAACAGAATCTTCTTCATGGAATTATGGTTATGATGAAAGGATTGAAAATATGTGAGTGTGTGTGTGTGTGTGTGTATATATATATATACACACACACACACACACTCAGAATAGTACAGTACTAGGAAAAATGCCGTAAAGTGTTTGCTATTATTATTATTTGCTAATCAAATGAAAATATGAAAGACCTCTTTTGACCTTACCAAGGCTTCTTTGCATCAGCACTGTGTCCATAATAGAGGGACCTAAGTTTTCTCTAATACCATTATCAATTGCATGGCTAATGAGTAAGAAGTCTGGGACTTAATGAAGTAAGTATTACTTAATGAATGAATACTTAATGAAAACTATTACCGGGGCTTCCCTGGTGGTGCAGTGGTTAGGAATCCGCCTGCCAATGCAGGGGACACGGGTTCGAGCCCTGGTCCAGGAAGATCCCACATGCCGTGGAGCAGCTAAGCCTGTGCGCCACAACTACTGAGCCTGCGCTCTAGAGCCCGCGAGCCACAACTACTGAGCCCACGTGCCACAACTACTGAGCCCATGTGCCACAACTACAGAAGCCCACGCGTGAAGAGCCCGTGCTCTGCAACAAGAGAAGCCATGGCATTGAGAAGCCCGCGCACCACAACAAAGAGTAGCCCCCGCCTCGCCGCAACTAGAGAAAGCCTGTGCGCAGCAATGAAGACCCAATGCAGCCAAAAATAAATAAATAAATGAATTTATAAAAAAAAAAGAAAAGTATTACCAAAGAGAATCTTAGCTCTCTAGGACCTCAGGATGTAGAATCTCTAAGTACAGTTAGTTCTTTTCTCTAGAAATAATTTAAGATTCTTTTCATTGGAAAATGCGTGGGATGGAGTTCTGCTCAGCAAGTTACACCTTTAATATCTTGTTTCCTCCTAACATATAATGAATTTTTAAAAATCTGAGATATGTTGGTGCTTGCTTTTTATATAACACATTCCTTGGGAGCAGGAATTATTTTTATTTTAAAAATTCTATGTTTCCCCCAAGACCAGCAATGTATAAACAGTCATCAAATAAGTAAGGGTTCATAAGCTTTGACAGTGAGGTCTTTGGATAAAACAACTAGCATTTATTTAAAAACTAGTATTCATCAAATTATCAATTACTAGTTCTAATTATGAAACAACCATATGCCACTTTCTATATGCTATGTAAAATTTAATTGGTATTTTACTTTCAACTGTTCCCTTCTTTTGGTTACATTTACTAGTCTATTGAAAAATCCCTTTATAATAACATCTCTAAAGGGTTCAAATCATTTCCTATGAGTGCCTAAGATTTCTATATAATTGGTTTAAAAAATTAAATCATAGTCTAACAAAATATGATTAATAGAAATGATCTTATACATGACTCAGAAAAGACTCTCAATAAATTACGTTTTTTACTTAATAGACCACATTCTGTTGTTCCTAAACATGAGAAAGTTTAATTTATATCTGTTAAAATATCTGTTTTAGACAGTCTATCTATCCTAAGTTGAATATTTTGTAATCTGTAGCATTTGTTTTTACAGTAAATTGGCCTGTTCCAAGTTCCACCATGTTAATAAGTTTTTATAAAATCAAATTTACATTCATGTTTTAAAAAATTCCATAACCTTTGAAATACAGTGAAAAATGGATTTGAATAATAAAGAATACATAAATACAAATCTATTGGCTTATATACTTCCCAGTGTCTCATGTTTATATCAACAACAGTGTTAACACAATGCCTTTCATATAGCAGGTGTTAGTTGCTATTATTAACTTGAATTATTTTATATAGTCAGGTGTTTAACTTTGAACATTAAATGAATAGAACATTGATGTGCATTTTCCAGGGTTTTGTTTTTTGTTTTTTGGTCCTTTTGAAAGACTTCTTTAATGATACTCTTTTAAGCTTTGTTTTATTATTTTGCTTCAAGAATTCAAATTGAATTTTCTCTAATTTTAAATCAATTTGAAAAATTGGCCTTTCTAGTCAACACATTCATAATGATGGCATAATTCAGTATAATGGTACTAGTAAAATATGACTTGTTGAGTACCTATTCTGTGAGAAGCATGTGTCTAAGCACATCTCATTAATTTGAATCTTGCACGATAACCCTGCAAAGTTGGTAGTTTTATCTGTACTCCTTATACCATACCTGTATTTTACAAATGAAGAAACTGAGATTCAAGGATATCAATTGACTTGCTCAAGTCAAGGATCTAGACAGTACTGGGGTCAGGATTCCAACCTAGCTCTGCTTAGTTTGAGCTTGATAACCATATACTTTCCACAGCGCAGGCTGTTTCAGTTTTTAAATCTGTTCACATCTTAACTGTATTGACATTTTTTCTTTCATGTTGTGCGTGTAATTCTCAGCACAACCAACATACCCTTGATCTGAATTAACTAACAGTCACTGTGAGGTTACATTGTTTGTTACCGACTATCCCCAGTTAAAGCACCTCTATTAGTAACTTCGACCACTTCAATTAAAATAAATTGCTGCATTTTGTTTGTTCATCTTTTCCCTTTTAGATAAGGTAACACTTAATTACCTCACCTAACTGAAATATGATCTGGTTTCATCTTGGACATGAAATCCTTTTCTGGAAGTGAGACAACTGTTAGCTTGCAATCTTATAAACCTTATAGTTAGAAAGAAAAAAGAAAAGAATGTTTCTTACTTTCCTCTAGTTGTTTCAAAGCTTGATTTTTGGTAGCTGGTTCTTTGGCTTCCAGGGCTGTCACCTCTGCTGAGGTACGTTTCCCGTGGGGATCGATTTCCCACGCCTCTAACCGAGTTGAGAGAAATGGCTTGTTCATCCGACTTTCTGGCAAAGCTCTGAAGAAATTTCAGGGTGGAGTTGGAAAGGACCACTGACTCTGCTTTAGGACTGAACCTGATGCTCGATTTGGCTGGGAGGGCAAGAGTTTGTAACTTCAGTACCGCTTCTGTCTTCCCTGTGGGTGTGGGAGTTGGGTTTCTCACATGCTCGGGAGATGCACTTGTCCCTGAGGGAAGCAGTGTTGATTTCAGAAGACTCTCTTCGGAAGTGCTTGCCTCAGGAGCTGTGGCCATCTCCACGGATGTGATCTGGGTGGTTGGCTGCACCTGAAGACTTTGTATTTTGCTCAGAGGAACCGGAGCAGAGGTCTGGGAGTTCCAGGACTTCTCATCCTCGGGTGTAGTCCAAGCATGTGTAGTGTTGTTAAGCCCAATCCCCCCACTCCATAAACTAGAAAGCAGGATGAATAGCCTTGCTCCTTCCATTTCAGTAGTTTGAAGCTAGAAAGCTCATGTGAAATTGGGAGGGGGATAAAGTCCTTCTAGCCTTTTCAGTGGTTGCTTCCACACTGAATCTGCGAAGACAGAGCTTTGCCAATTTGAGATGTGTAGAGGAAACAGGTTTCTGTGTTTTGTAGTGGACTCAGGAAGTTTGATTTCCTGTTTCTGTAGGTTCTGTGTGATCTGTGACCTTTGGTAGGATGATCTGTGGAAGCAGTGAAGGGTGTCTGACGAAGCTAAGGGTAAATGGAAAAACACAGGCAATTATTATCAGGAAAACCCATGAGAGAAACATGAAGTAACTTTCCTTTCCTAGGTTCACTCATATTTCATGTGTTGCTGATTTTGAAGAGAAATTTCACGTTGATAATGGAATTTTGTTTGGATGGGCTGAATCAAGGAGTTGAACATTTTGTTCTACTATACAAGGAATTTGAGAAAGTTTTGTGATGCTTCCTTTCCACTGTGCCCCATCCAGAGAGCCACATTTTGTTCAAGGACATATATATGCATGTACACACGTAAACAAAAACTCATCTGCAATGTCTCTGCTCTTTCACACATCACAGGCTGAATTGTGAAAAATATATATACCTCCCTATTTTTATATATACACTTCAGCTGTAGCATTATTTGAAGTTAATCTCAATGATGATAATAAAAAAGAAAAGCATAAATTATTGAATTATGCGAGTATACAAGAAAATCACTTTAAATTATGCTCTCCAAATTTCTATTAGAACCAATTAATGGAACGAATAATCAGAAATTTACTTCCTCTATTTTCTAATCCTTATCTTCTAGTGGTTGGGGGTGATTAGTATTTTACCACTAAGGAAGGGATGAAAAAAAGTGGAGTCACATGAAAATAAATTAAACTGGGATCAGTTTTTGTACTTCTTCTGTAGTGCAAAATATAACAGCTGCAGAAAAGAGGAACTAAATTGATCAAAGACTTTTCTATGGTTGTTTTCCCAGTAGAGGTGCTTCATGGGATTTATGATTTCACTACTCCAACAAATGTCTGATTCTCAGACTTCCATTAAGTTCTCTCATCTGTAAAATATTCCATAGCAAACTTTTCAGACGTACAAGTAACAAGCTGGAACAGTTCATCCATCCATACATTCCTTTCTTCCTTCATTCATTCATTTAGTAATTACCCAAACCCTCAGTCAGCTTTAGTAAGGTACTCGCTTAGGTGATGAGATTATAAAGCAAGAATATTCTTGGCTCTCAATTTGCTCGTGGCCTGTGTACATTATCTGAAGGCTAGATCTCTGTGTAATTAATCTTTCTGTCAACTTCTAAGTGTGGCATTAGGTTCTTGTTAAATATTCAGTCATGGAATGTTTTCTTTCAGAACTGGAAAATTGGAAACCTCGTGACTATTTGGTTATATATTATTGTAGATATATACTCTTGTCTCTAATCCTGGATACAGGACACCGGGATTTGAAACAAGACCTAGTTTTCCTCTGAACTACTAACTTTTTGGTGTTAATACTCTTTTCTCCCCTTAATCTTTGCCATTCACTTATACAAGCATATTGTCGACATATTAGAGAGTATATAGTGTGAGGTTATTTAAACTACGATACACAGGAGTCAGCAGCAACCCCAGTTGACTTTGACATGGATTACAAAACATCTGTTTCTCGGATATATCACAGAACAATCCCACAAACTTTGCGTTAGTAAAAGAGCAGAAAGGTCCAGCACAGACAGTCCAGGCAGCAATTAGTAACTAAAAAGGGTGATGAAACTGCATAATTTTCACAACACAAACATGGTTTTCAGTACTAAGAAAAAGACATTACAGCTTCTTAATCTGGAAAAGACACAAGCAACTATCTTTGGCTTAGAGCAGAATAGTAATTAGAAAAATCCAAGTAAACTATTTCTATTTAGTGTACAATTTTAAATCCATTTTCCTAGATTTAGTAAAAGTCGATGAAGAAACCATCTTGAAAGTTTAAGAAACAAGCAGAATAATGACACATGTAGATTTTTTTGCTTCTATGATTTGAAAAAAACATCTTGATCCTGTTTAGGACAAGTGAACTTGAGTGGTAAAGGGTCACTCATTGGATCTATAAGTGATAACAAATGGCTCTTAAATGATAATAAAAACTGAACTGAGCTAAGCAATTCATTCCTCCTCTCGTAAGGTATTGACCAATAATGATTTTGGTTACTCTTATCCTAGCTTACAAGTGACCTTGCAATCAAAAGGCTAAAGGTTCTGTATCTCATTATCAATTCACTAAGCCATCTTGTGCTGTAACTCCCCAGAGAAGCCCCAGCTCATCTGATGGTTTTAGATGTATGCATCTTCCCTTAACTGGAGACAAAAAGTATCTGTACTCCAGAAACTGTCAGAGAAACTGCTTTCTGAGACTCATTAATACTTATCAAATAACAGTTAAAAAATAATATTCCTCGGATTATTGCCTAAAGAATACGCAATCATTTTTCTAACTACTCTAAATACTGTCCTTGGATTAAACTATATCATCAGATTTTTGTATACCTGGACCCCATCATTCTGCTACATCCCTGTGCCTGCTAAATTTTTTATATTAAATTATGTTTTACCCTATTGCCTTTTTTTCCCACTGAGTAATTTATAAGAAAGAAACTATGAAACTCATTATATTATGTGCTATCAGGAGGTTTTTATGTCATTTTTCATTGTACCATAAACAAAAGATTGAATACATATTGCAAAAGTGGTTCTCTCTAGGTGATGATATAATGGGTTTATTTCAGTTTTCTTTTTCTTATGTATTATTATTATTTTTAAAAATAAATTTATTTATTTATTTTTGGCTGCTTTGGGTCTTTGTCGCTGAGCACGGGCTTTCTCTAGTTGTGGCGAGCAGGGGCTACTCTTCATTGTGGTGCACGGACTTCTCATTGTGGGTGCTTCTCTTGTTGCAGAGCACGGGCTCTAGGTGCACAGGCTTCAATAGTTGTGGTGTACGGGCTTGGTAGTTGTGGCTCGTGGGCTCTAGAGCGCAGGCTCAGTAGTTGTGGCGCATGGGCTTAGTTGCTCCACGGCATGTGGGATCTTCCCGGACCAGGGCTTGAACCTGTGTCCCCTGCATTGGCAGATGGATTCTTAACCACTGCACCACCAGGGAAGCCCTCTAATGTATTATTATTTAATTTATTATACATTATTATTTTAGTCTTCTAATCATAAGAAAAAACAAATAAGTTATTAAGTTGAAACAAAAATATAAATATGAGTTAAAAGAGAATCTTAAATTAAGGATTTCATGGTTTGTAGATGGTGCCATGTATTATTTAAAGCCATTTGTACGGCTGCTAGAGTTATTATCCTTTGTAAAATATTGGGAGTAAGGAATAACTTCCACTAGATTAATAGGACTTCTTAGCGGCTTCTTTCTTTCTTTCTTACATGAGAAATTATTATTTTCTTAAAATAGTATGAAACTTAATACTTCACTACAGCCCTTCTCCATAAATTGTCACTGTCAAAAGATAATTGCAGAAAACAATGCTCTAAGCTTTCTTCGATTTTATGTTGGTTGAAAGTATTAAAAACGTGTTACATTTATATGTGGACCCAAGGGGGTTATAACCATACGGTAAAAGGGCTGGGGGAAGGACTGAAACAGATTTACATGTGATTTTGATGAGCTAAGCAATGTGCTAAATAAGTTAAATTTGGCATATTATTTAATTCTCCTAATCATGCCAAGTAAGTATCCAACTCTCATTTTACTGAGAGAAAATCAGGCTTAAAGAAGTTAAGTAACTTCCTAGGGTTACGCACTGGTAATCGATAGATATGTATGTCCAATACTGGTTCTTTCCACCATCTGAAAATATGCCCCCAAAAGAAATAGTAAACATCTAAGTTTACAAAAATCTAGAGAAAATAATTTTCAAATTATCTTAAATTCATTTTCTCTATTGTTTTTAACTCAACATTTAGCTTTTATTTCACAGCTAAAACATATAGTGAGATAATGCTAATAACATTATGATTTCTATTTGTTCAAATTTATGGAATTAGAGGGGAAGTGTTGTGTTTATAAGTTTGCTTTTAGTCTAATCTTTACTTTTTATTCTTTTTGGTTGGGTGCCTTTTTCTTTTATTCTTTTTGGTTGGGTGCCTTTTTCAATTCCTGTGCAGTATTGTAAATGATGACATTGCCTTATCCTTGACAGCACAGATAATATGCTCCTTTCATTTGTTAGATTGGAACCTCCAGGACAGTATAAGACTGCTACATCCCCGGCATCTAGAACAGTGTTTGGTAGGCATTCAATAAATATTTATCAAATACATGAATGGATAAAACTATGAATGTATTTCTATATATCTGTAGTAGCACCTGTCAGGGGTTAGAGAGGAGGATCTATTTCCCCAACTCATAGCCACACAAAAGAAAAAAAAAAGCAATGTAAATAAACACAAGGTACTCCCTTTATGAATACAGCTTCAAAAGGTCTCCTAGAATACCCTTTCAATCAGATTACCTCTTGCAAGTCCTTCCTAAGTAAAACTCAGAAAGCCCATTGTTTCTACCTCATCTGTTTTCAAAGTATATTTGAAACAGTTTATTTTGAAACCATTGCAGACACATGAGAACTATAAAGCAAAGTCTAAGGGCTGTATAAGAAAGGGTAACAACAAAGTAGTTATGTCAGAAAAATCTCAGGTGTGCAACAAAATGAAATTAAGAGTAAAATTTAGGTCTAAGTAGGCTGGTAGAAAAGGGAATATGGAAGTATAATGAGTCATATAATTCTTAATATTAAATGAGAGAAATGTATTAGTTTGTCAGGAAAAAACACAACATATTTTGTAATAACATAAAAATTTTAACTTTATAATTAGGAACATTAAGAACAAATTGATAAAAGATGACCAAATATCCTTCATAAGCAAATGTTTATATTGGTAGGATGCAAAACTATACTATTGCTTATTTTATATTTCCAATTTAAGTAGAGCAATACACTTGAAAAAGTTAATTTAAAAAGTCTTTAAGACTAATTTCTTTTGCACATTTTAGAAATAACATTTTCTTTACCTTCATGAAAGTTATGTCTGGTCACTGAGTGATTATCATTAGTGACTTCTGCTTCTGGAACTATGGAATAGACATACTTTTCCCTATTCCTCCTGCTAAGTACATCTAAAAATCCTGGACACTATATGTAAAACAAACATAAGACTCTGAAAGGTGAAGAAAGGAAGGCAGATTGGCTAGGAGACCCAAGGAACAACACAGCATTGCGTTCTCTGGATTTTCTTTTTGCCTCATACCTCCCAGACTGAGTACTGGGGAATTTGGCAAACTAGAAACACCAATGGCATGAACAATAAAAAACCCAAGAAAAGCCAAAGGACCAGAAAACGGTCAACCTAGAAAGACAGAACTCTTATTAGACAATAACTGCTCTACTAGCACAAAATACCACAGAAAGAACCCCGTCCCTGCCTGCAAAGGCTGAATGGAGAGCTTAGGCTTCCACACTCACAAGGTTTGTACAAGCAGCCTCAGCCCCCATCCCTTCCCTGGGGTAGTGACAAGAGAAGGCTAACAGAGGAGAACTTAGTCTCCACTAAGTCACTGCCATAACCCTCCATAGGCTGGGTAAAGGGCAAGAGAATAGAAAAAAAATAACTTTGAGGCATGCCAGGTCTTCACTGAGCACACTTCAATGGTCCCCCAAAGGCAGGTGATACGGCAAAAGGTCGGAGAAATATCTTCCATGGTGTAGAAATCCAGGGGTGGTTCTGGGGAAGAAAGATAACTCATCAGAGATGAAAAAAATAGATTTTTTACTGTAAAGTAGGAGATCTCCCACAGTGTTTTAATCATCTCCTCTTCACTGGTGAGGAAGGAATTCCCACCCTAAGGTTATGGGGGTGGCAGAACATGACACCTGATACTGGATGAATGAGATTGGTAGCAGTTTATACATATATTCACAGAGCTGGGAAGGAAGACACCACACACCATGCAGGGCGACACAGGGGTTGCACTTGAGAACAGAGCAAACAGCCAGGAGCTGTAAGAGGCAGGCTGTGTAATACCAAGAGTATAGGTTGCCCCCCCCGGCTCTCACTGGTGGATGCAATTGGCTTGTTTGAGTAATTCTACAGTCTGGCAGAGAACTGAAATCCACTACTCAGGGACAAGCAGGAACTGTGCCTGGTCCCCTTGATAAGGAGAATTATTTGGCCAGGGGACCTTATCCACTGGAGCAGAGTGGGGAAGGGAACTTGTGGTTAGGCCATATGAAGCCCTTGGGGTTTCACATGTCAAGGCAGCATATGATAGTAAACCTTAATTTTAGGTCTTATAACACACAAAGTTCAGAGAGCTTTTTCTGTATTGCAAAGAATAAAGAACTCTCTGGAGCTTTGTTTCTGCTCAGATCTTAAGCTTAGTTGAAAGGAAAATACTGATCACGCTCTCAAAGTATTTAAAAACTATAGTGAGTTAAAACTAATAAAAGATGCAACAACTCGGTTTAGATTAAACCGAGCTCACTACAACTTGGTGTGACTCAGCCGTCATGCTAGAGGCCTGACAGGAGAAAAAGGTATGCCCTTCTCTGAGGTAAATATTATTTACTACAGTTCTTTTACACATAATGCCTCTCAAAAATTATGAGACAAATGAAGAAACAAGAAAATGTGACCCATAGTCAAGAAAGAAAACATCAGTAGAAAAAAATGCAGAAACGGCTCAGATATTAGATGTATTGACAGAGAATTTAACCTAACTTTGCTAGAATGAGGGCAGCATGTCTGAAAGGGAATTTCAGCAGAGACAAAAACTATAAAGGAAATGGAAATGCTAGAAACAAAAAATATGATATCAGAAATAAAGAATTAATTTGATAAGCTTAATAGCACTGTGGAAATATCAAAGAAAACAACTGGCTAATTTGAAGACAAGTCAAAAATAAATTGTCCAAACTGAAACACAAAAAAGATAAAGGTGTAGACAAAAGGAACAGTGCCTGAGATCTGTGGAACATTTTCATATGGTATAACATAGATATAATAGGAATAAATAAAAGAAAAAGAAGAAAAGAAAGAGATTAGGACAAAAGATAAAATTTTAAAAGATAATAGATAAGAATTTTCCAAAATAGGTGAAACACATTAACCCAAACACTAAAAAAGTTCAGAAAACCCTGAGAAGGAAATTGTGCCTGGACATACTGTAGGTAAAATCCTGAAACACCAAAGAAAATTTTGAAAGCACTCAATAATTTTTCTAAAAAGTCACAGTTACATAAAGGGTACAACAATTATGGTTGACTTTTTATTAAATACAATGAATGAGAGAAGACAGTGGAATGACATCTTTAAAGTACTCAAAGGAAAAAAGACAGTTAATTTAGAATTTTATATCTATCTAGTAAAAATATCCATAAAAGTAAAGGAGAAATAAAGATATCTTCAGTAGGCAAAACCTAAACGGATTTTTCTCCAGAAGACCCACATGCCAATATATTTGACAATTTAAATGAAAAAGATATATTATTTTTTTAAAAACTTACTAAAATTCATAGAAAGAATCATAAAAAAATCTAAAAAGCCCCATTCATAATAAACTTTCCAACAAAGAAAACTCCAGGCCCAGATGGTTTCACTAGTAGGTTCTATCAAACATTTAAAGAAGAAATATTATGTCTTCATGAGCTCTTTTAAAAAAGGAAGTAATATATTCCAACTCAATTCATGAGGTCAGGAAAACACTAATACAAAATATTACAAAACCAAATACTTCAATAAAAACAAAACCACAGACTAATGTCCTTCACAGACATGAAAACAAAAATAACTAAATAAGCACACTATGTAAAAGGCTATTATATCATGACCCCATGGCAAAAAAATGGTAGAAAAATGGTAGAAATTCAGATATTTGAACAAACTAGCTATCCAGAATGTAAAGTGAATTCCTGTAAATAAATAATAAAAAGACAAATAATCCAGTTAATAAGTTGGCAAAAGCCTTGAACAGACACATAACAAAAGATACACAAATGGCTACCATACACATGCAAAGGTACCCAGCATTTTTTGTTATCAGAGCAAAGCAAAACAATTAAAACTATAATGAGATACCATTTTACTACCATTAGAAGAACTGAAATTTAAAAAGACAACACCCGATGTTGGAAGCGGGTAAAGCAATCAGAACTCTCATATATTTCCAGTAGAAGTGTGAAATGGTACTACCACTTTGGAGAACTGTGAGACAATTATAAAGTTTAAATATATATCTCACCCTTGATGGAGGAATTTTACACTGAGATATTTACCCAAGAGAAATAAAAACGTGTCCACAAAAAGATCTGTACAAGAGTATTCAGAGCAGCCTTATTCATATTAGTAGCCCCAAACTGGAAACAACCCAAATGTCCATCAAGAGAAGAAGATATAAATGAAGACTGAAATGTTCATACAGTGGAACACTACTTTGCAACAAAAAAGAATGAAGTACTGATATGTGCAGTAACATGGATGAGTCTCAAAATCAATATGTTGAATGAGAGATCTGAGACAGAAAAGATAGAAAAGAACACAGTTCTATCTATATGATATCCAAGAATAGGAAGCACTAATTTATGGTGGTAGAAATCAGACTGTAGTTTTTTCTGGGGGTAGGAGGATTTATTGGAAAAGGACATGAAAGATCTTTCTTAGATGATGTAAATATTTTACATTTTGCTTTGGGTTGTGAGTACTGATTATACACAACTGTCAAATCACTTAAGAGCTGTGAATTTTATTGTATGTAACTTACACATTAATTTTTTTAAGTGTAAGAAAAAGAATTTAATAAGCTTGAAATCAAGAACATTTGCCCCTTCTTAGCAGTGTGTTGAACTTTCTTATATTAAGTGTACAATCTTTCCTTTATCAAATACAACAAATCTAATATTTACATTCATCTGTAGAGCAGAGATGATCTTCAGGGTAAAAGTCAACTTCAATTGAATTGATATTTACCAAAAATTTAGTATGCCTAGAACATGAAAGAAAAAATACAGTAGGACACTGAGAAAATTTTGCTGTTAGAATCAGGACTAAAATTCCGAGTTTGTAAAATGGAGTCAATAGTCCTTCTATACCTAATTTTGTCTTCATGCACATTCTCTTACAACCATCTTAGTAAAATTTAGAACTTAGAAGATTTGTTCTAATTTTATTAAACTGGAAAAAATGTTAAGTGCTGTTTCCAACTAACTACCCATGACATATATATATGTCATTTATTTTATATATATATAAAATAAGTAGTTGACTAGCAATCCAACAGTTTTTGTTTGTTGTTGTTGTTTTTTTTACCGTGACAAAACTCACTTAAAATAGAAAAATGAAAAGCCAATAATATCCTCCCATCTTAGAGGAATTAAAGAAGTGTGGTCATTCTACAGAAATGTGATTATAACATATAGAACCAAAATATGAAAGTAATTTTTCTGAAAGGTTTACTTTTCTTAAGCAGCAGGAAATTGGCTTAATATAATAGCTTAATTTAAATAAGCTTAGCTTAAATTTAGAGCTATCCCAGCTGCTAACAAACTCTCATTAGTAATAAATTTAGGAAGTGACCAGATGTTGTAAACCAGTGTTATAATCAGAACAGAAATAGCTCACAAAGCACTTTACATTCATCTGAAGGATTCTCAGCAATTGTGATGCACAACTTACTATACTCAGCTCCTTCATTAGTTGTATCATTACTGTTCAGTTCCCAAAAGCAAAATTGTAAGTTGAAAAGCAGACCTGCAGAAATGGATTCAGTACACAACTTGCAATAATACAACACATTGAAGAAGGTATACAGTATATAACTGGGTAAAAATATAAATCAATGCTAGTAAAGCCATTATCAGAGTAGTAATAATAGAACTGATTAGAATAAGACATCTTGGGGGGACCTTCAAGATGGCGGAGGAATAAGACATGGAGATCACCTTCCTCCCCACAAATACATCAAAAATAAATCTACAGGTGGAACAACTCATACAGAACACCTACTGAATGCTGGCACAAGACCTCAGACTTCCCCAAAGGCAAGAAACTCCCCACGTACCTGGGTAGGGCAAAAGGAAAAAGAAAACACAGAGACAAAAGAATAGGGACGGGACCTGCACCAGTGGGAGGGAGCTGTGAAAGAGGAAAGGTGTCCACACACTAGGAGCCTCTTCTCGGGCGGAGACGGGGTGGCAGAGGGGGGAGCTTCGGAGCCACGGAGGAGAGCACAGCAACAGGGGTGCAGAGGGCAAAGTGGAGAGATTCCCGCACAGAGGATTGGTGCCGACCAGGACTCACCAGCCCGAGAGGCTTGTCTGCTCACCCGCCAGGGCGGGCGGGGCTGGGAGCTGAGGCTCGGGCTTCGGAGGTCGGATCCCAGGGAGAGAACTGTGGTTGGCGGCGTGAACACAGACTGAAGGGGGCTAGTGCACCACAGCTAGCTGGGAGGGAGTCTGGGAAAAACTCTGGACCTGCCTAAGAGGGAAGAGACCATTGTTTCGGAGTGCATGAGGAGAGGGGATTCCTCCCCTGTCTGCCCACAGAAGGCAGAGCACAGCCTAAACGAGCTCCAGAGATGGGAGCAAGCCACAGCTATCAGCTCGGACCCCAGAGACGGACATGAAATGCTAACACTGCTGCTGCAGCCACCAAGAAGCCTGTGTGCAAGCAAAGGTCACTATCCACACCTCTGTGGTAGCCTGTGTAGCCTGCAACTGCCAGGGTCCAGTGATCCAGGAACAACTTCCCCCCAGGAGAACACACAGTGTGCCTCAGGCTGTTGCAATGTCATGTTGGCCTCTGCCGCTGCAGGCTCACACCACATTCCAATTATAACTACCATACCCCTCCCTCCCCCCAGCCTGAGTGAGCCAGAGCCCCCAATCAGCTGCTGTTTTAAACCCGTCATGTCTGGAGCACAAGACTGAGGGCGACCTACACGCAGAGGCGGAGCCAAATCCAAAGCTGAACCCCGGGAGCTGTGCAAACAGAGAAGAGAAAGGGAAATCTCTCCCAGCAGCCTCAGAAGCAGCAGATTAAATCCCCACAATCAACTTGATGTACCCTGCATCTGTGGAATACCTGAACAGACAACGAATCATCCCAAATTGAGGCGGTGGACTTTGGGAGCAACTGTAGACTTGGGGTTTGCTGTCTGTGACTGATTTCTTTCTGATTTTTATGTTTATCTTAGTATAGTTTTTAGCACTTGTTATCATTGGTGGATTTGTTTATCCATTTGATTACTCTCTTTTTTTTATTACTTTTTTATTTTAATAATTTATTTTTTATTTTATGTATTTTATTTATTTACTATTCTGTCTTTTTTTCTCCCTTTTCTTCTGAGCCCTGTGGCTGACTGGGTCTTGGTGCTCTGGCATGAGGTCAGGCCTGAGCTTCTGAGGTGGAAGAGCCAAGTTCAGGACATTGGTCTACCAGAGACCTCCCGGGCCCACATAATATCAGTTGGCGAGAGCTCTCCCAGATATCTCTGTCTCAAAGCTAAGACCCAGCTTCACTCAATGACCAGCAAGCTCCAGTGCTGGATGCTCCATGCCAAACAACTAGCAAAACAGGAACACAACCGCACCCATTAGCAGAGAGGCTGCCTAAAATAATACTAAGGTCACAGACAACCCAAAACACACCACTGGATGCAGCCCTGCCCACCAGAAAGACAAGATCCGGCCCCACCCACCAGAACACAGTCACCAGTCCCCTCTACCAGGAAGCCTACACAAGCCACTGAACCAACCTTACCTACTGAGGGCAGACACCAAAGACAACAGGAACTACAAACCTGCAGCATGCGAAAAAGAGACCCCAAACACAGTAAGTTAAACAAAATGAGAAGACAGAGAAATATGCAGCAGGTGAAGGAGCAAGGTAAAAACCCACCAGACCAAAAACTGAAGAGGAACTAGGCAGTCTACCTGAAAAAGAATTCAGAGTAACGATAGTAAAGATGATCCAAAATCTTGGAAATAGAATGGAGGAAATACAAGAAACGTTTAACAAGGACCTGGAAGAACTGAAGACCAAACAAACAATGATGAACAACACAATAAATGAAATTTAAAATTCTCTAGAAGGAATCAATAGCAGAATAACTGAGGCAGAAGAATGGATAAGTGACCTGGAAGATAAAATAGTGGAAATAGGGCTTCCCTGGTGGCGCAGTGGTTGAGAATCTGCCTGCTGGTGCAGGGGACACGGGTTCGAGCCCTGGTCTGGGAGGATCCCACATGCCGCAGAGCGGCTGGGCCCGTGAGCCACAATTACTGAGCCTGCGCGTCTGGAGCCTGTGCTCCGCAACAAGAGAGGCCGCGATAGTGAGAGGCCCGCGCACCGTGATGAAGAGCGGCCCCCACTTGCCACAATTAGAGAAAGCCCTAGCACAGAAACGAAGACCCAACATAGCAATCAGTCAATCAATCAATTAATCAATAAAAAAATAAATCTTAAAAAAAAAAAAAAAATAGTGGAAATAATTACCACAGAGCAGAATAAAGAAAAAAAGAATGAAAAGAATTGAGGACAGTCTCAGAGACCTCTGGGACAACATTAAATGCACCAACATTCGAATTATAGGGGTCCCAGAAGAAGAAGAGAAAAAGAAAGTGTCTGAGAAAATATTTGAAGAGATTATAGTTGAAAACTTCCCTAAGATGGGAAAAAAATAGTCAATCAAGTCCAGGAAGCACAGAGAGTCCCATACAGGATAAATCCAAGGAGAAACATGCCAAGACACATATTAATCAAACTATCAAAAATTAAATACCAAGAAAAAATATTAAAAGCAGAAAGGGAAAAGCAACAAATAACATACAAGGGAATCCCCATAAGGTTAACAGCTGATCTTTCAGCAGAAACTCTGCAAGCCAGAAGGGAGTGGCAGGACATATTTAAAGTGATGAAAGGGAAAAACCTACAACCAAGATTACTCTACCCAGCAAGGATCTCATTCAGATTTGACGGAGAAATTAAAACCTTTACAGATGAGCAAAAGTTAAGAGAATTTATCACCACCAAACCAACTTTACAACAAATGCTAAAGGAACTTGTCTAGGCAGGAAACACAAGAGAAGGAAAAGACCTACAAAAACAAACAAAAAACAATTAAGAAAATGATAATAAGAACGTACATATCTATAATTACCTTAAATGTAAATGGATTAAATGCTCCAACCTAAAGACACAGACCGGCTGAATGGATACAAAACAGGACCTGTATATATGCTATCTAAAAGAGACCCACTTCAGACCTAGGGACACATACAGACTAAAAGTGAGGGGATGGAAAAAGATATTCCATGCAAATAGAAATCAAAAGAAAGCTGGAGTAGCAATTCTCATATCAGACAAAATAGACTTTAAAATAAAGACTATTACAAGAGACAAAGAAGGACACTACATAATGATCAAGGAATAAACCAAGAAGAAGATATAACAGTTGTAAATATTTATATCCCCAACTTAGAAGCACCACAATACATAAGGCAAATGCTAACAGCCATAAAAGGGGAAATCGACAGTAACACAATCATAGTAGGGGACTTTAACACCCCACTTTCACCAATGGACAGATCATCCAAAATGCAAATATATAAGGAAACACAAGCTTTAAATGACACATTAAACAAGATGGACTTAATTGATATTTATAGGACATTCCATCCATAAACAACAGAATACACTTTCTTCACAAGTGCTCACAGAACATTCTCCAGGATAGATCATATCTTGGGTCACAAATCGAGCCTTAGTAAATTTAAGAAAATTGAAATCGTATCAAGTATCTTCTCTGACCACAATGCTATGAAACTAGATATCAATTACAGGAAAAAAACTGTAAAAAATGCAAACACATGGAGAGTAAACAATACACTACTAAATAACCAAGAGACCACTGAAGAAATCAAAGAGGAAATGAAAAAATACCTAGAAACAAATGACAATGAAAACACAATGACCCAAAACCTATGGGATGTGGCAAAAGCAGTTCTAAGAGGGAAGTTTATAGCAATACAAACTTACCCCAAGAAACAACAAAAATCTCAAATAAACAACCAAACCTTACACCTAAAGCAATTAGAGACAGAAAAACAACAAAAAAAAAACCCAAAGTTACCAGAAGGAAAGAAATCATAACGATCAGACCAGAAATAAATTAAAAAGAAATGAAAGAAATGATAGCAAAGATCGAGTAATCTAAAAGCTGGTTCTTTGAGAAGATAAACAAAATTGATAAACCATTAACCAGGTTCATCACGAAAAAAAGGGAGAAGACTCAAATCAACAAAATTAGAAATGAAAATGGAGAAGTAACAACTGACACTTCAGCAATACAAAGGATCATGAGGGACTACTACAGGCAACAATATGCCAGTAAAATGGCCAACCTGGAAGAAATGGACAAATTCTTAGAAAAGCACAACCTTTCGAGACTGAACCAGGAAGAAATAGACAATATAAACAGAGCAATCACAAGCACTGAATTTGAAACTGTGGTGAAAAATCTTCCAGCAAAGAAAAGCCCAGGACCAGATGGCTTCACAGGCGAATTCTATCAAACATTTGGAGAAGAGCTAACACCTATCCTTCTCAAACTCTTCCAAAATATAGCAGAGGGAGGAACACTCCCAAACTCATTCTATGAGGCCACCATCACCCTGATACCAAAACCAAACAAAGATGTCACAAAAAAAGAAAACTACAGGCCAATCTCACTGATGAACATAGATGCAAAAATCCTTAACAAAATACTAGCAAATAGAATCCAACAGCACATTAAAAGGATCATACACCATGATCAAGTGGGGTTTATCCTGGGAATCCAAGGATTCTTCAATATTTGCAAATCAATCAATGTGATACACCATATTAACAAATTGAAGGATAAAAACCATATGATCATCTCAATAGATACAGAAAAACTTTTGACTAAATTCAACACCCATTTATGATAAAAACTCTCCAGAAAGTAGGCATAGAGGGAACCTACCTCAACATAATAAAGGCCATATATGTCAAACCCACAGCAAACATCATTCTCAATGGTGAAAAACTGAAACCATTTCCTCTAAGATCAGGAATAAGACCTGGTTGCCCACTCTCACCACTATTATTCAACATAGTTTTGGAAGTTTTTGCCACGGCAATTGGAGAAGAAAAAGAAATAAAAGGAATTGAAATTGGAAAACAAGTAAAACTGTCACTGTTTGCAGATGACACGATACTATACATAGAGAATCCTAAAGATGCCACCAGAAAACTACCAGAGCTAATCAATGAATTTGGTAAAGTAGCAGGATACAAAATTAATGCACAGTAATTGCTTGCAGTCCTATACACTAAGGATGAAAAATCTGAAAGAGAAACTAAGGAAATACTCCCATTTACCACTGCAACAAAAAGAATAAAATACCTAGGATTAAACCTACCTTAGAAGACAAGAGATCTGTATGCAGAAAACTATAAGACACTGATGAAAGAAATTAAAGATGATACGAACAGATAGTGAGATATACCCTGTTCTTGGATTGGAAGAATCAACATTGTGAAAATGACTGTATGACCCAAAGCAATCTACAGATTCAATGCAATCCCTATCAAACTACCAATGGCATTTTCCACAGATCTAGAACAAAAAAATTCACAATTTGTATGGAAACATAAAAGACCCTGAATAGCTAAAGCAATCTTGAGAAAGAAAAACGGAGCTGGAGGAATCAGTCTCCCTTACTTCAGACTATACTACAAAGCTACAGTAATCAGGACAGTATGACAAACAAATACTGTATGCTAACACATATATATGGAATCTTAAAAAAAAAAAAAAAAAAGGTCATGAAGAACCTAGGGGCAAGACGGGAATAAAGACGCAGACCTACTAGAGAATGGACTTGAGGACATGGGGAGGGGGAAGGGTAAGCTGGGACGAAGTGAGAGAGTGGCATGGACATATATACACTACCAAATGTAAAATAGATAGCTAGTGGGAAGCAGCTGCATAGCACAGGGAGATTAGCTCGGTGCTTTGTGACCACCTAGAGGGGTGGGATAGGGAGGGTGGGAGGGAGATGCAAGAGGGAGGGCATATGGGGATATATGTGTATGTATAACTGATTCACTTTGTTATACAGCAGAAACTAACACAACATTGTAAAGCAATTATACTCCAATAAAAATGTTAAAAAAATGAATAGATAAGGAAATATCATGCAAAGTTCTATATATGATATACACAATGGAATATTATTTAGCCATAAAAAGGAAGGGAATCCTGCCATTTGTGACAACATGGAATGACTAAGTGTATTATGCTAAGTGAAATAAGTCAAACAGAGAGAGACAAATATTGTATGATCTCACTTATTTGTGGAATCTAAAAAAAAAAAACAACAACAACAACTAAACCAAACCAAACCATACCCTGAACTCATAGATAGAGAGAAAGAACAGATTGGTGATTGCCAGAGGCGGGGGATGGGAGGGGCATGACATAGTTGAAGGGTATCAAAAGGTACAAACTTCCAATTATAAAATAAATAGGTCCTGGGGATATCATGTTCAACATGGTGACTGTAGTTAATAATACTGTATTGTATATTTGAAATTTGCTAAGAGAGATCTTAAAAGTCCTTATCACAAGAAAAAATATTGTAACTACATGTGGTCACAGATGTTAACTAGACTTACTGTGTTGGTTGTGTCACAATATTTACATATATTGAATCATTATGTTGTACACCTGAAACTAATACAATGTTATGTCAATTATATCTCAATAAAAATAAAACAGAGAAACAATAGAGTAAATTTAAAAAAAAAAGACATCTTACATTCACCATGGGCAACTTTGACAAACACAAAACAGCTTTAACATTCTTGTCTCGAGCCTTCATTAAAAAAAAAAAAGAAAGAAAAGGCGTATAACTCATTCATACACACAGAAGCATTTACACAAAATTAGAACACTTGCTTTTACAGTTAGAAAGAAATCATTTTAACAAAACAAGTACATCTAACAGTAATTCTCAAGTTTTGAAGATATCGTATGTCATAACTAGAAAACAGCCACGTTACCTTAGATCCTTTAATATCTTCGAATAAACAGTTCCTAAATTTAAGAAATCTGTTACAAATGCATTTGCTTCAACTTTACAAATGCAGTTTTGCCAGATTGGAATTTAAACTTTAACTAGACATTAGCACACACACCAATAAAATTAAGAAATTGTCTCCATTGGCAGTAACAGTTCATTGCTTAGCTTAGAGTATGCACATCTGTGTGTCGCTGGTTAAACTGAAGAAATAAGAAAGGGAATTATCCATTCAAAACATCCCTATGACTATAGACAAAGGGACTCTCTGGATTTGCGTTGAAGCAGTCAAGAAATGGCTTTCCCTTAAGTTTATCAGTACTTCTGCTCCTAAATCCCAGTAGATAAATCTCTCTTCCAAAAACATCTACCCTAACAAAGCACATACATAGTTTTTCTCATATTTTCATGGACCCCTTCTCTCCAAATTCTTTACCTATTTCTTTTAGAACCATAGGCAGTGCAGTGTAGAAAGAAGGCAGCATGGCAAATATCTCAGGTTGGAACCTGAGATCTTCTTTCTCATCCTTGCTCTGTCATGGACTGCTGGTATGATCTTAGGCATGTCCCTTGATCCTGCTAAGCTTCAGTTATCTCATCTGTATTCTCCTTCCAATGATTACATGGGTCAGTGCACATGAGACTTTTTATACAATGTAAAGTAATATACTGGTCAAAGTTGGGATGTTACTATATCAAGAAACCAGAGCTATATTTTATCAACCCTATGCTTAATTTCCATTATATTCTCTCTACTCTTGACAAAGTAAGAGCTTGGACCCACCTATTCGTGAATTCCTTTGATCTTCAAGGAAGGATTATTCTTACTCAAAGCACCAGAAATCCTTCTGTGTGGTTCATCTGTTTTATAAATTTTTGTTGGACACATAAATTTTGTTTTTCCTTCTTATGCCAATAGAAAGATTAACGCTGATTTAACTTCTGATAATTATAATAATTGTTAGCTTAGTATGCACTGCCTCTGTGCTAAGCCTTATCTTAAGTGGCACATAAACTGTGTTGTTTTATTTCTCTAACAACCCCTGATATGTGACTCTTAATCCCCATTTCACCAAGAAGTCAAGTAACCGCCCAAGGCATGGCAGCTGAAAAGTGACAGAACCGCCATTTGAACCCAGGTCCTTTAACTCTGAGGCTTTGCCCTCTTTCCAGGTTACCCTGATCTCATGTATTAAGTTAGATTCTTACTTTTTGTTGACACACAGAGGTCAATTTCTGTTATATTAGAAAACTGGTTTAAATAGTTAACACAGAGCTTGGTTGCAAAACAAAAGAAAGCAGTCAAATTTGCAAATGCACCAAATGTCCTTCTCCAGGTTTTCTATATCCAGAGCAATCAGAATATCTGTAAAATTAAAGCTGCAACATTCTATTGTCAGAAAGATTAACAGTTTCACAGTACAAAGTCTATTGATTTAGTAGTTATTTAGTCTATCAATTAAAGAAATAGTTAAATAATTGTGCCATAAGCAGTAATAACATGATAACAGTTTTCAACATAAATGCTTTTTTTCAGGCTGTTTTTCAGGCTGTTTTCATATATTTCATATATTAATTTCTGCCAAAAAGTTTTTCTCTACACAAGCTCCTACTGGATTATGATAAATGCCACATATTTTAAAGGAAAATTAATTCTTTAAAAAATAAATTTATTATATGTTCCACAAATACTAACACTATTAATACTTAAAATAGACCTGTAATCTCATTAGAGGCAACAGTAGCAAACTTCTGTTTAAAAAAAATTCTTTCAAGCAGAATGTTAATTTAGAAAAAATCCTTGGTAGCTCTTACCTTAAAATTCTTTGCCCAGGGATATAAACTAGATGGAAGCATGTGGAAACCTCTGTTGGCCTCTTTGTAGGCTGTTTCCAAATAGTCACTTATTTTCAGAACCAGAGAAAAAGGAGCTTAAGAAGGGCAAGGGGAAAAACAGCCTTACGATAGCCCTGCCATTATTCTTTCTGTGAGCGCCTAGCAACAGAAGCCCAGAGAGGGAGCAACTAAGATGCCTGAGGGCACTGACCCCCAGCCCGATGCCTGTCCTTTTTGATGTGAGCCTAAGGCTCTTACTAAAAAGTGTTATCCAACCTGGAGGTTTAGCCTCTGCATTGAAAGTGTTCTTACTAATGCAAGGCTAAGAGTTTTCTCAAAAATCTTGATGGCATTATATTTTGTTAATTAATAATATTTAAGCCAATATTGAAAACAGACATAATATATAAATCTTATTTATTAAGATTTAGACTTAATTCTACCAGATTTGGAAACAAGAAAAAAAAAATGGTGGAAGCTAGGGTAACCTGCTCTAGCTTTGTGTTAACACCATTACTGCAGACCTGGGTTGCATTACTGAGAGCATTTCACAGTCAGCCACTCCTCACTGATAAAATCTGCTCTAATTCTTTGCTAAGGCATTCTATAGTTTCTCACCCAGCTCCAGAGAGTGGATGGAAAATGAGTTCTTGGGAGTCTGCATCTCTGACAGAATTTTTCTAGAGCGTGGAGAAGTTTCAGTCAGCTGAATCTCTTTACACTTAGCTTCTGCCTCTGTTTCAGCATTTGTAGCATTTCTTCTGTTGAGTAAATAGGTTTTCCTCTGCAAGCTGGTGGGAAGGGCCCTGTGCTTTGTTGTCTTTTGAATTCCTCAGGCCCAATCGTGCACATGATTGCTGATCAGTAAATAATGTGGAGTTCCCTTCTGTAGCTCGAAGCTTTGACATAAGTTTGAGTTCATTCCCATGTATATTTTGATCCCTTGAAGATTTTTCTCTCTCTGATCATCTGAGACTTTCCAACCAAGAGCTTTACTATTGAAAAAGTCTCCAGATTATAGCACATGTAGATCTCCGTCCAAAACACTTTTGAAAGTTTAAAGGCATATGGATGGAAGTGTACCTAAATTCCAGTGAGTTTTCAATGTTCTGCTTTTGAGACACACACACAAAAATTCTATTTAGCAATAAACAAAGAAAACAAAAAACAAAAAAACAACTAGAAGAGTGTTCTTTTTTTAATTTAAATTCCATTTATAGTTCAAATATTTGCATGCTTCATGTCCAAAAATTGTTTATACCTTTTGAAAACAAATGTTCTTTTTTCTTTAATGATGTAAGCATTCCAATAGCTACCCGAGTATTATGAAATGGGTAGAACCATAACAAAGTATCATAAATCTCTCATGTGAAATAATCCAAAATTCATTCACAGATTTTATGAAAATACAACGTCTAAAAGAGCACTGCATTCAGTTCTACATTCCACTAACCTATCCTATTTAGAGTCAATCTAGAAAACTTCTGAATTGCTTTATAGGTATCTATCACAAATAGAATGAATTAAATAATAATTAGTCATAGGTAAAGGAAACTATTTTTGCCTTGACACTAACATTTGACTTGAACTTATATTTTAAAATAAGAAATTATGCTTGATTAGACACATATTTTCACATAAAATTGAAAAAGATGAGGATATTTAAAATAATAATTGTTGGAACTTCCCTGGTGGCCCAGTGGTTGACTTCAAACTTCCACTGCAGGGGGCACAGGTTCAATCACTGGCCGGGGACCTAAGATCCCATCAGCCACGTGGCATGGCCAAAAAATGCATAAATAAATAAATTAAATTAAATAATAATTTATTAAAATAAAAATATGAAATTATTTTTATAAAAACATATGAACACAAGTTTGTGAATTCAACAGAGAATATCCTGTGGGTTTGATACACAGTACTGGGCATGACAAAATTAAGATTACACTATAAATTATTCTAGTAAAAATATTTTTACTCAAATATTTAAAAAAACATGAAAGCTCTATTTTAATGCATAATTTAGCATAAGCATATTATAAATAACACCTATGTAGTATTATATATACTATATATAGCATCTATACTGCATATACATAATATATGCACATATATACATAATACACACATACAGCATATAGGATATATACATAATTTAGTATATATAGAGATAGTGAATGTGTGTTTGTATCCCAAATAACTCTAATACAAGGTAAAAGAATAACATTTTTAAAAAAGCAAAAATAAATGAAGAGCTATGGGAGTTATTCAGAGATTACTTTTCATCCTTTCATTGTTATAAATTCGTGTTTGTGCATAGAGAGAGTGATAGAGATAGAGAATCTCTTTATGGAAAATTAAACTTCATGAGGCAAGAGATTTTGTCTTTTTATCTCATCACTGTATCTCTAGAGTGTGGCATATTTATGTGTTTATTAAATAACTGGTGAAAGCAGTTCTCAAAAGTAATTTCAAGTTTTCTGAAGTCTTTTTAATCCCTAAATATCACTTTCTCCACTGAGCCAGAGGTAACTTATGTACAGTGTTAATCATATTATGTATGCTTTCATACATAATATGTTGAATCATTGTCTTCCATTGTGCCTAGAATACCACCCAGATTTCAGGCACTGAATGATCTTCTTACCACTCCAGTCTCATCTCACACCACTCTCTTCTTTGCTACTGTGTCGCAGTCAAGCAGGTGCTCTCTTAGTTCTCAAACTTGTCACTTTGTCACTGAACTTTTTTTTAGACCCCTTGCTTAGAAATCTGTCTTCCTGTTCTTCCAGAGGCTGCTTCCTTCTCACAATTAATTCTCAGCTTATGTAGTTCCCTCTTTCCTATGAGCATCTCGTTCAATATATATTTCACAATTAGTCATTCATTTACTGTTTATTTCCTTTCTACCACATGTCAAAATTAGCTGTTATTTCACTTAGTTACTTGTTTTCAGTCACTCTCCCAAATGAGTCACTAAATTCCACAATGGCAAAGGAACACACCGTCACATTCATTTGTTTTATCATATTGCCTAGCATCGTATCTAACATACAGTAGGTGCTTAATAAGAATTGTAAATGAGTGGATTAAAATTACCCTCTGAAAACCCATCCCTCTTCATTTGTATTTCTCTTTAAACACTTAATTCTTCCAACCTTACGTTAGAGTTCTTTGGAGTGTAACTGGGAGGTAAGGTCCTCATTTGTCCAGGGCAAAATGCGTTTTGTATTTCGTATTTTATCCTCCATAGCGTAGATACAGCTAGCAGTCTGCTATGGTAGATGCTGTGATATACCACCCAGGCCCCTTTTCAGGAATGGAGAATTTTCTCCCAACTGCTGGAAGACAGCCCTCAACTGTCAGTCTTCTTTGGGAATGTTCTCAGCTGAAGAGAACAGTCTTGCCCAATATCATACTTCCCAGCAACAGCCTGCAGCAAATGACCAAAGTTGAAATATAAAGACCGACCACTCCCCCTCACTCCAACTATGGACAACTCTTAGTGGGATTGGCTTAAGTCTTTGTTGGGACTGAAGAGCAGCTCATCTTCTCCCTCTATCCACAGCCATTCCCTTCCCCAACCTTCTGTAAAGTGTTGATCCCAGGAACACTCTCTAATAAACTCCCTTGGAAATAATCTTCATCTCAGGTTATGCTTCCCAGGGAACTTGAACTGCAACATCTGCAAATATTTATTTCTCTCTTTTCCATAGTAATAGAACACCTTATTTTTAGCTGTATCACCCAGAATGAAGGCTACACATCCTCATTTTCCCTGCAGTCAGTCACAGCCATGTGACTAAGTTCAGTGTGTTGTAAGCAGAAATTGTGTGCCCAACTGCCAGAAAATATCTTAAAGGAAAGAAATGCGCTTGCATCTTTCTTTACCTCTCCCTCCTTCCTGCTGGATGGAATATCTGGAGATCTGACAATCACCTGTTATCATGAAAATAACGAGAAATCAAAATTCACGCAGGGCAAAACATTAGGATGGACACACCTGGGTCCCAGACATCATGATTATCATTCCAGTGCTAGGCTGACCATATCCAGACTTCCTGAGTAAGAGAGAGAAGTAAACTTCTATCCAGTTTAATTCACAGTTAATGAGAATTTCCAGTGATGGACATCCAACTCAAATGCTAACTAACATAGTAACTGACACAGCTTCAAACATTGTAGACTGTCTTTGAAAATAATTTTGAAGGTTGAATCAATCAATAAGTAAGTAATTATGGAAAAGTTACTATTTTTAAGGCAAGTTTTTACTATGATTATGACTAAAAGATAACAAAAGAAGGCAAAAATATCTTAATAATGAGACTATTTCTTAAATGGCACCTTAACAATTTATGGTTGAAGACAGAAAAAAACATAAAATATTATCCTTTGGTTTAAATGACCTTGACTAGGACTATAAAAATATACATCCTCTTCCCAGTGCCCCAATTTCCCTCTTTGCTTGCGTCTCTATTATAGATATAATTTCATACCTTCTTAGATATATTTGGTAAAGTCTAAGAAAAATGGAGTGTTCTATACAATCCTCTATTAGAATTATTCAGCTTCAAAAAGAATAAATCATGCTAAAAAGTTGACATTTCTCTCTGCACTTGGTGAAAATCAGCTGGCTCCTAAGAAACTAGTGTACTAATAAAATATAACTCAAATTTAATTTTTCATCTTATAATGGGAAAAGAATAAAATTTGGTACTCTAGAAGTTATTTTATTTATATCAGAAATGTCATCAAGATAAAATGTCATTATTCAAGGGAAGAAAGAATAGTCATGGGTGTTGAGTCTGGAATCAGTCAAATCTGAGGTCAACTGACTATCATTTATTTGCTGTATCTTGGGCAAACTACTCAGGTACTTCTGTTTCCTTACCTCTTAAATGGGGTGTACATAATAATGCTTTCTTCACATATCGTAGCCTGTACTAAGTTGACTTGGATCTTTCAGTCTTTTCTAATTCTTGGTATTGATTGGCGTAACCCATCTTATCAACTTTATTTATGTCTCCTCCTTAGTCAGCCTAGTCTATTCAGTATCTCCCCATCTTCTGCATCAACTTCTCCTATGTGATTCCCAAACACACAAAGACATGCAGAATGTCTTCATCTTTTTTTATGACTTTGTAATGTCTCCCACTTAAGAAATTAAGATATAATTCACATGCTATAAAATTCACATTTTTGAAGTCTACAGTTCAGTAGTTTTTACTATATTCACAAGGCTGTACAACCATCACCATTATCTATTTCCAGAACATCTTCATCATCCCATAAAGAACCCCAGCCCATTAGCAGTAAGTCCCCATTCTCCCCTGAACCCCTAGCAAAAACTAATCTACTTTTTGTCACTATGGATTTGCCTGTTCTGTATATTTCCTATAAATGGAATCATACAATATGTGGCCTTTTGGTGTCTGGCTTCTTTCACTTAGCATAATGTTTTCGAGGTTCACTCCTGCTGTAGCATGTACCAGTACTTCATTCTTTTCTTAGGCTGAATAATATTTGCTTGTGTATATATACTACATTTTGTTTATCCATTCATCAGTTAATGGAGATTTGGGTTATTTCTCTTTTTTTTTGGCTATAATAAATAATGCTGCTATGAACATATGTGTATAAGTTTGTGTAGACATCTGTCTCAATTCACCTAAGAGTAGAATTGCTGGGTGATAAAGCAACTCTCTGTTTTTGAGTAACTGTTAGATTTTTTTAAATTAATATTTATTGGAGTATAGTTGCTTTACAATGTTGTGTTAGCTTCTACTGCACAGCAAAGTGAATCAACCATACATATACATATATCCCCTCCCTTTTGGATTTCCCTCCCACTTATGACACAACAGTGCATTAAGTAGATATTAGATGTTTTTTCAAAGTGATTACAATATTTTACATACCCACCAGCAATGTATGGAGGGTTCCATTTTCCCCACATCCTCATCAACACCTGTAATTTTCTGTCTTTTTGATTATAGTCATTCCATTGTGTGTGATCATCATTATTTTTGTATTTCTGCTCTTAAACATGTAACACAATAGGAGTCAAGGAGAATATTTTTAATTAAATTGTTACCAAATTACTCCAAAATTTTCTTCTCTTTTCTGGGAACGTTCTTTCCCATTTTATTTGCCTTTCCAGATTCTACACATGCTTTTCATTTACTGCCCTTACAGAAGACTTAACCAATGATTCTAGCTCATAGTTGTTTTGTTGTTGTTGTTTTTTGTCTGTTTTTGTCCTGAACTTTATGGCACTTACTGTCTACACTGCCCACTTATTTACTGCTTTGCAATATTATCTTCTTATTCATACTCCTTATCTTCCCAACTCTATCTGTATGTTGTTTGGTGTGTAGAACCATGCCTCATACTTCTGAGTGTCTCCTATAGCACTTAGCATATTCCCAAATTTATCTAGTAGGGCCAAAGTAAAAGCCTTTGAATACTGCTTTATTATTAATTTGGGAATATCACACTTTCCTGGTTTTCTCTCAGCTTTTGTTTTTTTCTACATTATTTTCTAAATACTGTAAGTGTTATTTTAGCATCAAAATTTAGATATTCTTAACTGAAATATTTATGGCCATGCTTCATTCTGTAGCCTTTTAGGATATAAAGCAAAACATTTTTTGATAAAATGAAATGAAATGTTTCTTTCAAGTAACATTCAGCCCTTTAAAATTGTTTGTCTACTCTAAAACCATTTTTAACAACCTGAGTAATTTTGATAAGATTTGGTAAATTACTTTCAATATATTTACCATTTCATTTGTGTTTCAGTGAGCCATTGGGTAATGGTAGGTAAAATAAATAAAATAAAAAATTTTGAAGTTGGCAAAATCATATATTTCTTCGTTAATAGATGTCTTTGTCGATGTAAACATGGAAAAGAAGAAAGCAAGAAAGAAAGAAAGGAAGGAAAATCCTTCCTAAACTTTGTGCTTTCAAAATAACCCAATTCTCTGTTCTTTTTTTCAGAAAACCAGTGGACTCTCCTCCACATGTCCACTTCTTTACCCTCTGGGCTTCCCACACCTCTACCAAGAGGAAGGTTTTTATTGCTTCTCATTTCAGTTGAATCAGATATTCTCAAGCTTGCCTTGACCTGGCTTCTTGGTGACCTCTTTTTGCCAAATACTAATGGTCAATTCTCAGGCTTCCTCTTATTCAAGTGATCAGCAGCATTTCACATGTTGATGCCACGATCTTTCTAGAAATGCTTTCTTCACTTGGAACGTGGGAAATAAGACTGTCCTGAATTTTCATCTCATCTCATTGGCCACTCTTTCCCAAGTCTGTTTCTTACTCCTCCTATGCTCCCAACATCTAAAGTTAGAGCGTCCCCTAGCTTAGTACAGTACGTGGTCCCCTTGCATTCCCTGTCTCCATTTAGTACTTAGACGTCATCTCATATCCAAAAATGTTTAATATCACCTATGTCCAGTTGACTCTGACATTTATGTCTCTAATTCAGTAAATATTAGATAAAGTTATTATCAATAATAATATCTATTTTATCTCTATCTTTGCATATTTCTAAGCCAAATCTCGAGCCTAGGCGGGAGAAATAAACCATCCATGTGAGAGATACATCCTTGAGTGAACACAACGACTCATTTTTTAAATTAAAGACGTAAGTTAGTTGAAAGCAAGTATTTTTCTCTATTAAATAATCCATAGAGATTTTGATAGAAAAGAATCCAGGGACTACACTGGATCATAGGAAAGAAAAAAAAATCAGACCACCAAAAATTAATTGATGTAGAATAAAGTTTATCTGTAAGAGTGGAGGACTGTACAATATTTTACAGTCAAAGCATACCTGTGAAGATGGAAAAACAATTCTAGTTGCAGGAAATTGATGTTATAATGTTCAATGTCAGTCAGAGATCAATTTATATTATGAAAAATTTATATGGTGACTTGAATATCTTAGAATTTTCAAATCCCCTCTCCCTCAAACTTGAATGACATGGATAAATTTACCATCAGTCAGCATATGATTGTGGGGAAAGGAGGAAGAAATGATTAAGGTTGAGTTCAGTAATGTGCAATGGAAAATGACACAAAATCATATTTTTCTGGTATTTGAAAAATGGGGTCATCAGCATCAAATAATTTTGAACGTTCTCTACACCAACTGGTTTGCTCTTGAAGAGTGTTTAATAGAGAAAAGTAAAACAACACATACATAAAGAGAAAGTACTATCATTGATTTTGAGCCAAAAAGGGATAGGAATGCTTAATTTTTATAAAAACACATGTGTAACCTTTAGGGAAATATTTGAAGGAAAAAGGGAAGGCTTTGTAAAAATCCTGACAGATTTTATTGCTAAGTCTTCATGTGACCTAAGTCAAATGCTGCTTTGTAAACGTGTCACAATAATACTGGAACTAAAACCTACCATTTCTAATTGTAATATGTGGAATAAATGCTTATTTGAAAGAAACCTGGGCCTCCATTTATCCCTGCTGGGATCATTTTCATTTTCTATGCTGTTATCACCCGGTCTGCTTTTTCCATTTTCTTTTCTCTAGCTAGTTCATGTAACATTTAAATGTATCTAAGCTTTATGTGTGTAAGCTAAGCCCTCTATGATTTAAAAAAAATAATAAAACAGCAGATATGTGATACAGGTGATAGTATAACAAATTAGTTGCATTAGTAATAACAATAATACAAATAATACCAGTGCATTATTTTTGAGCCTCCTCATTTAAAGTTACAGATGATGCAGAATGTAGGATACTTATGATTATTATTAACTGCTCAATTCTCTGACTTAGTGCTTAAGAAGATTAAAATACTTTAAAATAAGTAGATTCAAGGAAAAACTATATGAACAGTAAAATGGTCATTTCTATTAAAGAGGTGCCACTGAGTTTGGGGATTGGTGCAAACAAGGCAATTGCAAAACCCATTTTGAAAAATCAGAGAAATTTGGCTATGGACTGGGTATCTGATAAACAGGAATAATCTGATATAGTTACATGTGATAATGGTTTGGTAGTTACTTATGAGTATGGCTTTATTTTTAGAGATACAGATTAAAGTAGAGGGATGCCATGACTAGATCTGGAATTGCTTTAATATATTTCAATAACGGAAAAAAGAATAATGACCAGAATTTTGTCACAATCTTGATACTTTCATTTGGGTGTAGGGCATGTGGGAGTTTATTTTATTATTTTCTTTTTTCTAAATATATTTTTTAAAGGAGGACTGAATGCAAAAGCAATGAAAAATTGCTTAGAAATGCATAAAAAAAGAAATGCTGATAGTTTTAAAACTGCCATTTGTTTTGCTTATTTACTTTACTTCTCGCGCAGAAGGTGATTTAGACCAAAGAATTCCACCGTAGGGATTTGTGTCACTGTCTGTAGACCACTTGATTGCCTTTATAGAATGGTGGATGAGGCCATACAGCTAAGTCCTGACCACATCTGACCACAACTCTCCTCCCTGTGGGCACCACCCTGGCCTCCTTGGATGCTCTTACCTCAGGACTGTGCACAGGCTATTTCTTCTGCTAGGAACACTCTTCCCCAGGTAACCACAGAGCTTGCTTCCTTACTCCTTCAGGTCTTCCTTATTTGTCCTACCATTGAGGCATTCACTGATTATTTAATTTTATTTATCTATTTTTGTGATTTTTAATTTGAGGTATAATTGACACATAAAATGGTAAGATATTTACAGTACACAACTTGATGATTTGATATAATTATACTCTGCAAAAGGATTCCCCCATCAAGTTAACACATCCATCACCTCGTAGACTTACCTTTTATGTGTGTGAAAACTTTTAAGTTCTACTCTCAGCAAATTTCAATGATACAGTAGTGTTGTTGATTATAGTCACCATGTAATACATTAAATCTGATTATTTAATTTAAAATAGCAACACCCACCTCCCCTGCCCTAATAGTTTTTGTTTCTCTACTTTATTTTTATCATCTCATATACTATACAATATACTTATAATTTTGTAAGTTTTTGGCCCCCTCCCAACAAGAATGTAAACTCTTACTTAGCCATGAAAAAAGAATGAAATAATGTCATTTGCAGCAATATGGATGGACCTAGAGATTATTATACTGAGTGAAGTAAGCCAGACAGAGAAAGACAAATATATGATATTGCTTATATGTGGAATCTAAAAAAATAAATGATACAAATGAATTTATTTACAAAAAAGAAATAGACCCACAGACATAGAAAGCAAAATTATGGTTACCAAAGGGGAAAGAGGTGGGTAGGGACAAATGAGGAGTTTGGGATTGACATATACACACTACTGTGTATAAAATAAATAACCAACAAGGACCTACTGTATAGCACAGAGAACTATACTCAGTGTTTTATGATAACCTATAAGGGAAAAGAATCTGAAAAAGAATATATATATCTGAATCACTTTACTGTACACCTGAAACTAACACAACATTGTAAATCAACTATACTTCAATTAAAAAAAGAATGTAAACTCTATGAAGGCACCTCCATAGTTCCAGTATTGCTGACTAAATTAATAGGGCAGATTCTGAAAGATAGAAGAGTAGAAATACAGCAATTGTTATATTTTTACCAATGTTAACCAGACAAGAATTTGGAGAATGGGAGAGGGTATTAAAGGAAGAAGGGCAGTGTTGCAAATGTGGTTCATCCCAGACAGGCCAAGAAGCACAGAACCATTCTGCTGGTTCAAAAATATCTCAGACAACTTTTCACAGCACAAGATTCCATCTGAGAGATATTTTGGCTGGGTGAAGAATTCTAGGTTAATAGTTTTTTCTTTCAGTACTATAAAGATGTTACTCCAAAGTCTTCTAGCTTGCATTTTGCATTGTTTCTGACAAAAAAAAGATCTATTGACATCTTTATCTTTGTTCTCCTATATAAAGTTATCTGTGTTCTCTGGCTGCTTTTAAAAGTTTTCTTTATTACTAGTTTTAAGAAATTTGATAATGATATGCACTGATGTATTTTTCATGTTTCCTGTGCCTGCAGTTCTTGGATCTGTGGGTTTAAAGTTTTCATCAAATTTTGGGGAAAATGACCATTATTTCTTCAAACACATCTATATATATGTATTTTTTCTTCCTCTACCTTTAAAGATTTCAGTTACACATATATATGACCACTTGAAATTATCCCACAGTTCACTGATGCTTTGTTAAATTTTTTTTCACTTGCTTTTCACTCTTTCATTATGGATCATTTCTAGTACTATGTCTTCAAGTTGACTCATCTTTTCTTCTGCAATGTTTAATCTGCCATTAATCCCATCCAGTGTATTTTCCATCTTAGATATTGTTCACCTTGTGTCTTTTTTATATCTTCTATGTCTATACTTATCATGTTAATCTTACCTCTAGCTTATTAACCATATGGAATACAGTTAAAAGTGTTCAGTATTTTTGTCTACTAGATCTTCTGTGTCATTTCAGAATCATTTTAATGGATTTATTTTTCTCATCACATGAATTGTTTTTTGTTTTATCTTTGCATGCCTCATAAATCTCAATAGTATGTCAGACATTGTAAATTTTTCCTTGTTGAATTCCTTTAAATATTCTTAAGTGTTGTTCTGGGATACGATTAAGTTACTTGGAAATAGTGCGTCCATTTCAGTTCTTGCTTCTTATATTTGTGAGGCAGAACCAGAGAAGCACTTAGTTAAGGGCTAATTTTTCTTGACTGCTGAGGCAAGACCATTCCTTATACTCTGAGGCCTTGTGAAATAGTGTGGTTTTCCACTCTGTGTTTTAAGAACACACACTATTCCTGGCCCTATGTGTTCTTAGGAGTTTGTTTCCTCTAAATCTTCTGCATGGTTTTCTCCCTGGCCTCAGATTGCTTCCTCAGATGTATATGTTCAGTAGTACTCAACTGAGCACTCGAGGATGACCCTCCACAGAACTCTGGTGTTTTCTGTTTGTGCAGGTCTCTCTCTCCACTACTCTGCCCTGCAAACTCTCACTGCCTTTGCTTCTCCAGTCTCCCAATTCCATTCACATAACTCAAAGAGAACCCTCAGCTCCCCATGCCATGGCCTGGACCCTTTCTCCAGGTAGTAATCTCAGGCAACCATAGGGCTCACTTCATTTGTTTCTCATGTATCACTGATCACTGTTACCTGATATCCAATGTCCAGAAAGCCATTGTTCCATATATTTTTCTAATTTTTTTAGTTGTATCAAGCAAGGGGATAAAGCCAATCCCTGTTACTCCATCTTGGATGAAATTAGAAATTTGCTAATCCATCTTCCTTTGGGGTCTATATCTGCTTAAGACATGTAAGACTGAGGACTTGTTTAAACATTTGGGTTCATATACTGATTTGTCAGGTTATATTAAAAATACTCTAAAATTAATTCATTACTGTGAGATTATTACCAATGAATGTCATATACAGCTAAACATAAGAGAAGAAAATAATCCTCATGAAATCTTTCCTTATGTGAGCTATCAGTAGTGTCAAGGAGATGAACATGTTTGTTCATTCTGGAAAAAATAAATGGGACTTTTCTATTTCTTACCATTTCCACTTTTAGAATAACTATAGGTAAGAATCTAATTCTAAAAAGTAGTTTTACAATTCCACTACAATTTCCATGTAATAACATTAGAAAAGACTCTGACTTAAGCCAAGTTGAAATTACCTACTATGGAACGTTAAACCACCTCTGTAATCAACAACATAAATAATTTGAAATGTTGCTCAAACTATGGATAGTTTTGTAACATCACAAACCTAAATTGTTCAGAACTTTCCTGGATCTCCTTTTATCTGTTAATATGTTAACAAATTCATTACACCAACAAATCTTTTAGACAAACTGGGAAGAAGAAGGTGACAGAGATGAAGCAATAAATAATTTATATATACAGAATATTAGCTGATTATGAAAGAGAAAATAAAATAGAGGATTTAACATATTTCTTTGGAATTTTGCTTTTATTTAAGCAAGACACAGAGTCAATTGTAGAATTGTTTTATTTTTTAACATACTGAAATAAACTCAGGATTTTTTTAGTAATAAATAATCACAGACAACAATCATATATAATTTGAATTTTCTTTTTCCTCTGCAATACCAACATTCATTTAGTAAGTTGATTTTGCTATTATTAGTACTTAATATCTTCTGGCAAAATAAAAACAAAAACTACAGCAATTAAACAGATAATCACATAAAAATATTTTTCTTGTATCATCCAAATAATTAAAATATATTTATATATTTTTATAAAAATTATTTTGTATAAGAATCTACAAATAAATATTTTTAGTGAATGAATAAAGTCATTCTTTTAGTTTTATCTGCTTCTATAATATTAATTACATAGAGTATTTGAAGTTTTCTGATATTTTATTTAAACAAAGAGGAAATTATATAATTCACATTGCTAAACAAGTTGAATATTTTAAAATACTGAATTTTATTCTTCCAAGTCTAAAATATAAATTTATGTATTGCCATAGTTACATGATCATTCATAATTGATTATCGTCATTGTTCAGAACAAAAAGCCATTCTCATCTTTAACATTTGTATACAAATTAAGGTTTATTATCTTTTGAAACAATCCTTAGTATCTCCTATATCTGCTATTTTGCTTTTCATTTTTAGTTCATTTTCATTGAACTAAGTATCTTTTTAAATAGTTGTTAACTTTGAAATAGATACTTATATAACATTTATATTTGTAGCAATTTCAAAACTATGACACGTTATACAGTATAAAAGAAATGGCACATGCACTTGAATCCAAGTTCAGAAATATAGTGTGAATAAAGCACCATATTTTTCTGTTTTTAATGGATTAACAACATGAGCTAAATGGATCCTATACTATTTTTTCTTGAAAATTAGAGAAAGAAATTGTAGGTTTAAGGCACATGAAATTTTGTTTTTAAATAACAGATGGCAGTATCAAGTTCTATATTCACTTTACAATTTTTTTCTATTTTTTCTTTTTTTTTTTTTTTTAACTCATAATGACTGTCTTAGCCTTGGAAACACAATTAGCTTTAATTCAGGAAATACAGTTTTACTGACAGTAAGTCTTGAAGAAAAATGTCTGCAATATCTTGAACAAAATACTCTTCTTTCAGAATTAATGACTGACAGCAGTTGAAAAGCTGATTGCTCAAATTTTAGAGGCATTAGCATCAAAACAAATGAAGTCAAACTCATAATCTAATTGATGACACTAATAGCACTGGAACGCTCCACTGTTAAACCAGGATCATCTCCTCTGAGCATCAGTAGGGATTAGGATGGCTCGTGAGGGAAAAGGCTGCACTGAAGAACAGAAGGACTAAGTAGCCACTGGGAAGCCCAAGGCAGTCACAGAAATTTTAAAAGGTAAAATAAAATATAAAATTTGCCAAATCACCTTTTTTTTTTTTTTTTAAACAATGGTTTCATGAGCAGTGATGGGGGGCCTCTGTGTTTTTTTTTTTTTTTTTTTTTAATTTATTTATTTTTATTTATTTATGGCTGTGTTGGGTCTTCGTTTCTGTGTGAGGGCTTTCTCTAGTTGTGGCAAGCGGGGGCCACTCTTCATCGCGGTGTGCGGGCCTCTCACTATCGCGGCCTCTCTTGTTGCGGAGCACAGGCTCCAGACGCGCAGGCTCAGTAGTTGTGGCTCACGGGCCCAGTTGCTCCGCGGCATGTGTGATCTTCCCAGACCAGGGCTCGAACCTGTGTCCCCTGCATTGGCAGGCAGATTCTCAACCACTGCACCACCAGGGAAGCCCGCCTTTTTTTTTTTCCTCAAGAACTATAGTCTAGGGTAGAATATGTGGAAAGAGTTGAGGACAAGGAAGAAAGATGGAAAAAAAAAAAAGTTTGTTCTCACAGAACAGAGACAGTCCAGTTTGGTGTAGGAAGAACAGATGCATTTACCATAGAATTTTGCCAAGAACATTAGTTCTTTAGTAGAGGAATTTAGAGTCAGCAGCTTCATCCTGTTGGCTCCCCTCTTCTAGTGCATCCTGGAGCTTCAGGTAGTGCCGGAGGTAGCGTTGCCAATTTGAGGTGCTTATCTGTTTATGTGTTCTGTTACATCTCACTTTCAGTATTCCCAGTGATATGCCATGCTGTTGTGCCAGGTGCTTTTCTTAGAACAACATTTTGGAAATTTAGCCTAAAATATTCTCTTGAATGATTATAGTCATCCCACTTGTTTATATCCTTTTTCCTTAAAAACACACTTTTCCTTTCTATTTTCTTTATCACTGAACAGTGAATTATCATATGGCTCTGTTCTCATCACTTAGCAAAGTGTTAATAATTTATCCTTTTCCATGTTTCCTACCTCATTCTTTTCAAATTCTTATTATGCTTGACAGAATAGATTTCGAATATAACTAAACTTTTAAAATCACCTTTAATGTATTTTTTCTATTTTCTCTTTTCTATATCAGAATATTGCTGCATGTGTAGCTTAGAAGAGACCTCCACTGCAGTTTATATATTCTCTATTTTCCCTTCACTACTGCATTTATATAAATGGTTTGTTCAAGTATTTTGACTGTACTATAAATAGTGTACATTTGCTCTGCTGATTTAATCACATCAAGAGTAATAAGAGTTAACTAAATTTATCTATTTTCCCAGAAATGAAAAACAAAAAGCTTTAAGTAAATCACTCCCCATTCTTGGTTGTGCAGGACTCTAGGATGTTATTATACTGGGATGTCATGATGTTTTCAAAAACAAACGAGCAAATGAACCAACAAACCAAGACAAAACTCAGTAGTGTCTAAGGTAGATTGGGAGCTGAGGAGGACTCAGGTAAGGGCAGGGTTGACAGCTGCTGGCATCCTATTAACCATCTAGAATCCACCCAGAGAATAAGAGCAGTAGCGGAAGTAGCAAACCCAAGTGTTTACAGGTGTCAGGTAAGTACATACGTGAATGAAGAAAGATTAATCTTTCTTGAAAAATATAGATATCTAGTGCTACTTTCCTATTTCCACTCTTCATACAGATGTGTCACATTAGGATTCCCTTCAACTGCAAACAACAGAAAAATGCAAAATGTCAATAACAATGGCTTAAATAAGATGGGAATAATTTCTCTCCTGTGAAGAAATTCAGAGACAGTCAAGTGCTGGGATGGCAACTCTATTCCAGAAAGTTCTCAGAGACAAAACTACATCTAATCCACGGCTCTGCCATCTCTAGTATATAGCCCATGTCCTCAGGGTCCAAAATCGAAGTGAGCATCAAAACTCAAAGCAATAAGAAAACACAGCACCATATCTGTGTTTCAGGATTTATATGCAGAAATATATGAAGAAGAAAAGGAAGCCAAAAGGTGTGCACCAGCTGTCTTTTATAGAGGGTTCCAGAAGCTGTCATGTGACACTTATGCTAACATATAATTGGCCAGAACTTAATCTTACATCACACCTAACTGCAAGAGATTATAGAAAATGTACCTTTCTCCACTCTGCCTGGACATTATCCCAGAGTATTTCTCAACACAGAAAACTATGTAACCAATGTCAAAAAACCAGAGTGGAAGTACAAATGCTGTACTAATTGTCTTTCTCATTATTGGTTGTGGCAATCAAATCCAAATGAGTTTGAATGAAACTGAAAAATGGGAAAATGCAGTATACTTTGTTGTTATGATAACTGGAATAGTTGAAATATGTGCATTATTTTCATAGCATAAATGATACAGTTCTAAGCATGTATTTTGAAAAATTGCTGTAGGGTTTGCTTAATAGCCAGAGTATAAAGGAATATTTGTTTCTCAGTTGGCAAAGATTATAGTTTTGACTAATTTGACAAATTTTTAGCAGCTCTGTAATTTATTTGATTTAATTAAATTTTCATCTTATTTTCACAATGAGTAGTTTGAAATAAAATTTAAAGGTGTAAATGGGAGAAATTTAAATTTGAATGTATTGGTTGAACTACTTATAATTTTCATTGGCAATTCAGTAACAGAATAAGTCATTTTACTAGGTGTGAGCAACTCAAAGAGAACATGACCAAGTGCAAGTTCACTAGGTATTTAAAGTAACCTACTGAACTTCCCTGGTGGCTAGGATTCTGGGCTTTCACTGTGGTGGCCTGGGTTCAATCCCTGGTCGGGGAGGATCCCACAAGCCCTGAGGTGCAGTCAAAAAAAAGTTAAAAAAAAAAAATAACCTACAGATTAAGGTTATGTTTTTATAGTCCACAAAATGCTACAGTCCATATATTCAGAAAAACATTTTGTTTATGACATATGCATGAATAAGATGTATATATGGATAAATGGGTATAAAGTTGTGAAAGATAAGGCAAGTTTTAAACTTTTGACCACAGTTCAAACTTTCAGATTTCAAAACAAAATTTTAAATATTTAGTTTTTTGATAAATGCACCATGGTTATATAAAATGTTAACACTAGGGAAAACTGAGTGAGAGATACACAGGAACTCTTGGTACTTTACAACTCTTTTGTAAATTTCATATTTCAAAACAAAAAGGTTTTTTAAAAAGCCTAGTCTTAAATATACTAGAAATACTTATTCAGAGTTTTATTGGTGTTATGGCTAATATATTACTGATATTACATACAGAAAGACAGGGAAAATAGTTTGAATGTGACTTGTTTTTAGTCATTCACATTCAGCCTTATCAACTTTACCTCAAGTCAGAGTATATCACCTCCCAACTTAGATATGGTTACACTCAGCGTTTAAACTAAATAGCAGGAACACTGAGATATCAAGGACTCACTATGTGTCAGGAAATGATAAAGTCCCACCACCTCTTTGCACCCGCTCCAGGCTGTCTTAGAGAAAGCACACCCTACATTCACAAGTGGTGATCTACAGCTTCAAAAGGCAAGTGTGGAAGGAAATATTTAATCCAAGGATTCATTAAAATGTTGAAAAAAAGAAGAACTACTTCAGCTTTCCTTTTAACCCAAGTATTTTCCTACCTTCTTTTTTGCAATTGAAGCTACCACCATTCCCCCAGATGCCCAAGAGAAAAACTAATTCAGATTACCATATGATTTTTGTAGCGCACATATGGGTTTGTGGTTTACGTTGGGCCCCTCCTCTTCATGGAACCCTCCAGTTCAGCTTGCTCTTGATCTGAACTGCCCAGCATCGGCTTCCGCATAGTCCCTACCTTTTGTTGTTGCTCATACAACTCATTCCACGCAGACCATCAGCTTTTTCTAGTTCACGTCCATATCTCTGGACCTTCCCTGAAACATACGCACCCCGCAACATACATACAAACATATTCAAGGATTTTAAGGCCCAGCACTGAACTCTGCTTCTACTCAGTTCAACAAATCGAAAGCATATTTTACTCTAGGCTATAGACTAAACACTTTTTTTTTTGGCCACACCGCGGGGCATGTGGGATCTCAGTTCCCCAGCATGGATCCAACCCGCTTCCCCTGCATTGGAACGTGCATTGGAAGCGCGGAGTCTTAACTGCTGGACCACCAGGGAAATCCCTAAACATTTTCATTCACAGAGAATTAAGACCAAATTCCTGCACTTGCAAAAACAGTGAGGGAATTGGCCATCTAACATTATATATTTTTTTGGTATTGTCCAAATTTGGTCTATTTTAGTCCAAATGGACTGTGGATTTTCTAGATCTGCTCTACACACCTCTTTTCCCTTCATTTAAAATGCCTACCCTTTCTCTGTCATTTTCTTTACAATTATCCATAAAGATTGATCTGAAGGATCTCTGTTGTGAATTTTTCCCTAAACCATACAGCAACAAATGATCTCCTCACTTTCTTTTAAAGGAAACTTTTTTACACTATTACTACATGCCCTATTAAGTTTCAAGATGCAAGAGGCTTGCCTTCACAGTTCCCTAATACCATTTATTTAATGCTCCTTACAGAATTACTCGTGATGCTGTCTGTGAATGAATACTAGCTTCCAAAGACATTCAAAGGTTGTTCCTGTGTTTTGTTGATGAGGACCACTCCTGCAAGTCTTTGAATATGCAGGGAAATGTCAACCACAGTTGCTTTCCCCCTTAACAGTAAACAGTTAAATTTACTGTTTGGAATTTTATGCTGTGAACTTAGAACAACACATCTTCCGGTCGTGTCTCCTCTTGAACTCTTTAGGATATAACCACTAAACTTTCAGAGCGTGATCTCCTTCAATGTTGACTTCACCCTGCCTCTTAAACACCACCACCAGAGGGAGGATTGGGGAAGGGCCAGGGACAGAGCAAGAACGGCAGCCATATTTGTGCCAAAATTTGCATTCCACCCCCACTCGGTTTCAGACCATTCATGAGAACATGACCTCACCACACTGAGGAGAAGCAAGAGAGGACATGTATCAGAAAGACCCATAGGTGATGTAGAGCAGATGTCTTGGAAGCCCTCAAAGGAGATAGGTGCAGCTACCCCGGCGTCTGGAGGTCTGTCTGGCTGGTGACACGGAGGCTGCCGAGTGAGTACCACAGTGGCCGGAGGGCACACAGGGCAGAGGATGCCTTTCAGCCCTTCGGTCTCTCCTAGTGCTGTAGACCAGAGGTGGCACCCTGAAGGAAACGTGGACAGGCGAGAGGGCTTGCAAGAGCTCAGACATATGGCTCAAGACCCCGGAGCCAGCCATAGTTGGTAGCTAGCCCAGAGCCTTGAGCTGGTCCTATGTCCAACATGAGTGGGTCACCAAAATAAGGCGTATTAGCGAGATAGATTCTGACTGTCCAATTGTGCACAATCTCACTAAAGAAATGCTTCTCGAAGTGATGCCATGGTGCCCTCCTGGATCTGTCCTGACCATAGGGTCCCAGAACAAAACTATAAACATGAGCCTCGGGATTCTTAGGGCATCTGGTCAACTCCACATGGAACAGAACTAGAGGGTTGGAGGGTAGGGAGAAGGGACTGATCAACAGCAATCCTTTTCTAGGCTGTGAGTGCCCCTTCTGGAAAGCTCTGTTGACAGATCCCAACGCTGGAGGGAGAAGGATTTAGAGAATTTTGAGGAAGGTACTCCAAAGGGCAGCAGGGTTAAGGGTACATACAGAGTTCTGTCATGAAGAAATTAAAAAAATATATCTTTCCCCAAAGTGGTAATGGGAAGAGGTCGAACCAAGCCTAATAAGGTATCTTTCCCAGTTTTACCATTGTTTAAATTACTCCATCTCTCCTGGGGCAGAGTAAGTGTTAGGGAAAGAATTCAGGAGAATTTAGGGAACATCTCTCCTTATGGAAATGCAAGAAATGTGGGAAGACTGTTTGACCCTAATAATAGAAATAGTTACCTTTTCCTTCAGCCGCCAAAATGAAATTTAAAAAGTTCATGTACTTCTCCTCTCACCTGCTAATACCTTGGTCCCAATAATCGGAAGTGAGTCTCAAAGCAATATGTATGTAATGAAGAGTGTTTCGTTCACCCTCCCCACTCTCCAATCCTTGTTCTCTTCTGATCATCTTATAAGTAATGCCTACGAAACTGACTCACTTAAATCATACTTTTTAGCTCCCTCGCTACCCGTTTGAAGGTTCAAATACCTCAGCTGTACACATTCACTTCCTATGTCAACAAAGAGTGATGCATATGAAAAGCTTCCTAATTAAAAGCCACCTGGAAAAGGCTCAATCTTACTTCTGCTCTGCTTTAAATAACCTCTGTTTTAAGATTAATTTCAACCACAGATCTCCCCTGACTCATGAGAGGAGGTTAGCATTCAAACTGGAATTTACAGCATTGTCATGCATTCCTGAGATATAGCTCCTGCTTCCCCATTTGGGATCTTTCCACAGACCCTATAAACACGCATTTAAATGAGCCTCTATTATTGTCTACAGAACAAATTTTGGACCATACCAAGAGTAAAATTTTACCAAAATTTTTTGACCAAGAGTAAAATACCCAGTGTTGTTTAAATATATAAATATGCACAGCAACTCCGTATGCTTTTTATTGGATTAACAACATGCTGTTACACTGTGATACTGCCAAAAACCCCTGATATTTCAAAGCAGGGAACATTCGTGCTAGAAAAAGAGGAGCAGTAGCTCCAGGTTATGTCCATGACCCCTATGTGAATATGTTGTCGGCTTCATTGCCTAAAGCAGAACAAGAGTGTGTGGAAAAGAACAAGACTCTAGATCAGCCCAACCAGGGTCCTTCGCCCTAACCTATGGCTTTGTGATTCTGTTGCCTTATCTGCAAAGTGAATATCATTATTAATACCCAATACAGTTCAGAGGATTGAATGAGGTTAATTAATTTAAAGCACTAAGGTCACTGCGTGAGCCATAGTAGAATATCAATCAACACTTACCATTGGTGTTAGCAATCTCTACTTTTATTTGAGTGGTGCAATCATAGTATGTTTATAACTTAACATATCCACAGGATTAATATAAAGAAAAACTAATTTTCATAGTCTAGGTGCTAAAAGAAACTTAAAATAGTAAAATTGTCATTTACTTTAACTTGTGTTTCCTTGACATCAGCACCTTGGATGTTTCAACCAGCTTAGTTCAGAGGTTTTCTAAGTATCCTTCCTGGGCCAGCGCATCACCATCACCTGGGGAAGGAGCTAGAAATGCACATTCTTGGGCCTCAGCCCAGGCTGACTGAAAACCACTGATGTAGTATATTCAGAGGAAAATCAACCAAAACACTTTACTTAGCATTATGTAGGGAGAAAAGGAAATCTAATATCGATATTTCTTCATCTTTAACTATTTCTGCTTATAGAAATAAGATCTAATTATATGGTTAAAAATAAAGTTGTAATTTTTTTTTCACTAGGTATTTTCTCTATTGTATTCTATGTTTAGGGAAATGCTCATCCCTGAACCCTAATTTACACCCAGAATCAGCCTGTTTTCTACCTATAGGTCTCTCTTCTCACCCCCCCCCCCCTTCCCTCTGGACCCCTAGTCTCCTTTCGGTCCTCATAGAACTCTTTTCCCCAGAGCCCTTAGCCTGCTCTGCTTTGTACGTCCATCCAAATCTACTCACCAAAACAGTCGTCTTCTCCTTCCCATCCAAACAGCTGGAGCCCCCGCTGCTGCCGGAGAACCCAGAGAAGCTCCAAGTGCCAAAGACAAAGTCTCCGTAAGGAATGGAAGATGTTCTGTCTTAGCAGTGTTCACACTATTCCTTCCGCCTAGATCGGTATTCATATTTTTACATCTTCGCTCTGTCCCTTCTGTCGGTTCTCTGTTTAGTTATCACTTCTCAGGAGTCTTTCTCTGACCACTCCATCAAAAATGGCCACTCTCCTCCCTCCAGGAACTCTCCAATCCATTCTTCTGCTTTATTTCTTTTAAAATTAATTACCTCTACCTTATATTATATAATTCTTAATTAACTGCCTCTGACCTTAGATTGTAAGCAGGTCTCTGCTCCAAACCAGTACATGGCAAATAACAGGCACACAATGAAACCAGCATTGTAACTTAAAACTTTGAAATGCCATTTTCTATAAAATTGTCTACACCGTGCTTACTTCAAGTTACAAATATTTATTGCGTGCCTAATGCCTCTGGGCATTTGACAAAGCACTGGGAAGAAAGAATAATAGGGTGTGTTCCCTGGATTGGAAGTGCGTATACCCCAATAGGCATAGGTATTGTAACAGAACAGTATACACAGTGACCTGTGAATGCTAAGGCCAGTTTCACAGATCAGGAAAGGTTTTTAAGAGTATTTTAAGATAAAATTTGCATCTATTTTTAAACTGCTAAATATGTTTCGAGAGACAATAAATTTATATGTTGTATAACTATTATAAATAGCATGCTTTATTCAAATTAGTCCAGATCACATTTTCAATAGCAAAATAGATTTGTCTCATATACTTTCTTTGAAGTAAAAAGTTCATTAACTTAAAGCATTACCAAATATATCTTGGAGCCATCTTCTTACTAGAGTTTCTTAACATCCTTACATACTTCCAACACAGAGATCAGAAAGTCATTTGACTTCTCCCTCTCCTTCAGTTCTCACATCCAAGATCTCCTTAAATCATATCCATGGTATCTCCTGTGTTTCTTAAATCTATTTTCTCCCTTTATATTCCCACTGCCAGTGCCTTCTCTTTAGTTCTCATAATTTCTTTCTAGACAATTATAACAACTTCCTAACTGATTTCCCTGAATGTAGTTTTCAAACATCTACAGGATAACATCAGAGTGTGCTCTTCAAGCAAAATGAATCAGATTACATTGATTACATTTCTCCCTTGTTTGAGCTCTTTATCATTCTCCCTATCATTAGGATAAACATACATCTCAAATGTTTGTCCAAATGTAGACAGTCCAGTTTTACATCTGTTGTGCTAGTGCAATTATTTGTAGTGTTTCCTTTTGCTCTTAATGAGTATCTGGTTTGAATAGCAAATTATGTAATTACCCTTTTCATTGCTTTCATTATTTAGTTTGAATTCTATATTTTGTATATACAAAGTCTTTGCTCACAATGAGTCCTTCTATTAGGAGAGACAAGCTTGATCTCACAGCCTGATTTGTCTGTTGTAAAATCTGAGTGCATCAAAATCATGGATTGTGTCTTAAACATTTTTGTACCTCTAGTATTCAATACCATGTTTGGCAGTGAATAGGCATTTAATGATGATTATCAAATTTTGAATAGTTGTATTTAAAATTAAAGTTTTGTATTAGTGACAGTCTATGTGTATCATCCTCGGATTACTGGGTATAGCCATATGATTTTTGACCTTTTTAACATGCATATTTACTCTTTCACCAAACTGTTATTGACCACTTAATATGTACTAGCTGAGCAATGCCCTGGTAATGCTTGGAGCCAGAAAAACTGAAAAACCAGACATGTGACCAAATAAGGGCACAAGTGTTACAAGAAGACGCTGTAATTAGATTCAAGGTACAGTAAGGGCACAAAAGAGGAAGTGATCAAACATCAGGGAATGGAGAGAAAATAATGGCTTTATGAAAGAAAGGACTCTTGAATGGAATCCTGGAAGATGAGCCATTGTTTCTCTGAGGGACAATTTCGGAGAGGCTATCTCAGGTCTGGGCATGGAGGTATGAAATATGCACACTCGGAAAGGAATAACTATTCAGTAGAACTGGAGGAGGACATAAGAGGAGCCACTGAGGACGCTAAACATGTACACAGAGGCCAAGCCCAGAGAGGATTATTGGCCAGTCCCTATGGACGATGGTCAGTCTCTGATGTCTGTGAGTTGCGGGAAGGGCATGAGAATTATGGAAATTCAGAAAGAGCAGCCTGATGGCAGTGTGGTGGCCATATTGAAGGAGGGAGGTACTTGTTTTAGGCGGCAAAAATTATTCCAGAGATCTACAAAAGTGAAACAGGGTGTACATTTAGACTCCACTCTGGAAAGTGGGAGGAGATCGATGATGGACAAAATATTAAGGAGGTAGATTTGAAGGACTTACTAACTGGATATGAAGGGTGAAGAAAGAGATGATCATCCAATAAGTTGCAGGTTTTTATTTTGAAGAATTTAGTGTTTGGTGTATGCTGCCATTCAACAAAATGAGAACATCAGGGTGAGAAATAAATTTTAGAGGAGTAATAAATACACAGAGAAAGGGGAGTCTGTAAAGAAGACCAAGAAGAAAAGTAGGAAAATAATCATAAAAGAACCATGTTGTAGAAACCTAGGGCTGGAGATTTCGAAGTGTAGAGGATTATCAACAGTTAAAAATGCTATAAGCCAGCCTTGGATTGTAAGGACTGAAAAGCATAAGAAATATGTTAAGATATACACAGCTGAGTTCAATAGTGCCTTTGACAAAACCTTGGCATAATGTGTAAACATTTATTCAGTTACAACCCACGTTTATTGGAGTTAGTTCTTCTAGGTTTTGAATTCTGGGCAAGGAACTGTGAATACCGACCTGAATAAGCCAAGCTCTGTTCAAGGACTCATGGTTCCAGAGGGCAAGACAAACTTGTCAACCAAGGTAGCCACTTGATGGAGCAACCTCACCTTGATTGAATATAAATGTGAAGCTTTAAACATGTCCTTTATTGCCTTTAACCATAATATGCCCATTTTCTCTTTCCGATACCTGAACAGAATCTGGGTAGAAATGATAACTTTCTGACATGTTTCAGTTATTAAATTCAGTCCAGGAGATGTTAAAGCTTCAGTAGCATAACCACTTCAAACTTCCTCTTCCCCCACATTAGGCCAGACCTGTAGCTCCAAAGACCTGTAGTGAGAAGAGGGAGGAAGGTGTCTCTGGAGGTACTCCTCCCTCCCCGTCCTTTGGAGTTCGCAGAGATGAATTTAGGCACTGGTTGCCTGTACATGGTGTGTGCACATCCCAGACCCTTTTGTTTTCTTCGGATTCTATCAGTTAATTGTAGCCTTTGCCAATACTTGGCTCTCTGCGTAGCATTTGTGGGCAGTGTCACTTATTCCTGGTCTCTTTTCCTGATGGAGGAGAGGTGTCGTCCCTCACATGATAGCCCTACTCCACGTGCCTCATTAGTGACTCTGCCAGGAGCCCTATAGCGCCCTTCTGCAACCTCTGTGCTCCTTCACTGGAGGCACAGGAAGTACTGGAGTATGATCTCACTTGCTCCGGGGCTGCAGGGAACTGTAATGGAGAGATGCTTTTCCAAGTCTTCTCAGGCACACGCCATCACTGTCCCTCCAAGGACTTCAGGTGACATGTGGTTTCCACCTTCAGAAATGTCTAAATCAGAAATCCAGTCACCATGTCTGCATCCCCCTCTTAACTTAAATGGATCCATGTCAAAACTCAATTTTGTTGACCACACCAGGTGAATCTGTAGATCCTGCAGCTCAGCAATGATCCAACAAGGGCAATAGACACAGTCTCTTGTTCTGGACATCTTTTCTTGGAGCAAGTTCCAACTTAGCTGTCCAGATCTCTCCTTATCTCCATGATATAGAATTAAAAGAAATAGTTTTTCTTTAAGTAAATTCTGGAGAAAAGTGTCTAACCCGAGTTGTTGGTGAATCTCTTTAGAATGTGGGTGCTTGCACTGTTTATCTTCAGTTTGGGGTCTTTGACAAAATTCTGGGAATACGGGAAAGTCACAGTCAATAACCTGTTAAAGAAATAATTATAAAATGCTATGTTCTATATAATTATGTATGAAAAGTATAAGCATATACCATCTATAAAGAATAATACTGAGGAGGCAGTAATTAAAAATAGGGAAAACAAGAGGAAAGAAATTATGCAAATCAGAATAAGATTCCCAGCAAAAGGCAAGTCTGAGTTGGGTTTTCAAGAATGAGTAGGAATTCATTAAGGAGATTATGGTGTTTATGCTAAGAATATTCTTTTAATAATCCCTCCTGGCTACCCTATGTAAAGTGGAATTTAGGTATGCGGGATAATATTGTATAACTTAGTTCTGGGAAGCATAAGCAGGTCCATGAATTTGGGAAGGTCCCTGGGCAGCGATGCTCTATCACTCTCATCCCCTCTGTGTGGCCAAATGACTTTCCCTTTAATTCTTCTCTTCTCTCTCTGTAAATGGGCTTCTTGGCTCACTCAATCTGCTTGGCCATGGCTAATCATGGCTACCTCAACAGGAAAACCAGATTGACCTTCCAGTTTATTTCCCCAAGGACAACTGACTAACCAGTTGTCCTTCTCTCTCTAAAATTCCCTGAAGAAAAATGCTGACTACCTGGACCGATGCCATGAATCCACTCCTAATCCAATTACATAAGGCCAATCACTAGAAAGCGACATAAAGTGGTTCGTGGGAGGAGGTTGTGGACAAAGAAGAGTCTCTGCCAGGAGGCGTGCATAGAAAGGAAATGGCCAGGCAGCATTCAGACAAGAAGAAAAGGAACTTCAGACTAATGAAGGATTTCGGCTTAGGGGTAGGTTTAAGGAAGTTCATTGTATGTTTGTATGTTTCCCAATGACTTGGGAACTCCAGGTTAGACAGGGTTTCACTGCTAAAGAAAATTTAGGGGACCCAAAAGGATAATGTTTAAAAAGTTATGTTTTATTTCAGGAAAGTGGTGCAGTATAGCAACAACGTTAGAAGAAGTAAAACCTCTGAGCCAAAGACTGTCTCCTGACAAGGGGCCCAGAGAGGTCAGATGTGAGCTCCTCTCCTTCTCCCTCTGAACCAGTGAGTATAAACAAACAGGGAGCATCACCAAGCTTCACAAATTTTTTATGAACACTCTGCCCCATAATAGCTAATTCCAGTGACCCTGCAACTGGCCTTCGTGGTTGGGCTAGAGTAGGAGATCTACCTGCATGTCTCTGACACGTAGTCAAGGCATGAAATGTGGTGATAAGTAGTACTGTTCTGTAACCATGAGGGTGAGATAAGTTTCAGGGGGTTTGTATCAGCTTGTCAGTATTGTTCGTTAAGAACGATAAGTTCAATGATTTCCACCTAGCCTCCGTGAGACCCCTGAAGTGTTATGCCATTGGGGATGGTTACATAACAAGAATATACCTAGATGACCAGCAAAGTATAAGAAACCTGACCTAGATTCCATATTACACTCCCTGGTTCAGAGGAATTCTGTGCCAATGTAGGTTGTTCCTAATCCAAGAGAGGCAGTAGACAGCCCTTACAGAGGGGACGACGGTGGGAGCCTGCACTTGACCTTTGTGGACCCCTTATTGGAAGACAGTTTTTGGCTCTGATGAATATAATTTACTGTTCTTGCTATATTGTATCACTTTCCTGCAATGAAGCATAAATTTATAAATATCATTTTAGGTCCTGTAAGGATTTTCTGGCAGCTACAGTTGGTAATAATATTTATTGAATTTTACCCGAGTAGCAACAGTTTAGCTATTCTAAACATGTGCGTATTTATGTTACCTAAAGCATAAAGCTTTCCAATAGTGTGTACATTTTTAAGGTTGGTTGATAAACTGGTCTGGACTGCTCCTAACCCTAAGAGCATAGTCTACTGGATAGTCAATGTCAGTTAGATATGAGGCTTGGGGAAGACGGTGTTTGTAGATAAGAGAAAAAATACTTGCTTATCCTGGTGATGACACCATCGTGAAAGGTCTTGAGCCAGTCATCTTATATGGAGTTATTACTCTGGGGAAAAAAATCCGACTTTAACCACTTGAAATGTTATTCTTTCTTGTGGACATTTCGTGTTGACTGAGAAAGTTGCTGGAAGTGTCCATTTTTCATTTTGATCACTTAAGGTCTAGCTTTAAATCTAGCATTATGAATTCAGTATGTTTACTGCTGGTTCCTCTGAATTCAGCATATTCCCTGGATAAAAACGGTCTGGCACTTTGTCCTGTGGGAGTTGTTCATATCTGAAGTAAACACTGAGTGTTAATGCATGTCAAATCTCCTCTTGCCACTTTGAGATTTTTAACACCTGCTAGCTCTGAAAGTTAAAATGTGAAATCAGGTGAAAAACACTACAATGTTTTTAAAATTTAAATCTCAAAGAACTGAGGACATAGTTCAAGAATTTTAAAAGTTCAAGTGTTTTGTCAATAAATAATAAAAAGTAATTTGTTGTCTTAAAGAAGGAGCAACAAATATGTGATACAACTGAAGCATTCGAGCAAGAGCTCTATTAAATTACTAAAGTCAGTTCAAAGAAACATTAGACCTATCTATTAATATACTCGACTGTTTCTGAAGAGAGTATGAGTTAAAATTTTTCTCAAAAATTGATACTAAACAAAATGTCAAACACAAATGATTTAATTTGGTATTCTTAATGTAATCATGTACTTTAATTTAGACTGTATGCCAGTTAAAAAACCAAATGGATCTACTGTGAGACCAGCCATTTTAGAAACAAATATAGCTGAGGAAATTATGACAGTTGTTATGAATTCCTACTGATCACCATAAATACATGTACTTATATACATGCATGTATATTTATATGTCCACATACACTTACAGATATTTAGATATATTTCAAAGCTATATGTTGCACGATTAAAAAAATGACTATACATTAGTAGGAAAGCAACTCTTGAGCTTTTCACAGATCTTAAAAACAAGCATTTGAGAAATGAATAAAGAGGAGAAGCAAGAGGGGGAGAAAAGGGAGGAAGTAGGAGGGAAATGGGAAATGCCCCTGGGATAACAGTGTGATAACTTGGTGCATTCTGAAAATGTTATGTAATAGAGAAGCGACTCATGTTGGCAACTACAAATTGGACCCACAGTTTCATGTCATGACTGTGCTAAGTACCAACCAGGCTAGAAATGCATTAATAGAAAAGACACTGGGATTGGAGGCAGGAGATCTGGTTCAGATCCAGGGCTGACACTTGAAGCCCTCTAAGGACTCAGTTTCCTCATGTTCCAAGTAAAAGAAAGAAAGTGACTAATGATTCGTACCTCAAAATTTAATGTGAGGGTTAAATGCTATAATGAAGCAGTGAGAATATTGCCTGCTGTCAATGAGTGTTCAGGAAATACTATCCCTTCTCTTTTTCCCTATGAGAGGTGGTGGGTTCTTAATCTGTACATTTTCTTGTTTGTTTTACATCCAGATAGGGAAAGGCAAGAAACTACCCCAAGTTTTTTTTTAATCTGTGATTTGGAGAAAACATGTTTTCAGTCAAATTATCCTTGTGCATTGACTGTGCTATACTAGATAGTGAGAGCGTTAGTTTTCAGACTTTTGTGCAGGAATGGTAAAACAGAACTCTATACATCAATACTTTAAGCAGAATTTCCACTGAGCAGTTCTAAAAGAATTAAACTTTTTTGTTCATATCCTCCTAATTCAAATTTTTAAATCAGTTACTGAGGCAGAGACTAAAGATTACTTTTTCTTGCCTCATTGAAAGAACTACAAAAATAACATTTAAAAAATACTAAAATATTATTGTGCATTTGATTAATTAATATGTTTAATATTAATTATTTTAGGTTTCAGATAAGACCAATAACCTAAAAACTTTGTTTATTCAATCTGTTTTCTATGTTCCTAAGATAAACTTTTTGTAAACTATTCTATAATTTTATTTTCACTAGATCAGAATAGTCTTAACTTTGTTTTACCTAAATCACTCAGTAGATCGATAAAGTTTTAGTCAGGAAAACGGGAACAATAGTTAGTTTTCAACAGAGAATATGCCTAGTGGCTGGTGCTGATAAGTCAGAAGCCCAGGAGAAGAGTCCCTCATTGTAGGGCCTCAGACATCTGAGGAGAGGGCTCTGCCCTCCTGGTCCTGGAAACCCAGAGGGGAGCAATGAGATTGGTTCTGGAAATTAAGAACAAAGCTAGAGATGAGGACCAATTGCTGGGATGAACAAAGATGGCTGGAGTTGGGTGACACTGACGACAGCATCAAGTAAGAAGGGTCAGATCCCTTCTCCCCTGCATCTACTATGCCTCTAAGGTCCCCATTTGGCAGAATCCAAACAGAAAGTCAGCAGGCAAGGGAACATGATCTGTGGGTCCTAACCCCAGTACCAGAGAAAAAAGAAAGGAAAAATAAACTTGGACTTAACAGCAGTAGCTTTGTAACTGGCAGAGGGACACTTCGTAAGTTTAGCAAAATCTTTCTTATCGTCACTTTTTTCCAGCAAATTTAGTTACCCAGGTATTAATGTGTGCTTTTTTTGTAATACTCCATCAACAAAGAATTGAGTATCTGGTATTCATGGAAAACAAATTAATGTTGTATAATTTTCAATTCAATATCTTTTTTTTAAAATTAATTAATTAATTATTATTATTATTTTTTTGTCTGTGTTGGGTCTTCGTTTCTGTGCAAGGGCTTTCTCCAGTTATGGCGAGCGGGGGCCACTCCTCATCGCAGTGCGCGGGCCTCTCACTGTCGCGGCCTCTCTTGTTGCGGAGCACAGGCTCCAGACGCGCAGGCTCAGTAGTTGTGGCTCACGGGCCTAGTTGCTCCGCGGCACGTGGGATCTTCCCAGACCAGGGCTCGAGCCCGTGTCCCCTGCATTGGCAGGCGGATTCTCAACCACTGCGCCACCAGGGAAGCCCAATGTTAAATATCTTTATTTAAATACAATCAGAGAACTGTTGAATTATCAGCATCTGTTCAATTAATTACCCAAATATGAGGATCTAGTGCTAAAGTCAACATTAGTTCTGATAAATTATTACTTTTTATCCAAACTCTATAAATATTCATTAATAAGATACATCTTCTTTTAGGACTCTGTAAAATGATGAATAATTTATTATTATAAACTATTATTATTAATAAATTATTATTATTATTATCATCTGCGTAAATGCTCTGCTTTGGTATTTATTCGTACAGCAGAGTCCTGTATCCTGAATCTGCCCAATGTTGAAATCAAGCTCCTCTATTTACTGCATCCAGTGATGGAAAATGTGATAGTGATTTGATTAGGCACATAAATATATGATTTTAGTATATAAAGAAACTAGCCCTTCATGTTACCAAAATTTTTCCTGCTTCTGTAATCATCTCTGTTCCTGGTGTCTCTTTTTAGCACCTATGAGGCTGCATTTATTTTAAAGTTTCACTTGAATCACAATTTTGTCACTGAATATACATAGCAGAACACAAAGCACATTCTATCACAGTTGGAAGGACAGGAAATTTGAGAAATATAGTATAAAATTAACACAATAACCAGAGTATTCTAATTTTCCCCAAGGAATCCATGAATCTACACCCTGCTGGATGGCAGCTCTCACATTTTCATTTTCTTTTTGGCGTTTCCAATAATTCTGTCTTTGAAAAGTGTTTTTGCCAGGATTGACGGCTGCAGAACTGAGTCTGGGAAATAAACAATCCAACATCCAGGTAAAAAGAATAAAGAAAGATGAGTGAGTTCTTCATATTTATTTTAAAATATTCATAGTGCCAGTTTTTGTTCTTTACCCCCCGATTTTGTTCTCCACCCTCTGAAGCCTGTAAAATACAACACAAGCACTTATAAAGGAGGAGATGCACTGGTGCTAATTCTATGTATTTTATTCCCTGGCATATTTAATTATGAGAGAGTAGACAAAGGGATTAGTGTGTGTAGGAAAATTACAGCCTCCACATCATCCACTGGGGTGATACTGGTTGGTTAATCTTGGGCCAGTCCCATAGTTTCTACAAACTTCAGATTTCCTGGGAAAAGTATGATGACAAGTCTCATTGTGTAGCTACATAGTTTTATTTGAAAATATGACCAGCATTCTGAAGTATGTTATCTAGAGCTACCGTAACAAAATGCCACAGAGTGGGTGGCTTAAATAACAGAAATTTATTTCTCATTTTTCTGGGGCTAGAAGTCTGTGATCAGTGTGTCAGAAGGGTTGGTTCCAGCTAAGGTCTCTCCCCTTGGCTTATAGCTGGCTGTCTTCCTCCGGTGTCCTCACATTGTCTTCCCTGTGTGTGTGTTTGTATCCTAACCTCTTTTTCTAATAAGGCCACCAGTTATATTGGATCAAGCCCACTTCAGTGACCTCATTTAAACTTAGTTACCTCTTTCGAGATGCTCTTTCCAACTACAGTCATATTCTGAATTGCTGGAGGTTAAGACTTCCACATACAAGTTTGGGAGGGACATGATTCAGCCCATAACACTTGGGATATTAATTCTACTAGCTGTTAGTTCCTTGGTAAATGAAGACCAGTATTTTAGAAAGAGAAAGTCATGAGAAATAAAAAGACAAAACTGAAAGAGGGAAAGGTTAGGGTGAAAAGAGGGAAAGAAAAATCCTGACTAAATGACAGGCTGCCTAATTATGTTAAACTTCTGCATTCTATCCTCTACGTATTCAGAGAGATTTCTGTATTGCTCTACCTTCATTAAAGGTCTCAATATGTCAATCAGGATACACAGTTCACATGTGGGAAATTTCTTCATGATGCCTTCTCTAAATCCATAGAAGAACTAAATGTTCATATCTGGCAAGCGTGCAGAAGCTCAACACCATTCCAGCACTGATAGAATAATTTGAAAGGATTTTAGATGAGACCTGTCATATTATTACCATCTCTAATTAGCACTCTAAAAGGTGTAACTTTCTTTCTCTGCAATTAAGCTCTACTCAGAAAGGTGTTAAATTCATTTTTTCTCGGGGAGAGGAACGATGTGGAAGAAATCTTGAGAAGTAGGATTATAGTAATCATGAGGGCATAAATCATCCAGGCCAAAAAACCAATACTTTTATAGAAAAAAATATCATGCAAAAAATAATTCCATGGATGTTATTCTTATAAGCAGGAATCAATGGAACACATGTTCTGCAGTGTCCTTTTGTTTGGGTAGGAGTTAAAGACTATGCTCCTTTCTGATAGGGACAAGTGACTTTATCTAGACGTTTCTCCTTGGAGAGCGGTCTCTCAGATTCTGACCCTTTCCACAATGGAGAGAAGCACTTGCCTTGCTTCACTACTGCTCTCCTCTGCCGCTCTGCTAGGTCGTTTTTAGGCCATGATATTAAAAGATGCCTGAGAAACTCTGCTCATCTTCAGATAAGTCTCTGTGTACCATTGCAACATGCATCCCGTAGCTTTGTAATAAAGATAGGGGACCCTCACCACTGGCAGTATTCTCAGTCAAGATTTTAAATTTCCTGAAGAAAAACAGTGTATTTTAAAGACGCTTAATGTTAAACAACTCTTTTAATGACAGACATATATATATATATATGATTATTAACTAGATATTGTATATACGCAAACAACGTTGAAAGCTCTTCAGCTATTTCAGCTGATGGCTCCCAAGATACAGCTGGCAGTACTGATGCAATTTGATAGATTTTGGGGGAAGCTATTCTAATAGAGGTGACTTTAATGATAGGGAAGGGAAGAGAATTGTCTTGGACAAAATAATTTTTAATGTCTTTAAATATTTTCATCTCTGACAACTTTTGGCTCTTCTAATTTGTTTCAAATTTTCAAACTTCCTTAGATGTCTAGTTTAAAATACAACAGCATATACTATGTATATGTTGTGAATGGCTGACTCGAACTCCTTCAGCTTCACTTCTTGATGCCAATCATTTCTTAAAGTTTTAATTTTACAGACAATAAAACTGAATGGTTTTAAATAAATTATTTTGAGAAATTAGTAATATATACAAGATACTCTTGGGCCAATTCTCCTTTGCTTCTAAGTAAAAAAAATTTTTTTTTGTTGCTTGACCTTTGTCTTGGTGTTTTTCTGCCTAACTGGAAAACTTTTTATAACCTCATTGTCTTTTTCCTAAAGTTAGTAGCTCTTCTATGTCCAGAACTAAAATCTGTCCCTCACTTCTGCACGCATGATTTCACCATATGCAGCATTTGTCTCAGGAGAAGAGCAGTAAAATGATTGATTAGCCTACTTTTTTTCTCCCCTAAAATATGCTTTATAAGTTAAGTAGAATCAGTTCTTTCACATACCATCAAAATAATTATTTATATACATTATTTCAGTCCATTTTCACCAAGTTGTGAGGTTGGTATAGATAACCCTTATCTTTTCAAGAGCAAAGAGCAAGCAGAGAAAAAGGTCAATGGCAAGCATTTGGGGCTGCATTGTGTGTTGCTTAAGAAGAAAGAATATGGAGACAACATGGCTCATCGTTTACTAGTTGTGTTACATATCACATAAAGAGGAAGTGACCTTAGATAACTACCTCATCAGAAATGTAACTTGGAAAATGGCATTGGTAAATCTTTTTGTGTAAAATGCAGGAACATTCATACAGCTGTATAAAACAGCATAAAATACATTTCTTTGAGAATATGACTTCTTTTTTTCTAAGGATGTATTTCTAGCAGTGAATTGCAGTCAAAGGTATGGACATATTGAATGGTTTTGATATATATATATATTTTAAAATTTTTTTATAAAAGGTAATTTTTAATAGGAGAGTCAACAGGTTATCTCATGTTACTGGACATACTGCTATTTTAATTTTTTCCTTTTTCTTATATGCATTTACGTACTTCTCTTTAATGAGCATATACTTTTCATGTAACAACAAAAAATAAAGGAGAATTATATTTATAGACTGTCATTTCAGTCTGTCCTGTCATGGCAATCCATTGATTTTTAACATATGTTGAGAGTGTTTTTTAATTATTTAAATGTTTCCTGCAGGTTAAGACCATAATCCAAGATGATCGAGAAGATTGAATTCTCAATTAATTGATTGTTGCCAAAGACTCTCATAGAGATAAACTAAGACATTAAACAGAGGTCCCTTTTATATTGAAAGCACCTAGCACTTGACTACTATTCTTTCTTTACTGTATATAACATCTGCATTATGTGTATATGTGTTTGTGTATTATATTTTTTTGTCTACATCTTGATGATCTTGTAAGTATATGCTCTTTCCTTACTTGAAAATTAGCTGCACACATTTGAGTAATATCAGTTAAATTTTTTATATAAATCAGTTTTTTCCTTTTGATGATTACATTATGTGAAGATGTCTGAATATTATTTTTTTCTTTCTTAGACATGTATTTGAAGACATATCTATGAAACATCTAGATTTCCTGTAGAAATTGGAGATTTACATATTTAGGCAGTCTATTTCTGCACTTTAAATTTTGGTAATGTAAAATAAAAATACACAACTTTGTTTTTTAATCATTTTCATAAGTTTAATAGCCAGTACTATTTAAAAAATCCTTCTTTGTGGTAATCTGATTACTTGGAGTTTCTTCTTATCCTGATCTAAAAACCTAAAACAGAAACTGAAAGCATTTAGTCCAATATTTTAAGGAGGAAAGTTAAGGGGAATTTAAATGGAAATAGGCTCAGAAAAGAATCTGTAACTTAAAGAACAATCATTGTTTACCATAGAGAAGTTGATTTAAAAGGAACTCATTTATAATACTTTATATATGAAAAAATTATTAGACTGAATATATAGACAAGTTCTTGTCCTTCTTTTGTGAAGATAATAGAAAAAAACTCGTTATATTTATAAAAAGTAACAAAAATAAATTAAAATTAGACAATTGATTAAATACATGATACAGTGTAATATATTTAGGCAAAATGATATTACAACTCTGTGTTTATTTACATGGATATGTTTTGATGTTAACGTACTTATCAAGTAACCATTAAGAAATAATTTCTTTTTTTCTTGTCTTACTCTCAAATTTCCAATTTTAGGTGGGATAACTAGCTTTCAAAACATTAGTGATGTGCTTTTTATATAGTGTTGAAGAAAATTTCTTAAATGTCACTTCATACTGTTAAATTATCTACAGAGGAAAGTATATCAGATGCCTTGATAATTATGGTATTATAAGAAACATAGTCCTTTTGCTAATTTGTTATGATTTTTCTGTTTATGAAGGCATTATAACTTCAGTTTAACACATCATACAAAAACATTATAAATTTTCCTGAAATGTTTCTTCATCCATTTATTTTGTGCCTTTCTGCACACAGATGCTGTTGAAAAGTATAAGTCGATCTGTCACTGTCCCATCAGTCTGTCCATTCTTCACTCAGGTGGAACATTAGAGGCTGAGTTTATCTCTGAACTGGATATTCATTCTGAAGCCTTCAGGGTTGCTGTCACAATGAGTCTGGCAAACTTGGAACACCATTTGTTGTATCATTTTATTTTTCTCCCTTAGAAAATTAACATAATTCATACAGAACTCTGCCACCACCCCTTTAAAGAAACCAGGTTCCAAGAATGTAAAACTATCAGTAAAGACAGTGATATATTTCTATTTCTCTATTTTTTCAGGCTCCTGAAGCAAATTACCATGAGTGATGTTGTTACTGTAATCTACACATTAAGGAGAGATAAGAGATATTGGCAGATTTTCCGCTAATGACCTCTATCACTGTCTCTTGACTCCCCACACGCTAATCTCCCCACAACTTCCATCCCTGGTTGGAAATGTTTTACTTGCCATAGTAAGGCAAAGTTATTGATGGGGAGGCATCAGATACCTCAGACGTGTTGTGGTGGGAAGGGAGGTTGGGGAGGGCTGGGAATAATGTTGAAAACTACTGCAAGGAAAAAAGTGTTTCCTAGGGCACCCTAAAATATAGAGGCTAGATAACAATAATGGCTACTTGTATTGAGAGATTCCACTGTGCGTGGTTCTTTCCTAAAAAGCATGTTATTTATTCCTTACAACAATCACACAAGATGTCATCCCCATTTTACAGATAAGAAAATTAGAGGCTAGAGAGTTTGGATACTTGCTCTCAGTCCTGCTACCAAGTAGTAGAGCCTAGATAAGTCCCTGCATTTAACCTGTACCCAGTTCCTCTACTTTCTGAAGTCTACCATGCTTACTCACTTTTTGAGTTCATAAATATGTTTTCCCTTCAAATATTAAAGTTATTTGAATTTTTTGTTTGTTTCATTTTTAATTAAAAAATTTTTTTAAATTGAAGTATAGTTGATTTACGATGTTTCAGGTCTACAGCAAAGTGATTCAGAATATATATATTCTTTTTCAGATTCCTTTTCCATTATAGATTATTACATGATATTGAATATAGTTCCCTGTGCTATACAGTAGATCCTTGTTTTTTTAATCTATTTTATATATAGTAGTGTGTATATGTTAATCTCAAATTTCCAGTTTATCCCTCCCTCTGCCTTTCCCCTTTGATAACCATAAGTTCATTTTCTATGTCTGCGAGTCTATTTCTGTTTCATAAATAAGTTCATTTGCATCATTTTTTTTAGATTCCACATATAAGTGATATTATATGATATTTGTCTTTGCCTGACTTACTTAGTATGATACTCTCTAGGTCTATCCATGTTGCTGCAAATGGCATTATTTCATTCATTTTTATGACTGAGTAGTATTCCATTGTATATATATGTCGATGGACATTTGGGCTGCTTCCATGCCTTGGCTATTGTAAATATTGCTGCTATGAACATTAGGGTGTGTGTATCTTTTCAAATTAGTGTTTTCGTCTCTTCCGGATATATGCCCAAAACTGGAATTGCTGGATCATATGGCAACTCTATTTTTAGTTTTTAAAGGAACCTCCATACTGTTTTCCAAAGTGGCTGCACCAATTTACATTCCCACCAACAGGGTAGGAGGGTTCCCTTTTCTCCACACTCTCTCCAGCATTTATTATTTATACACTTTTAGATGATGGCCATTCTGACCAGTGTGAGATGGTACCTCATTGTGGTTTTGATTTGCATTTCTCTAATAATTAGTGATGTTGAGCATTTGTTCATGTGCCTGTTGGCCATCTACTTGAACTTTTGGATCCCCAAATATTTAAACATCTTTTCTATCTAGCTTTAAAGTCTTTAATCATAGAATCTTGCATGTCTTAATATTCTTAGCACCAAAAACCACAAGGATATTTAAAATGATGTCCAACTGAATTTTACATATCTCACATGGCACTTTCTTGTGGTTACAATTTATGGTTATTCGACATTATTGAGGATATACTACAGTATTAATAAATATGATAAATACATTGTGCTGGAATAAATGTCCATTATTTTTTGTTGCATGTGGTACTGTAGAAACAACATGAAGTTGTCCATGGGGTCAAATTAAATAATCTTCTCTGAACCCTATATGTCCTCTTTATTGTTTTTCATATTTCTTTGGAGTAACCCTGTCTCAAGTGTAACCCCTTTCCAAAATCACACACAATGCCATCCCAACTGTATGCATTAGGCTTCCCTTCTGTGCCCACTATGAAATTACAAGAGAAGCCTACCAAGATCTCACTACCTCCTGTTTTCCATACATCTACTGAAGATGAGAGGAAGGTGCAGACAGAGAATAAGAAACAAGTGGCCCAAGAATCGACATTACATTGCTCCTTGTGTTCACAACAAATATGGAATATTATTCAAAGATAGTAAAGATTCTATTTTCCTTACTTAAACACATTAAATCAATTCTTATCCTTCCTTTAGTATATGGTCATGGGAAGCTTCCTTATTTTTCATGTTGTTCCACTTTGCAGCTCAAGCTTACCACATGGCACACCTAAAAAATCTGTTGTTTTATGGGGAAGACAAAGAGAGCCTAGGTTAATCATGCATTTCATAGACTGTTAATCTTTAGCTAAATTACTCTATTAAACTCAGATAAAACAATCCTATTAAAAAGTAGCAAAATATTTAGATTTCATTTGTCAAAGAGAAAACCAAACATGAGTGTAGTCTTTAACAAAATATGCACATCAGTAATGCCTCCCAATAGGTTATCCTTCCATATTCCTTATGAGGTATAGGCCATTCAATGAGTTAATTTTTTTTTTTTTTGTAGTTTAAATTTTAAAGTTATATTCAAACAGTTACAAATTTTCTCAAGGCTATGTTGTCACCTAATGATGAAAAGAAAAAGAAATCTATTAACTTTCGGTTCCCTTCTTTGTCCTTGCGTAGTTCTGCCTCCTTAGGAATACTGAGCTAAGAGAATACAGGTAGAATATAAGAAATGTTGCTATTGATATCACCAGTAATTAAACGTTTATTGAATGCTTACTTGTTCAAGGCACTTTGAGGGATAAAAAGAGGAGTACGCAAGAAGGAAGAGATACGGGGACATATGTAAATGTATAACTGATTCACTTTGTTTTAAAGCAGAAACTAACACACCATTGTAAAGCAATTATACTCTAATAAAGATGTTAAAAAATAATAATAATAATGTGAAGAGTTTTGAAAGGTAAAAAAAAAAAAGAGGAGTAAGACATAGACTTAAAATTTTAAATGACAAAAAATTCATTTATAATTTTCTTTTTTTGCGTGTGGGTGATGAGGAGTCATCTTCCCCTATAATTACCAATATAGAAATGGCAACATTTCAAATATGAATGCAATGTTTTAGAACATAAATTCTCCTAGATTTCCATTGTCACCTCCAAATTCAAATGCTATTTCTAACAGAACTGGGTCCCACTTTTTACCTCCCACCCTATGCCATGCCCAATCTGCAAGGTTCCAGGGATTACTGCCAATTCAGGAGACAGTTGTGCCTTTTGGAACAGTTCCTGCTGGATTATCTCAGCTTTGCCACTTAAGAGCTATGCAATTTCTGCATTTTACCAAAATTCTTTGAGCTTCAGATTCCCTGTCTACAAAAGATACATAATAAAACTTAACTTACTCACTTGTTATGATTAAATGATCATACATTAGTCCTTTGCCAAGCATAATGTATCATATAAGGGTGTGGAATCATACCTATAAGAAGCACAAAAATGTAACAACTGCTTGAAAATAATTCTCTCATTGGTCTGCACAGGGCCTAAAATATCTGTCACTCTATTCACCCCTTTGACTTCTCAAGGAGGTCTCTGTTAACCTATAAATATGTCATATAATTGAATATTAAATATTCATCAAATATTTATATTAAATAACTAGTTGTGATGGGTCACAATGGAAAACATTTATTATTGGCAGTAATAAAAAGAAACATTTGGAAGCAATAAAAAGAAACACTGTCGATTCATGCAACAACATGAATGAACTTCACAGGTATTAGGCTGAGTGAAAGGAGCCAGAGACATACAAAAAAAAATGTTCATAATGTATGGTCTTATTTTTATGAAATTCTAGAATATGTACAACTAAAAGGGGCGTGAGGGAACTTTCTGGGGGATGAAAATATTTTATTTCTTCACAATGGTGAGGGTAACACTAATGCATATATTTTTCAAAACTGATTTAAAGGAACACTAAAGAGATGACCATATGACTGCATGTAAATTTCACTTATATTTTAAAAAAGACCATCGAAACATTATTGTGTTTATTTAAAAATAGTTCTTATATTTTATAGATGCATGCTTAATTGCTTACAGATGAAAAGATATATGCAATTTTGGGGATTTAGTAAAGAAAAATGGGGGAAGGGAGTAGTGGTAAAAATGGGGAGTGGCTGAGAATATAGATGAATCGTGCGTTGGAAAATAGTGGAAGTTGGGTGATATTCCACTGAGAGTTCTTTATTCTCTCTACTTTTGTCTATGTTTGAACATTTCCCATAAGAAAAAGTTGAAAAAAGAGGGATCATTTTGGTTCATCTCCCTTCACAAGAGAAAACTCAACAGAAGAAGGACATAACTTGTTCCAGCTCTCAAAGCCAGAAAGCAAACCAACTCCCAAGTTTAACCTACTTTCTCTGATCCCAAGGAAACAAAATATGAGCGTTCTGGAAAGGCTGCTTTTCAAATGGGCCCACCGATAGTGCAAGGAGTTGTTTAAGCAACAAATACACTTGCTTCCAGTCTCTTTTGGTTTCAAATGGTTGTTTTGTAGATTTAAATTCCTTTTTACTCACATTTCAGAATGTGAGTGCAAGGATCAGAGAAAGCTTTTTTTTTTTTTTTCCTACAAAAAATAAACACAACACAAACAAAAAAAACATACAGCAAAGACTTCTTTTCCCCTTCCAGTTCTAAAAGCACCCTCCCATTCCAGGCAAAAAAAGCAGAGGCAGATCTGTTACGGGGAGGCGCTTGGGTCTCCGTTCCGGTGTGATCCAGAACAGCTGTTTTCCCTCCAGCTCTGAAAGGTGAAACTGTGTTAAGCAATGCAAAAATTGTCTTGAAACCCGTGCGAGTGTCTGCCTGTGTGTCTGTGTGTGGGATGCGGTAGCGTGTCAGCACCGAGGACAACGGGAATCAGAAACCGGAAAGGTGAGTGGTGTGTAAGCATCTCCCTTTGCAGAAGGGGCGGAAGAAATTGGATCTGCTGGGTCAGGCGACTCAATCACGCTGGCTTTGTCCCTTCCAGCCAGGCCCTCGAATCTGGAAAGTAACTTCCATTCTGAGAACGAAAAGCCTTACAGCCGCTTGGTTTCGACGGCTGGGGACTATTCCTTCCTTGTTCCCCTGACGGGAAAAGCAGCGTCTGGCAGCCGCTGGTTGGTGGAAAAGGAAATGGTGAGAGTGGGGCGGGAAGAGGATTTGACGAGCCTCCTCCCGCCTCTTCAACCTGTAACTCTTCTTTACTAGTCTTCTCTCCACCCGCGAGACCATTTCGGGCTCACGAGAGGTTAAGAGCAAGCGTACATCTGGAGGCTCTTTAAACAAAAGCATCGTTAACGCTGTGTCCTACGACCATTAATCAGATTTCAGCGACCCGCGGGAAACGTGCTCTTGGCAGGGCCGGTGGGAGCACCCTTCCTAAGCTGCCTGTCTCCTTCCGCAGCTCCCCGAGAGGCTGCCTCTATCTTTGGGGGTCGATTCCCCCACACTTGCACTTCCCCAGGCTGGTTCTGACGTGGGGGTCCCGTGAGGAGCCAGAGGGAAAGGCGGAGACGGGGAAGGGGGGGGATGGGAAAGAGGGAGAGACATCAGTCCAAGCCTAACCGCTCCCAATCTCCGCAAGAGCCCCCGTGACCCCGGACTTGCAGTGAGCCCCAGCACGCCCCACCTTCCCGTCTCCCAGGACCTGGCGGGCTGCTGGAGTTGGAGGGACCGCCTTCCTCCGCCCCCCATCGCCAGCCGAGAAGCGGAGGGAAGAGCACGCGGCGCGGAAAGCGGCGAGCGCCGGGAGAGGGGCGGGGCGAGGAGCTGACAAATCAGCTGCGGGGGCGGCGAGCGCAGGAGGAGGAGGAGGAGGACGAGGGGGAGGAGAAGGAAGGACCGCGAGGAGGAGAAGGAGAGGGGGCGAGCGAGCGAGCGCGGCCACGCGGGGTGAGCTGTGTGCCGGCCTTCGCGCTGAGCCGGGGACCGAGCCCTGCCTTTAGCGTCCTCGGCGCTCTTTTCCCCTGCCTTCCCTTGCGACCTCCTGTCTTCTTCTCCCGGATCCTCCCGTGCGGGGGACGGGGAGTGGCAATTCGACGCCGGGTTTGCGGGCTGGCGTCCCACGCCCCCAGCCTCTCCTCGCACGGTTATGCTGACAGCCGCCTCCTCTGGGGACCACCCCTCTTCTGGTGCCACCTCCACCCTTCCTGCGCGCTCTGCATCCTCCCTCTTCCCACTTAAATAATATTTGGGAATTGTTTTACATTTTTTAAAAGTGCGGGTGGGGGAAGAATCCGAGTTCTGAGGAGCCGAGGGAATCAGGTAAGTACCTGTGGATCTCAGCGGGCAGCTTGGGAAATCGCGGAGAAAACCCGGTGGGAGAAGAGTCATTGCGAACGCCCGGGCGGCGGGGTTGGTGCTGCTGCAGTGAGGACCCGCCGTAGTCGAGTCCCTCGCGGAGGTGGGTTCTTACCCCTAACGGTGAGCTTGCGGAAAGTAAATTCACCTGGCTTGCCTTCTGCTTCCGGAACTCCCCGCTTCTCGTCCTCAGAGGCTGAGAGGTCCGGATTCTCAGGGGTAAGCTGTTTCTTTGGGAAAGGCGAGGATGCCCGATGGAGTATGAGTATTCAACTTTTATTTTCCGCTTTCCTTAAATCCCGCAATCCGTTCTCTCTGTTAAGTAAACAAGCTGTGTTTGGCAGATCATTAAACGGAAGAGCAAAGAGGGCAAGCCAGCAGGTGGTAAGGGGTTAACAGGTGCGGGCGCCGGGTGGCTGGCGGGTTCAGCGCGCGGAGGACGCCCCCTCGGGGAGCTGGCGCGCGTCCCGAGGCTGCCCGCGGGTGTGAACGCGCGCCTGCGTGCGCAGGGCCGATGGCCGAGGGCAGGGTGCGTGGTGGGGTGGATTAGGGTGCGGGGCGGGGGGGCGGGGGCTGAGGTTCAGCCACGCCCAGAGTGAGCAGTTCCCTCCCTTGCCCTCTTCACGTTTGACCTGTTAGCCGCCTTCGGGAATTTATTTTAAGAGTGTCCCTGACCCTGTGCCTCCAGCTCCCTTTGCTTTTCCTGTGACCTGTCTTCTAAACGCACTTCTAAGTTACACTGTTACCATTTGGACCCTGGGAAGTTAAAAGAGGGGCCCATCTTTTCATGTAATTCCACTTCGGAAGGGCTGTAAGAACAGCTCAGATGATTCATCCTAATCCATGTTTAGGCGGCTAGACTTTTACCAGCCAAGATGGATGGGAGATGCTACATTTTTAATGCAAAAGCTAAAAAAAAAAAAGAAAAAAAAAAAAGAAGGCTGCTTTGTCCGATGGTGGAAATGGAAGTACACTTAAAACAATCCCACACTTTTGGGGAGTCTACTGATCTTTCAGTGGTTTTTACCTTGGGTGGTTCTAATTTCGTTTGGTTTTACCCAGAAGTTCTCAAAGTGTATTTTGTGTTCTCCAGTGCGGTGTAAAGGAATTCATCAGCCATGGATGTATTCATGAAAGGACTTTCAAAGGCCAAGGAGGGAGTCGTGGCCGCTGCTGAAAAAACCAAGCAGGGTGTAGCAGAAGCAGCGGAAAAGACAAAAGAGGGTGTTCTCTACGTAGGTAGGTAAGACCCAAGTGTCACTTCGTTATTTATTTATGACTGATGCGTTAGGATGACTCATGTTTTAAATGCTGGTGTTTCCCACTTGATTCAGTTCTGCATCTTCACTTGTCAAAATGATGGACTGAATCAGAGGTATGTGTAGGTAGGTGAATGTGTGTGTATGTTTGGGCTACAGTTAAAAAGTGGGGCTATTTTGTTTCTCCAGCTTATTTAATTTTGCAATAATACTGAGGACTTGGTTTCTTTTTTAAAATGAATGTTTCTGTGCATAAGTAACTATAGCTCCGGGGACAGTTTTTAAAACTCAGTCTTAAAAAATAATCGAGACTATTTTAAGAATCAAACTCATCCATGGGCTTTTGATTTCTTTTATCATCATGTGTAATATATGCTGATTTTAGTGTATTCCAATTTAAAAATAAGACTTTGATATGACCTTGAGATATGTAAAGAGAGACCTTCTGTGGCCCTAGAAAGGAAAGGACAAAAAAGTCTAAGGTGGAGTTACTTCTTGCTACCACTCGGTAAGCTGGGGACTAAGCTCAAGAAAGTGTTTGAAGGCCACTGATATCGCCGAGACATTTATGTGTTTCATTTATCCAGCGATACACGCAGTAAATGGTGAGACTGATGCTTATTATTTCTACTTGTTTATAAATTCCCACCTTGCAGTATCCTTACAGACCCTGACTCTCATGAACTGTGTTAGGTTGGGTGTTATTTTACAAATCACCTCAAACTCTTTGGGGAAGAAGGAGGCACACACTAATGCATAGGAATAGACACATGCACACACATACACTTACCCACTGCCCATTCTGCCTCTCCTCTTTCTCCTCTGAGCTCTTCCACATTCTCTGGCAGCAGCTGTAGCAGCGGTAGCCAAAGGATGAGCAATAAAGTGGAGGATGAACATATTTAGAATACTCCGCCTGTGTCTGTGGGGTGAAAGAAAGCTACACCGTTCTCTCCAACATCGATGGGCTGGAGAAAAGTTATACTTGGAACGATTTTTATGAATCCTTCTCATATTTTTTTTCTCACTGTTCATAGACTCTTTTTACGTTGGCTTAATCTTACCACAAATCTCTAGTTAAATTACTCTTTACCTTAAAACATATCTTCATTGGATTAAAAGATGTGACAAGAGGGAAAACATTGATGAGTTAACTTCAAGTTTTTTTGTGAAGTGCGGATTATATCTTTTTCGATGGAATTTGGGGTACTGAATCAGTGACATGCAGATAATCAATATCTTTATATTTGTCCTCAGTTTTCCAAGTTGTGCAAGTGCATGCTTGCAACTACTCTTTGATTTCAGTTACTTTATAACCTACTAACTTTAAAGATTTTTTTAGTATGATAATATCCACTTTATTAGTTTTTAAGGAGCCCAGAAAATACTGACTATTAAATTAATACATTGCAGTTTTCCAGGTAATAAGCAGGATTATCATCTGGAAAGTGTTGTATTTGTTTTCATTGTCAACTATGAGTTTGGGCAAATAAAATTATTTTACTTTTTAGAGATTAATTTGTTCTGAGATTATTACATGAAGTTTTAATTTGTTTATGTGACACGTGTTTTTTAAAAATCATCTTCAGTGTTTATTTTGGTATTTAACACATGGTGCATTCTATAAACTGTTTATCAGTTACATTTTAAAGTCAATTAAAAGTTGAATACCAATACAGGATTCAGGATGAAGAGTGACCATGTGAAGACATAGTAATATAGTTCAGGGGTTGGCAAGCTTTTTCCTTAAAGGGGTAGATAGTGAATATTTTAGGCTATGATATATGTTTCATCTGCTCAACTTTGCTCTTAAAGTGTGAAAGCAACCATAGACAATAATTAGGGCGGCTATGTTCCAATAAAACGTTACTTACTAAAACAGCTGGGGAGCTTATTTGGCTCATAGGCTGTAGTTTGCTGACTCCTGATAAAGGAGAAAAAAACACAGATTTGACGTCAAACTTAAATTCCACTCCAGGCTACACCACTTATTACCCCTAGGATACTGGGGAAGTAACTTAACATATCTGAGCATCACTTTCCTCATTTGTAAAAGTATGATTTGGATAAATACAGCTACCTTGCAGAGTTTTTGCGAGAATGTCATAATAAAGCAGAACATATGAATAATAACACATACTTTTAAAAAATTAAAGACTTTATTTTTTTATAGCAGGTTTTAAGTTAACAGAGAAATTGAGATGAAGATACAGAGGTTTCCCATGTATCCCCTCCCCCCATACTTTCAAAGCCTCTCCCATTACCAACATCCTTCACTAGATGGTACATTTGTTACAGCTGATGGACCTACACTGGCACGTCATAATCATCCGAAGTCCATAGTTTCCATTCGGGTTTGCTCTTGGTATAGTATATTCTGTGAGTTTGGACAAATGCATCATGATATGTATTCATTATTATAATATCTTATAGAATATTTTCAGTGTCCCCCAGCCCCAGGCAACCACTGATCTTTTTCTTTCCATAGTTTTGCCTTTTCCAGAATGTCATATCATTGGAATCATATATTATGTAGTCTGTTCAGATTGGCTTCTTTCACTTAATAGTATGCATTTAAAGTTCTTCCATGTCTTTTAATGGCTCATTTCTTTTTCGTGCCAAATAATATTCTATTGTCTCAAGGTATCACAGTTTGTCTATCCATTCACCTTCTGAAGGACATCTGGTTGCTTCCAAGTTTTGGCAATTATGAATAAATCTGCTGCGCAGGTTTTTGTGTGGACCTAAGTTTTCAGCTCCTTTGGGTAAATACCAAGGAGCACAGTTGCTGGGTCATATGGTAAAAATATGTTTAGTTTTTAAAGAAACCATCAAACTGTCTTCTGCAGGGGCTGCACTCTTTTGCATTCCCACCAGCAATTAATGACAGTTCCTGTTGCTCTACTTGCCCAGCAATATTTGATGTTGTCAGTGTTCTGGATTTTGGCCATGCTAATATGTCTGTAGCGGCATCTCATTGTTATTTTAATTTGCATTTCCTTGATGACATAGGATGTGGAGCATCTTTTCAAATGCTTCTCTGCCACCTGCACATCTTGTTTGATGAGGTGTCTGTTAAGATCTTTGGTCCATTTTTTAATCAGGTTATTTGCTTTCTTGTTGATTTTTAAGAGTTCTTTGTCTATTTTGGATAACAGTTCTTTTTCAGATATATCTTTCATGAATATTTTCCTGTCTGTAGATTGTTTTCTCATTCTCTTGACATTGTCTTTCACAGAAGTTTTTAATTTAAATGAGTTCCAGCTTATTAATGATTTATTTCATGAAGCGTGTCTTTGGTGTTATAGCTAAAATGTCATTGCCATACTCAAGGTTATGTAGATTTTTTCCTATGTGATCTTCTAGGAGTTTTATAGTTTCACATTTTACATTTAAGGCTGTGATCTATACTGGGTTTTTTGTTTGTGAAGGGTGTAAAGTTGGTGTATAGAATTATTTTTTGCATGTAGTTGTCCAGTTGTTCTAGCACCGTTTGTTTAAAAGACTGTCTTTGCTCCATTTTATTGCCTTTTTTCCTTTGTGAAAACTCCATTGATTATATTTATGTCGGTGTATTTCTGGGCTCTCTTCTCTGCTCCCTTGATCTATTTGTTTATTCTTTTACCAATATCACGTTGTCTTGATTACTGTAGCTTTATAGTAAGTCTTGAAGTTTGGTAGTGTCAGTCCTCTAATTTTGTTCTTCTTCAATACCATTTTGGCTATTTTTGACCTTTTGCCTCTCCACACAAACTTTAGAATCAGTTTGTCAACATTCACAAAATAACTTGCTGGGATTTTGAATAAGATTACATTGAACTATAAATCAAGTTGGGAAGAGCTGACATCTTGATAATATTGCATCTTTTATCCATGAACATGGAATAGCTAGCTCTCCATTTATATAGTTCTTTAATTTTGTTATCAGAGCGTTGTAGTTTTTCTCATATAGATCTTGTATATATTCTGTAAAATTTATATGCAGGCGTTTTATTTTTTTTGGTGCTAATGTTAAATGGTATTGTGTTTTTAATTTTAAATTCTACTTGTTCATTACTGGTAGATAGGAAGGTGATTGACTTTTTAACCTTGTATCCTGCAACCTTTCTGTAGTAACGTATTAGCTCCAGGAGATTTTTTTGTTGATTCTTGGCAGTTTTATTTCTTCTTTCCCAATCTGATACCTTATATTTCCTTGTTTTATTGCATTAGCTAGGTCTTCCTGTACGATGTTGAAAAAAGTGGTGAAAGGGGATATTCTTGCTTTGTTCTTGGTCTTAGTAGGAAAGTGTCTTCTAGTGTCTCACCATGAAATATGATGTTAGCTGTAGATTTTTTGGTAGATATTCTTTATCAAGTTGAGAATGTTCCCCACTATTTCTAGTTTACTGGTGTTTTTTTTAATCACAAATAAGTGTTGGATTTTGTCAAATGCTCTTTCTGCATCTATTAATGTGATCGTGTGATTTGTCTTTTTGAGCCTGCTGATGTGATGAATTACTTAATTGACTTTCAGACGCTGAATCAGCCTTTCATACCTATGATACATCCCACTTGACTGTGGTATATAATTCTTTTTATACATTGTTGGGTTTGATTTGTTAATATTTCATTGAGAATTTTTGTAAAGCACACTTTTATATATAGGAGCCATGGTTATTACTGTCAAATAAACTCTCTAACAGAATAATTACTTTGTCAATATGTTTTCTTTCTATCATTTCATCCTTCATTACAAGAACTATTATCAATAACTAGCTTGAAAGATTAGAAATGCCTAAGGAAATTTTTCTAATTTCACTTTTGCCTGAAGAAGTTTGGCACACGGTTTTCTTAAGCCTCATGAGAAAAGTAACCTCATTCCTTTACAATATTATACTTTTGACAGCTATCTTTTAACTAATTGAAGAATCACCATAAGAATCAGTGTTATTTTTGTGATTTTTTTCTCCTTTTGTGATATCTTTGTACATAAATTTTCAATCAACCTACTTCAATTTAATGGACAAAAAATATCTCAATCAAATAGCTTAGAAATTATAAATTGAGAGTCAAATTCAAAAGCAAAAAAAAAAAGTAGTTCTTTTTATATAATGTCAAGTATTGCAACAGTAAAGGCAAGAAAATGATCTTCAAAACCCTTCCAATGACATTCTGCTCAGTAAGTAGCAGTTGTTGAGACTGTGGATTGATATCAAACTCCCAAGTCACAATATGCTTCACCTCCACCATATTCAGATAGTCAACACAACATGCACAATAACATAACTGAGTCCTTGCAAAGATTAGGCATTACTTCTGACCTTCTCCACTCTGTAGCTTTGTGAAGTCCTGACAGACAAGAGGGGAATGGGTGTGGGCCACCTCAGCTCAGGGAAGCCATCAGATCTAGTGTCTCTTCAGCTATATCTATTATGAGATCTATCTATCTATCTATCTATCTATCTATCTATCTATCTATCTATCTATCTATCTATCTATCCATGTTAATAGTCACATAGCCACTTGGCACCTATTTTGTAACTATATCTTTTCAATTACAGATTACTCATCAATTAAAGGTTAATCATCAATAACATATACTAATGAAGAATTATGACAGCCAAAAAAGGTGATTGGTTTGATGCAAAGCAACCTCATCAAGACTTTCACGTATCTTTAATTCAGGATACATTCCATGATTTAGCCAAAGATCAAATTATCAGTTATAACTGAGGTAGAGAGGAAAGACCACAGGCCAACTGTTAAAAATTTCTTTTTACTAGTCAGTTTTTGAAATAAGGGGTTCAAGGAGTGGCAGGTGGGTAGTGATAAGAAATATTCTCTTAAATACAGGTTTTTCTCACTTTGCATAGTTCCAGTATACATGAACTTCAGTTACCACAGTCAGTTAAATAAAACCAGTCCCTAACAATACAATTCAAATTTCTGTCACCGCAATACATAAACTGTGAGTTATTACATAAAGTACAAACTTTGCTCCTAGCTCTTTAGCCCACAATCACTACATAAGTAACAGAAACTTATTATGATCCATGGCCAAATCACATGACTTCTTTCAAAGTTTATTTGTGATCAGTCCACTGTAACATACAGTGGCTGTATGATCTGTTATTCAGTTCGTACAGACAGCAAAGCCCATAGGTATGTTACCTCCTTGCCTCCCAATGATAAACACAGATGATATTTTACAAAAATGCATAATTGAAAGAGGAAATTGACCAAAGGAGTGAATGTCAGCAAAGAAATGAAGTGAAAAATGCTGAAAGTAAAATTTGAATCAGACATAAATGTATTTGTAGAAGAAATAGCTGACTGTGACAATGTGGATACTGCTGCCATTCAGGAGACTCTTGATATGCAGCCAGAGGAACTTCTCGAAGGTGAAGGTATCAACATAAATGGAAAATGTGTTTGTGATGAGTAGGCTGAAGCTGTCCCAGAGGAAGTGGTGCCATATAAACACCTCACATGAAAGAAACCATCAGAGATACATCATGACATTAAAAATACAAAAGCTTAGATTTTGGAAACTGACCCAAACTTATGAAGGAGTGTGACAGTTTTCTAAGACCTAGAAAAGATTCTCAGCTCAATATTGAAAGTTATACAATGGGGAGAAGACAAGCACTGTTTAAACCATTCATAAGTTTTTTACAAAGAAATAAAACACTTTTCAATGTTTTAAATTACAGTACACAAAATAAATATTACTTTACTTAGTTTTTAATTTCCCTGTACATTTTTAAACGACTAGAAGAATTTTTAATGTTTTGACAGAAAATTTTAAAGGTCATGGAACAACAGTCATTTCTATCACTGATTAATCAGAATTTTCCTCATTGATTATTAAGATCACTTTCTATAGCTTCACCTCACCTTGTGTGCAGTCATTTTATGATTCCACAATACTATGCAAAGTGATCATTGCCTGAAAAATACACACACACACACACACACACACACTTCATATTGCATATATGTAAAATACTATCCTGTAACCTTTAACATATTTAACAACTGCACAATTTCATTTATATGAGTTTATGATATGGTGATTTGTCCTGTGTTTTAAACTGAAAATCCCTTTACAAATATTATATAAGAAAAATAATAACAATTATCACTTACTAAGTACTGTGTACTAAACACTGTTTTAAGACCTGTGCATGTATTATTTGCTTTGATCTTCATGTTGATCGTGTGATGTGTGTTTGTTTATTATGTAGTGAAGTGAAGATTTAAATCCAGAAAATCAGAATCTAGAGCTCACTTTCTTAACTTACAAGGCTGTATTTCATTTTATGCTCTATATTTATTAGAGGTCCTTAAATACATTCAAATTGGAAGTTCTTAAATATACTTAAATTGCTTTATTAAATGTAGAAACTTAGCTGGACTGTTTTGTACAGTGTAAGTTTAAATATAATGCATGCAAGTTCTACTTAATGCCTTATTTATATATTTTTATTAAAAAATTCAATGAAAAATTTCAATATGATCATGTATATTTATTTAAATCATCTTAGTGATCATCATATTATTTATATCATTGATACATACTTCTAAATAAATTTGGAACTAGAAACTGCCTCAGACCAGCGTTTCTTAAATTTGATCCATGTATTACCTGCATTAGATCATGAGGATTATTAAAAATGCAAATATCTGTACCTGATATTTACTGAATATTGAAACTCTGACTCAATAGTCAACACTTTTTAACCTTGCTTCCACTTAATTGATTCTGCTGCACTCTCCAGTTTAAGAACCAGCTTCTTAGAGATTATTTAATTAATCTTATATATTAATTTTATTGGTAAGGATTTTTATTTGATAAGGAACTGAGGCTCTCTTACACTTTTTTCCTGTTGTAAAATGTGTTTACAGTTATTTCTGGTATACTCAGTAAGGGTTTATAAGTCAATGCATTTTTAAACTGAAGATTGGTGACTATCTTAATATCCAAATATAGGTTTAAATCATTTCCGAGTTTTTATGTCCTAATTTCCTTACATTCTTCTCTGTCTAATAGAACTACTTTATTTGACTTATAGGGTAGTTTTCAAATGAATCTTCATTTTGTTGTTATTTTCTTCAAAAACATTTTGTGAAAAACCTGGTATCAATTACACTAAAAAATCCAACATAAAAGGGCTTATGAATAAAATTGTTCACAGACTTAGTTATAATGACACATATTAATAAATTACTTGTGTAAAAGCTTAGTAATGGTCAAGATTTGGGGAAAATTCCTATCTTGCCACTTCTTGAAGCTGGCATTAATCATACTTGAATGATAAAATACTGCATTCCTTCTAAAGGTTTGCCTGGCTTCGTAGAAAATATGGGCTTAGGGTCATAGAGCCCTTAATTTGAAAGTGGCTGTAGCCAGTTATTACCTATGTGACTTTAGGCAATTCATTTAACTTTAATTTGTAATTGCTTCATATGGAATAAAATGGGCATGATATGAAATGGGTATTACAAAGCTTAAATGAGATGAGATGTAAAATACCTTTTACATAATAGGTGTTCAGCAAATGTGAATTCCTTCTCTCCCTCCCCCATCTGTTTATGTTTCATGGGTTGCCTAATCTCTCTTTTGTATTGTACTTTGGTAGAGCTTCTGCAGTTCTGAATCCAAAATCACCTTCCCACCCAGCCCCAGTGTTATCTCACCATTTTTTTCCCCCTTTGTAAGTTGATGTGTGAAGTGGGACACGAGGGGTTGAAAAGTCATCACTTTGTGCTAAAATCGTAATTGGAAAGTATCCTGTTAGCTTTGCTTTCTTCTACTTGTTGTAGTGATTGCTGGATTTCTTTGTTTTAGATTTTTTGCCCCCCTGAGGATATCTTAACACATGGGCTTCTGAAGATTGAGATATTGTTTTTCCATTAGATGTATTTCAAAGTAGCTCATTAGCAGTAAAGGCGACTTTGAGACTTATGGTTTCAATTTGTTTGTTTTTATAGGATCCAAAACTAAGGAAGGAGTGGTTCATGGTGTGACAACAGGTAAGCTTCGTGGAGCTTATATCCAGGGATGATATTGAAAATATCTAGTAAGCAGTATAGCCCTAGCACTGATCATTCAGAATGTAATTGTAAATAACCACTCTGCCCAGAGAGGAGCATTCTAGGGAACATCAGTTTTGTTTAATCTTGATTCTTTTTTTTTTTTTAATCTTTTTTTAAAATCTTGATTCTTTATTAAATATTTTTAAATAGTTTAAGTATTTGTTGTAAATAAATAAAGCACAATGTGTGTAACTGTCAAGAATGATGACTGAATTAACCAGTTTAATTGTTTAATTTATAGTAGTGTAGATTTGAATATTCAGACCAACTTAGTGTTCTTGGCAAACCGATAGCATAAATATCATATAAGGATTGCCATTTTCAAGGAATGAATTAAAATTTTCTGTAGTATATAATGAAATATTCTGACACTACAGTATATGAATTATAACATTTCCTTGATGATTCAGAAGACATTTTAGGAAACACCCTTGGGATGATCAGTAAATTACTTACTGTATTTATCTCTGTTTGGCCTAATTTCACCAAGATTTTGAATAAGTCTGTAAGAGGATTACAATAAATGAATAGCAAAAATTATGAAAATTATGGTGGTGATAATGAGGAAGAGGAGGAGAATAATGATAGAAATAGAAAAATCAAGGGAAAAATCACAATTTAACAACCTTAAAAGCCCACAGACTTGCTGTGATTGAGTTTCATTTTGTACATGCTCCAAGCTTTCTGACAGGTGTGGTAAAACAAGAGATATAATCAGAAATATAATTCATATCATCAGAAAACAGTAAACATAACAAGGCTTCAGAAAAATAACATGCTCCTATTGATAAATTATAAAATAGAAATTGGGAAAATCAAACGGGAATATTAATACAGTATTGTGGTTAAGACCATGAACACTGGAGCAAGACCTCTTTAGTTCGAATTTCTGCTTACCCCTTACTAGCTGTGTGATTTTTCTGCAAGATTCATAACCTCTATGTGATTCAATTTCCTCATCTGTAAAAGAATTCAGTGAATGAATATATATAAATACCTAGAATACTGAAGGCAAATAGTATATATTATTTAGGTGTTACTTACTATCACTTTATAGTGGATCTATCTTGAGCTACATTTTTGCAGCTAGTGGAGAAAAGTATTTATATGACTATTTTATACATATTTTTGATAAAAAATTAGGGTATAAAATTAAAACAGGGAGTTCCCTGGTGGCCTTGTGGTTAGGATTCCCAAAATCGAGGCTGTGGACTTTGGGAGCAAATGTAGACTTGGGGTTTGCTGTATGCTACTGACTAGTTTTTGATTTTTATGTTTATCTTAGTATAGTTTTTAGCGCTTGTTATCATTGGTGGATTTGTTTATTGGTATGGTTGCTCTCTTTCTTTTTTCTTTCACTTTTTAAAAAATTTTAATAATATTATTTTATATATTTTAATTACTTCATTTTATTTTATTTTATTTTTTTCTTTCTTTCTTTTTTATTCCTCCCTTTTCTTCTGAGCCGTGTGGCTGACAGGGTCTTGGTGCTCCGGCCTGGTGTCAGGCCTGAGCCTCTGAGATGGGAGAGCCGAGTTCAGGACATTGGTCCACCAGAGACCTCCTGGCCCCACGTAATATCAATTGGTGAGAGCTCTCCCAGAGATCTCCATCTCAATGCTAAGACCCAGCTCCATTCAGTGACCAGCAGGCTCCAGTGCTGGACACCCCATGCAAAACAACTAGCAGGACAGGAACACAACCCCACCCATTAGCAGAGAGGCTGCCTAAAGTCATAATAAGGTCACAGACACCCCAAAACACACCATCAGATGTGGTCCTACCCACCAGAAAGACAAGATCCAGCCTAACCCACCGGAACACAGGCACCAGTCCCCTCCACCAGGAAGCCTACATAAGCCACTGAACCAATCTTACCCACTAGGGGCAGACACCAAAAACAACAGGAACTATGAACCTGCAGCCTGTGAAGAGGAGACCCCAAACACAGTAAGTTAAGGAAAATGAGAAGACAGAGAAATACACAGCAGATGAAGGAGCAAAGTAAAAACCCACCAGACCAAACAAATGCAGAGGTAATAGGCAGTCTACCTGAAAAAGAATTCAGAGTAATGATAGTAAAGATGATCCAAAATCTTGGAAATAGAATGGAGAAAATACAAGAAATGTTTAAAGAGGACCTAGATGAACTAAAGGCCAAACAATGATGAACAACACAATAAATGAAATAAAATATTCTCTACAAAGAATCAATAGCAGAATGACTGTGGCAGAAGAACGGATAAGTGACCTGGAGGATTAAATAGTAGAAATAACTACCGCAGAGCAGAATAAAGAAAAAAGAATGAAAAGAATTAAAGACAGTCTCAGAGACCTCTGGGACAACATTAAACACAACAACATTCGAACTACAGGGGTCCCAGAAGAAGAAGAGAAAAAGAAAGGGACTGAGACAATACTTGAAGAGATTATAGTTGAAAACTTCCCTAATATAGGAAAGCAAATAGTCAATCAAGTCAAGGAAGTGCAGAGAGTCCCATATAGGATAAATCCAAGGAGAAACATGCCAAGACTCATATTAATCAAACTATCAAAAATTAAACACAAAGAAAAAATATTAAAAGCAACAAGGGAAAAGCAACAAATAACATACAAGGGACTCCCCATAAGGTTAACAGCTGATCTTTCAGCAGAAACTCTGCAAGCCAGAAGGGAGTGGCAGAACATATTTAAGTGATGAAAGGGAAAAACCTACAACCAAGACTACCCAGCAAGGATCTCATTCAGATTCAACGGAGAAATTAAAATTTTACGGACAAGGAAAAGCTAAGAGAATTCAGCACCACCAAACCAGCTTTACAACAAATGCTAAAGGAACTTCTCTAGGCAGGAAACACAAGAGAAGGAAAAGACCTACAATAACAAACCCAAAACGATAAGAAAATGGTAATAGGAACATACATATTGAAAACTACCTTACATGTAAATGGATTAAATGCTCCAACAAAAAGACATAGACTGGCTGAATGGAAACAAAAACAAGACACGTACATATGCTGTCTATAAGAGACCCACTTCAGACCTAGGGACACATACAGACTGAAAGTGAGGGGATGGAAAAAGATATTCCATGCAAAATCAAAAGAAAGCTGGAGTAGCAATTCTCACATCAGACAAAGTAGACTTCAAAATAAAGACTATTACAAGAGACCAAGAAGGACACTACATAATGATCAAGGGATCAATCCAAGAAGAAGATATAACAGTTGTAAATATTTATGCAGACAACATAGGAGCACCTCAATACATATGGCAAATGCTAACAGCCATAAAAGGGGAAATCGACAGTAACACAGTCATAGTAGGGGACTTTAACACCCCACTTTCACCAATGGACAGATCATCCAAAATGAAGATAAATAAGGAAACACAAGCTTTAAATGATACATTAAAAAAGATGGACTTAATTGATATTTATAGGACATTCCATCCAAAAACAGCAGAATACACATTCTTCTCAAATGCTCATGGAACATTCTCAAGGATAGATCATATCTTGGGTTGCAAATCAAGCCTTGGTAAATTTAAGAAAATTGAAATCATATCAAGTATCTTTTCTGACCACAACACTATGAGACTAGATATCAATTATAGGAAAAAAACTATAAAAAAACAAACACATGGAGGCTAAACAATATGCTATAAATAACCAAGAGACCACTGAAGAAATCAAAGAGGAAGTCAAAAAATACCTAGAAACAAATGACAATGAAAACAATGACCCAAAACCTATGGGATGCAGCAGAAGCAGTTCTGACAGGGAAGTTTATAGCAATACAGTCCTACCTCAAGAAACAAGAAACATCTCAATTAAACAACCTAACCTTACACCTAAAGCAGTTAGAGAAAGAAGAACCAAAAAAACCCCAAAGTTAGCAGAAGGAAAGAAATCATAAAGATCAGATCAGAAATAAATGAAAAAGATATGAAGGAAACAGTAGCAAAGATCAATAAAACTAAAAGCTGGTTCTTTAAGAAGATCAACAAAATTAATAAACCATTAGACAGACTCATCAAGAAAAAACGGGAGAAAACTCAAACCAGTAGAATTAGAAATGAGAAAGGAGAAGTAACAACTGACACTGCAGAAACACAAAGGATCATGAGAGATTACTACAAGTAACTATATGCCAATAAAATGGACAACCTGGAAGAAATGGACAAATTCTTAGAAAAGCACAACCTTCTGAGACTGAACCAGGAAGAAATACAAAATATAAACAGACTAATCACAAGCAATGAAATAGAGACTGTGATTAAAAATCTTCCAACAAACAAAAGCCCAGGACCAGATGGTTTCACAGGCGAATTCTATCAAACATTTAGAGAAGAGCTAACATCTATCCATCTCAAACTCTTCCAAAATATAGCAGAGGGAGGAACACTGCCAAACTCATTCTACGAGGCCACCATCACCCTGATACCAAAACCAGACAAAGATGTCACAAAAAAAGAAAACTACAGGCCAATATCACTGATGAACATAGATGCAAAAATCCTCAACAAAATACTAGTGAACAGAACCCAACAGCACATGAAAAGGATCATACACCATGATCAAGTGGGGTTTATCCCAGGAATGCAAGGATTCTTCAATATACACAAATCAATCAATGTGATACACCATATTAACAAATTGAAGGATAAAAACCATATGATAACCTCAATAGATGAAGAAAAAGCTTTTGAGAAAATTCAACACCCATTTATGATAAAAACTTTCCACAAAGTAGGCATAGAGAGAACTTACCTCAACATAATAAAGGGCATATATGACAAACCCACAGCCAACATCGTTCTCAATGGTGAAAAACTGAAAGCATTTCCGCTAAGATCAGGAACAAGACAAGGTTGCCCACTCTCACCACTATCATTCAACATAGTTTTGGAAGTTTTAGCCACAGCAATCAGAGAAGAAAAAGAAATAAAAGGAATCCAAATTGGAAAAGAAGAAGTAAAACTGTCACTGTTTGCAGATGACATGATACTATACATAGAGAATCCTAAAGATGCTACCAGAAAACTACTAGAGCTAATCAATGAATTTGGTGAAATAGCAGGAAACAAAATTAATGCACAGAAATCTCTTGCATTCCTATACACTAACAACAAATAATCTGAAAGAGATATTAAGGAAACACTCCCATTTACCATTGCAACAAAAGGAACAAAATACCTAGGATTAAACCTACCTAAGGAGACAAAAGACCTGTATGCAGAAAACTGTAAGACACTGTTGAAAGAAATTAATGATTCAAACAGATGGAGACATATACCATGTTCTTAGATTGGAAGAATCAACATTGTGAAAATGACTCTACTACCCAAAGCAATCTACAGATTCAATGCAATCCCTGTCAAACTACCAATGGCATTTTTCACAGAACTAGAACAAAATATTTCACAATTTGTATGGAAACACAAAAGACCCCAAATAGCCAAAACAATTTTGAGAAGGAAAAACGGAGCTGGAGGAATCAGGCTCCTGGATTTCTGACTATACTACAAAGCTACAGTAATCAAGACAGTATGGTACTGGCACAAAAAAAGAAATACAGATCAATGGAACAAGATAGAAAACCCAGAGATAAACCCATGCACATATGGTCACCTTATTCTTGATAAAGGAGGTGAGAATATACAGTGGAGAAAAGACAGCCTCTTCAATAAGTGGTGCTGGGAAAACTGGACAGGTACATGTAAAAGAAGGAAATTACAGCACTCCCTAACACCATACACAAAAATAAACTCAAAATGGATTAAAGACCTAAATGTAAGGCCAGACACTATAAAATTCTTAAGGGAAAACATAGGCAGCACACTCTGACATAAATCACAGCAAGATCCTTTGTGACCCACCTCCTAGAGAAATGGAAATAAAACAAAAATAAAAATGGGACCTAATGAAACTTCAAAGCTTTTGCACAGCAAAGGAAACCATAAACAAGACAAAAAGACAACCCTCAGAATGGGAGAAAATATTTGCAAATGAAGCAACTGACAAAGGATTAATCTCCAAAATATTCAAGCAGCTCATGCAGCTGAATATCAAAAAAACAAACAACCCAATCCAAAACTGGGCAGAAGACCTAAATAGACATTTCTCCAAAGAAGATACACAGATTGCCAACAAACACATGAAAGGATACTGAACGTCACTAATCATTAGAGAAATGCAAATCAAAACTGCAATGAGGTATCACCTCACACTGGTCAGTATGGCCATCATCAAAAAATCTACAAACAATAAATGCTGGAGAGGGTGTGGAGAAGAGGGAACCCTTTTGCTCTGTTGGTGGGAATGTAAATGGATACAGCCACTATGGAGAACAGTATGGAGGTTCGTTACAAAACTAAAAATAGAACTACCATACGACCCAGCAATCCCACTACTGGGCATATACCCTGAGAAAACCATAATTTAAATAGAGACATGTACCACATTGTTCATTACAGCGCTATTTACAATAGGCAGGACGTGGAAGCAACCTAAGTGTCCATCAACAGATGAATGGATAAAGACGATGTGGCACATATATACAATGGAATATTACTCAGCCATAAAAGAAACAAAATTGAGTTATTTGTAGTGAGGTGGAGGGACCTAGAGTCTGTCATACAGGGTGAAGTAAGTCAGAAAGAGAAAAACTAATACTATATGCTAATACATATATATGGAATCTAAAAAGAATAAATGATTCTGAAGAACCTCTGTGCAGGACAGAAATAAAGACGCCGACCTTGAGAATGGACTTGAGGACACAGGGAGCGAGAAGGGTAAGCTAGGACGAAGTGAGAGAGTAGCACTGACATATATACACTAACAAATGTCAAATAGATAGCTAGTGGGAAGCAGCCGCATAGCACAGGGAGATCAGCTCCGTGCTTTGTGACCACCTAGAGGAGTGGGATAGGGAGGGTGGGAGGGAGATGCAAGAGGGAGGAGATATGGGGACATATGTATATGTATAGCTGATTCACTTTGTTATACAGCAGAAACTAACACAACATTGTAAAGCAATTATACTCCAATAAAGATGTTAAAAAAAATTAAGTTAATCATCAAATTAAAAAAACAAGTATTCAGCTTACGTTTGCTGTGTTGCAATCCAAGATATATATAAACTGCCCTCTAGGGACCTTCTGTAAATGGGATGTTATGAAGTATGATTTTTATAAGAAATGGATATCAGGCAGTTGTAGACTATGCTGTATGAAGGGAGCCTATGTAGAGTAACAGCTTTCCATTTTAATAGTTGAAGGAGAATCCATGTGGTTGAGAAAGCAGATAAGCACGTTTCAAGGTTCAGAGTCTGTGGTAAAAATTAAAGAATACAACTAATACTACCATCTAATGGAGACTGTGGAGGTGCGCTGCAAGGATAACTGTTGACAAAGTCAGAATTTTTGAGTCTTCTCCAGAATGACAAAATGTAAACATGGGTTTTGGGGTTTGTGTGTGTGTGTGTGTGGGGTTTGTGTGTGTGTGTGTATGCACGTATGTGCATGCTGGAGGTGGAGAGACATACTGGGCAAAGAACAATTGTGCAAAACAACAGTTCAGTAGTAAAGATATACCTAAAATTTTATGGGATCACAGGAGGAGGAACAAGGACATTGTTGGGAGGAGAGGTTTTTAACATGGAGGTTGACATTTGAGGTGGGTTTTAACAAAGGAGTTCAAGGTCAGTGAATAATCCACTAGATAAATCAAGTCCTACAGAAATCTTTTAAAATGTGTCTGTCATTGCTATATGTAAACTCTGCCATTTTGTAATGTAACTAATTTACTTATTCTTACAGTGATAAGATCTAATAAAATTATAATGAAGTACAAAGTGCGTTTTACTGTGCAGTTTATGTGCATTAAAAAAGTGTATATGTATGTAAATCTAGAATTATAAAAATAAAGTTTCGTGGCTGGCAGAAAAATGAGTCTGTAAAAAGATCAAAATTTATATTTGTCTTTGTGATTTTGTAACAAGAAATGTTCATTTTCAAGTAAAATTTTCTATTCATGTTCTTAGAAAAGAAAAAAATGAAAACTTAAAGCCCATAATTCACTATTTTTAAAGCATCAACATTCTGTAAATGTTTAAAAACATGAGATTTCCAGTACAGCTTTTCACCGGCATTTAAACTGAACTTTGCATTGAGAATAGCCATGACTAGTTAGCAGGCATCAACCATATCACCTGTTGTGTACTCGTCCTGGTTTTAGACTCTAGGGTCACTTCTGCTTCCCCACATTGCCTAGACTGAGGAGTGAGACTCTTTGTCCTTACAGACCTCTTCAGCTTCCTTGACCTACATAGTGTTTTCAAAACCCAGTTGTTTTGTCCACACGATTACTGTTTAATCATTGGCCTCTCCCAACTGGTGACATGAAATCTGTACAGTAATCATGTGACTAGCCCATAACACTTAACAGCTAACATAGTGCAACTCATCGGATTCCTCAGAAAAGAAGGCAAACATTACATAGATAAAGGTAAGAATGCAAGACCCAGGCTTTATGAGTATAAATGTTATAAAGTTTAGGTGAAGGGTTGTTTTGTTTCTCTCTTGACCTTGAAATAGTTAACAGTGCAGAATCTCATCTTTTACCTCTTTTTCATAAAACTCTTCATTTAATTGAAACAAACTTTTTAATTGCAACTTCGTTTATTATTTGTATGGAGGTAATATAGAAAGATTAAATCAACAGTTATATCAGATATAGTCTTAGAGAATTTTTGATGTGAGATTAAATCTCTTCTAAGTCTAATCCCAAACTGTTTATACCCTCTTAAAATTTTAACTTATTTTTAAAAACCTGCTGAATCACCATATTATATATATATATATATATATATATTATTTTTTTAAATAAATTTATTTATTTATTTATTTTTGGCTGCATTGGGTCTCTGTTGCTGCACGCAGGCTTTCTCTAGTTGTGGCAAGCAGGGGCTACTCTTCGTTGCGGTGTGTGGACTTCTCATTGCGGTGGCTTCTTTTGTTGTGGAGCACGGGCTCTAGGCGCACAGGCTTCAGTAGTTGTGGCATGTAGGCTCAGTAGTGGTGGCTCGCAGGCTCTAGAACGCAGGCTCAGTAGCTGTGGCACACGGGCTTAGTTGCTCCGCGGCATGTGGGATCTTCCCGGACCAGGGCTCGAACCCGTGTCCCCTGCATTGGCAGGTGGATTCTTAACCACTGTGCCACCAGGGAAGTCCCCATATTATATTTTTTTAATGAAAAGAACTTGTAAGTGTGCTCAACAAACCATTTCATTTTCATAATTTATGTCTAGCTCTTTTGTTCCCATTAAAATGGTTGAAAATCAATCTCATCACTAAAACCCCTTCTGTTTCAACTACCTGATGTTTCATAAAAGGATCAAAGTTCCTTCGTAATCTTCCCTTACTCTTGTTTATTTCTGACGTGTGAGAGCACATATGTGTTCTGTGACTTAGAAGGTGTGATGAAACAAACATGCTGAGTGAGATCAAAGAATTGGCATTGAAATGGAAATAAAGAAATAAATTTCATGCTAAGTTTGATACAACTGCCCCTGTAAGCATTGCTTTCTGTAAACTTTCCTTAATAAAAAGTAAACCAAACTGAAATTGCTTATGGTTCTAAATTTGTGATCATTAAGCTTGAAACACCACTTAATATCTGCATGATTACAACAGACTATCTTAGCAAAGATTCTATTGATATGTTTGGCTAAGCCACGCTCACTTAGAAATCTCGGTAGCTTTTATTTCTTCTGACTCTTTAGTTATCTACGTGTGCAAATATAGGCCTTTAGAAGTTGATGTCTAGTGGAAATGAAATTATTTTAAGTGGCGGTCGGTCCATCATCCCTTAATCTGTCATTCTTGATTTATTCCAGTGGCTGAGAAGACCAAAGAGCAAGTGACAAATGTTGGAGAGGCAGTGGTGACAGGGGTGACTGCAGTAGCACAGAAGACAGTGGAAGGAGCAGGGAGCATTGCAGCTGCCACTGGCTTTGGCAAAAAGGATCAGTTGGGCAAGGTATGGCTGTGTATTTTTTTTTTGTTTTATATGTAAGCTTGTGGATCGCGGTGAGTTTTCAGGCAAGGCGCTAGGCAGGAATAAGATGCTTACTTGTGGGAGGGCTGACTGACCTTCCCTCATAAAAATGTACTACCTTTATATGTGTGTTCTTTTTGGAGGTATTCACCCAGATAAATGCCATGAAAATTGTACAATAATCATGATTGTTTTATTTTCTGGAAAAAAGTTAATGAAATGGACAGTTTAACAAATGCCCGAAAGAACAGTGACATTCAGAAAGAATGGGTGCTTTTATGTTAGCTATGAATCTTGGAATTTCCCTTTGTTGGAATATAGCAAATGCTTTGTGCCCAATCTCTAAATGTTCAAAAATGAAGATCTTTTACTTGATTTCTTTATAGTGACATCATCTCTTATTAAAGGGCAGATTTGCTTATTACATAACAGTTCATTGCCAAATATATGTCTGTGGAAACTGAGAGACTTAAACTACGTTACCAACCAGAGATACTTGTTTTGGGGTGGTTTTTAAATTCTCAGAAGAATTCTGACTTTGCCTTTCTTGACAAATGTGAGACTCTAGGAAGATTATTCAAGAGTTATTATGACTTTCATTTTAAACAAGTAAGCAATAGAAAATGAAGTGTCAACTGGAAGATGAAATTTTACAAATTTCCTGACCACAGCAGCAGAATGATTCTTTTTTTAACTGAAGTGTAGTTGATTTACAATGCTGTGGCAATCTCTGCTGTACGGCAAAGTGACTCAGTTATATCCATAAATACATTCTTTTTTAATCCTCTTTTCCATTATGGTTTATCCCAAGAGATTGGATACAGTTCCCTGTGCTATACAGTAGGACCTTGTTGTTTATCCATTCTTAATGCGATAGTTTTCACTTACCAACCCCAGACTCCTAGTGCATCCCTCTCCCTCCCCACCTCTCCCTCGGCAGCCACAAGTCTGTTCTCTATGTCTGTGAGTCTGTTTCTGTTGTGTAGATGGGTTCATTCGTGCCATATTTTAGATTCCACATATAAGTGATATCATATGGTATTTGTCTTTCTCTTTCTGACTTACTTCACTTAGTATGATAATCTCTAGTTACATCCATGTTGCTGCAAATGGCATTATTTCGTTCTTTTTTATGACAGAGTAGTATTCCATTGTATATAGGTACCACATCTTCTTTATCGATTCATCTGTTGATGGACATTTAGGTTGTTTGCATGTTTTGGCTATGGTGAAGAGTGCTGTTATGAACATAGGGGTGCATGTAATATTTTTGAATTATAATTTTGTCTGGGTATATGCCCAGGAGTGGGATTACTGGATCATATGGTCATTCTATTTTTAGTTTTCTGAGGAACCTCCACACTGTTTTCCATAGTGGCTGCACCAACTTACATTCCCACCAACAGTGTAGGAGGGTTCCCTTTTCTCCACACCCTCTCCAGCATTTGTTATTTGTAGACTTCTTAATGATGGCCATTCTGGCTGGTGTGAGGTGATACCTCATCATAGTTTTGATTTGCATTTCTCTAATAATTAGTGATACTGAGCATCTTTTCATGTGCCTACTGGCCGTAGATCTTCTTTGGAGAAATGACTATTAAGGTCTTCTGCCCATTTTTTGATTGGGTTGTTTGTTTTTTGTTGTTGTTGAGTTGTACAAGCTGTTTGTATATTTTGGAGATTAAACCATTTTCAGTAGCATGATTAGCAGCAGAATGGTTTTTGCTTTTTCCCTGCCAAAGTGCCTCCTTGCTATTCCTTGAACACATCAGGCATACCCTTTCCTTGACTCTTCCCACTGTCTGGAAAGCTCTTCCCCAAGATTATACCTTTGCCTCACTCCCTCATCTCCTCAGGTCTTCACTCATCAACACCTTCTCAGTGAGGCCTACTCTGACCTATTTAAAATTGGAACCATTCTCCTCATCTCTGGTATTCCTAATTTCCCTATTCTTTCTTTTTTTATTTTTTTGGCCAAAGCATTTATCACCTTTAAAAATAATAGCTAACTTATTTTTATGCATATCGTTTATTTTATTTCTCCCGTTCTGAAATGTAAGCACCACGAAAGTAGAAGGGATTAGTTTGTTCACTGATATTTCACAAGTGTCTAGAAGAGTGCCCTGACACATAGGAGACAATTAAGGAATATTTATTACATTAAGAAGGAAAAGAAGGAAGGAAATCAGTGATAAGCAGAGTGACTTTTCTTTCTGTGTCTTCAGTAAATATCTGTGTACTATAGCAACCATGGCTCTTCAACCATCCAAAAATTATCATCAAAATGTTTTGGAATAGATATCCTGAAAACTATAACAAAGTATCTTTATTTGCTGACAGACTACACTGGATTGTTTCCACTCCATGTAATCCTATGTAGCAGGCCTACCTTGATGGATCATTAAAACGTCAATAAAAAGGAAGGACTGAAAACCTGTGACATATTGAGATTTTATCACATGTAGTTACATTGTCTGGGACAATTGATGCTACTTCTGGAAAATCTAGACTGGGCTTCCAGTGAAGTTCTTCAGCTAATACTTGAATGTATGGTTGATGATAGTAGTATTCCTTTGTACAGACTATGCTTTTCAAACTATCTTATTACTCATGCTAATAATTATACTAATTCCTATTTCCATCTGAAATTATAATTCTATGTATAGCTTTATTCCATTTCCAAAGTTCAGAGGGACCCTCAGATTTTAGCACAAAGGCAGTTAATGTGTTTTGTGTCCCAGATCCTTGCCAACATAATAGAAACTATGAACCCTCTTCCCAGAAAAATGTACACTCACATACACACACCAAAGGGCTTAGTGGGATCATGAAAGCCCATCAACAGGCAGAGCCCATGATTTAGATCAGTTTCCTGATTGTACAAATGAGGAAATTTACAGAGGGGAAGTAAGCAGTCCAAGGTCACATAGCCAATTGTAATAGACTGGATACCAGCAGTGCTTTTCCATCTACTAATGTCATTTCTCCAACCCCTTCCTCAAAATTTACCTTCCTTTTGGTTTTTCATAAATGAAATTTGGACAACCAGGTTTAACTGGGAAAATTCTTTACTTCAGAATATTAAGAAACCAGGGAAGCATGTGCCGTCTGCATCTCACCCTCATTTAAGGCGTACAGTGTGAATTGCAAATAAGGCATGAAAATGTTTCATTTCTTACAAAATTGGGCTTGCTTTTTACCTTTCTAAAAATATTGCTCTTTATTTTAATGTTTTTTAAAGCAGAAATCTAAATGATGTGACAAAATTAACCATTTGGAGATATTTCTCTTATGGGTATTGTAGGGTCTTACAGATTTCTAATATGAAAATGAAGCCATAAACCTAGAAATTACAGCGTAGTTGTAGCCAAAAAAAATTGAACTGGGAGTTTAAATGGCTGATTTTCATCCCTGCTCTGTCACGAACAGGCTAAATGACCTTTTGAAGATCTCATAAGACTCTTTCCTGTATAATGAGGGATATACTAGAAAATTGTTAAATCCCAATTTAGCAGTAAAGTTCTGAGTTTCTGTAATAATTCAAGGGAGATGCTACTAAACTTTCATTTTGGCCACATCTACGGGATGCCAAAAATTCCCGAATTTAAACAAAATTGTTGAATTTGTTCGTTATGAAATTTGAAATAATTTAATCCTTCAAACTCTTATCAAAGTGATGCTGGTGAATGGAAATAAGCACTTTATTGTTGCTTTAACCACTTGTTAGTGACCCCCATTTTGACACTCATTATTCATTGAAGAAATAATGCTTGCTCACTGTGTGCCAGAAACTTTGCTAGATATTGAGGTTAAAATGATAGGAAAACCATACAGTTTTTCTCTTCATTGTGCTTATAGTCTAGTGACAGAAATCAGTAGTAATCATCTAATCACCACACAGTAAATGTGTAGTTATAAACTGTGATAAATGCAATGGAGTACATAATGCCAAGAATATCTAACTAGAGACTTGACCCAGCTACTGCAGGGTAAGGGTGAGGGGGAGGGCAATACAAAGGCTTCCCTGGGGAAGTGATGTTTGAACTGAGATCCAAAAAATGACTAGCAATTTTCAGAAGTGAGAGTTAGAGGAAAAGCATTCCAGGCAAAAGCTTCAGCAAGAGGAAATCTAATGTGGTAGGAGGGGAGCATGGCAAATCAAAGAGGACAGCTGGGACCAGAGAAAATAAGGATGTAGCCGGGCCACATCACAGTTGGCCATGATAAAAACATTGGTCTTTGTTCTAAAAATAAAGGAACCTATTAAAGCATTTTAAACACTTAATCTGGATGTCAGGTTATAAATTTGCCTGTGGAAATGATGTCTCTGCCTGTAGGGTGGGAAACAGATTAAAAAGAGGAAAGAGAGGAAACCAGGGACCAGTTAGTGGGCTATGATAGAAAGAGGAGATGACTGTGAATACCAAGGTGTTGGTGAGGGAAAAAGAAAGAAATGGATTAATTCAAAGACTACACAGGAAGTAATATCAGCGAGATTCAGTGATGCATGTCACACGGCTTGGTGGAAGAGGAATGTGATAAGCAGGGCTACTAGGTGTTAGCTTGTGGAAGTGGATTAGTGGCTGTGCCATTCTCTTGGTCGTTGGTTTCTCCCTTTGAATATCAGGAACACTGCAAAAGGACTGGCTGCACTGGTGTTCAGCCCGCATGTCATTTGAGGGTATTTGGTCCATCATTCCCAGATTGATGAGGGGACAAATCTTCTTTCCTTTCTCCCTCCCTTCCTTCCTTCCTTCCTTCCTTTCTCCCTCCCTTCCTTCCTTCCTTTCTACCTCCCTCCCTTCCTTCCTTTCTTTTTCTTTCTTTCTTTCTTTCTTTCTTTCTTTCTTTCTTTCTTTCTTTCTTTCTTTCTTTCTTTCTTTCTTTCTTTCTTTCCTTCCTTCCTTCCTTCCTTCCTTCCTTCTTTCTTTCTTTCTTTCTTTCTTTCTTTCCTTTCTTTCCTTTCTTTCTCTTTCTCTTTCCCTCCCTCCCTCCCTTTCCTTTCTCCTTTATTTCTTTCCTGCCTTTTGTGTTTTCTTGTGTTTTTTTTAAACCAAGAGCTCTAGTACTCATTTTTATTTTTCTCTTTCTATTTGCTAAATTCATCTCTTCGGGAATGCTTGTTCTGGTGTACTCATCTCTTTTTGATGAGAGGTATGACCACAGATACCTAATTGTTTTTGTGAATTTGATCATATAAATGAAGCCACCCTTAGTAATAATTTCTAATTATAAGATACTAGATTAAAGGACAAACAGGATGTCCTGAATTTTAAGAATTTTTTGTAACCAAGTATTATTAGCTTCTTTATTTAATACACCAGAATAATACATCTACTGATCTCTATTTTTACCTATGTACACACAAGAGGTTACCAACCATACAATTCATTTCCTGAAGCTCATTCACCTGATTAGCACAATAGAAACAAGCTACAAATGCATTGGCAGAGGTATTCAAGTTTTAAGTTCAAACAGTGATGTTATATAAATAAAATTTGTTTCCCACTTCTCTTGAGAACAGATGATCTTCTTGTACCAAGAATATTATAAAAGAAAGGCACTTGAGTAAGAGCTATTGTGTAGTGCGTCTGTGTTTACAATATACAGCGGTTCACTATGGCATTTGCTCCAACCCCTCAGTGGTGCTCTGCATGTGTTTGCTGCTCAAATAAATCCTTACTGAATACATGAGCATCTCTTTAATGCTATCTGGAATGCCCTAGAACAGTTGGATCCTCGGTGTCCCTGAGGTTTATATTTTTGTAATTTTCTGCACATGTAGAGAGTGAAAGCTCTGAATAAGCTATAAAGCCACTGCCTGACAAATAGTACAGCAGTCAACTTCATTATCACATCCCATTTAGGCACTGCCCTATCTACATGGAGATGAATAGGTTTTATGGAAGAAATAAGCTTGAAATATTTATGGCCTCAGATACTTGAAATATTCAAGTTTCATCTGTTTATTTTTTTCTTCAGAATCATAATAAAGTTCCTAAACAGTGCCATTTTGGAAAAATTAGATCATATTATAAACAATTTTTAATATCCCCAGCACAGTTACCCAGAAACTATTGATGTCAAATGTATAGAAGCATGCATAATCTGTAATCCTGCCTTAGTTTGTAAGAGGATAGCTCACCAAATGTGTGCTAGGTGACTAAAACAAAGCAGAAATGAAAAATTTCAGATTTGACATTGTGATCTATAACATTTAAGTGTCCTTATTTCCTTTGACTTACCAGAGCTATTGTGTTTAGCTTGATGCAAATTTATTTTTAAACACTTGAGTGTTACGGACCTTCTAATTAAATGATTAATCAGATGATGAATGTTGGCATCAGCTAGCTCATTTGATGCTGATTTCACAAATAAGCCAAAGGTCACAGGTAACCTTTCAGATTTCTTTGAAGAAGCATACACATATCACAGACGTGATCTTAATATTGTTTATAAGAAGGTAATAAGATATGTCAACATTAGTGAAGTATTTTAATTTACAGTAAACTTTTTCCCTTAATATTTATTAATGATTGATACAATGTATTTTCTCAAATAATTAGAAGTTTGAGTCTTGCCTTGTGCTTGACCTTAGAACATAACCAACATGACTGTTAGTTGTATTTAAACCTAAACTAAAACTTCTGAGGCACAATGCTCTGCCTGATTTGTGTTTGTGGTGGAAGCAGTGTATATGGCTAATATCATTGTAATCTTAGATGAAAGCATAATGTGGTAAATAAAGAAAAAACTAATTGACCTAGTTGATTTGTTTCAAAATGAATATGATCAGTAATAGTTTGCAATGTGGTATGTAAAAGTCAATATTCTATACTCGTATGAAAGTCTACTAGTGTTACATAAAATGTCTCCACTAAGAAACTCGTCTATTATGATGGGATTTCTGTGTATCTAATAATATTCCACTGGGTTCAGGATGGATGAATCATGATTCTTAATGACCCTTAATCTTGTAAGGTTGTAAGTAGGAAAGCACCCTATAATTATATATAAGATTGTAAGGGACATAGGCTTACGGTTAAATTTTCATTAAAATTCAGTAGCATTCAGTCATTTAATGGGTACTTTGTATGTGCTGATGCCCAGCTGGGCACTGTGGGGAATACAAAGGCGAATAACACGTGGACGGCTCCTGCCTTCAGGAAATGTGCAATCCAGGCAGGCGACCGATGTATTTACCTCTGGGAAGAAGGAACATCTCTGGTCTTTGAGAACATGTATTTGTAACAAGTATATATCCATTATAGGGAAAAAAGTGCTTTCTGTTAGAAATGAGAGAGACTTATCCTCTCAGTAAATATTATCTTTAAATTTTGTTTTTGTCAGTAGACTGTGAAATTACTGCACACAGAGATAAGAGCTACAATATTTTAGCTGTTCAGACACAGCTAAAATATAAAACACTTCCACCTGAATCCTAGGACCAGTGTAAGCATTGTGTAATACAACAATAAACAATAAATTTAAAAATTGTCATAAAACAATAATGTGTAAGCATTACAACCCTGCAATACATACATGAGTACAGATCCAATTTCAGTCTTCAGAAAACCAATTGTGATGATAGTTTTGTTTGTTAGAGAAATATATTATAAGAAGGGTATGATAGAACTGCTCCAAGGCACACCAACAGATAGCTTTAAATCATATTTGTGCGATTGGTTTATTCCTTCATAAATGCTTAACATGGATTGCAATTTTGCTGAATGCAGTGTGAGAGCAATACCCATACTTTTATGAGCTCATTGTCATTGCGCTTGTGGCTAACGTGTATTGCTACCGTCCCTTCACATGCAAAGATGACATGATATTTTTGATAGTGTTTCATTAATCAGATACTATTATGTGTCAGATGATTTCAAATTTAGGTATTTTTTTAAAAGCTCTATTACCATCTGAGCCGTATTTCCACCCTGTAATTCAATGAAAAACAACATTAGTAACATTAATAATTTTAAGTGGCAGGAATAAAAGAAATAAGGTGTGTTTATTTATTATGATATACAGTAATCTTATTCCACACTTCAATGATGATCAACTTGTGTGTTCCTAAAAAGTAAGAATAATTTGATATTTTTGTCCCTTGAAAGAAAGGCTTTTAGTTTTCTAATTTTCAGGGAGATGTTTGATGTTGGTGTTTGCTTTATCAAGAGACAATAGAAAAAGAGGTCCTAGGTTCTCAAAATATTCAAAATATACACAAATCTAGAACAAAATATGTTTACTTGAATTTTAGAGGAACAGAAATAAGATAAATGAGATGCCGATTGTGCATGCGAATACGTAATTATGGGAGCTAGAGTTGGGCGATTCATCTTATCAATCTAATTGTTCTTCTATGAGGGGAAAGTGAGTAGTTTGTCAACTCAAATATGAGGTAAGTCTTTTATAAAAAAACTTTATTAAAACTTTACCAAACATTTGTATATCTTACAATTTAAATATTCCTCTTTACCAGGTAATTCTGGTGTCACTAAACAGATGTATTAAGAAAAGTATTATTTAATTCTTACTAAAGCTATCGTGTACGTTAATACAAAGAACACTGAGACAGAAATTATGTTTGTTGAGTAAATAAACAATTGAATGAACAAAAAAAAATAGAAAGAATATATATTTTATCTTCATGATTAGAGGTGGAAGCTATCTTATTTTTCTTGTGTGTTCTTCACAACTACGTAGTATGATGAATGTATTTGGAACTCAAATCATAAGAATGAATTCAGTTGCAGCTTTGGGGATTGTGAAGAATAATGTGAATTTATAATTTAAGAAAATCACATAGAATTTAACTGTCTATGCTTACAAGGGGATGATGTAAGTCTGAGAAGCCATATTAGCAAATCATCTCCAATTAACACGTATACACATTTTGTCCTATTTGATTGTTGGGGATCCTCAAAAAAGCAGAAAATTGCCCTTTCATTATACATTGTACTATTTCTTGCCACACGGGTTTTCTGGTACATACAGCTTTGCCTTAAGGCCCCAGTTTTTACTCAGTGGATTGTGTATTATATACTGTCTGTAGCAGAAATGGAGGAGGCACATGCTTCCTACTTATGTCCCTGAATTTGGGGCTTAATATAATTATCACGCAAAGCATATAATGTCTTTAAAAATACTTCACCTTTAATTTCTAACATTGCAACATATGTAAAATAGGCACCTTTAAAAATAATAATCTCCACTAAATACTAATAACTGCTTATAGTAGCAATCCTTCTTCCATGGTATTCTTCCTGCAAAGGGAAGCGAACATTTGTGTTTGACGCAGATCACAAGTGTTCTGACTAAAGCTGCTCTCTATCTGTTGTTTCATCCGCCATGATAGCCAGCTGGCCTCTACCTTTGTACTGGGTTCCTGGTTTACCCACACCATTGGATTTGGTCAGCTATAGGAGAAGCACGGCTTAGTGCAGAGGGCATGTGCTTTAAGTCAGGGAACATGGAGTTGGTCTTATCTCTTTGGATGATGCCATTTTACCCCTCTGAGCATGGATTTTTCTCCTCTGTGAAATAACAGTGTCGGATTAAATGAGTTCAAAATGTTTTGAGTCTGTGTTCAATGGCTTGAATTTTAGGCCAGTTTGTTCAATTCCGCATTGCCAGACTTCTGGCAACTCATTTAACCTTTCTAAACCAAACCTACTCATCTGTAACTGGCCAGTCACTGCACAGAGTTGGAGTGTGAACGAAATGAGGTATGGCAGACAAAAGATAAACAACCAACTGCAATGCATTGTAGTTATAACATTTTGCTAAGAGGAGCCTACGTTTTCTCTAAGTTGTGTTAGATATATGATTATAGGAGGTCTCTTCTATATTTGTTTATATTTTGATGATATTTAACGAGTAAATTGTAAACACAAAAAAGGGAAAAACCATTCACTGAACAGTCTACTAAATAAAATAAAGTCATACTACTATTATTTTGTGTTCGATTTCCCCAGTACGGTTCCACTGATTATTACATACATGTTAGAATTAGAAAGAAACAATTTTGGGAAACACTGGAGTAAACAAAGTTAAAAATCTCTTTTAAACTAAAGAAAATCTAGAGCCCTAATATGTTGTGTTAGGGATATAGTTGCTGTCTTTCCTATTGCTTTTTTGATGCAAAACCCATGGAGAGTAGTTCTGGGTATTCTGTGGCATTTGAGATGCCCCAGGCTAACTGAAACTGTCCCCACTCACTCGTTTCCTCCTCTTCTTAATAAGCCTTGTTTTTTGGTTCTGGATTAGAGGTACTTAGAGAGATTACCAGGACTCAGCACCTCATGTCCAAATCCTCTTCTTTTATACCCATTTTCTATAAGATCCCTTGGGACAAGGCCAAGGAAAGGACTCTGTTCATATGAAGCTTTGGTACCAAATCCTGAAAAAGCTCCCAGGTGGGGGCAGGTCTAAGTAGCTTGCAACTGTGAAAATTGGCGGAGGCACCTTCTTGGCCCTTTTCCCTTTTACTGAAAGGCGAGGAAGTCCATCAAAGGGAAGAGGCCAGAGAGGTTCTCCTCAAGCTAATTTTCTAGAATGGGAGCAGTTCCAGAGGAGGAACAACCCCATGCTCATCTGACTTTGGCACCTTCATGATAAGCGCTAAGGCCTAGTTTAATCTTTAAGGACTTGTATTTAATCTTATTTTAGTTATTTTTGGTATAAAACAGACTCCTTGTATAAATATTCAATCAAATTCAAGATTTATTTGTTGCCAGAGCTTAACATGAGCTCCAAGTTCCCTCTCCCCAAGTTCACTTGAAATGGGATAGTAGGTCTGCAAAGGGTGAAAGGACAAGGGATGGGGGCAGGAATATCCTTGCTCTTGATGGGTTCTGGTTTTCAGTCCACACAGCCACTGACGTCCTGGGTGACTATCTGATGTGGCTTCAGTGCGCCTGGCTGGTCCCCTGCTCACCTCGGGCATCTGGGACAACCATGACATTGTCTCCACGTTTTGGCTGGCCAGCGCCTGCCAACACTTCTTTCCAAGGCCTGATCTGGACCCATGGGAAACCTAGGAATCCTTCCCACACCAGCCGTAACTCTTAGAAGTCAGGGTATGCAGGGGTGATGGAGATGGAGTTAGAACTCGCCCATGTTGTATGTCAGCCGCCAGGTCTCTGTAGTTGTTGGCTCGCACTCTGCTGGCCCTGGGAAAGCTCAGCAGGCCCCGATTCTCAGGCAGCGTCCCGCCAGGGAGCAAGACACCAGCCTCCCCGCTCACAGACATCCCCAACCTCGTGAGGAGTGAGTGCCTCCACAGAGGAGGGTTCACGGGGAAAGACGAACTCTTATGCTCCACTTCAGATCTGTTCCCCTAAAAATCTCTTTTTTCTTTTTATACTTTACTGATGGACTAAGACGGAAGGGTCTGGTATTTGAACTTTAATGATTTAGTTTCACTGTCTCAGCTATGAGTCCCTGCACCTTCTACTTGGATGTGGGATAGGGAAGGGACCAACTGTTAGCTGGGGTTCAGTGGGTGTTAACAGTTTCAGCAACTTTATGTTGGAAATGTCCTTCCAACAATATGGTTGGAGAAAAATTGATACAAATCATTCTTGAAAGGACATGTTGGAAATCTCTATTAAAAGCATTGAAATTATGCATATTCTTTAAATCAACAATTTCATTTCAAAGAATTTAAATGATCATAAACTTAAATAGAAGGATGCTCACCTCATCATTGATTATAATATTAAATTTTTCAAAAATGCTAGAAGGTTGACAGTAGGGACTTAGTGAAATGCATTATGGTTGATCCGTACTGTGGTTACTCTGAGCAGTCATCAAAATGTTGGTGTAAAAGAATAATTGATGGAGAGGAAGGAAGCTCTTGCTGTGTTAAGTGAAAACAACGTATAATAAAACAATATGAACAGTTTGTATAGTATAACCTATTTTTATCAAAAACAACCGTGTGTGTTATACGTGTGTACAAAGATCTGAGGTGAATGCACCCGACTCTCAGTTTTTCTCAGTGAAGCACTCTTTGCATTTCCAGCTGGATAATTCTTTGCTTTGGGGAACTCTCTCATTCACTGTGGGATGTTTCCCAGCCCTGGGCCTTACTTGTTAAATACCAGTAGTGCACCCCAGGCATCATACCAACCACAAAAAGCCCTCCTTGAGGAAACACTGCAACTGAGTGACTATTTCTGGGTCACGGATTATAGTCATTTTATTGTTTCCCTTTGCTTACTTACACTTTCTTCAATTTCCTTTAATAAGTATGTATTGAATTCATAACAAAAGCATAAGAAACGGTATTTGTAATATTCCACACTATTCAACATTTATGTGACTAAGCATTCTTCTGCTTTAACCATAATGAGAACTTAAAGAGACTAATTTCTTTCCTAGTGCCCTACTTCCTGCTTACCTTTGTTCTACTGATTTAAAAAAATCATCTTAGCTTCATAGATACTGAAAATACCGTTGTAGTATGTGCTGTTCATCCTTCACCTGTCTATTTATTCATCCATTCATCTGATTCATATTTATTAAAATTATGCTATGTGTAAACTCCTGTGCCAGGCATCATCAGAAATATAGAGATGTATAAGACCAATTTCTTGTGCTCTAGGCATTGACATCTAGCTGTTAATCATGATGAGTATATGTAGGAGTCTATTAGTGTATTAATATTGTGGACCCTGCTTGAAGATTTCTTCCCCAACCTCCTTCTCTTCCTTTCACGTTTGAAGGAAAGCTGTCTCTGAGTGAGGTATCATAGCACTCACAGTCTCTTATTATTTCTCAAAATATCTGGTTTAATACACTTCTTCCATTTATTCCTCTTGATCACAGTTATCAAACCAAATTAACATACTATCTCAGCAATTCTATTTTGCTATCTAATAATATTGGTTTCCACATCCAAATTCCAAGATAAATTTTAACAAAGATTTTCGAGGAGTAATGGGGTGTTCTGTCCAAGTGAATTGAATCATTTCTTTGTTCTCTCATTTTTGGCAAGTATATCTGATCATTTAGGGCCTTACTCACAATCTGACTTTGCCAAATATTATAACAAAATCTGATTATAAATATTTTGGGCTCTGAGAAGGCTGTCATCCTCTTATATTCATGTATCCTAAAAACTTTGCCTTTCTCATTTCAATATGGTTTAGCCACAACATGCCCAAATCCCCAAGCTTACAAATAACCTTTCAATGTTTTTGTTAACCTGTCTCATAATATCTAGGAAGTTGTAAAAGTGTCACTTTTTTGATAGACTTTTTACTATAGTCGGTTTATTTCTATTGGAATTAGATAACTCCATCCACAGTGTTCAGTTTATTTTACATAGGAACAAAGGCCTTGTCCCTGGGCTGGGAGGACCTTACATTCTTTAGACTCTCTATAACCTCCAGTATCATCTCGTTAATAGGTACTGCCTTTGGTTAATAGTAACTAGCAGATCTGATCATTCCAAATGCCCAGGGTCACATTTTGAAATAAATTTATATTTTTAGACCTAAGGTTTATTGAAATGTAACAAGGATTGAACCATTAATGTATGTATTTGGAAGTAGAATTCAGTTGCAAATAGAAATTAGTTTTTCACACTTAAAAAATATAGGCAACTATTAGAAAAAAAATTAAGGCTTTAAGGGGGTAAAATATTCCACAAAGTGCCTATTTTTTAGGTGATAAATATCCTGGAACTATTTGAGAAAAAAAGTATATTTCTTATATCTAACAATTTTTTTTTTTTTTAAATGAAACTCTAGGAGTTAAGCCAGCATTTTATTTATTTATTTATTTTTGACTGTGTTGGGTCTTCGTTTCTGTGCGAGGGCTTTCTCTAGTTGCGGCAAGTGGGGGCCACTCTTCATCGCGGTGCGCGGGCCTCTCACTGTCGCGGCCTCTCTTGTTGCGGAGCACAGGCTCCAGACGCGCAGGCTCAGTAGTTGTGGCTCACGGGCCCAGTTGCTCCGCGGCATATGGGATCCTCCCAGACTAGGGCACGAACCCACGTCCCCTGCATTGGCAGGCAGACTCTCAACCACTGCGCCATCAGGGAAGCCCTCTAACAAATATTTGTGTTTTCATTCTTTATAGAAAGAATGAAATTTCTTTCCTCCTTTACACATTCCTTTTCCTTATTTGAAACTAATTGATTCCTTTATAAAAAGAAACTGCAAAGACTTATGGGGTGGGAGGTGCTCATGTTATGACGGGTGGTTCAGAGTGTGTGTATGTGTGTGTGTGTGAATGTGGGTGTGGATTGTATGTGTGTAAAATGCAATTTATGGTAGCGTTTTCTTTAGAAATCTTCCTGATCTTCTCAGAATTCAACCATTTTATAAATGCATCTCCATAAATCTCTATCTTTGGAATACATGAAATGGCTTTTGGCAGTACTTCCTTTAATATAGTATACTGGAAATTTGAAAGTTACTAGCCAGGTTAGCCAGTGGCTGTCGTTACCCATAGAATGAAGCCCCAAGGTCTAATCCTGTTATTCAAGGCCCTTCTTTATCCAGCCTTCCTTTCTTTTCAACTATATGTTTCACAGTTACTCAAGAAAACTCTTCAGTCAAGGCAGACAAGTGTCTTCAAAATACCTTCCAGTTACTTAACAGAATATGTAACTTTTAATTCTGCCTTACCTTTGAGAGGGCTTTATACCTCCTGTCTGAACTTTATCCAGGCTAAAAAGCCCAGCTCAAGCCTTCGGAACTCCAGAAACTTTCCCTAACTACTGAAACGCATAGTAATTTCACCTCACTTAGTCCTGTTAGCGTTTGCAGATATAGCGTACATATTTGGTTGCTTGGGCCAAAACCTTGATTCTTTTCCTTTCACATCCTCCATCCAGGCCTTTAGCTAATCAGTTTACCTGTATTTCAAAATATATGCCTGGTCTCCCCATGTCTCCCTTTTCCACTGCCACCACCCTAGGTCAGGCCCTCATCATTTCTCACCTACATTCCTTCCTTTGCCTCTTAACTGATCTCCCTGATTCCACTCACACAACCTAGATAGTCTGTTCTTCACCACAGTAATGCTTTTGAAACAAACCAAATCATCCCTCCCCTGTTCTCAGTCACCCAGTGGCCTCCCATCACACATAGAATGAATCCAGAACCTTCCTGTGGGTACAGGCCCTATGTCGTCTGGTTTTCATTAAGTTTCATTTCCTGTCCCTTTACCCCTTATACACTGCCCTCCAGCTACACTGGGCTTCTTGCTGTTCTTCAGACCTGCCAAGCACATTTCCAATACTCACGAAATACATGTAAAATGAGTTTTATTCATTTAAGTATGAACTGTTTCCTTCTTCTAAAAGCAAATACACATGCTACAGTTTCCTTTAAAAAAAAACAACTACCCAGAATTTCTGATCCTAATTTTAAAAAGACAAACTGTAAGAATGTGTGAAATGAGAGGGTGTGGAGAAAAGGGAACCATCTTGCATTGTTGGTGGGAATGTAAACTGATACAGCCACTATGGAGAACAGTATGGAGGTTCCTTGAAAAACTAAAAATAGAACTACCATATGACCCAGCAATCCCACTACTGGGCATATACCCTGAGAAAACCATAATTCAAAAAGAGTCATGTACCACAATGTTCATTGCAGCTCTGTTTACAATAGGCAGGACATGGAAGCAACCTAAGTGTCCATCAACAGATGAATGGATAAAGAAGATGTGGCACATATATACAATGGAATATTACTCAGCCATAAAAAGAAACGAAATTGAGTTATTTGTAGTGAGGTGGATGGACCTAGAGTCTGTCATACAGAGTGAAGTAAGTCAGAAAGAGGAAAACAAATACCGTATGCTAACACATATATATGGAATCTAAAAAAAAAAAAAAAAAAACTGGTCATGAAGAACCTAGGGGCAAGACGGGAATAAAGACACAGACCTACTAGAGAATGGACTTGAGGATATAGGGAGGGGGAAGGGTAAGCTGGGACAAAGTGAGAGAGTGGCATGGACATATATACACTACCAAACGTAAAATAGCTAGCTCGTGGGAAGCAGCCGCATAGCAGGGGGAGATCAGCTCGGTGCTTTGTGACCACCTAGAGGGGTGGGATAGGGAGGGTGGGAGGGAGGGAGACGCAAGAGGGAAGAGATTTGGGGACATATGTATATGTATAACTGATTCACTTTGTTATAAAGCAGAAACTAACACACCATTGTAAAGCAATTATACGCCAATAAAAATGTTAAAAAAAAAAAGAATGTGTGAAATGACAGATATTCTCTTCTTCAGATTTCCATGTGATTTTGGTACATATTATTAATTTGGTATATTATAGAATATGAGCCTGTTCTAATGAAATGACTTGTATCCTTCATACTTATCACAAAAGTTTTGGCTTTTCCATACTTTTATAACCACTCTAGTTGATGGTACATGAATACATGAAATTAACTTTCTCAAGAACAAAGCAACCATTTCACTTATAAGGTAAATCCTGGAGATTTCAAAACTGCTTATCACTATACATTATTCATTTTGCAATAACCATTTTCTTAGTAAACCACATAAATTAGAACGACTGTTGAACAGATGGGCAGAACCACAGGCATCCAATATTAAGCAGTTGGTGAGCATAAGATGCCAGAAAGAAGATTAAGACCAACAAGGCAGGAAGCTTCCCATTGCTCTTGAAAAGGGATGATCCTTTGCTTCTGACTTTTCGCTATATGTTTTCCTTTGAAAGTAATGCCTTCCAAAACAACTTTCCACGTTTTATATCCAAACACAGGCTCAGGGCTTTCACGTGGTAACTGATATATAAATAATAAAATGAAATGTTTAGGCAGATTGAAAAAGGAACTTCCCCCCTGCTTTTGCCTTTTATGCAAGGATGACAGCTCTGAAATGTCTTTCCTCTGTATGGAAATCTGACGGTGTTCAGTTGCAAGACGATGAGAGGGAGGGAAAGGCTTCACACTGAGGAACAGGGTGTCATTTGTCACTGCCTGGATTCATCAGCTGTGTGGAACTCTGAGCGGTACTGGCTGAGACAACAGACTTCTTTACTTATTTCTTCTGGAATACTTCAGCAATACAGATTTCACTAAGAGCAGAGAAGAACATTAAGGACTAGATAGCTAAACTTAAAAGGTTTTGCACAGCAAAGGAAACCATAAACAAGACCAAAAGACAACCCTCAGAATGGGAGAAAATATTTGCAAATGAAGGAACTGACAAAGGATTCATCTCCAGAATTTACAAGCAGCTCATGCAGCTCAATATCAAAAAAACAAACAACCCAATCCAAAAATGGGCAGAAGACCTAAATAGACATTTCTCCAAAGAAGATATACAGATTGCCAACAAACACATGAAAGAATGCTCAACATCATTAATCATTAGAGAAATGCAAATCAAAACTGTAATGCGATATCACCTCACACTGGTCAGAATGGCCATGATCAAAAAAATCTACAAACAATAAATGCTGGAGAGGGTGTGGAGAAAAGGGAACCCTCATACACTGTTGGTGGGAATGTAAATTGATACAGCCACTATGGAGTACAGTATGGAGGTTCCTTAAAAAACAAAAAATAGAACTACCGTACGACCCAGCAATCCCACTACTGGGCATATACCCTGAGAAAACCATAATTCAAAAAGAGTCACGTACCACAATGTCCATTGCAGCTCTATTTACAATAGGCAGGACATGGAAGCAACCTAAGTGTCCATCGACAGGTGAGTGGATAAAGAAGATGTGGCACATATATACAATGGAATATTACTGAGCCATAAAAAGGAATGAAATTGAGTTATTTGTAGTGAGGTGGATGGACCTAGAGTCTGTCATACAGAGTGAAGTAAGTCAGAAAGAAAAAAACAAATACCGTATGCTAACACATATATATGGAATCTAAAAAAAAAAAAACAAAACTGGTCATGAAGAACCTAGGGGCAAGACGGGAATAAAGACACAGACCTACTAGAGAATGGACTTGAGGATATAGGGAGGGGGAAGGGTAAGCTGTGACAAAGTGAGAGAGTGGCATGGACATATATACACTACCAAACGTAAAATAGATAGATAGTGGGAAGCAGCCGCATAGCAGGGGGAGATCAGCTCGGTGCTTTGTGACCACCTAGAGGGGTGGGATAGGGAGGGTGCGAGGGAGGGAGACTCAAGAGGGAAGAGATATGGGGATATATGTATATGTATAACTGATTCACTTCGTTATAAAGCAGAAACTAACATACCATTGTAAAGCAATTATACTCCAATAAAAACGTTTTTAAAAAAAAAACTAGATAGCTTTTGTGATGTGGAGTAGTCATCTCTGAATTTTGATCAAGATTCAAGAGAAAGGCTTTGTAACTTATTTTCTCTCTAGGTTATACTGGTTTATCCAGAATATTCTAATTTCAGGGTGTATCTTTGGGTGTGATAGATTTTCTTTCCAGTAAACAAGATTCATTGAAAACCACAGATAAATTCTGCCTCCTGTAATGTCTGATCTGGCTGAAACCATTTTAGTTTAACAATTCCTCCTTTGTAGGAGGGAATCAATACATATCCTACCTATAGGAAAATTATATGTAAGGGCCACTAGCTTCACAGCCAAAGCAAAATTTGCATATATTTGCTCTTTCTTAATCCAAAATATATCTCTCAGAGCTCGATGCCAGGGAAAATTGTGTGAGCAAGATGACTTGAGGACCACAGCCCCTTTCACTTCCTGTGCTCAGACCCCTTCTAACTGATAGAGTCAAATTTGAGGAGCCCGAGAGCAGACGATCGTGCCCCTCTCCATACAGCCTCACAAAGATAGAGGTCATGGCAACCATAGTGATGGCGATCATCTGTACTTTTTTTATGCCCAGATAAATTTGGATATTTGTTTGGAACTCATACTTTCTGCCACATCAAAAATTTTGGGAAATTGGTTATGTGAATCAGTGTGCCAAATTTTGTTTGCTTTATTCATTGTATTTTTTGTGGAATTATTTCAGTCCAAGATGTTCATTTAGTTGATCTCTACCCAAACTTTGAACCCAAATCAGCCAAACACATAGAAAGAGATGGTTTTTGCTGCCCTCACGGTTAATTCCTTTTTTTTAATAATGAATTTTAAAAACTTGGTAAAATGTGCTTTTGAAAATGTTTATTCATGTACTATTTTTCATGATTTCTTCCCTTTTACTTTAATTATATGTCTATATTATTTGTTGTTCAAATTGATTTACAACTTGCTTTTTTTAATTGGGATTATAGTTGCTTTACAATGGTGTGTTAGTTTCTGCTGTACAACGAAGTGAATAAACCAGATGTATACGTATATCCCCTCCCTCTTGGGCCTCCCTCCTGCAACTTGCTTTTAATGTTAGTACCTATGAGCTTCTCTCTCAATTCTAAATATTTCTTTCTTAATGTGTTTTCTATGTGTTCCTTTTCAGATTATTGATAGAAGTTTTATTAGTTATTTTTTTAGAGCTGTATTTGTTACTTTAGGGAATCTGTTTTAAAATATTTAAAATGCAGTCCCCAGTTAATATAACATTGGAGTTTTTCCTGTTAGAGATACGTTGTTTTCTCTACATCTCACTGGGAGAAAAGTTGGCATGATACTGTTATAATGTACTTGGCTGATATTAACTTTTCTAAGGTGCATTGTTTCTGAGAATACCATTGTTTGATTTTATTCAGGCACACTTCTCACTAGTTGGCACAGTCAATTCTTCTTTTCAGAACCAATTATTGTCTAGATATTAAAACTTGCCATTTTTTATGTGCTCATTTCAGATCCTTCATGTGGTCTATGTTAAACACAATTTGCTTTCGTAGTTTTCATTCTTTTTAAACACTGTATCTTCAATGACGGTTGAAGGTGATTCCCTAGATAGCAACCAGTAATGACTGTAACAGCAAAACTCTTTAAAAAGCAACCTTATAGGCAAATATAGAACTTAAGGAGCCCATGCAAATTATATGAGGTCCTATTTATATTACTACCTCTTTTCACATCTAATAGTCAACTAATATTTAATGAATTTCTGTGCAGTGCCATATGCTATGGTAACTTTTAGGATATAAGAATGAACAAGAAATGTTCTTACATCTTAGGAAAAAAGAACATCCATCTCTGTGTAACAGTTATTCCGACAAATCTCAGTAACGCTAAAGGAATAGTTTTCCCAGATCTATTTTAGACTCTAGACACTGAGTTCCATGTCTTTTTCTCCTTATCAGGCTGGAATCATTCCAAGCTTCTTAGCTTCTGGGCAACCATGAAAATGAGACAGAGAGGATACTAAATCTGCAACAAATTTATCTTGATATTCTGTTCACTCTTGATTGGTAATGAAGGTCACAAATAGAATGAGGTTGTTGTTATGTGTATTTTTCTTTTCTTTTATTGGTTGATAGGAGAAAAATGTAAAACAGCAATATGAGCACAGGGCCAATATCTAAAACGAATTCTTGAGTAAATAGGAATCTTGCCCTTAAGGATCGCCATGTAAAGAGTTCCCACATTTTCCTACTGTCAACAGAGTAATCTATTGTATGTGGTATAGTTTGAGTTCTAGAAATTTGAGTTTTAGAAATGGCCACTGCAGTTCAGGATATATGATGTAGCTTCCTCCAGTTCTCCATGAAGAATGGAATTACGCTACAGTCATTAGCTGTGTAACCATGAGCAAAGTGCTTTGTTATTCAGTCACATCATTTGCATGAAATGAGAATAATAAAATTCACATCTCAGAGATGTGGTGACCACCTGGGGTAAATGTGGGCCCAGAACCTGGCACAAGAGAGTTTCATATTTATAGTTCTCTCCCATTCTTCCTTAGTGCTCCAGAGGACATGTGTAGTACCACAACTACAGCACTGATCATACTGTGCTGTACTTAGTTGTGAACTTCCCTGCCACACGGTGAACTCTTTAGGGTAAAGACCATCACTGATACGACCTTATCTTATACGTGGTGCTTTGTGATTCTCCAATTGTTCGCCTAGTGTCAGACATACAGCATAGTTATTAAGTGCTTGTTGTTCTTGTTACAAGAGCTTCACAGTAAGATGGGTAGAAAAAAAGAATGTATTTTCCTTTTTACAAATTCATTTTTGAGGCTTGAAGAAATCAGGTGAACCAGGGTTACATGATTAGTGAGTGGCTCAGATGGAACCAACCGAAACTCAGTGATGCAAAGCTCAGTGCTTGCCCCACTACATCATAGAGATCATTGCATGTCCCAGGAGAGTTTCACATCTTGTATCACATGATTCTCATCTGTGTATTCGTATGTACCAGAAAAAGTGTCCTGATACTCAAACTTGCTAAAAATTAGCAGGTACTGACAGTCATTAGTGCTTAAATCTTCACCAAGTGAAACATTGATATCAATGCAAGAATGCATGGGGAAAGGTTTATATCCTATGTACATCATTAAGTCAGCTTTCTTCAACCACTCCTTAGCTAAACCGTTTAACTGTTAGAAAATTCTTTATATTTAGCATACAGCCTTTTTATAATTTCAATACATTTCCTCATCACCATCATAGAAAAGCAGAACCTTTGGTACCCCGATCTTTCCTTGGCCATTTGCCTATCCACAAAATAGCTATCAAACTGTAAAGCCCACTACACACCTATTAGAATGACTAAAATCCAAAACATTGACAGTGCCTAGTACTGGGAAGGATGTGAAGCAATAAGAACTACCAGTTGTTGCTGGTGGGAATGCAAAGTGGTGCAGTCACTTTGGAAGACAGTTTGGCTGTTTCTTACAAAACTAAACATACTCTTCTCATGTGATCCAGCGATCTTATCCTTGACATTACCCAATGGAGTTGAAAATATATTCTCACAAAATCCTGCACATAGATGTTTCCAGAAGCCTTACAGATAAGTCCCAAAACTTGGGGAAAACTAAGACATCCTTCAGTAGGTAAATGGATAAACTTTGGTACATTCAGACAATGAAAGATTATGTGGTGAGAAAAAGAAATGAGCTATCAAGCCACAAAACACATGGACGAACCTTAAATGCATATTTCTAAGTGAAATAAGCCAGTTTGAAAAGCCTACATACATGTGATTCCAACCATATGACATTCTGGAAAAGAAAAAAGTATAGAACAGTAAAAAGACCAGTGGTTGCCAGAGGTTGGGGTAAGGACAGAGGCATGAGTGAATAGGTAGAGAACAGAGGATGTTCAGGGAAGTGAAACTATGTTTAATGACACTGTAATGACGGATACATGGCCTTATATATTTATTAGAACTCACAGAACTATGCAACACAAAGAGTAAACCCTAAGGTAAACTCTGAACTTTAGTCATAATAATGTATCACATTATTATCACCACAGAATAAGAGTAGGGTGGAGAGAGTTTCTGAAGGGTAAAAGGAAGAAACCAGTATATCCACAAAAGAAACCAATAAAAATGGAAGACATGGGAAGAAATAACACTGAAAATATAGAAGTCTCAAAACTATGTTTGGTAACGTTTTATGGAATTTATTAAAATTCAACCTGGAGTGTATAATATTTGGCAGGCCAGGTTTGTCTTTAGAAAAATCCCTGTGAGATTTATACAAGGGTTTATTAATAAAGAGCACACACAGTACTCAGATTACAGGCAGTCATGTTATACAAAACATGGACAAGAATATAATAGAACAAAGGATTTCATGACTACACGGGCAATCCTCGATTGCTTTCATTTATGTACTGTTAAAGGCTATCGTGTACATAGTAATATAGCCACATACGATAGTAAACTTGACATTTATGCAACTGTATCTTTGCACACACCAACATGCATGGCCTTTCTACCTAGCTGATATTTGATTCATTTTTTTTCTTCTCTAGTTTATTCCCTAGAACATTCTCTACAAAAACTGTTTCTCACATTTTCACAGTGAAGGCCGTTATTTTAATGTTATATAGATTCCTGACTCACTGTCCTCTGAGTTTTGCTCTTTCTCTCTCAGCAATGTCAGATATTCTCATGACTATTTTTTTGCATGTTTCTAGCAGGATCTCTTTCCTAATATACACTCTCATATGTCTTTGTCCACTGAACATATTTACTTAGATATCACACCATCACTTTGATTTCATCAACTCTAAAGTTGAACTTAATCTTTATTGCAAACAAGGAATCCCTCCATTGATTTATCACCATTGACACAAGTATTTTCCCTTTGGCCCACAATATAAACCTTTGGTGTGTATTCATAGTATCTCTCTCCCACATTTAGCCATAAAATGATTCTGGGATCCTTATCTTTTCCATTATTTCTCCCATCTCTTCCATTGTGGTTTGGATAAGACTCTCATCAGCTTATGCCTACATCAGTGCACTAGGCTCTCAGCTCGTCAACCTGTGGCTTTCCTTTTCCTCCCAGTAAAGTTTTAGCTGCCGTATGTTCCACCTCACACATCATATCCCATTCAACCACATTTAACTGGCTCCTCATTCATTAGAAGCCAACGTTTATGTCATTAGACTGATATTTTAGTGTTTACATTTTTTTGTTCCAATGTTATATCTTTCTTCATTTGTTTATTCATATGCTTAAGAGCTGGCTAACCTTTGAACACCCACCAAGTTCAATATCTAGCTTATGAAGTCTCTAATGATGGCTCATCCACTGTCACCAGATATATCAGGCTTTTCCTACTTCTGTGTATGTGTGTATCTTCTATACCTAAAACCCTTTCTTAAATCTCACATATTTAAGACACACTTTTGCCCAGGATCTCAAAAATCCCTGCCATAAATTCATACAGAACCTGCCCTCTACTACTTCTGCTGAACTTCTCAGAGATGGCTGCATTGCGTCAATTATCTTTTCAGTACAAAATCTTTTTTTCAACTTCCTTGTAATTACTTTAGTGGTGCACTGTGATTTTTTTCCTCTTGGTTTCCTTAGTAGCTAATACAATTTTTTTTTTTTTGCGTATGATAGGTACTTAATAAATGTTTCCTGTTGATTTCTACCCCTGCACTGTCCAATACGGTAGACGTTAAACTCGTGTCGCTATTAAACACTTGAAATGTAGTCAGCCTGAACTGAGATGCAGGTGTAAAATGCACACTTGATTTCAAAGACTTAGTATGAAAAAAACTCCATAAAATTTCTCAAGAATTTTTATGTAGATTACATGTCAAGACTGTAATATTTTGAATGGTATGTTAAACAAAATATAAAATTCATCTGTTTCTTTTTACATTTTAAGGTGACAATTAGAAAATTTTAAATTGCATATATGACTCACATGGTAATTATATTACGCAGTGTTGCCCTAGACAATAAAGCACATGAGTAATGTGTACTGCAAGTGATGTGATTAGATAAAACATTAATATTTCTTGATGGTACCTTATTTTTAAACTTGTTCCTTATGTGTATCTGTTTAACAATGGGAATATGAGAGTGCAGGTTAGTTACAGGTTTTCATCTTCGGACTAACTTGTAAGGCTACAGGAGAGGACCCAAGTTATCTGAATACTTAACTCAAGAAATTTTTTCACGAGCAGAATTCTGAGCATCTTTATACATCTTCATATTCCTTTTAATTTGCTGTCTCAGTAAAAATTTTCCTTAAAATGAATACATAGTATTCAAATATATCCTTGTTTTCTACAATTCCCTTTTTATGGCACTGAAATTTCCAGGAACACTTTGGGTTGTGTGCTGCATGTTGCACAGTTTGATTGCATGTATTAAGTGCTCATTATTCTTCTAATAGTTCAAATCCCTGGGGTGTTTGAGTTTGTGTCCCAACTTTTGCTGTTTTTAACCTAAATGTTAACACTTTGATGAAACATTATGGAATCTCTAAATGGCTCAATAAAAATAGGTCTTCTTCCATAAGGAGTGATACAGTGTAGAGTGTTGGATCTAGAGCCAGGAAGCCTGTGCCGCCCTCTGGTGCAAAGTTACATATATGCTGTACTTCTGGTTCTTCATCTGAAAAGTGATAATAATAATAAATTCCAGAGTGTTGCTATGAGGATTCAATGAGATTAAGCACTTAGAATATAAATGGTGCATAGTAAGCTCTCAAAAAATGTTAGGTATTGCTATTGGTATCTCGGTCCTTTAAAAATCTTAGCTTCTTCTCTATCAATAAAGCTAAAGTTAATATTTCAGATAAAACTTGTAGGTAAACAATGGAAAGTTACCAAGTGTGACTTGGTAAAACACTTGTATGAAGAATATTTAAATGACTCTTCCAACTCAATATGAAAAAAAATTTTTAATGGGCAAAATAAGACATATAATGCTCACCTTCATTGGTCAATAGAGAGATGTAAGATAAAGCCACAATGAGATACCACTACATAGCCACTGTAATAGCTAGAATGAAAAAAACCATTATTACCAAGGTTGTCAAAGATGTGGAACAACTAGAATTTTTGCATACTTCTGATGAGATTGTAAAATGCTGTAGTAACATTAGAAAAGCAGTTAGCAGTTTCCTATAAAGTTGAACACACAATTCATGACCAGTAGTTTCACTGCTACGTATTTAACTAAGATTAATGAAAAATAGGTCTGTACAGAGACTTATACAGAAATGTTCATGGCAGCTTCACTCTTACTAGTTCCAACTGGTAACAACCCAACTGTCAGTCAACAGTTTTGTTATATTCACACAGTAGAATACTACTTAGCAATAAAAATGGAATTAACTCCTGATAACCTCAGCAAGACGGATGAGCCCCCAAATTGTCATGCTGAGTGAAAGAAACCAAGCACAAATGAGTACATACTATAATCATGGAAAACACACATCTCATCTTCAGTGACAAAAAGTAGATCAGTGGCTGTTGGAGGTGGAGTGTCAATGCAGGAAGCCTTGGGAAGTCATCCAGGAAGCACGTGCTAAGACGGTGATAGAATTACAAGAGATCTATTGGGGGCAGTACCCGTGAAGGGTAAAGGGAGAATGGGAGCAAAAGGAGGTGGGAGCGCCTTGAGACCACCGTGTAGGTTTGTGACCTGTTTAAGAAGAGGCAGAAGGGAGAATTGGGCGACAAGAGCCTCAGGCTGCAGTGCAGCTCCGGGGATGTCCTGGCTTCCAGTGGGGAGCTCTGGTACAAAGATTGCTCTTTGAGGAGTCATACACTGGGCAGAAATGTCCAGGTCCTAGTTTTATTGCTGTTCTCAGTCATTGGCTGGAGCCTGGCCTTAGTTCTTATACTGAAGTGGATCTCATCGCTGCTGCAGTGGGAAACTGACAGCACTCCTTGCCCCAAATAAACTTTTGAGTAGAGACCTGAGAGGTGTACCTTCATTACTACCACACTGGGCCACCGTGGAGGTAGGGGGAGGGAATTAACGAGCAAAAGACATAAATGAAATTTTGGGGAGATAGTGAAAATATATGATTTCTTCAGTGTGCTGGTGGTTATATGGGATTATTAATACATCGAAACTCTAGAAATGTACATTTAAAATGTGTGTATATTATTGTAGGCAAATTATACCTCAATATAATTGACCTTTTAAAGTCACAGACTCTCCTTTATATATGAGAACAATCTAAAATCACCCTTCCTTCCAAAAATTAGTTACCCTGTGATCAGCACAGCAGAAGTCAACTTGAAGAAGATGAATGAAACATGTGACATTTAGCAAGGGAGGAGAAGATGGACCTTGTCCTAAATCAATAAACTTTAAAAGGTCTACTAATAGCATACATTTTGAAAGGGTTACAGTATTTTCCCATTATAAAATAGTGGATCTACAAAAATAGTGGATCTACAAAAGGGTTAGATGATTTGTCCAGGGAAATAAAACCTTGAAGATCTATTGAAGAGTCTAGACAAGTAAACTAGGAAGGATCTCTGTGCTAGATGAGATACTGAGCTTTCAGAACATGTGGAATAGGGTTGTGTTGGTTATGCAGGGGTGATTTTCCATCACTGGGCCTGTGTTGAACTGATCTTCCTCCCCCTAACTTTCCCCTCTCTTCCTCCTGCAGTCTGTTGTTTCAGTCACCTTCAACTCTTCCCCTCCCTCACTTCTCTCACCTTAGTCAGTCATAACGTTCTGTGATTTTACTTTGTAGATACGGTATTTCTGGAATTAGTCTTAAGACTTCAAAATCTCTTAGGTGGACAATTGCAGTATTGTATTTCCAACTCGTCTCTTTTTTTCTTTCTGCTGCTGTATCCAAATCCATGTCTCATAATTGTCAGGGTTGTTACCTGCTTAACCCCCGTGGACGTCTCTCCTTCAGATTCAGGATGCGTTCCTAGGCATCAACCTGGCTGTACAAGCCCCTCTGTGTGCCAGTTCAGGCCTTCTCTCCGCCTCATCTGTTGCCTCTGTTGCCCCACATTTTCCCCCCTGGTTGCTTGGTGCTCCCTGGGCGTGCTCCACATATCTTGTCATAAATATTATGGCTTTTGACAAATAGTAACTTTGTTAAATAATTTATTTCCAAAATTTGACAAGGAACTTCTTGAAGGCAAGGGTTGCACCCTTCTCATTTTTGAAAAATCCACAACATTTTACAAAGTCCTTAGATAGAGAGGAGCCGCAAATGAAATAAATCAATTGTTATTTAGTGAGTTACTTCTCTTTTGCTTTATATTTTTTTAATAAAAAGTAAAAGTTATGACTTTTTATTTTGTAAAATAAATAATGCTGAGTTTGACATAAATTTTAGGAAAGCTGGAGGTATTTCTTTCTAAAATTTGTCTTTCAATAATCATCCTAAATATTTTTCCATTAGGTGAAAAGTAAGAGAAAAAAATTAAGAGCTTCAGTATCTTTCCATGAAGTGATATTTTGATGAATGAGGCTCACAAGTTACTTGAATCTCTCCACTTTTAATAGGGGCAGATATCAAGCTAGATTTTTCTATCTTAATGTAAATTAGTTTCATTGAAGCTTCCAAATTGGACTTTTTTGTCTGTGGTGAGGAGTTATTTTCTGTTGTAATATTAAAGAAGAGAAATTTAAAAAATTTTAGTCTATCCAGCCAATGTATATTAGAAGCAATTTTAAGTGTCAGTCCCCCATCCAAATTGAAAAAGACTTACCCGGACCTGTAAGCAGTAGTGGCTATGTCCAGTGAAATGAAACAGCTGACTTTTCCTCTATCTGATGATCAAGTAGCTCAGGGTCCTTCCTGACACCCTGACAATGGAAGTAGGAATACTATGTTCATTGCATGACTTGGTGATATTTCTAGGTGTAATACTGTATTGCAGTGTTATCTGAAGCAGTTCCATGGGAGCATGTATTATGGACTTTTTAAAAAAAATTAATTAATTTTATTTATTTATTTTTGTCTGTGTTGGGTCTTCCTTGCTGCGTACGAGATTTCTCTAGTTGCAGCGAGCAGGGGCTACTCTTCACTGTGGTGCGCAGGCTTCTCATTGCGGTGGCTTCTCTTGTTGTGGAGCACGGGCTTTAGGCGCGCGGGCTTCAGTAGTTGTGGCACACGGGCTCAGTAGTTGTGGCTTGCGAGCTCTAGAGCGCAGGCTCCGTAGTGTGGCGCACGGGCTTGGCTGCTCCGCGGCATGTGGGATCTTCCTGGACCAGGGCTCGAACCCGTGTCCCCTGCATTGGCAGGTGGATTCTTAACCACTGTGCCACCAGGGAAGTCCTATGGACTTTTTTAACAGTTGTCAAGTCCACTCTTTATAGATCAAAGAATCCCCAAATAATAATCATGTGGTGAATGAGGCCTGGATTGTAATGTGATGAGAACTAAAACAGCTTTAAGCTTATTATGTGGGAAGTAAATAGAGGAAAAGTTCATTAAAATGCTCCTGAACTTTTATTTCTTTAGTCACAAGTTCTTCTCATAGCTAATATTGTTAACTGTTTTCATTTTAAGTAAAAAATATACAAAATACGGATCTGCGGAGGAGAGCAATGTTGGAGTCAGGGACGATTTTTTTCTCCCTCACTCTCCAGAGCGCTCAGACCACTGACTTGACTTTGCTTAAGTCTTTTCTCTAACTCCACCATGACAGTGTCAATTCAGGTCTTCAAAATATCTCACCTAGACTATAATAATAACTTGCTGCCTGCTTTCTGTCACCATAGCCTATTCCTGCTGCATCAACATACTGTATCGTATTAGTAACACACTATAACCTGTAGGTAAGAGCCTGTTTTAAGGTTCTTTATCTGAGACTTGTGAACATCTGTTTGATCAGTGGAGAGTCTTTAGGACCTCAGTGGTCCTTTGGACATTTATGCAAAATACTGTGCTGTGGTAGGGATGTGAAATTTGAGGGAAGTGTTCATGGCTTTCATCAGGTTCTACTAGGGTTAAGTAACACATAAAACATTAAGAACTTTTACAATAGGGAGAATTCAAAGCTTCTCCCATCCCCACCGTCAACTCAACCACCGCTCTACATCGGATTTTAGGTTCTGAAACTGAATCCGTATGGACACACAACAAAGTCAGCATAATAGTGGACACAGCTTTAAGTGGTAGAATAAAAGGCCCCTAGGTTCTTTACCTACACAAGTAGCATTAATTCAACATTCTTCAACTCCTACTTTGTACCAGTTCCTACTCTGGGTACTAGAGGTACAGAGGCAAAGCATATAAGATTCTGCTTTCCTGCGACAATTAATAAATGAGTAAAGAAATAAACAAAGTAATTTGGATAGGTGTAGATGCTCTGAAGAAAATGAAACAGAATGCTGTTTTACTTAATAATAATAATACTAATTGTTCATACTATATGCCAGGCTCTAAGCTTCAGGAATTCACAAACATAACCTCAGTGAATCCTCAGAACACCATCTTGGTGTTAATACCGCCAGTGTACATATGAGAAAATTAGGCTTTAAAAGTCTGTATTCCCCCAGATAACATAGCTATTAAGTGACAGAACAAAACTTTTGGCTCATTCAAAATGTAGACTGTGTGCCCATTATGTATCAGACGTTGTTTTAAGGCACTAGAATACAGCTACAAACAGAACAAATAAAAAGTCCTGCCATTAAGGAACTGACATTTTCGCAGAGGTTAGGCAAACAATAAATAAAAAATAGGTATAATATATGGGATACTGTGTCATGATAAGAACAAAGAATGGCCTTAAGAAGCTAGAAAAGGCAAAAGGAAGCAGATTCTCCCCTAGAGCCTCCAGAAATCAACACATCCCTGCCAACACCTTGGTTTTAACCCAGTGAGACGCCTGTCAGATTTATACAGAACTCTAAGCTAATAAATATGTGTGGTTTTAAGCCACTGAATGTGTGATAATTCATTACTGCCACAATAGAGTAAAACTCTAACAAAATACTTACATTATAGAACAATAAAATGTAAATGTGACAAATAATATCTATGGTATTATTGTAAATGCTAAAGAAGTGAATGGGTTCAAAGCACTAAGAACAGTGTTTGACATAAGTAATAGATGCTATAATATTATCATTATAATCAAAATTTAGGCACTAAAACAAATGGCATACACGTAAGGAGGTATAAGAAGATTTCCTTGCTGAAATAGAAGTTATAACAGAGGATATAACGGTAGATAACAGCTATCAAATTAAGGAAAACGGAATGTCTTATTGGATTAAATCTAATTTAAAAGGCCGTATGAGATGTATGGTAGGCCTTTAAGAGGAAAATGCAAGCTAAAGGATAGATTAGACTCTGACTACTCTGTGTATAAGAATAAAGAGATGATGGAAGTATCAAGAGAATAGGTTGACACACTTTATATACAAGTGACAGGGTCATGACCAGGGAATTAGCAATGGGAATAAATAACTATACCAGAAGTAAACCAAGGAGGTGGTGTTAATATCAGGGAGTGTCCACAGAATGATTCTCTGGCCAGATGCTGGGCTGCTGTGAAGGAACTGCATCACTAGATTTCACCAGGGAGAAATTGAACAAGATAGACCTAATAAGTCAGTTATACCACTAGCTTACGGCTTAAGCAGGTCACTCAGACTCACATACCCTGTTTCCATTTGTAAAAATGAGGACGTGTGTTACAGGATCTCTGAGGTTCTTTCCAGCTGTAAAATTGTATAACTTTTCCTTGTCTCCACAGTGGAAATTTGCTGTTATATTATTTGGGTTGGCCAAAAAGTTCATTTGGATTTTTCCGTAACATCTTACAGAAAAACCTGAACGAACTTTTTGGCCACCCCAATACAAGTATTCTAAATGTATGAGATCAGAAACACTCATTTAGAAAACATTAAACATAGGGACTTCCCTGGTGGTCCAGTGGTAAAGAATCCTCCTTCCAATGCATGGGACCCGGGTTCAATCCCTGGTTGGGGAACCAAGATCCCACATGCCGTGGGGCAACTAAGCCCGCACGCCACAACTACTGAGCCCACACACCTCAACTAGAGAGCCTGTGTGCTGCAAACTACACAGCCTACATCCTCTGAAGCCCGCACACCACAACTAGAGAGAGAAAAAAACCCGCACGTCACAAGTAGAGAGAAGCATGCGCGCCACAACAAAAGATCCCGCATGCCGCAACGAAGATCCCATGTGCTGCAACTAAGACCCAGTGCAGTTAAAAATAAAATAAATAAAATTTTTAAAAAAAGGATAAAAATAAAAAACAAAATATTAAAAAATAAGCATTCTAGAAGTAAACACAGATAACAGATTCTATATGTCTATTTCTTTTCAAAACGTGTCCACAATACAAACCATCCAAAGGTGAGAAATTTTTGTGATGTATTAGTACAAGTGAAAGATTTGTTTTCCTGAAGTTGGAAAGCCCTTTTCATTTTTGAGCCCTTTTAATTTTTATAAATAAAAGCAATTTGGAGGGCTCAATATTTATGTTTGAGGGTAGTCAGGTCAAAATTACTTGTTTGTAAGATAATTTTACCTGTAGGAACCATTGCCATATAACATAGAAGCCAGCAATTCGGCAGTAGGTATATTTACACAAAGCTTGAACATTTTAATCAGCATGATTTTGAGGCAGCAGTATATCATTACCTTTGCAAATGGTTGGGGTAAAAAACCCTTCACCAGGCTAAGTATTTATGTTGGGGGAGGGTGATGAAGGGAGAAGATTTGTACTTTGTTTTCTTTGTGGAAAAGGAACGCATTCTTCGTTTTTGTCACACTACTAAATCACAGCTGTGCAGAATTTATGAATATATTCTTCTGAGATATGAAAACTGCCACTGAAGGAAATCAACAACTTGTTCTCCTCACACCCGGAGAACAAGATGAGAAACGTATCTGTCAGTGACATTAGTGTTGACCTGTGGAGTAACTCCTCTTAAGAAAAACAAATTAATTCAATGACTATCGTACTTAATCTTTGACCTTTATTTTCTAAGAGATTTTTCCATATGACATGCTGAGCTGTTTCAATTTTGTCAGTGAGTCCCCTGAGAAAGGTGAGACAAGACCACAAATATTATCTAGCACAAAATCTTTAATAGGCATTATACATCAAGCATCACTTAAATACGTAGAGTACAAATCATTCTCACTAATGGCAGAGAGCATAGCATAAAATACTGAATTAGGGCAGTTAAAAATATTGAATAGTAACTAGTATTTTGAACTAGCTTGCAGTGTTCCATTTAGGGTATTGAATTGATACCTGCTGTGTGTGTGCATGGGTGTGCGTGTCTGTGTGCGTGTGTGTGTGTGTGTGTGTGTGTGTATGTATGTATATTCACAGCAGAGGTGATTTTCCCAAGGCTGGGATTCAGTTACTCACATAAGCTACTGCTAGAATTATCCTTCCACCCTTCCATTGTCCTTATTCATTGCCTGTAGTTCTCACTTTGCTTTTACCATCACTTGTCATCAAAGATGTGGTCCTTTACCTGCCAACTGCTGCTAAAGACCTAGCGCACAGAGATTTAGGTAGCATTCACTACCTACCAAGAACCAGACCACAGGTACTGCCCATGGTTGCTCATGAAGACTCAGTCCCTATCTGCAGCATCTTTCCTTTTACCCTGGGACCCCCCTCCTGCCTAGAACCTTGGGACTTCTTATCTTCCTATTGAGACCTAGAAAAACTTACTACTGAGAACTAGGACAACTAGGACAACTAGAGCTAGTAGAGAAACCTGGGTCTTGAGAATGAACTTTTGGGTCTCTTGGTTAGATAGTAGTACCAATAATACAGTGTCGTAGTCTCATGACATAATAAATAAGAGAGACTGTTTTGGATTTGCCTTGGTAACTAAAAAATCCTCTTCATTTAATTCCTGTGTTGGAAATAAGGTCTTCATTCCAGCACATGACTTACAAACACATTTTTGGAGGAAACACATTCATAATTGAGGAGACAGTGCCCTAGATAACAATGTTCTCTTCCTGTTATAATTGTTAAGTCATAATTTGTTTTCTTATTTATCCTCACATGTATTGGTTCTTTTTAGCCCAGTTTGGTAGTAGTATTACAGATACTGAAGAAAACTTGTAGTTTTTGTTAATTTATCAAAGTACTTGATAAAATTTTGTATGTAGTACATTAATCAGGAGATTTTTATAAGATTATTCAACATAATGGATAAATGTTGAAATTGTATATAAAATCTAAATGATTATTGCATCTTAAACAAGATACTGCCCTGTCAGCCCTGTCTTTGGGAGAATTTTTGGCATCTATTGTGAATAATCAAAGAAGGGAGTGTATTTTTAGCATGAATCTCATACCTCCTACATAGAAGTGAAGCATTTACCAAACATTTATGAGGCAAAATGTTTCTGAATGTGTACTATACACCTCCTATAAACCTCTTTTCTTCTGTAGCTAGATTTCAGAGAAAAGCTTTGCTTCGACAAAAAAATCATTTTGGCTTACACATATATTTTATAAGTAAGCAGCGTTTTGGTTTGTGATAAAGGAAATGAAAAGTTGAAAACATTAGGCCCACATAATTAGAATCTTGTTGGTCATCTGAGTTATGCTACTTGACAATTGAAAAAAAAGTTCAGTGTCCTCATGCCACCTTTAGACTGTCTCAAGCCCAGGAACATACTTTACAATTAAGGGAACAAAAGAAGAAAGATTTAGATTTCAACCTGAGTGAAGCATTCATCGTTGTGTGCTTAATCCTGCTATTTAGAGAGGTAGTAAAAAGATGCTGGTCATCAAAGAGAATTATAAGTCCAGGCAGCCAATTCCGGTTTCTCAGTCCTTTCAGCTCTTCTTTTCAATTCAGATGGAACTTTGAAAGAAATATACATGTCCACATTAGGTAGTCTCTGGGGGATGTTTTTACTACTAACTTTCAAAAATGTCACTTGCTAACATTTCCTTTCATGTAGCTTTAATTAAAAATTAATTAATTCATCATCTTCCCTTGCTCTTCTCATTTTCCTTTCCTTCCCTCATTTCCCTTCCTTCTTGGTATGGAGACATGTTAACATGGGTGCTGGATGTCTGAGCAAGGTTGCGGGAAGGGATTGCCCTGCAGGGGTTAACTGCGGTGTGCCCAGCAGCCAAAGAAGTGGGAGAGGGGATGAAGGGGTGCAGAGATGGTGGGTGAAACATGCAGCCAGAGTGATCATAATATTTGTCACACTGAACAAGTACTTGAGCAAACAATAAGTATATAATAATTTCAGTATACTCTGCCTTCATGGTAGTGTTGTATCACTGTTGACTTCCTGTTTTTGAGTAGTATTGTGTCAGTGTAGAAGAATCTTTTTGTTTGGGGGATGTACATATTGGACTATTTAGGTTAATGTACCACCATGCCAGACACACACACACACACACACACACACACACACACACACACACACGTAGGTGGGCAGGGAGAGCATATATTGTTTGTGGTTTTTTTTCTTTTTTCTTTTTTTTTTTTGAGTAGTATAGGAGTCCAGTTTCATTGCTTTGAATGTGGATATCCAGTTTTCCCAACACCATTTATTGAAGAGACTATCCTTTCCCCATTGTGTGTTCTTGGGGGACTCTGTGAAAAATTACTTGGTCATATATGAGGTGGTTTATTTCTGGACTCTTTATTCTGTTCCAGTGATCTATGTGTCTGTTTTTAATTCCAGTGGCATACTGTTTTAATTACTATAGCTTTGTAATATAGTTTGAAATCTGTAAGTGTGATGCTTCCAACTTTGTTCTTTCTTAAGATTGCTTTGGCTATTCAGGGCCTTTTGTGGTTTCATAGGAAATTTAGGATTATTTTTCTATTTCTATTTCTGTGAAAAATGCCATTGGAATTTTAATAGGGATTACATTGAATCTGTAGCTTGCTTTGGGGAGCACTTGACAGTATTAATTCTCTCAATCCATGAACACAGGATATCTTTCATTTATTTGTCTTCAAGTTTTTTCATCAATGTCTTGAAATTTTCAGTGGACACATCGTTCACCTCCTTGGTTAAATTTATTCCTAAGTATTTTAGTCTTTTTGATGCTATTGTAAATGGGTTAGTTTTCTGAATTTATTTTTTGGATAGTTGTTGTTAGTGTATATAAACACAACTGATTTTGCATGTTGATTTTGTAAACTGCAACTTTACCGAATTGTTTATTAGTTTTAACAGTTTTTTTGTGGTCTTTAGAGTTTTCTATATATAAGATCATACCGTTTGCAAATGGAGGCAATTTATCTTCTTTCCAATTAGAATGCCTTTTATTTCTTTTCCTTGCCTAACTGCTCTGGCTAGGATTTCTATGCTGTGTTGAATAGAAGTGGTGAGAGTGGGCATATTTGTCTTTTTCCTGACCTTCGTGGGAAAGCCTCAGTTTTTCACGATTGAGTATGACGTTAGCTGTTGGCCTGTCATATATAAACTTTATTATGTTGAGGTACAGTTTTTCTCTACCTTGAAAATATATTTAATATGAAATGTATTATCTAGCATTTGGTACGTGTGGCAGCATAGCAACCTACTGTTGTATGGCTGTGCTATAATCTGTATACCCTCCCCTTTCTTTTAACTTAAAAGAATAATAATTTTAATCACAATTACACATAAATCCATACCCATATCCAACAAACAATTAAGCAAACCATCAGTTATGCAGTTAGAGTTCTGCAGTTCTGCAGTATAAAGAGTGTCCTGTTACAGAGAGTTCTATATCTAGAGATGGCTAACATAATTTGAGTTCCAGATCTGTCCCTAACTACTACTGTGCCTATGATCAAATTACGTGGGTCTCAGTTTACTTATGAATACAGTACCACACTTTATTTGTAATTTTATGTACTATAAATAATGTTTTGATGAACATCTTTAAATTTAAAGTTTTGTTTATATCTTCATTAATCCTTAGAAGAGATTGGAGAATATTGAAGATGCATATCTGCTGCTAAAAATATTGAAAAATTTTTGATGTACAATAAATGTATTACACTTAGTAAATATTTCTCATTTTTAATGTATTCACCTTCTTGTTTTTGCAGTAGTTTCTTGAACAAACACATACTAGGTCACTAAAGAATTAGCAGAATTTTACAAAGTCATGTAACTGAATATATCTTTTGATATCAAAGGAAATAGCTGATCCTATAAAAATAATTTAGGAATTATAATCATCACATATTTTGAGAGCTCTCTGACTTCATTCATGCCATTTACCCTCTGTAAATTTTCTGTGTTATAAGAGGATAATATTATCTATCTAGCACAGTAGTTGTGGGAATCAAATGAAAACATATGCACTTTACAAGTGACAAAACACTATCCTCTGTAAATTTTCTGTGTTATAAGAGGATAATATTATCTATCTAGCACAGTGGTTGTGAGAATCAAATGAAAACATATGCAGTTTACAAGTGGTAAAACACTATATATTTTTTATTATTATCGTTAGTTTTTGATAAAATGCTCAACTTCATTGAGTGACCTTTAGTATCACTTTCAGGTTTTATTAGTTTTCCTCTAACATTTCTTAAAATTAATGAATAAATATATTGACCTCTGTCTTTCAGTAAATAGGATATATTTCTACAGTAATGTCAGAACATGGTGAAATTTTCAAGGTCTTTTTAGAGGACAGATTTATGAACAAGATTAAAAATAATAAAATGAACAAATGGACTTATATGAAGCATCTTCAAAAACATTTAACTCCAAGAGGGCCCAATTTCAGGAAAAATCTGACTTGTTTTTCATGGACATTTCAAAATAAACCTAGCTCATATGATACTGTTTTAAAACGGGAAAAGGAAAGAGCCATCTGAGAATCTCTGGAATATTGCCGAAAGGGTAATTTGGCATCTTATCCCACCTTCTGGATGCAGTTGATTGGCAGCAGTTATATGATGCCAGAGGCATAGTGGGACTAGAGGGAGGAAACCAGAAAATTCAATGTTCTGGCTCTAAAGAACAGGTTGTTTCTTTACTAATAAAATGTTGCCACCCCATCTTCCAAATCTGTATTACATGATGTGTGGGATCAGTCTCTTTTATGTTGCTAGACTTTCACATTCTCTTCCCTCACTCTTGGAAGAATAAACATTGCTTGATAAATATTGTTAATAGTGCCATTCCATATTTCTAAAAAAGAGTTACTTTAAGGTGAATTTATGCATATGGATGAAAATGACTAAATTGCTCTTCAGATATTTAAAATAAAATATATTGTTATTCTAAAAGGAAGATTGTTGGAATCTTAAATTTAGTCGAGTAGAATGATCATGAATTCTAAATGAGTTTCTAAGATTTGTTCAGCTTCCACTACTTTGGGAAGGAACAACTTAAGAGAAATTTTAATGAAGACATCTCTTTACACACGTGGTAGTGTTATGTTTAGAAAATACTACCATGAATGTCTTATAAACATATACTAAATTCCTGATAGCCTTGGGAAGCTTCAGAAACGCCAGGGAAGTTTTCAAATGTAACTGTGAATGCAGAATCATCAGTCTTAGCATTGGAATGGACCACCACAGGCCCTCATCTTCAGATTCATTTTTAGACCCAGAGTAATCAAGTGACTTGGCCAAGGTCATAAAACTAGCAGGTAGTAGGATGGGTGCTAGAATAAGTATTGCTTTCCCTAATGCTATAGTCTTATTACTAAGGCTTCTTTGTTTTGAAAGTAATGAAGACCCTTTCTGCTGTTGACGTCCTTTCCTTGATGTTTTATATTTTTGAGCAGTGGAGATACAATTCCTCTGTCCCCCATTTCCAACCCATCTTAGAAAGACCTTAAAAAAAAATTATTGTCATCCTCTCTCCTTTTGCTGCAAGATGATTGATAGTGACAACATCCAGTATAAACATTTCTCTCCAAGGCAGGCTTTCTCTGTTGATTATTAGAAATATTATACATTATCAAGTGTACAAAATTTTTCTTCAACAAGAACTTTCAAGTTTTTTTCCCCTTCCCCTTATTATAGCAATCTGAATGTTGCAGTCCCATGTTCTCCTAATGCCTGTGCTTATGTCCATTTTACTCACAAGTGAAAGAAGCACGTCACATGGAATTTGTCTAAGAGGTTTGGACTGGTTATGCAAGATGGCCAAGGGTCACCAGACACAAGCATCCATCCATCCGTCCATCCATCCATCTGTCCACCTTTCCATCCATTCCTTCAGCTGATAATTACTGACTGCTATTGAGTTGCCCTTAGATTTAGTTTCTCTCATTCTGTCATGGAGGAATCTGGGGAGAGCCATAGCATACTCTTTTCTTTTTCTTCCTTTTTTAGTGTATTTCCTTTTATCTTGTCTAGCCCAGACCCTGGCCTCTTTGTTGTACTTCAAGTTTCTTATTGTTCAGAGTTATTTCTGTACCATAGATTATTCTCTTGGTAACTTTGTTTCTTCACTTATGAAGGTAACTCAGAAAAATGACCCAAAGATTACTATAAATCATAGACCATAATCTATAATACTGTCTATGCCAAATTTATAGTTTAAAGTGTTTCAAATACAGACATTGAAAAATATATGCCTCATATAAATAATAAATAGATTTTATTATTCCCCACCCCATACTGAAAATCAGTGTTAAAAAAAGGAAAAAACAGCTGTCTTAAGACATTTATCCTGGAAAAAGGCCTGTTATTAAATAAAGGTATCTTCGTACAGTTTATAAACGCACAGTTAAGAATATGCTTTCCCAGGCATCCATTTACATGTTAGACTTTTAAGATTGAATGCAAATATGTTGTTCTTCTTCAAAAGAAATATTTAAAAATTTTGGTAAAGGCCGATATTGAAGCTAGAGATAATGAAATGTTTAAATTATTTTTCATCCCCTTTGTGAATGAAAAATGATGAAAAGTTTTTCCCACAATGTAACCTTAACTATACCTAAATGTAGACTCTAGAAAATATAAGATATCTTTTCTGCCATTCAAAAGCCACACTTATAGATGCTAAAACTGGGTATGAAAGCAGGATTCGTTTGGCTTGATTGCCAATGGCCCATTCACTTGACCGTAAGAACAATAGTTGCAGGTAATGATATGAGATCACCAGGCTCAAGGAAGAGTGTCTGATCCACCAAAAGTATGTATGTAATGATTAGGGAGAAATGTGTATTTTCTCAAGTCACCTCTGTAAAAAAATTTAAATAGCAGAGTAGAAGTCTGACCTTGAAATTTCATTGCAGACCCAACCTGTTTGTCATTCCTGTTCCCTGGTGAAATATGTCAAACAACTGGAGCCTGGAACTACCATTCTCATTCTTAAAAATCTTTCTTAACATTCTGTTGGTAACTGGCATAAGCATAATGTTTTGTCTTACCTGATTCTTCCAACACTTTATGATAGAACCTTAGAGTAGCCTTAGTTAGCAGATAAATAATAATTTAACCATTGATGGAGGGGGCAGTTAGTCCAAGGGCAATTAGAAGTAGGCTTGGAATGATAAGAAATAAAATAATTCTAGAAGAATTTGTAGTTAAGGTGTTAGTCTGACATTACCTGTCTCCCAAGCATTCAGAAACCACCAAGTCCGTGTGGATGCACCTTGTATTCACAAAGGACTAACCACACGGGTTCCTGCTGTCACTCCAGAGAGACCAGTGGCAAGAGTACCGTTCTAAAGGTTTAAAGAAATTTTTAAAAAAGGCTTGTAAGTGTTGGTTCAGCTAAAACCGGATATTTTCAGTTGGTAATGGCTTGTAAAAATTAAAAGTTCAGCATGTAGGTCATTAACCTTCGTTATGTTCTTTGCTGTCATGATTATTAGCCATCTGTTCTCAAATCTAAAGAGTTTTCTCTTTTCTAGATTATACTCATTCTCACATTACTAAAATAATGTCACCATATTTAAAGACAAGAAAACTGTAAAAGTAACACCTTCCACATCATTATTTTTAATGATGAATTCTGAATGAAATACTCCCTTCTGAGATGGAGAGAGGAACCAAATGACATTTTTGCTACTTAAGTTGACGAGTTTTAAGTGTTTATAAAAGACATGTATCTGGAAGAAAAATAGCAAAAGTCAGGTATTTGGCAATCTCTCCTTTGAGAATTAAGTTTATAAAATAAATATTAGGAAATGTTTTCCTTTTATGTGCTTGTTTAGAAACAAAGCGTGAAGGATTTTTAAAAAATATCTAAAGCCAGTGTATAATCCTAAAGTGAAGGAAAGTGGGGTGCCACTGTCATTAGGTAAAATACTGCACTATTGTCTTACTGTAGAGCCATTTAACTGAGAATATAAGAAGAGGGCCTCTTGTTTAACATTAAGTGTGAGCTATAATCAGGTTTCTGTACTCACTGGGACATATAATTTGCTTTTTCTGTGAGTGGTGTTGAATGGCACTGAGATATCTACCTCTCTTGTGACCACAGTTTGTGTGGCAATGCAACTAGTCAGGCTTAGAGATGCTCTCCCCTTGTGTCGAAGAGTGATACCTGGTGTGAAGCTATGAGTCAATAAAGGCTTTGACTTTATACACAGAGTATAAACTAGGAAACCACACGACTTCCAGTTGCATTTTTACAGGATAGTGAAACATACTTCACACTTTTCCTACAAGATACTGTTAATGCAAGCCTTGTTACAAACTATAGCCAGTTGATGAAGCAATCAGCTGATTTGCTATTGATTTTGTATGCTCTGTAAGTGCATATGGGAGTCCCTATATGTGAGGCTCTCTATATAAAGAAGTATAATTGAATTCAGCAATCATTTGGGCCTCTACTCAACTGCCCTTAAGGCTTTATAGTCTAATTGATAAGGCGAGATGAATGAATGAATTAATTTTTTAAAATCCCTTAATATGACTAATATTTTAATTATTTAATAAATAATGAAATCAGTGCATTCATAAATAAAATAAATATGTGAATGTTATAAACAATAATTTTGGAGAAAAATAAATTATTATAGTAAAGGATTTTTTTGTCTGGGAACTACATACAATAGGGAAGTTTGATCAGATCCTTGAAAAATTTTAATGAGAGAAATAACATGAGGAAATTGAAGCTTTCAAATAATGAATCTGATGGCAACGCACAGAATGCTTTGGAGAGAGAAGTTAGAGGTAGGAATGATAATTTGAAGACCATAATAGATTCATCTGAAATCTCTAGATTTTGGAGTGATTATTTACATATTCTAACTGGCAGTCAAATAATTAAAAAATTGTTTCTTTTAAGATAAAAAAATTTTGCTAACAATGGCCCATGCATAATATTGATAATTTTTAAAAAGTATTTCTCCTATTTTATGAAATGGATTTAGAAAGACTTCTGAAAAATAATTTGCATGATACTCATTGATGGACTTTTACAAAATGATAAGCTGATGTAGTGTTTCTTAAGGTCCCCATTATAAATAATATGTGAAATATTTGTTATTGGTTTTGAGGTATTGACCACAGACTATTCTGTACATTCAGATGTTTCCTAAAAACTCTTTAGAATTTTTGTCATCTTTGACATTTGTTATCTTTGTGTTCAGGTTTGAACTAGGGATGTACATCTCATAATAGGCAGCAAAAAGAACCATTGTCTAAGATGTATAGCATTGGTCAGAAAACTCAGTGGCATCAGAACTCTGCACTTAGGGTTTACCAAAAGGTGGCAAAGCACGTGGATGAGATCCATGAAAGGTCTTCCTCAGGGAACCAGTGAAAACCACACACACACACACACACACACACACACACCAGTAAACATCTGTGCAGCAGGGAGGGAGGGCCATGATAGTACCTCCTGGATGATCATTAAGGAGTGGGTTTCTATTTCCACAGGAACGTGGCATGGACCCAGCCTAATAAGTGGGCACAGGAACTTGGCATTGAGAAGCAGAATTCAAGGCAGGATCCTAGGTGTACAAATTGAGGCACCTCGGGCAGGGGAACTATGTCTCTGGAATGTAGGCTTAAAAACACCCTCTCGAGACAGAACCTTGTATGCCATACAGGGGTTTTTATGTGTATTACGGGACACAGATAGCAAGGAGATGATTCTGTGAGCCAGGTGGCTACCATTAGCTTGTAAACAGATAATTATTCCAGGAGACTGAGATACAAAGGTAGATGCCCAGTGATCAGTTCCCAGGTACTTGCATGATGAGCCTCATAGGAAGGGGACCTGGTGTCTGATGCCTCCCAGGTCTGACTCCAACAGAGAGAAGTTAATTAAGGACATATTACAGACAGAGAAATAGGGGAGAGATTCAGTATATCAATAGAAATATCGTAGGTAGGCATTTGAAACTGCTTAATTGTCTAGAGCCTTAAGTCAGGCTGGTTTTGGAAACTGAGAGGTAGGTAAACCTCATGGGAAATCAGTGGGTCCAGGAATTACAGGAGTTTCAGAGAAATGGTGAGGGGTCATTTGTTTTTCATTATAGCTAATCTCACAGTAGTTTGAGACCCCAAATATTTAGTTCTTGGGAATATGTTTTTTGATTTTAATCTTCTAGCCTCTGAGTTTTAAACATAATTTTCAAGATTTAATATAATTACAAGGATAGTTTATGAACATGTGCATCTTAATAACAGGGACTTTTATCTCTCTGAGTCCACAATAGAAGGTTTTAAATTTCCAGACCCACTGAACCACCCAATCTTATGCAGCCTCTACATGCACAAAACACTTGTGCGGTTCACACTATCGGTTTGAGAAACAACGATGAATGGTGTCATGGCATCTCAAAGTATTAGAATAAATGTGAGAGTACAATAATGGAAGTAAGTATAAAGTGATGCGAGAACACTGAGAGTCAAGATTTGAACTCTGAACGAGAAGATTGTAAAAAGCTTCACAGAAGGGTTGTTGAACGTTAGCAGCACCAGACTGCATCTAACCAGGCTTTTCCTACCTTGGTGCCATGTGCTGCTTTCCTTTGCCTTCTTTCCCCTTCTCTTAACAACTCTTCCCCGCACTTCAAACTTCCCACAGGCATTGCCTTCTCCAGGAAGTCCTCCTGAACCTCTCCTCCTCCTAGTCTGGCTTATTATATATCCCTTCTCTTTGCTCCCACGTGCACACTCCTGACCTTGCGCTTGCCAGACTGTTTTACAGTGATCTGCTTATTCATCTCCCCAGTCAGACTATGAGCTCATTGAGAGCAATGGCTATTGCGTTCACTTTTGTATCCTCAACAGTTTGCTGAGAGCCCAAGAAGGGGTACCCAGAGGTGAAGCTGGGAAGTGGCTTGGGCCACGTGGTGAGTGACTCTTTGTGTGATGTGAATTTGAACTCTAGCCAGTAGGAATATGGACACATTGACAGTTTTTCAACAGAGGTGTGGTGAAATCAAATTCAATTTCAGAAACAAAGCTCTGATGACACATTTTGAAATAAGAGACTAGAGATGGGAATTCCAATTAAGAAATGTAAGCACAAGTATAGGTGAGAGATCACTGAAGGTCTGAACCAGATTGCAAATGTGAGAACAGAGAAAAAAGTTAACAATTTGGGTGTGAGAAGGGTGAGAGAGAGAGAACGAGAGGTGTGAAGAATGACTAAGTGTCATTAGGAGTGAATGAAAATTTGAGTATTTGAGCTAATCAGGCCTAAAACTTGCTTTTGGACAGAGTAAAATGCTTGCAACTTATCATTTCAGCCAAGGACTGTAAAAAATATAAATCTTCACAACCTTTTTCATATACCCTGATTTGACAAAAGAGTAGTCCAGCCAGTTTCATTGCCTCTAAACTCCACTACAATCCTAGGCCAGTAAAACAAGTGAATTCTACTTACCCCCAGAACTCTAGATGAAAAGCTTATTGACTTTTTTCTCTAGTCATGTGTCTAAGTGTGGGTAGAACTTTTACCTTATGTTTTAATAAATTTTTACCATTACCATTTATCTTCATAAATACTTCAAGCAAATAAATTGTTTCCCTAACCTGAAACATTTACAACTGGATAAAATTATTTTTTCCATAAAAAATAGAAATGTTATAATAAATATTTTTGGAATTAAGTAATTATAATTTTGAAGTATTTATTATATAAAATATTTCAGGTCATTTGAAATGTGATATGATTATAAAAATACTTCAACTTTGTCTTCTGTGTGTTTATAATGATGCTAGTCACATAATTACACATTTTTGTACCACTGCTAGTGGTCTTTTCTCCACACCTTGATAAGGCGTACTTCTGTGCACTCCAGCCACTGTACTGGAATCTACATTTACATCTGAGTAAACAATATTAGTTTAAGGCTATTGCTAAAATAGTAGTAAGAATATGCATGAATTTTACCTTCAAGTAAAAAGTTTTATAGTATTTTATGTGCAATCACACAAGTATGAATTCATTTTCAAACCCTCAGAGTGCCGACAAAGGAATGGTCAGAAGACTCTGGGTTGATTATTACAAATCTCATGAACTTTCGTAGGTGGATTAGTGACTATCCTATAGGGAGACCCCAAGTAACAATTCACTCTGGCTGCGCAATCAGAGGGTCAAAGGGACCCTGAACTATGCATGTTCCAGCAAATCATCAGTATCCATGCTCTCCTGTAATGTTTTCCTGAAACTTTAAAAGACTAAGAAGACAACTTGGGAAGCACTAGATATTTATAGCTGTGGATCTTGAAGAATAAAAATATAAATTGTCAGAGTGCTAGTGATTTGTCCAGGCAGGGCTGTCTTGGGGCTGCTTTGCAGCAAGGCTGACTCTGAGAGAGATGAAAGACACACTTGCTTTAGTCCCTTGTTTCTTCAGACCACACTTTTTCCCCCTCCAGGTTAATACCTCTAGATGTGAAGGCTGAGAAAAGGTACCTGTCTTGTTTTTCTTTCTCTCTTACAACTTAATCAGAAGTTACACTGGGGCAATGTATCTATTTTCCAGACTTTGGCCATGCCTCTTCTTTTGGTGAGTCAGCTTCCTTCATTTTCTTTTGTTTCATAAATATTTTTTTGAGTTGTCAGTACTAGGTGCTATAACACTTGCAGGTGTGTTTTACAGGTCTGTATCTGTTTCCTAAAGTTTGCAGTTTAACAGAAAGTCCATGAATAAGAATTATGAGTTCATTATTTAATCGTCATTTACTGAACACTTGTAGTTCATCAGGGACTGGATTAACACTAGAGATTCAAAGACGAATGAGAGAAACCTCACACTTAAAGAAATTTCTGTGATAAGTTCTGTGATAGGAGTAGGTTCAGAGACCTGAGAGCATAGAAGCAGGTTGTGTTCTGGGCCTTCTCTTAGCTTTGTCAGATTCTTCCAAAGCAGAGTCCGATATACAGTGCAGAATGCAGGTAGTTGATTTGGGTGGTAATCCCAGGGAAAAGGAAAGAGTGTGGCAGGTCAGGAGAAAAAGCCAGTATGAAGGTATATGCTGTTGGATGCAATGGGGCCTTTAAGTCTCGGCAGCCTCTCAAGGACCATGTACACAGCTTCCCTGAATTATCTGCCTGAAGGAAAAGAGGAAGAAACATTTATCCATCAGGTCCTGTGTCCCATTGTTTGAGAGCTGCCATTAGGGTATTAGCTCTGCAATTCTGCAGGGGTCCCATCTTAACTTTGGCGCTGGAGAAACCCCTAGGCAGAAGGCGAGAAGGCACAGCATACTTAAGGCAAGGTGCTGGCACAAAATGAATCAAAGCCCTTAAGAAATTGTGCATCCGGCACTGGCTGACATCAGAGGAATTGGCAAGCAACTATGAGGAGTGGCACTTTTGATGTTCCTTTTGTTCTGAACCATGGTTCCCCTTGTATACAGGTTAGTGAAGGCATGGTGGACCAATGGATTAACATGCACAAAAGCATGGGCGGCAAAGAGCACAAATTAAATTCAAGAAAAGGTAAGCTGTGTTGTGCCTTTCCGGACTCTGAGTCAGTTAGAAAGAGGAGGCATGTGGAAGAGAGGCAGGAGTTGAGATAAGAATGTTGGGGGCCTAGATCTCCGGGTAGAGAGAGTTAACTTTATCCCACAGGTGATGAGAAGTCCCTGAAGGGCCTTAAGATTTGTGTTTTAGTGGTGCCTTCTCACCAGTATTGAGGTCTGACTTACAGGCCGCAAAACTAAAGTCAAGAAGACCATTCTGATGAATAGTGAGGCAGGTATGAGAGAAATGTCATCTTAAACCAATGCATGATGCTTATGATATATAGTCAAGAGGATTTAACAGACTTGATATGAAAGGAGAGGGAGAAAAAAAGAAGTAGTTTATTGTTTATTTATTGTTTATTCTCCTTTTTTCTTTTTTTTTTACTCACCCCTCCATCTGAGTGTGGATAAACTTTTTAAATACTTATATCAAAAAATTCTGGGTGTCCCTCCTACTTGTCTCTTAGATGAAACAAATAAACCTTTATATATTTGGAAGTGTGTAAACAAGTATAAATATTAGGAATAAACATTTTTTTAAAGCACTAAGCAGATTTCTTTGGGCGGGCGAGACCTGGTTCAATTCTTTGCTGGCAGTGTGCTTTGTGACTTTTGTCCATGATCTTTATATCTATACTCAATATTTTGCTAGTTGGAAAATGTTTCTCTTTCAAATTAGTGTTAGTGTTGTTATGTGTTTTACCGTTTACTTTTCTACAGTCAGCAATCAGTGATCCAAATAATTCTGAACATTTTAAAACATGCAGTCTTCAGGGCCAGTATGTAGTGCATGAAGAAGAAAATGCCATCAAAATCGAGAAAAATCTATGATTTATCCACCTATAAATGTGGTCGTAGCTCAGGAGAAACACAGCTGTTTATGTGTTCCAGAATCAAACTTCCCTAAATGAATACAGAGGAAGAGTTATGGGTGAAGTATTGTTGAAGCAGCAGTCAGCTCTCAAACACGAAGGCCATCCCAGTAAAAATTTCTCAGCTTGTATTGCCTCAATCTAAAAGTTGATCTTTTCTATAATGGATGAAAGCAAAATAACTGAACACGATATGTTGCAATTTTGAAATATCTTGAAAATATATTGAGGTGAAGCCAGCTTCCCTTAAATGGGGGACAATTTGCTGGTTGTTTGCTCTCCAGGCAGATGAGAGTAATGCCCTTTCTCTCCTTTGTCTCAACATCTCATCTGTTACTATGCATCAGGAAAGCAGCACATCGTAAATGGAGGTACTATTGAAGGAAGTAATTTGACAAGGGACTGGTAGGCAAATAAGACTGGTGTGGACGGCATTTATACGGGTCTTGTTTTTGTATCCATTTGGCCAGTCTATGTCTTTTGGTTGGAGCATTTAATCCGTTTACATTTAAGGTAATTATCGATATGCATGTTCCTATTACCATTTTCTCAGTTGTTTTGGGTTTGTTTTTGTAGGTCTTTTCCTTCTCTTGTGTTTCCTGCCTAGAGACGTTCCCATAACATTTGTTGTAAAGCTGGTTTGGTGGTGCTGAATTCTCTTAACTTTTGCTTGTCTGTAAAGTTTTTAATTTCTCCGTTGAATCTGAATGAGATCCTTGCTGGGTAGAGTAATCTTGGTTGTAGGTTTTTCCCTTTCATCACTTTAAATATGTCCTGCCACTTGAGGGTGTGGAGAAAAGGGAACCCTCTTGCACTGTTGGTGGGAATGTAAATAGATACAGCCACTATGGAGAACAGTATGGAGGTTCCTTAAAAACTAAAAATAAAACTACCATACGACCCAGCAGTCGCACTACTGGACATATACCTTGAGAAAACCATAATTGAAAAAGAGACATGTACCACAATGCTCATTGCAGCACTATTTACAATAGCCAGGACATGGAAGCAACCTAAGTGTCCATCTAGGATGAATGGATAAAGAAGATGTGGCACATATGTACAATGGAATATTACTCAGCCATAAAAAGAAACGAAACTGAGTTATTTGTAGTGAGGTGGATGGACCTATAGTCTGTCATACACAGTGAAGTAAGTCAGAAAGAGAAAAACAAATACCGTATGCTAACACATATATATGGAATCTAAAAAAAAAAAAGGTTCTGATGAACCTAGGGGCAGGACAGGAATAAGGACGCAGACGTAGAGAATGGACTTGAGGACATGGGGAGGGGGAAGGGTAAGCTGGGATGAAGTGAGAGAGTAGCATCGACATATATACACTACCAAATGTAAATAGATAGCTAGTGGGAAGCAGCTATATAGCACAGGGAGATCAGCTGGGTGCTTTGTGACCACCTAGAGGAGTGGTATAGGGAGGGTGGGAGGGAGACACAAGAGGGAGGGGATATGGGGATATATGTATACATATAACTGATTCACTTTGTTATACAGCAGGAACTAACACAACATTGTAAAGCAATTATACTCCAATAAAGATGTTAAAAAAAAAAAAGATTGGTGTGGACACAGGTGATTTAGGATTGGGGGATGATTTGGAACCAAAGAAATGATAATTAGCAGAACCTGGTGTGTGTATGTGTGTGTTTGTTTTAGCAGAATGCATGAGAGAGAAAAACAGGCAGACTTCTATCTCCAATGATTAGTCCACGGTGAAATCTTGGAACACTTTTATAATTTGGGGGATAAATGAATCCCTGACCACTTCAGGTAGAATATTGGTCACTTGAAGATATGATAAAATATAAATTTATACTCTATACTAATTAAAAACAAGGAAAGAATTCCAAAAGAAGGTAGCCCAGTGATTTTTAGATCTACTATAGTGTAATAGTTACAGTCATGGAGGCTGTTGAAGAGAAAGAATACAGAGAAATGGTGAGACGATGACTTTTTAATTTGTGTCATAGTAGACTCTTTTCTGTGTTTGTGGGAAAGACCTGGAATTAAGAAAAGATAACCAGATATAAATCATCTACTGATAGGTAAGAACTATAGTAAATTAGCGTCAGATGCAACACAAGTGCCATTACTTAATATTATTAAAATATTAGGATCAGTTTGTATGTCTTACTGCTAGTACTGGTACTTTTTACTATTTAATTAATATTTATTAATCTTAATTTCTAACTAAATTCCTGAGTGAAGGGAAGACATAATACTGAGAAAAAATATTATTTACAAAACAGACTTTGTCTTTCTTTTAAGAATGATATATTAATATTGTGGGCAGACTAATGCTCCCTCCTCCCGGTTTCCCACCCCCTAAAGAGGTCCACATCCTAATCCCTGGAACCTGTGAATGTTTTATGTTACAAAAAAGGGAAATAAGGTTGCAGATGGAATTAAGTTTGCTAATCAGCTGACCCAGCGATGGGGAGGGTACCAGGATTATCCAGGTGTGGCCAATGTAATCACAGGGGTTCTTATAAAATGAGAGACGGATGCAGAAGAGTCAGTGTTAGAGTGATGATGCTTGAGAAAGGCTCGAACAGCCATTGCTGGCTTTCCAAGAAAAGCCATACGCCAAAAGAGGCATATGCCAAGGAATGTGGGTAGACTCAGGAAGCTGGAACACACGGGAAATGGTTTCTACTCTAGAACTTCTACGAAGAAGTGCAGCCCTGCTGACACCTTCATATTAACCCGGTGAGACCCATTTCTGACTTCTGACCTGCAGAACTGTAAGATACACATTTCTGTTGTTTTAGCCACTACATTTTTGGTATTTTGTTACAGCAGCAATAGGAAACTATATAATTAAAAATCATAAAGGAAAATTAAGTAGGCATAATACTAAAAGAATTTAGAAAAGATTATGAGTTTTGTTGCCAAAATAGGAATTTAAAATTCATTATTACTTTTAAAATGTAATGAACTATGAACTATGTGATGATCTCTTTTTCATTTCATAAAGTATTATTTGATGAATTGTGAAAAACAGAATGAATTATAATAATTTGAAATGTAAGTTAATGCTATTGAAAAAGAAACAGAAAGAGCATACCACACTGAAAGTCTTTCTAATGGATCTTTGTGTTATCTACCTACACACATGTTCATGGATTCAGAGGTGGGTTATGAGACATGATTATAAAAACAAAAAATTTTAAGGGAAATATATATTTTATTCAATGAAAACTCAATACAACTGTTATAGGCCAGCAAACATGACATGTTTGGAACATCAAACCATATTTATTATATTTAAAGTTTTAGAAGAGATTAAATTGAAGTTGATACTAGATCTTGACTTCTAATTTAAGACATAGCTAAGATGTGGAACAGTTTCATATTTGGAGGGGGAAAAAAAGCTTAAAGAAATTCAGCTACACAGTTACACCAGGAGGTAGAAGATACTTTGTAACTCTAAATTTTATCAGTTATACATTAAAGGAAAATGCTTCATTCTACTATCATTTGGAAAGAAAAAACAGAATTTTTACATAGTGTCAAAAGAATTGAATATCAGTATTAAAAGCAAGAAAGAGACAAAGTGTTTTTACTCACTTCTTTCTCCTGCCCCTTTTAGAAATAAAATTCAAATTTTACTTTTTATAAAAACTGAATTGAAGACTCAGTCTAAGGAAAGTCCAAGATTTAGATTTTAAGTGATTCACTATAGTAGAAGTTTTAATATGTTGTTTAAAATGTCTATGCTTTGTCTTCTACCAAGTCTAGATTTAAAAACAAAGAAACCAAAAAAACTTACCCGTTTGGACTTTAAGTTGGAGGAAACTGATTAAGTGGCTCAATAATATCACACTTTCTTCCCTCAATATCTTTTTTATTTTTTAATGCAGAAACAGGATTTGTATGGATTTAGTCTTGGGATCTCACAAGTGTTGGTATTGATATTTCACTTTCCCCCATATCTTGACAGCAACTTGAAATAGGATCTCAGTAGTTGAAGCAAAATTGGGCTCTGAGATTTGGTTAAAAATTATTTGGCTGAGAGCCTGTTGCTGAGGGAAGAAATAACAAATTCTGAGCATATTTTTGGAGCCAAATGCCAAATTGTCTGTGCTTAGTATCGCAGCTCCAGGCTTACCCTTCAAAATGATTCTAGACCAAATGCCAGAACTGTTCTGGTTCTCGGTATAGAATTCTATTCACCAGTAATAGGAAGCAAGAAGCATTATCACGATTATATGTGACCCCTCTTGTTTTTCACAGTAAGAGTCCTTTGCCTTTTTGGTCATATACCATTCTGTTTTTTGTTTTTTGTTTTTACATTTCATAATTTTAAGTTGATTATTTCAATAATAAGGACTTCATATATCTACATATTTTAAACATTCACAAATTTCTAGAAGTAATAACAAATTTTGTAATGTAAAATAGATATAGGAAAAAAGTAACTTAAAACATTTTTTTCCCTACACTGCCCTACTTTGGCATCTGCATTTTTAAAATTTTCCATTATTAACTCTCAGTTTGATGAAAGTAGCTGTTACCAAGGCAACTCTGTAACTCCACCCAGATAAACATGAATCTTGAATCTTAAAGATAATCTATGCTCAGAGGCATAGAAACTTCAAGATGTTTACAATTGATTAAGCAAGAGCAGATTTGAAGATAGAGAACCATATAATATATACATAATATATATGTATTATATACATATATATAAGTAGAACAAGAAAAGGGTTAAACATATCTAAACTTTTTTTTACCAGTTTATAGCTATACATTCATAGCTATGCATTTTTATTTTAAATTTAAATAACTTTATAAAGCAGTTGCTTCTCCATGTAAATATCTGGTATATTTTGAATAGACTGGGAGACTTATAAGGTCATTTTTGTAGCCAGCTATTTGTTTACTTTATTTCTTTCTCAATTTCACTACCCAATATTTTTGTTTAAATCTTTCAGCAAGCATTAAAATGCATGTGAAATCAAATGACAAAAATGCAATTTCAGCCTAAGATGAAATAGAAACAGAATGCCAATTGTTCATGGAGGAGAAGAATCTACTTCTGAAATTAAAACAATTTTTTTTGTTCTGTATTTTCAAATCTGTTCTTGCTTAATCACTTGTAAGCATATAAACCTACAGAAGCAATGATAACTTAAAAGAGGTTATCTACAAAGAATTAAATGAATTACAGTAAATTCTCATCACTTTCAAACATAGGTCCACACCCATTTTTCTATTCCTCAGATTTTGTGGGAGGAATATCCAGCAAGAAATTTAGTTCAGTGAACACTTCAAATGTCAAGATTCTTACCCACATGGGCAACAGCTGTCTAAAGATTGTGCCTCTTGGTGTATGCTTGTCTCTCTGCTTCTCTGACACTGGAGATATTCTTAGATCAGCAGGTCCTTCCCTCCACACACTCATCTGAGGCTCAGAGAGATTCTAGGAGGCAGGGAATTTGTGATTGGGAGCAATATCCCTTTAAGGATTAACAGTGTCACCCTATTTGAGTGAGAAAGACCCTCAATATCTTTTAAGACCAAGGAGATCACATGACTTCCAAAATCATAAATTTGTCATCTACCAGTGGCTAGACACTTTAATTATATTCAAACATGTAGCGAGAATTCCTCAAGGAAATCCCTCACTCCTCCAAATAATTTCATTCCTTGGATCCCCATCTATTGCTACAGAAAACAACTATGTTGTAAGACTGTCTTCATGTGTGTGTTACCCCTACTGGGCTTCAAGATCCTGAAGGTCAGGGATACCATCTTATTCTTCCCGGAATCTCCAACACTTTGTGTTATGCTGGTAACAAGGCAGATGTTTGCTGAAGAGTTGAATAAGAATATGTACAAGGAACAGAATTAGTTTTGTTGGAGGTGATGTAACAAAACACATAGCAGCTTTGAAGGGTAAATCTTCAGAGCAACCAAGAATCTCTCTCTATGTCTTGGTTAACTGCCCTTAGATTTCTGCCATTGGACCAAACATACAGCATAATACTAATTCTATATGTTCTTGAATCTGACACCTAATAATAATGTGTACTATGGACTTAACAGTATTACTGTAAGAATTTGAGGAGATGGACAGAGAGGGGAATATGCACACTAATTTAAAAAATGTATCCCAATATCAGAAGCCAAAAAAAATATGGACAATTGTGGGTCATTGAACCAAAGGAACACAGTATTTTGAACTACTGAGTTTACTATGACTTGTTAGCAAATCATTATTATCACTGACATATTGAGCATTCAATATGTACCAGGCACTGGATTATGTCCTTTACATGTATTATTCCATTTAATCTTCACAATAACCTAGGATGTAGGCATTTCGAGAAGTTAAAAATAACTTGCCTTTGATCAAAGACCTAGTATTTAGAATTCGCAACATGTCCAGCTCAAAGCTCATGCTTTTAACCATTAGCTCCAAAATTTATTTGCAATCGGAACATTAGCTCCCAAATTTATTTGCAATCCGAACATTAAAAGGCAAGTCATAAACTTAGTGTTACCCATGTATCTACTTACTAAGCTTTATTTTCAAATGGTGGTTTTATCTTAGTTTATAGATTAACCAGTATGGCACTGTTTCATCTCTTCGCATTATATAACAAGGTCTTATCTATAGATGTGGAAGGGCATGGTTACAGATACACCTATTTCCTGTGCTTTTTCACAATGGTGAAATGCAACAACAAAATGAAACAATTTGCAGACACCTGTAGGCCTGTGGTGTCTGAATCTCCCTCCCACTTACAACAGAGGGAGAAAGCATGTGAAGTATTTCAGTGAACAAAGGTCATTCAGTCACAGATTAGGAAAAATGATAACCAAAGCACACTTAAATTTTTTCATGCCAAGTTCATAAAAAGACCACTTTGTTTAAACAAACTGTGTTTTATACTTAATGTTTCTGTTGAATATCAGATTTATTTTTTCCTAAGATTTCTTCTGCCTATTTCAAATTAATAGGACATGGTGTACTTTTAATTTGCCCTGATTTCTTAGGAGGCATATAGTAAAAGTGTTAAGACAAGGGTCTCCGGGTTGCATTACTGGTGTTAGAGTTCTGCTTTCCTATTTACCAACTCTGCCATCTTGGGCAAGTCACTGTGCTTCTCCCAAATCTCCCAAGTGAAGGACAATAGGAATACTCCAAATAAACAAACTGTAATGTGCAAAGTGTTTAGAAAAGTGCCTGGCAGTTAGTGAGCATTCAGTGAGTATTGGATTTTATCACCTTTCTGGAGGTAAAGAGTGGAATTATCAGAGTTATGTCCCTAAAATCCTCCTAAGCGACAGAAATGGAAAAATTACCAGTCTGTTTAAGAGAGCTTTTCTGGAGTCTTGACAGATGTTTTAGGACATGACTGTTTCACTCTAGCTTCAAATGAGAGAGCATACCTGCGTCTTTAGAACCCTGGATGTCAGGCTTCTTGCCTCCATGTTGAGATAAAGATGCACTGATGGGGAAGAGGTAGAGTCCTTTATTTGGCTGCAAAGAATTTCTTGAAGGATGTAGACACCCTCCAGCCCCAGCTTTGAGAGTCATCTGATCCAGCCCAGGTGCCTAGCTAAGTGAAAGCAATTTTCCCCTCTAAGCAGTCTAAATTCTTGTGATTTGGAGAGATATTAAGTCCAGGGAATTCTGTGTGTAGTAGGTTTTTATTATATAGGCCTGCGCTTCCCGGGAATATTCTAAGTCAGCACCTGAGTCAAAGCCATGACTTAGATGCAACATCTTGCCAAGTCAACTTGTGTGTCACTTGCATAAAAGCCCTACCTGCTGCTACCCTGACTTTCATTCCCAGGCTATTCACGAACTACCTGCTCTGTGCTGGTCTCTGTGCTCACCCCTGGCTTGATCTGCCTTTTCTTATATTGTTGTTTTCTGTTCTCCCTACTGCCCAAACCATAAACATATGCAGTAAACCATTTTTTAAAACAACGTGTATTTTCATCCAAAATACGTATTTTATTTTATTAAAACTACTACTGTAAGTTTTGCATGTACCATTCCAGAAATTTTGCTGTATGTGCACATAGACAAATATACTTATGTACCTAACTTTTTTGTTGTTGTTTTTCATATTATTGTTTTGCATCCTGAGTTAGTACATTTTGCTTCTTACCCGATCTCCTGATACTTTCTTGAGCTAGTTGAGCATTAACTTACGTGACTCTGGACTTCTTCTAACTGGGGCTAACCTGTCTGGTATGAAGCATGGCTTGTCACAGGATTTCATAAGTAGAGCTAGGAAAAAAAATGCATTTCAAGATCAGCTTTTCTGCTGAAGTAATAGAGGTCAATGAGTTATGACACCTATTTTACTTTTGCAGCTAGGCAAGTGTCTTGCAAGTCACATGATTTTAATTACATAGTACTTGTGTGTGTATGTTTAATTTATGGAGCCCCTTAAGTTACAGAAGCATGACTGTGATCATTACCTGAATTGGGTCAGCATCCATGGTATTCTGAAGACTGCTTTGATGCAAAGAAGAGTTTTACTTGTAGATATAAGGAACCATTTAAATCCTGTTTTCGACCAGACTTTTGTTGTAAAGAACATTATTTGGAACAGATCTGTCCGTGACTGAGATATTCACCAAAACATAAGCAAACATACAGCCGAACTACCTGATCGCTCACAGCCCAGCAGCCTCAGGCTTAACCATGTTCTTTCCCGTTTCTACGACCCAGATCCGTTGGGTGACTGAGAAATTGGAGTTCGGTTGCGTGGGGAGGCAGCCACTGGGGGTAGGAGGGCGGTGGGTCTAGGCTGAGAGTGGCACTGAGAGCAGGGCCAGAAGCAAGACCACTTCTCTGATGCTGTGGCCGTGATCGTCCTCAGTGTTTGGGATGTAGCAGCCAATAGCTTCCTCATCCTCCATCCAGGCAGTCACAGGTGCCTAGAAGATGTCCCTTTCCAAGTGTTTTCTGATGCTGTCCTTCCTCCCAAGCGTATCAACCTTAACGACGTTCAGGGCCCCCTCACCTCTCCCGTGGCCTCAGAGTCCTCCACAGTGCGGTTCTGCATGTCCCTAGCTAGAACCTCTCAGTGACTTGCCACCCCAGGCAAAATAAAGCTCACACCTCTTGTTAACACAGTCAGGTACCCGAGGCCTAGCTTTATTTTCTTCTGCAGACTAATTTTTTGCTATTGACTTCCAATGCCATTGAGAACGTAGTGTCATGAGTGCATGATGAATAAATTTAAAGCGGAAGATCCCAAATGTAAAGACCATACAATGAAAGGTTTATAGTGATACACAGGAAGTCTTACAACACAGTGGTTGAAAGCTTCATTTTTACAGTCAGACCATTTGCCAACTATGAGATTTGGGGCAAGGTATCTTAATCTTTATGTGCCTCAATTTCTTCACGTGTGAGATGAGGATAAAAATTACCCCTACTTCATAGGATTTAAATAAAGTGTGGCATAGTACACTTGCTAAGTGCCAAATAAGTGTTTAGGATAACAACTGCAGAGTCAGTGGTGGTTATTACCATAAAGGGAAGATTATTTTTTTTAATAGGTCTTTATTGGAGTATAATTGCTTCACAATACTGTGTTAGTTTCTGTTGCACAACAAAGCGAATCAGCTATATGCATAAACGTCCCCATATCCCCTCCTCTTGAGCCTCCTTCCCACCCTCCCTATCCCACCCCTCTAGGTCATCGCAAAGCAACAAGCTGATCTCCCTGTGCCATGCAGCTGCTTCCCACCAGCCAACTATTTCACATTCGGTAGTGTATATACGTCGATGCTACTCTCGCTTCGCCCCAGCTTCCCCCTCCCACCCCATGTCATCAAGTCCATTCTCTATGCCTACCTCTTTATTCCTGCCCTGCAACTAGGTTCATCACTACCCTTTTTTTTTTTTTTTGATTCCACATATATGCGTTAGCATACGGTATTTGTTTTTCTCTTTCTGACTTACTTCATTCTGTATGATAGACTCTAGGTCCATCCACCTCACTACAAATAACTCAATTTCGTTTCTTTTCATGGCTGAGTAATTCCATTGTATATATGTGCCACATCTTCTTTATCCATTCATCTGTCGATGGACATTTAGGTTGGTTTCATGTTCTGGCTATTGTAAATAGTGCTGCAGTGAATATTGTGGTGCATGTCTCTTTTTGAATTATGGTTTTCTCAGAGTCTATGCCCAGTAGTGGGATTGCTGGGTCATATGGTATTTCTATTTTTAGTGTTTTAAGGAACCTCCATACTGTTTTCCACAGTGGTTGTATCAATTTACATTCCCACCAACAGTGCAGGAGGGTTCCCTTTTCACTACACCCTTTCCAGCATTTATTGTTTCTAGCTTTTTTGATAATGGCCATTCTAACCAGTGTGAGGTGATACCTCATTGTAGTTCTGATTTGCATTTCTCTAATGATTAGTGATGCTGAGCATCTTTTCATGTGCCTCTTGGCCATCTGTATGTCTTCCTTGGTGAAATGTCTATTTAGGTCTTCTGCCCATTTTTTAACTGGATTGTTTGTTTTTTTGATATTGAGCTCCATGAGCTGTTTGTGTATTTTGGAGATTAACCCTTTGTTTGTTGTTTCATTTGCAAATATTTTCTCCCATTCTGAGGGTTGTCTTTTGGTCTTGTTTATGGTTTCCTTTGCTGTGCAAAAGCTTTTAAGTTTAATTAGCTCCCATTTGTTTATTTTTGTTTTTATTTCTGTTACTCTAGGAGGTGGGTCGAAAAAAGTCTTGCTGTGGTTTATGTCAAAGAGTGTTTTTCCTATGTTTTCCTCTAAAAGTTTTATAGTGTCTGGTCTTACATTTAAGTCTTTAATCCATTTTGAGTTTATTTTTGTGTATGGTGTTAGGTAGTGTTCTAATTTCATTCTTTTACATGTAGCTGTCCAGTTTTCCCAGCACAACTTATTGAAGAGGCTGTCTTTTCTCCATTGTATGTTCTTGCCTCCTTTATCATAAATTAGGTGCCCATACATGCGTGGGTTTATCTCTGGGCATTCTATCCTGTACCATTGATCTGTATTTCTGTTTTAGTGCCAGGACCATACTGTCTTGATTACTGTAGCTTTGTGGTATATTTTGAAGTTGGGGAACCTGATTCCTCCAACTCCATTTTTCTTTCTCAAGATTGCTTTGGCTATTCGGGGTCTTTTGTGTTTCCATACAAATTGTAAGATTTTTTGTTCTAATTCCATGAAGAATGCCATTGGTAGTTTGATAGGGATTGCATTGAATCTGTAGATTGCTTTGGGTAGTATAGTCATTTTCACAATATTGATTCTTCCAATCCAAGAACATGGCATATTTCTCCATCTGCTTATGTCATCTTTGATTTCTTTCATCAGTGTTTTATAGTTTTCTGTGTGCAAGTCTTTTGCCTCCTTAGGTAGGTTTATTCCTGGGTATTTTATTCTTTTTATTGTGATGGTAAATGGGATTGTTTCCTTAATTTCTCTTTCTGACTTTTCGTTGTTGGTGTATAGGAATGCCAGAGATTTCTGTGCATTAATTTTGTATCCTGCAACCTTACCAAATTCATTGATTAGTTCTAGTACTTTTCTGGTGACATCTTTAGGATTTTCTATGTATAGTATCATGTCATCGGCAAATAGTGACAGTTTTTCTTCTTCTTTTCCAATTTGTATTCCTTTTATTTCTTCTCTGATTGCTGTGGCTAGGACTTCCAAAACTATGTTGAATAAGAGTGGTGAGAGTGGACATCCTTGTCTTGTTCCTGATCCTAGTGGGAATGCTTTCAGTTTTTCACCATTGAGGATGATGTTGGCTGTGGGTTTGTCATATATGGCCTTTATTATGTTGAGTTAGGTTCCCTCTATGCCCTTTTCTGGAGAGTTTTTATCATAAATGGGTGTTGAATTTTGTCAAAAGCTTTTTCTGCATCTATTGAGATGATCATATGGTTTTTATCCCTTAATTTGTTAATGTGGTGTATCACATTGATTGATTTGCATATATTGAAGAATCCTTGCATCCCTGGGATAAATCCCACTTGATCATGGTGTATGATCCTTTCAATGTGCTATTGGATTCCATTTGCTAGTATTTTGTTCAGGATTTTTGCATCTATGTTCATCAGTGAAATTGTTCTAGACTTTTCTTTTTTTGTGATGTCTTTGTCTGGTTTTGGTATCAGGGTGATGGTGGCTTCATAGAATGAATTTGGGAGTGTTTCTCCCTCTGCAATTTTTTGGAAGCGTTTGAGAAGGATCGGTGTTAGCTCTTCTGTAAATGTTTGATAGAATTCGCTGTGAAGCCATCTGGTCCTGGAATTTTTTTTGTTGGAAGATTTTAATTACGGTTTCAATTTCATTATTTGTGATAGGTCTGTTTATATTTTCTAATTCTTCCTGGTTCAGTCTTGGAAAATTATACCTTTCCAAGAATTTATCCATTTCTTCGTGGTTGTCCATTTTATTGGCATATAGTTGTTTGTAGTAGTCTCTTATAATCCTTTGTATTTCTGCTGTGTCAGTTGTGATTTCTCCTTTTTCATTTCTAATTTTATTGATTTGCCTCCTCTCCCTTTTTTTCTTGATGAGTCTGGCTAAGGGTTTATCAATTTTGTTTATCTTCTCAAAGAACTAGCTTTTAATTTTATTGATCTTTGCTATTGTGTTCTTTGTTTCTATTTCATTTATTTCTGCTCTGATCTTTATGATTTCTTTCCTTCTACTGACTTTGGGTTTCCTTTGTTCTTCTTTCTCTAGTTGTTTTAAGTGTAGAGTTAGATTGTTTATTTGAGATTTTTCTTGTTTCTATAAACTTCCCTCTTAGAACTGCTTTTGCTACATCCCATAGGTTTTGGGTCATCATGTTTTCACTGTCATTTGTTTCTATGTATTTTTTGATTTCTTCTTTGATTTCTTCAGTGAGCTCTTGGTTTTTTAGTAGCACACTGTTTAGCCTCCATGTATTTGTGTTTTTTACAGTTTTTTTCCTGTAATTCATTTCCAATTTCATAGTGCTGTGGTCAGAAAAGATGCTTGATATGATTTCAATTTTCTTAAATTTTCCAAGGCTTGATTTGTAACCCAAAATGTGATCTATCCTGGAGAATGTTCCATGTGCGCTTGAGAAGAAAGTGCATTCTGCCACTTTTGGGTGGAATGTTCTATAAATATCAATTAGACCTATCTGGTCTGTTGTGTCATTTAAAGTTTGTGTTTCCTTTTTTAATTTCTGTTTGGATGATCTGTCCATTGGTGTAAGTGGGGTGTTAAATTCCCCTACTATTATTATGTTACTGTTGATTTCTCCTTTCATGGTTGTTAGCATTTGCCTTATGTATTGAGGTGCTCCTATGTTGGGTGCATAAACATTTATAATCGTTATATCTTCTTGGATCGATCCTTTGATTATATGTAGTGTCCCTCCTTATCTCTTGTAACAGTCTTTATTTTAAAGTCTATTTTATCTGATACGAGTATTGCTATTCCAGCTTTCTTTTGATTTCCATTTGCATGGAATATCTTTTTACATCCCTTCACTTTCAGTCTGTATGTGTCCCTAGGTCTGAAGTGGGTCTCTTGTAGACAGCATATATATGGGTCTTGTTTTTGTATCCATTCAGCCAGTCTGTGTCTTTTGGTTGGAGCATATAATCCACTTACATTCAAAGTTATTATTGATATGTATGTTCCTATTCCCATTTTCTTAATTGTTTGGGGTTTGTTTTTGTGTGTCTTTTCTGTCTATTGTGTTTCCTGCCTAGAGAAGTTCCTTTAGCATTTGTTATAAAGCTGGTTTGGTGGTGCTGAATTCTCTTAGCTTTTGCTTGTCTGTAAAGGTTTTAATTTCTCTGTCAAATCTGAATGAGATCCTTGCTGGCTAGAGTAATCTTGGTTGTAGGTTTTTCTCTTTCATCACTTTAAGTATATCCTGCCACTCCCTTCTGGTCTGCAGAGTTTCCACTGAAAAATCAGCTGATAACCTTATGGGGATTCCTTTGTATGTTATTTTTTGTTTTTCTCTTACTGCTTTTAATATTTTTTGTTTGAATTTAATTTTTGTTAGTTTGATTAATATGTCTTGGTGTGTTTTTCCTCGGGTTTATCCTGTATGGGACTCTCTGTGCTTCCTGGACTTGGGTGACTATTTCCTTTCCCATGTTAGGGAAGTTTTCCACTATAATCTCTTCAAATATTTTCTCAGACCCTTTCTTTTTCTCTTCTTCTTCTGGGACTCCTATAATTCGAATGTTGGTGTGTTTAGTGTTGTCCCAGAAGTCCTTGAGACTGTCCTCAATTCTTTTCATTCTTTTTTCTTTATTCTGCTTCTCGGCAGTTATTTCCACCATTTTGTCTTCCAGCTCACTTATTCGTTCTTCTGCCTCCGTTATTCTGTTATTGATTCCTTCTAGTGTATTTTTCATTTCAGTTATTGTGTTGTTCATCTCTGTTTGTTCGTTAGTTCTTCTAGTTCTTTGTTAAACATTTCTTGTATTTTCTCAGTCCCTGCTTCCATTCTATTTCTGAGATTCTGGATCATCTATACTATCATTACTCTGAATTCTTTTTCAGGTAGACTGCCTATTTCCTCTTCATTTATTTGGTCTTGTCGGTTTTTACCTTGCTCCTTCATCTGTGACATATTTTTTTCCCATCTCATTTTTTTTTTTTTTGGATGAGTGGGATTGTGTTCCTGTCCTACTGATTGTTTGGCCTGAGGCTTCCAACACTTGAGTTCGTAGGCTATTGGGTAGAGCTGGGTCTTGTTGCTGAGATGAGGAACTCTGTGAGACTTCACGCCAATGAATATTCCCTGGGGTCTGAGGTTCTCTGTTAGTCCAGTTGTTCGGACTCAGAGCTCCCACCGCAGGAGCCTCCGCCCAACCCTGGGCTCGCCAATCAAGATCCCGCAAGCCGAGTGGGGTGGCAAAAAAAAAAAAAAAAAGAACAATAACAAAGTAAAAACTGAAATTAGACTAGGAAACTAACAGATATGTTAGAAAGAATGTAAAAATAAAATTATAGATGAATCAACAACCGGCTACGTCAGTACCACAATAGTAAAAAAGAGGAGAAGGGAAAAGAAAAAAAAAGGTGGGGGGAGGCTGGAAGGCCTTGGCTGTGGAGAGCTGCGCCAAGCAAGGGCGAAGTTTGGGTGGTGGGTGGGGCCAATGCTCAGGACCCACAGGGCTGGAAAAGGCCCTGGGGCCGTGCCCCCCTGCCCTGGTCTCAGAGGGCAGGGGACCTCACCTGGGAGCCCAGCAGGCTCCCCGGGCCTGAGTGGGTGGGGCAGTCACCCTCTGCTCACCAACTCCTCCCGGAGGGCCCCTCCTGCCTGCCTCTCCTGATCTCCCCTCGGCCACCTTCCTATGCCCCCAGGACCCACGTGACCTGGAGGGGGCTTGGAGGGCAGGGGATCGGCCTGGGAGCTCAGCAGGCTCCCCGTGCCCGAGTGGGCAGCCAATCACCCTCTTTCCTCTCCTGCTCCTCCTGCAGGGCCCCTCCTGCCTGCCTCTCCTGATCTCCCCGGCCTCAGGGGCACCAATCTTGTCTGGCCTCCACTTCTCCTCCCTCCTCGGTCCCCCTACCTCCTACAGTTCACTCTGGGGTTCCTCCCGTCTCCTTGGGGGTCAGAGTCCCCCACCAGCTGCCGGCAGGCGCCCTAGTTGTGGAGAGACGCTAACTCTGCGTCTTCCCACACCACCATCTTGACTCCCCTTCCTAAAGAATAGGAAGACTATTAACTTTATATCCATGTTTAAAATGTTCTGATAGATAGAGAGGTATAGCTATAAAATAGAGGTTAGAGAATGCCCTGGAAAGAATTGGCTACAGGATGAATGAAGACAGTGATGGAAGAATAAAAGATGATGGTAAAGGGTAAACCTTCAGTGAGAGGAAGAATGCAGCCCCAGGTCTTGCAGGATCTTGGAGAAGGGAAGGACAGATCAAAAAGACTATTCTTGGGTTTTTGGCCTCTTTTGCCAAAATGCAAATTAGAGATTTGGGATTTAAAAATTAGGGCAACCATAGCATTTGGTTTCCACAGAATACTTATCCCTAAAAAGAATCAATAAGAAGCCCAAAAGATAAGAGGCAGCCATGGGGAGCATTGAGTTTCAAACTCATCTGTTAATTATTAAAATAATAGTTTAATTTTCCAATATAAGTTGCAAATTAAAAGAAATGGGTTCCAAATTTGTGACAGATAACGTAAGGATAAATCCTATTAAGATATGAATTTCATCTCTTTAGAGATCAAGTCTGTGATTTATCAGTATCCAATCAAACCTTCAGCTAGTACATTTACACTCAACATAATTTCAAAATGTTACTTAATGATGCCAATTAACAGTACAATATCTCTAGGTACCACATAGCCCTGAAATGATTTGTGCAATTTGATTGTCAGTAAAACTGATCTACAAGGAATATTCATGCTCTATGTGAATTTATACATACATGGAATATCAATGAAATAATATCTGCTGGGATTAGAAAATGAGAACTTTCATATCTCCCCAGTTCCTTTTTCTTCAAGGGTATGATCTTGTGTAGGATAGTTCTGCGTAGCAAGGTGTGTATAAATATTCTTTAGCTAAGGTTAAAAAAGACAACTTAATGGTTCCATCATAGCTATTAAAATAAATTAGTTTGTCGTTAGGCAGCAATTATGTTACAAGTTACAGCTTTGGTCCTTTTATCATTTTCCATTCTATTTTCCACAGGTAGGGTTTTTGAAGCTGAATGTCCTTTGGTACCTATAAGCTTTATTGAAAGATGTATTCATTTGTTTGGGTCTGCTGATTTTTATAATCATAATTTCACTCTTACAGATTTCTTGCAGTAGTACATATGATTTATAAATTTTGTTATGTTGTGCATATTAATAGGCTTTTCCTTATGGAAAGCAAATATTGAAGTTGATCTGAAGTTTCTTAAAAGACTAATCAAAAAGTGTTACAGCTTTAAATGTTCTGGAATTTATATTTTAAAAGTTACATGTTAGGAAAACTCATGTTCTCTGGGTATATTAGGATCTATAGATAATTCACCCATCAACTCTATAACTCTCCAACACCACCTTTCCTTAATGAATAATGTGAAATTTAGTAGTGAAAATTTATCAGTGAGCTTAACCCTATGTAATTCAGTTAATTTAGAGATTAACTCTCAACCCATTTTAAATTCAGTTTACGATTTACAGTACAATTTCCTATTCAAACTTCACTTATTCGTTTACTGAAAAAATATTTGAGTGCCTGCAAAGTATAAGGCATTGTACTTAGCCTAGAGTTTACACTGTTACGTAGCTTATCCTTCAAATATTATCAAAGATCCTAAGAAGATGAAGAGAAAAGGTCTGAGAAAAGACAAAGGGTTGATTCATTTTTAAAAAATGAGGATTTTTCTTGTTTTTTTTTTTTTGCAAAGCATAAAGTTACCATCTTTGTTAAGAAGAGACATTTCAGATTTAGGATGTGAGACTCAGGTTCCAATAAAGCTGACTGAATATCTGCTCCACTGGTGACACAGTTACATGAACCCTGAGCAGTGTTGCGGAGGAGCTGCGACTTCAGCTTTCGTGATGGTTAACTCCTTCCACTCTCATTAGTGGTTTTCTGAGCTTTGGGATTTCCTATAGTACCTAGGGTATAAAGGCCTGTTTATCTAAATGAAAAACAAAGAATAAGATGTAACAAATGCGCATAAAGTACAAATGGCTTCATCCCTTTATTGTCACAGAAAATGGATGTGGGAGACATTAAAGCTGATGCTAGAACTTATGACTGTTTTTTTAGCTGGAAAATATCTCATGCCAAGTTTTATGTACTTCGGGGTTGAGAAAGAAATGAAATTTTATGCACTGTCCTCTCTTTTCTTGGAAGAGCTCTCTGATGAATGAGTGCTGTGTAGACAGAGTAGATATGTAATTATAAGCTTTCTCGACCCAGTTCCCAAATAGTAGATGCCGTTTTAGGAGTGCCTCTAATAGCCGTCCTTTGGCTCCAAGCCATATCTAGACACACATCCAGTCTGCTCTCCACTCTCATTTCTATCCACTGTGGCCATACTGTTCAGATAACACTTCTAGTTCTCTATTCATATAACACATATCAACTAGTCTTTTAGGATAGTGAAAGCTGTGCCTACCCAGGTTCATGGTGTTTGTCTGTCATTATGGTTTTATGAGGAAAGGCAACAATTCTAGGTCAGGTGCCACAAGAAAGAATAACCCACTGGACATTCGACTGACCTATTCATTTGCCCTCTCTTCACTTCAGACAGCCCTCTCCCAAACCCGCAGCTGGCACAGATCAAAGTTAAGTTCAAAAAGCTTGTGGTTCTTGGCAAACCACTATCTTTCTTGGAATAAAAAAGTTTGGGGTCTCTTAAATATTTCCTGCCTAATGCTGGTAGATTGTATTTATATATAAAGATAATAAATATACCAAAATATTAGCAAATAAATAGGATTAAAAGGGTAAATTAGGTGGAAGATGTGTCTAACTATAAATAATGGAAATGATGATAGTATAATTGTATAAAACCATCCTATTATAGAAGAGAGGGGCTAGATTATAAATGAAAGCATTATTTTAAATGAGTTCAGTCGCACGTCTGGAAACATACGAATAAATGTGTCTGTGATTTAGATTGTTCCCTCTCTGTAGATATAACCTTTGTTTTTTTTTTCTTCTCATAAAAAGAATGCCAAAGTAAACAACATAACTTTTTTTCTACAAACATTTCTGTATGAATGCCTCAAAAGAAGGATTATTGGTTAGATTTTCTTATTACATAAGAATATGAAAAGTGTCTCAGTTAATTCAGCACTATTTATTTCCAAGGGCCCTACATGGGGGGAGCCATTCCCAATATAAATCACTGCAAAATTCACAAAATCAGTGTGGACGTGTAGGTAGAGATGCTGATATAGCCCAGCAAGGGGTTTGCCCACTTGTTTGTGATTATACAAGCACAATTAGAGAACTATGTAATGTATGTCTAGAATCCTATAACAGGGATTTTTTCACACACTACTATAAAAAGATTAAATGTCAAACAGATTAGGTAATGGAATTAATTGAGTGAGGACCTTAGACTATGCACCTTGCACATCACTGTTTTAAACCACAAGTCTGTTTCATGCATTGCTCACTTATACTGAATCCAGTTGGATTCTGGCGGCTAGATGATATCCTTTTTCTGGGATAAATTTTTGTCCTCTCATATAGTATTCCTAATGGTGCACAGACCAGCATTGAACAATGGTTATTTTCTGTGGCTTCCAAGACATCTCTTCTATAATCACCTTAAGTGTTTTAGAGATCATTCTTAAAAAGAACATCCACGGTGGGACTCACATAGAAAATTTTAAAGGGGTTTTAATTGCAGGTCATTTTTTATTGTCATTAGATAATGTTAATCAGATTGAAAACAAACCTGGCACTGAGCAGAACTCAAAACGCCAGAGCCATTTGCCAAATGTAATCTTTTAAAATAGGAGTGCTTGCAGTTAAGATGAGTATTCTGTCACACTTGAGAGAATCTGGGTCCCTGAAGATTTATATGAATGCTCAGCTCTTATTGAAACGTCTCCTCATAGATGACTTAGTAAATGTCTGTTTTTGCATCAGATACTGGCTTACAAGTTAATCTCCTGCAGCTCCCCATTACACACACACACACACACACACACACACACACACACACACACACACACACACACACACACACACACACACACACACACACCTTCTTCCCAGACAGCTTGTAAAGTGAAAAGGAAGACTTTGATTTCTGCCTATGTAATTGATGATATCACCCACCCATCTGCCCATCATCTGCTCATCTCACTGGCAGAGTTCACAGTTCCAAAGACACTGAAAACTGTGCATATATATTAGGAAACCAGCAGTTTTCTGAAATAAGTTTTATTGTAGTCTTTTCAATTACCTAACATCTATTTTTACCTCATGTTTTACAATATTTGGTAATAGAATTGACAAATACAATTTTGAACTCAACTGTTTAGAATAACTATCATAGCAACCCCCTAAATGCCTGCATTTCAGGTCTTTCTTCCCTGCCGTAAACATTTTGACTCGTAGCAGGTATCCTGGCCAGCTCCAGCAAATGTCATGTCGGAATTCATTGCATTAAAACAGACATTGTTTTAAAGCCTATTTCAAGCCAAAGCTGTCAGTTTTGATTCAAGCACGCCTTAAAAAAGTGACACAGAACAGTGAAGTCCAACCTTTCAGAACACACACATACTGTTTTTATTTAAAGATAGCATTGCTCTTTCCTGATAGATTACATTATGCCATGTATTCCTCATAGAGAGTTTTTATAAACGATTTCAACATCTCTGAAATAAACATCTATATTTTAATCTTTCTCATTCCGTCAAAAATGTCTTATGTAGAGATATTTCTGCAAGTGTGATGCCAGTGCTTAAGAGACTGGGAGTGAAGAGAAGTAATAAACCAAACCCCCAGAGTAAATGTGTGTGAAATGTTTAAGGACTATAGACGGAAATGGTTCCAACAAGAAATATATTTGTGCAGTCCAGATTGCCTTAGCCTGAAGGTAAAGGTCTTTTCTGGTATATAGACCTGATTTTATTGAATGACGACCTGACTTTATTATATACACAGAATTTCCATTTCTGGCCATCTTTTGTAATTAGTGCCTAAAAATTATTTGGAGAATGACTAGAATAAGAGCAAATATCTATAAAAAGGACCTAGTTTATAAGCCCAAATAATGCATAAAATTCTTATCTCACATTACTAAGTTATCAGATATTGATTATTTAATGGTTCTTTCCAATTATTCCACTTAATTTTTTGCTTACCCATTTGCTGAATGTCAAGATATCACAGGTCAAAAGGGGGGAGAGTATTGAAAATTTTAGACAATTACACTTAAAAGGAAAACAAAATCGTTATTTGTAAATATACTTATATTGTGTGACATCTAGAGCCTTTAAAACATATTATTCTTATAAGTCTAGGTCTCCTATAATATCCATTTTACAGTTGAGTACTTTAAAATATATATATTTCCTTTTAATTTGCCTTTGAAAATGCCAAATTAAAAATAGGGTAGCTAATTCTGCATTCCACATTTACGTCCAAACATTTAATTTTAGCAATTTTGCAGGCTCTCTGGAAAACAGTCTACCGTTTACTCTTTAAAAACGTAAGGAATAGATGACACAGGCCATCTTTCAACTTTCCGTGAGCTCTGTAAAATCTTTGCTTCTTTCTATTCCCTTTTGTCAAGAGCTCTGAGGGACTATAGTTTAAGTCTGACAAAGCATTTAGGAGAATATTTAAGCCTAAATTCTTTTAAAGCTGTTATTCTCAGGACAAAGTAACATTGTGTGTTTTGAGGTCACATATATATTTAAGGTTTCAAGTTATTTGTAAAATCAGATTTCCTTTCTATTAAATATATTTAATAATTTAAAATTATGAAAAGTATCTACCTGTTTACACTTTCCCCATGCTAATAATCATAAAAAATTTTACCCTGTGGTCAGAGTATACTTCCTGAAGGGTTTTTTTTTTTTTTTTGTATACAAAATATCATGTATTTGCCTTAGTAGAACTGATGAAATGAAATTAGCATATAATATTAACAAATATATGCTGAGCTATTTTCTATCAAAATTTTATGATAATTCTATTTAAAACAAGCATTTTAAATCTTCCAGTTTCTCTTGCATTTGAATATTTGTGCATTTTTATTTTCAAAGTAGGTAATTTTCTAGTTCCACTGAATAATTTTTAACATGGTCTACAAATACTGCATCGTTTTCGGAAATTTATCATCATAAGTACAAATTACAGTTGCCTGAGCTCCAACTGGAGACTAAATGGATGACTGAACTTTATTACCCTGACACCCACCCCACCCCCCGCTATGCAATATGGCCACACAGACGAGTACATACCCCATCTGATTCACTCTCAGTGCTGTAAATGTTTTAATAGTTTTCTTGGAATCTGGAAATGGAGCTGTCCACAGATGGTGCCTCTTCCTTTGAATCTCATTGTTGTCTCCTTTACAAATCAATTAATAAAAACTTAGATGTTAAGTTAGCACTTGATGAAATTTTACACAGCCCTGTTATTATGATTCTGTGGGTCAATAAAAATCCCTGGAGAAGTGAAAATCTTGCTCAGGTGCAGGAATACCCACACATATCAAATACATTTTTAAAGTTTAAAAAAAAATTACTATCCATTTTAAAACACGTTAAATGTGATTTAGATATGAAATACTATTTGCTTTAATTTGTTTCCAGATTCAAAAGTAAATGCTTACTATCTATTTTAAATGGTAATCCCAGTGATTAAAACAGCAATTTGCTTGTCATATCTCAGCTAAAAATAATCTTTAAGATCAGTTATAGAAGATACAGTGTCTTCATTGACTGGGGTGATGTTTCAAGTAGGTAAATTTATTTTAAAAATAATAAAAATTATTCCCATGCTCTGTTGAGTGTCAGTAGAAGCTAATTTGTTTCACATTGAGGGAGAAATCTAACCAATGGCCATAGGCTCTACCATGTTCACTTGCCCCTCAAATGCATCCTATTAGGCCAGAGGAAACTAGGAGAGATATAAGGTGGTTCGTGATAGCCCATCAGTATCACAAGAAAAAAACCAGATACTGAAGAAAGCACATGTTGTACTGACAGCATCGTAATGCACGCGAGTGAGAGCACATTACTAGTGTCAAATCAGTTGCAGTTTTTCACGGTTGAGTGTCAAGTGAAATGCTTAAATGTATTGAGTCATTGAAGTTAGAGACTAATTACAGCTAGATTTATGGCTGTGCTAAAATAAAGCTAGCTAAAAACCAGACTGAATTTCCTGACCATGCCAAGTCTGACTGATGCCTCACCTTATATTTGGGGAGCGTCATTTATCCTCACTTCTGTTTGTTTATTTGACAGCTTACCAGAATCCATTAAGTAGCCATGAGGAAAGGGAAAAGCACTATGTGATTTCATGATAAGACACTGGGATTGATTTGTGGCTTTTGATAATTCCTGGATGCTGTTATCTGGTTTAGTATAGAGACAGATCTGTAACTGCAGATAATCGCTGACTGTTACCATCCCAGGGGTCATTTACTTGACCTAAGTATCTTTGGATCTGAACAGCCTGAGGATAAACAATATTCCTCTCCATTGCAGAGTTCCATCTTCAGGGCCTAAACCTCCCCTCAGTCTCCCAGTGATTTATTGCAGTCTCCAAGGGTATCTCACATGTGCTCAAGAACAAGTCTGCTCACTTTCATCTGCTTTCCTTTCCTTTTTGGAATCTGCTGCCCTTGAGTTACTAAGGGAGGAATCATGCCACTGATACCCTTGCCAGTGACCTTGCCTCTTGTGCCCTGAGTACTTCAATTATGTCAATCAAACGGGCACCTTCAGCATCTGCTGCAGTTTTCTCTCTCTCTTCCCCTCCTTAAGATCCCTAGAGCCAGGTGGCGGAACAGATACCGTTTCCCCTTTTGCACCTTTACACCAGTACCTCCGTTCTCCTGAGACCACCTCCTTCTCATTTTTTTCCCAAAGCATTATAAAATAGATGCACAGAGAATGTGTAATAAGAATGGACACCCATTAACCATTTGGATTCAGTCAGTTCAGTTTATGGAAAGTTTATATAGGAAGGTCACATTTAAATTGAGATCAGAAAGGCAAGAAGGGGTAAACCATGTGACTAGAGAATGTTTGGGGATGGGGTGATTAGAATGTGAGACAGAAGTATAGGGCAGAACAAGCTGACATGTGAAGGCCCTGAGGATGGGAGAATCTGGTGGTTTTAATGGCGTGAAATGACCAGAGTACCTAGAATATAGGGAATATGAGAGCAGAAGGAGGAGATAGAGGCTGTAGATATTTCAGATCTTATGGTGAAAAAGTTTGGATTTCTGTATAAGCTATGCGAGGGCATTGAAATTTTATGCAAAGGGAATTAAGATTGCCCTATTTATGTCATCTATGATTTATGACCAAAAAATGTGCAAGAAAGAAACAAACAAAAAAGAAACAACAACAACAATGGAACTGTGTGATGCTTTTGGCCACAAAATGCTATATATCCATTTTCACAATGTAAAAATCTTCTAATGGAAATTTGGATATGCATGAGTTTATAAATATTAAGCTTTATTGGGGAACATTGCTAAACATGGGAATACCTATTGAGTTTATCTTCCTGGAAGGAAATTGTTAGGTATGTACCTAAAACACTTTGTTTCTTTGAAGAAAGTAACTCTATAAATAGAAAAATTATAACTGGTGTGTCCTGACAGCTTCCAAAGTCATCACTCAGAAGTGAATGTGGAATTTGACTATCGAAATGGCTCGGATAACAGCCAAGTTCTCGAAAGCATTTGCTTTCATCGTTTCCTTCAAAAAACAAGGACTCTTGAATTTAAATTGTCAAGTGTTCGTCTCAGAGTAATTTTAAATCTGACTGTATTTTGTTTTGAAAAAACAAACTATAAGTTTATAACTATATTATATAAAATGATTTATATTATACTTAAAAGGAATACCATTCTACTTGTGCATCTATAGTTATGTGTCTGCCTGTAGGATCACAACCACCCATTTGTTGAAGGTGGTCAGATCTTCAGAGCATGCTATAATAGTAGCTGTTTTAGATCCAATTGTTCATTTTATGTAAGCCTTTTAAAGTGACAGGCCATTGCCACAAAAAACAGTAGATACTTAGTACAAAATTACATTGCTTTGTTCATATTTCTGTTTTTCAAAAAAAGTATGTTTTGTTCATACTTCTACCACAAATACCAATGTCTTTTGACTTTAAGCAATAAAGTCCAATGCTTGTTTCCTCTCTCAAAATATCTCCCTCTCCCTCCGTAAGTGTTATAGTTATTCACCAAGGACTATTCCAATATCGGATGCTAGTGTCTGTGTTTCTTCCTGGAATAAGTGTTAATTAATCTCCTTGGGTGTGTATGTAAACTGGGGAATGTGGAGGGGAGGAGGAGTAGTTGTCCAGGGAGTTCCCTCATCTCTGTAGGAGAGCAGATAGATGTTCCATATGCAAAGCTTTTGAAGGAGGAAATGGAGCAGCCACTTCCCTAGGGCTTCCTCAGTGGTCAGACTCCTTCATGGCTTTAGATGCTCTGGTTTTTGTCCTTCGGAGGCCACTTGATTGGTTGGGTAGCCATTGTTCTTGTTCATACTTTGTCACACCTGTACTCTCCAGAAAAGATGCTTGGAATGACCTACATGCTTTCTCTGAAACCACCAGAGTATGTAATACGTTCCAAATAAAAAGGGAAATGAAAGAGACAGTATAATTTATAGAAATAATTCACAGCAACACCCTATGGGATGTATGTTTTTTAAAAAAATCCACCTATTCTTGCTGAGTTCCTAAGTAAGGAGTCAGTATATTGAGTATGGCTTAGAGGTTTGGAACATAGCTCTTTTTTCATGTATTTACCTTTAAAGGATGAAAATGTTCAAGGAAGTTTACTTACCTAATTTAGGTAACAGATTATACTACTTAGGAAGACTATAAATATGAGCCCCAAATATTTTCTGAGTTTTTAAATAATCTGAAATAATACAGAATGTTAAAACTGAAAAGGAAAAAGACGATTCAACAATGCTTCAAGTAAACTTAGCAATTGGTCTTTCTATAGTGTGTTAAAGTATAGTTTTCAAAAAGTAAAAAATGTTTCACACAAAAATAAAATGAATGCATGTCAAAGGTTTTGTTCAACTGGCTAATTAATATGGGAACCACTAAGCTGGTTCAAAGGAGAATTTGAGGAATAAAGATTATAGAAACAGTGAGTCAAAGGAATTCTGAAATGAATTGGCTAATAAATACAAAACCAGTTAATATTTTACTGGCCAAACAAGCTGTAACCTTTGGGATTACGTATTCTACTGGACAAAACTTAATTTACAACTTCAAGGTATTTGGGCTCAAATCAAATAGTTAATCACAGTCTAACTGAGATGTTTTCTTTTAGATGTTTTAATAATCATTTAAAGAACATTTAAATGTTATTTTTAACAGGTCACCAATGATTATTAAAACATCTCCTTTCTTTATTCCCCAGTTTTTACTTTTCTCATGTGTGCAAGTCCTATGAAAATTTAAATAACAGACATCACATAGGCCCCAAAACCCCTCCAAGAAAGCATTCTAGTCTATGATATATATATATATATATATATGTATGTATGTGTGCTTGTGTGTGTATATTTACAGATGCATTTGTGTATTTGTGTATTAACAAAACTAAATATGCCGAGAAACCATTATTAACTAATTTTAGAGCAGGTGGTATGCTCTAATGAGAGATAATAGGAGAATGAAACAGTATTATAATAGAGGCTTGCATTGTACTCAAACTTTTTTTTTTTCTTTTTCTAAACCCTTTCTTAGAAGTCAGTTATATTAGTTTCTGAGAAATGTGGCACGATTTAACATCAAATCCAGAGGGAAGGAGAGACTTAGGAGTAGATGGTAATTGGAGAAAGTTTTTTTTTTCTTCAGTATTTCTTGTACTTGTGTTTGAATCACACAGTTATAAAAGTTCCCATCTAACTGTTATATTTTAAATGTACTGCTGAGATACACAGGGATAAAACTGTTAACTAATTCCGCTAAAATTTTAACGGTATTCAAGGTATAAATATTGTCCCATTTGCCTGAATTCCAACCATTAAGGTAAACAGTAGTAGACGGTTTTGACACAGATAGCTCCCAGGTATGCATATATGCCTAAACACACACCCGCATACACCCAGGCTTGTTTTGAGAGGCGATGCGGCCTGGTAGTTCAGAGTATATCTTCTGCAGCCAAGCTTCCTGGTTCCATTTCCTAGAAGTTGAGAGAAGTGGGGTAAACTAGTTATGTCTGTAGAGTGGACCTCATCCTAGCACCTACCTCCTACAGTTATGGTAAAGCCCCCAATAAGTATCTAACAAGTGGTAAATTTTAAAAAATGTATATATTATATACTATTAATATCTAGCCTGCAATTTCATTCTGTTGTCAAGACACTTTCAATTAAAACATTGTGTATACCCATTCATTTTTTGTAATTCTGAAAGGCTGCTCTTTTTATTATTAAGTACTTTAAGATTGGTACTTTCTTTCTTTATCCAGATTCCTAAGCTGCTGTGGGAGTCCCATAGATAACACCAGGAATAGAAAATGCACCGTGTGTAATGAGATTTGGGAGTTTCTTTTGCAAGGGAGTAAGGGTTAAAGAGTGAAGGTCGCTCTCACTGCCTTGGGTGATAGAGCCACAGGGATCAAGGCTTTTCTCTCAGAAAAGCTGATTATCTTTTTTCCTCCCCAGATAAAAGGTCCTTTTCTCAAAAAAAAGGAGACTTACCAGTCAATGTGTATGCAAAAGCCTGGGACTCTGCATTTATAATGAGAACCTCAGGTGTTACCCATGCATATTGGTGTTAATGTTTTATAACTAACTATACATAAAAGGTAAATAAGTTTTTAAAATTGTGTAAAAACGTAGTATCACACAATGTATTTTTAACATATTATACAACAAATTGTGCTATCTTTATGGGGTGATCGTATCTCTTCTTACTTGGATCTGAATCCTAATTTCTGCTATATAAATCACTGAGGGATTACTATTTTAAAACAACTAAATTGAGTTAATTTTTTAGTAACTGATTTTCTGTTTTCTCCACTGGTGTTTTATATACATTAATTTATTCATTTTTAAAAAAAAAAATTTTTACTTGGTATTATTTGCTAGGCACTGGGCAAAGAACTGTAGAAGGAAAAGATGAATATAATGTCATCCCTGCTCTTGGGAACTTACAACCCAGTAGAGGACACCAGCCTACACCAGTAGTTTCGAAATGGGCAGCTTCTGCTGAACTACCTCTACGGGGAAGGTGTTTAGGGGAGCACCCAGGAGAGAGATTAGCTCTGACAGAGGATATCATGGAAGAATTCATAGGTGAGGTACAGTCATTCGATGAAAATTTACGAAGCAAGTCCTAGGTGCATGCACTGTTCTGGGATCTAAGGGTGCTTAAAAGAAGACTTCTCTGTTACTTCTCTCAGATCCTTTCTCTTCTACTGGGCATGTGAGCTGGCCTTAGAAAAAAATAATTAAGGAAATGAAGGAAAATGAAGCAGCTTCTTATCACTCAGTTTGCTTGCTTTTGTTTGTATTTTTATTTTAATGCAGCACAATGTAATGACATCCTCCAAAGGTTAGGACTGGATATACTCTGGTTTGAATCCTTATAGCCAGGAGCCAGGATCTCCTATCACTGCATTAAGTGGGGAAGGCCCCTCTAGGTAGATCTGAATTGCTCCGGGGCTAATCAATTATCAGTTTTCTTCTTGTCTACCTAAGCTGTGATATAGTGTAAATATAACTTCTTTGGCATCTTGATTGCAGCAAGCACCTGATTCCTGTTTCTTTACTAGCTCAATTGAAATCAAATCAGAAAAGTACATTACAGGTTAAAAAATATGTGTAAAATTCATAATGACCTTCTTTTAAAAAAAAGTGCAGAAATAAGATTAACGCCCATTCCAGAGACCTTTTTGAGAATATCTGTATATCAGAAAATTTGGCTGAGAAGCACACTGTTTCTTAATGCATTTTTTTCTCTTTTGATAATGAAGAACTAAAAATACTTAAAGATGCAGAACAGCAACGTGTCTCCAATGATCCTGTCTTAATTAATGTAGAGAAAAGGGACAACTGCAAGAGTCCCTTAATGATTAGCAAAGGGCTTCAGATAATTACAGCAGGAAGATTTTCAAGACGCAAAACACCCTGTAAAAATTTGACCTCTCATTTTGATTCAGGCATTTTATTTAAAAAAAAATCTTTTCTTTCATGTTGATGTCTAAGCTTCACAAATTCAGCCTAATGTTAGATGGATCAAATCAAAACATTGCTGACTTCATAGTTGGAGGATTTCAATATAGTAAACCAGGCTTTTAAAAATCCTGTAGTGAGAATAAGAGGACTGAATGAAAAGAAAATCAAGAAATTTTCAGGTGGAAATAAACAGAGAAAAGTGGAGTGGAATAATGAAACATATTCAAAATAAGAAGTATTAACTCTTGGCAAAGAAAAAAAATATTCTCAATGACATGTTCCGTTCGTAAAGATGATCATTAATTAGTGGTCTTGCTGGGGGAAACATTGGAGAAAACGCTGAACAATCACATTCACGAATATTAAAATCACCCATTAGCAAAACTTCCCTTTTGTTTAATTTCACAACTGATAGTCAAAATAATATTCAGGTTTCCCCCATTGTAATTTAAAAAAAAAAAAAAAGCTTAAGCTATCAGCTGTGTTTCTGGACTTTATAAATTCAGTCACTCAGGAAATGCATAAAAATATTTTTTGTTAAAAGCCAGCTTGCCTTCATGATCTTTCTAAATCTTAAAAAAAAATAAATTTCCCATCAACCCTCTTTCTAACTTGAATAATGGTAGTGTTTTCTGAAAATGATAAACTCTCTCCTTGGTGTGCCTCAAGATAGAGTGCATAAACCGTCCTTAGAGATTGAGCTCTCGATTCTAAATTGTCCTTTGTGATACCAAGTAAGGACACTACTTCGTATTAAGTGGCCACAGCATGAAGTACAGCCAGAGGCAACACTGACTTTCTAAACACCTTCTATTCTTTTTAAAATGACTGACATATAAATTAGATTATAAGCAGACAAATGCATAGATGTTATATTTCCAGCTCCCTGTCTTTTTCCCTATCTTGGCATCCTCTTTTCTCAGGTGCCTTGCACTCCACGGTGATATGTATTCACACTCACAAAGGCAGTTGTCTTTCCTGCCAGAAGTAGCTGTGAAATTGAAAGAGAAGACCAGAGGAGAGAGGTGTGCTTAACACCTAAGGCTGAATAGCTACTAAGAGTGAAATTGGGATATCAGTTACAGAGAGGTTTAAGGGTAATGGATGTGCAGGTTCATCTGTAAATATTTATGGAAATGATTTCTGTTCTGAATGTGATTCAGATTAACCCATGTCAATCTTGTTCGTTAATTTATTAATGCATTCAATACATATTGTGCTTGTCCGTGAAGAACGTAAAATTGAAGATCTAAGCTTTCACATTTAGATACTCGGGGAACACTTGTTTTAAAACACCTGTGTGTAACTGGTGGGTATGTGTGTTTTGAAAGTCTCATTTTACAGGTATGCAGGTGACATATAGATTAGATAATCTGTCAAATTACAATAACTTATCGACAGTACCTTGAAAGTGGCTTCGAGAAGTTTCTTAACTAGTGATATTCTATTATATCAGGCTGCTTTTTTCCTGAAGTAAAATGTTGGTATCTCTCTTTCGAGGGAAACATTGATGTAGTTGATCATTGCGGTTTTCACACCTGCTCCAAGGAGCTCCATGAATTCCTTTGATGCGCCTAAGTCCCCGGTACTGGGGGACAGGGAATGATGGGCAGGAACCACTTTTATCTGTTTACACAGAGATTTTTTTTAAGTTTCTTATAAAAAGTAGTTATTTTATACTTTATAGCAATTACACTGTGATGATGATGAAAAGGTTTAAAATGACTGGATTGTCAGTTCTGGGCAGGAATTGCACTGTGATACCAGTTAGTCACAGGGAAGCTCAGCCTGCTACTTTCTGGGCATAAGCACGTGAGAACACCAACACAGTTCTACCTTTTGTTTTGTTTTGTTTGAAACATCCAACGGCCTTCAAATATTCCATTTGCCTAGTAAAATTCAACAGAGGCAGACGTTCTTTTCCAGGGTAAGTTGCTGAGTCTGCTAGGAAAGTAAATTGTGTACACTGGCTCTTCTGCTCTAGTGGACTTTCTTATAAAATCACCTTTCTGCTGCCTATGTCTTGGTTTCCACGGAGATGGGATTCATGGACACTCCACACCAAGTTATGCTTTGAGATGTAAAAAATGGAAATAGGAAAGCCACACAGAATAAAAGAATGCCAGCACTTAGAAAGGTTAGGGTGACAGAAGATGGAATAGTTCCCTAGACTTAAATTTCAGAGATATCAAAATAAAACAAAATTAAGAGGAATCTAAAATGAAGGTAACCAAAACAAGTTTGTTTAGAAGGAGGTTAAAACATATATAATATTCATTCAGAATAATTAAATATAGATTTATATTGAATTGTTTTTATCTTAAAAATCAAATTTCAAGTTTGAATTTCATTTAAAAATGCATTATGCACAGTCTCCTTTATATATGTCAATTTTATGTCAAAGTGACTTTTTTTCTTGTTTCCAAATACTTGGAATTATTTAAAAATTTTTATTGTATGATTTAGAAATTTGGTTGACTAGAAGGTGGTTTTGTAGACACATATGGTATTATTTATGTGTTTTAGATTTGGCTTTTAGTTAATGTCAGATAATCTGGGCCAGCCAGATTCTTTGTTGACAAACTAGCTATAAGGCCCAGAAGGTCAGCCTAGAGGAGAAACTGGCAGTAGAACTCTCTGAGGCAGTGGTGGTTTTTCACTTCTTTATCTGTTGAGCACTCTTACATTATTGCTGTAAAACAGTTCACAATGAACTGTTTCAGCCCATGTGAAAGCCTCAAAATTTAGGCTAAAGAAAATCAGGATATTGGGCTGGTTGATTCAACTAACAAGTGATGATACCCAGATTCCACTTGGCACTCCCAGCTTCTCAGCAGCTGTTTTATTTCTTTCTGATTGATATTTTATTTTTCAGAGTCCATTGTGGTCCACTTCCCTAAAGACCACAACAATTAAAAACTTAGCTTTAGCATAAGATTGGTAAGGTTTTGAACCTTACTTGACTATTAATCATCTTTTTGTGACTTTAGGCAAAAATGTAATCTCTGACATTCATGTTTATCATCAATAAAATGGGATGATTGACTACTTTACAAGATTATTTAATAAATATAAGTCCCCTCCCCTGTCTTTTCCACCCCTAAGCATTTCATCTGTGTGATCTCATTACTATCTTACCTAGAAAATAGGGACTTCTTGCTGCAGGCTCCTTTGAGTTCTCTTGTCTCCATCTAGAAAGGTCTCTGCATGTTAATGTGTCCTGCCTCTCCCAAAGTAAACATCACCTGTGTTCTTGACTCCATCCCTTTCTCTGTCTTTTGAGATCTTATTCTATGAACCAACCCCTCTCTACCTTGTATTGTGAAATTCTGCTCCTATTGAAATCGTTAATAAGCCTCTTCGTTTCTTTAGAATAGCAAACAAAAATCAAAAACCCTACTCATCTCAAATCCTGTTGGTCTCAAAATTAAATGTCCCAACAACGTTCCCTACTCATAGCCTCACAAAATTTTGTCTGCTGTCATGGCCTCCAGTGGTCTTGCTTATTTCTTTATCCCCTGAAATTTGACTTTTTCCTCCATCTTTTTCTGGACTATTCAACAAACAAACATTTAATAAACATACATGCATCCCCCAAGCAAAAAATGCTTAATACTGGAAGTACATGTAATGTGGTTCTCTTCCTCCTTTTCTTTTTTCATTGCTTGAAACTGCTAGCAGTAGTACCAACCCATTAGTAAAAGGCCTTTTTCATTTAGCTGCTGAAACATTGTTGCTAGCTGTTTTTCATACTCCATCTCTTACTTTGCCTTAGCTTTTTCCCTCTTTTTCCTGCCATGCCTCCTAACTCAGAAGGTTCTTCATGTGATGCCAGCTTGTCTTTTCTTCACTTGCCTCTGTTTCTTAGTTTTGTGAGCCCTGACAACTTCCTCAAATACCTCTATGGAGTAAATATTCAAAACATATCTCTATGTTGCTGAAGTCTTAACTCTAGTATCACATTTTCAACATATATTTACGGAAGCACCTCAGACTCAACATAGCAAAAAATGACTTGGCCCTTAAAATCTACTTCCTCCTCTTTTACTATATTGCCATAATAATGGTCCTCATTTTCCTAGTCAGTCAAATTCAAAACCTGGTTGTTTTTATCCCATGTCCTATGTCATTTGCCCACATCCAAGCAGTGCTGAGAGAACAAGTAGCTCACATTTCTGCACATTGTGCAAGCAAGGCACCTTGTGCCTTGTGTTTGAGGCTATGTTTCAAGGATTTTTGTATAGTGAACAGCTTGGAAGAGAGAAATAGTTTCTCTCTCTAAAACAAAGGGCGGATGTGCTTACAGCCTTGGTTAGAGATAGTGTCTCTTTCTGGGGCAAAGGAAAGACATGTTAAGTGGCGATTATAAAAGATTCAGGTTGCCTAAGCCGTGGATTCCTCTTCTATAATGCAACCCACTGGCTGTGTAGGCATTACCTGAACCTCTCTGTGGGAATTAGGGCTTGGGGAATCTGGTCAAGAAAATGATGATACACTGGCTACTGCTTTTATTATGAGGATTAAAGTCATTTGTCCCTGTCCCTTTGGTCAAGGACTCTTGTTTCTTTGGTCAGCATCCATAAAGCTGTGGCAGGCTAACTTGTTAGCTTGCAAGTAGGATAAAATCTGAGTTATCACAGTCATAAATAACGGTTGCTAAATTCTGTCCATTCAACTTCTACAGTAGCTCCCAACACCAATCCCTTTGCTCCATTTCCACTCCCGTTCCTCTAGTCATCTCATTACCTCTCTCCGGATTACTGCTGTGACTAATCCCCTACGTGATCCATCCATCTCTGCTTCCCTTCCTTCCAAACTGTTCTGTACATCGTTTCCAGAACATTCTTTTTCAAACAAAATATGTACCATATAACTTTTCTGTGTGATACACAGAACAATTCTTGAATGTTTAAACCCTATTGAATGGCTATCAGGATACTCCTCTATCTTCATACCCTATTCTCCAGCCAGACAAATTCACTTCCCGGCCACTCTGTTTTGTCCATGATGTGTCCTCTCCCTGAAGTTCCCAGTCTAACCAGAATATTCAGACCCAGTTCTAACGATGTTTCCTCTAGCCAGAAGTCATCATACCCCATTCTGAACATTTTACTTTAACTTTCCTTATGCCCTTTTATCACATTTACTACCTGTGTTTTACTAACCTTTATGTATCTCTTTTTATTTATCTAGCATTTATCTAGCATTGTACATTCTATGATTCCTGATATAAGTACTATACATAATTATGTTTATTGGATTTATACTGCTAATTACTTTCTTTTGATTAGTTGAGTAGGTTGATATTGGCAATATGATTGCATATTTGGTAATATAACACAAAACATAGAATCTCTATCTCTGAATTAGGCTGTAGAGAAACATTTTTCTGTATCATAGTTTTTAATCAAAATTTGGAGGTGCTCATGGATAAACAGTATGACAGAAATCATCATTTTAAGGTCAGTTCTTAATACAGAACAACTTAATTCTAAAGTTGCCTTCCAAAATCTTATAGCCCTTTAAACACAAATATATTGCACATTTTTGGAAGCAAGTCACAACGCTACCAGTGATTGTATTTATGACAGTATATCACAGCCCCTGACTTATGATGGTTCAACTTAGGATTTTTTTGACTTTATGATGGTGTGAAAGTGATATGCATTCAGTAGAAACCGTATTTTGAATTTTGATCTTTTCCAAGGCCAGCAGTACGCAGTACGATACTCTCTCATGATGCTGGGCAGTGGCAGCTAGCACAGCTCCCAGTCAGCCATGTGATTAGACGGTAAACAACCAAACACAACCATTCTATAGCTGTACACCCATTCTGTTTTTCACTTTCATGACAGCGTTCAATACGCTACATGAGATATTTAATACTATATTATAAGATAGGCTTTGTGTTAGATTATTTTGCCCCACTGTAGGCTAATGTAATTGTTCTGAACACATTTAAGGTAGGCTAGGCTAAGTTGTGATGTTGGGTAGGTTAGTTGTATTAAATGCATTTTCCATATAGGAGGTTGTCAACTTATGTAGGGCTTATTGGGTTGTAACCCCCGTTGTACGTCAAGGAAAATCTGTATTTGCCACTTCTAAGATCTCAGTTCTCTATATTTTCCCTGTGTTTTATTTTTTATGGTGAGGTTATAATTGACTGATCTAGCAGTCTAGAGTTTCACAGGTACAGTACTGACCCTTTTGTGAGGTTGACCCAAGAGTCTACAAAGGAAAAGTCAGGGATTTTAGCTTGTTCTGCTTCAATTATGAGAAGCTAGTTATTGCAAGGATAAGAGGTGTTTCTTTACCAACATTATAAATATCAAGAAAAGTATATTTATCTTCAAGTACTGGTTCTGTGAATATTTCTCACCCTCGATATGGTCTAAATATAACACTGCTTCTGCTTCAAAGTCTTCAGTTAAACACAATTAGAACATTGTACTTGTAGCATTTGCACTGATAGTTCTGTAGCATTTGCCTCTTATCTAAATCACAAGGATGTACTCAGGGTGTAACAGGCCCATCTATCATTTGGTACAAAAGTTTTCGGCTGTGTTTCTAGGCAGCTGAGAGAAAGGGAACAAAGAGGAGAGCCTGTGCACCAGTTTGAGCAAAGCAAAAGACTGCAGTTCATCGGGGAGTCAAAGGTGGCCAGTCAGATAAGGGAAAAGCAGTCATTCTTAAGGTTTTTGTTTGTTTCAGTCTTTTCCAAGAAAAGCATTAAAAAAAAAAAAATTAGCAAGAAGATGAAAGTCTATAACAAAAACAATAGGTAATATGTATTGAGACAATATATGATGTGCATTTATTAGGCTATTTAGATAACAAAAATAAAGTATTTAAGACAGTTTAGCTGCCTAGTAGATGCTCAGTAAGTATTTGGTACTATGTGTGCTGTGGTCATTATAGGCTAATTTATGTTTATCACCTCATTTAGTACAACACTCTGAGAAAGGTTTTATAATTACCATATTCCAGTTGAGACATCTAAATTGCTCAGAATCTCACGGATATCATCTGCCACTAGGTCAGTCTGCCACCATATCCCATGCACTTTAAAGCGTATTTTCTTCTGTGCTTCCAAACTACAAATAGTACATACAGTTGTTAGAGGAAAGGGACTATTGTACAAGGTGTTTACAGTGATTGTGCAGCCAATTTCAGTTTCTCAGCAGAACTAGAGTTAGGAATTATCCTCAGTATACAGTTTTCCAACACACACAACTCATACAAACACTCACACACAAGCATGTACCCACCCCACCTACTCCTTGAGACCATTGAGACAGTTGCAGCATCTTAAATACAGAATATTCTGTGTGTTCTTTGTTTTTTCTCCCTCTGACATAAAAATCAGGAGTTCTACTCAAAAAAAACCCCAAAAAACCCAAAGGGAGATATAAATGAACCAAATTAAAGAAGCGAGAATGGTTGAAAAAAATAAATACAGAGTGCTATATTGATTTACTGAGAGTTCAATAATGTAATCCAGAAATAATGGATGCTTTAAAAGTAATTAAAAGAACACAAATAAACATTGTGCTTTAATTAAAGGTAGAAAAAAGACAGTGTTAGACAAAGCAAAGGCTATTCATTTGTTGTGATAAGGAAATAATCTTTTATTCCTCTCCAAATTCTCTGTGGAATAATGCAGGGTCAATAAAACATCATAACTAAGTGTAACATCTGCCCAGAGACTTACTGGATCATTATTTTTTTTAAAAAATTTATTTATTTATTTATTTATTTATTTATTTATTTATTTTTGGCTGCGTTGGGTCTTCACTGCTGCTCGTGGCTTTCTCTAGTTGCGTTGAGCAGGGACTACTCTTCGTTGCGGTGTGCGGACTTCTCATTGCAGTGGCTTCTCTTGTTGCGGAGCACGGGCTCTAGGCACGCAGGCTTCAGTAGTCGTGGCACATGGGCTTAGTTGCTCCGCGGCATGTGGGATCTTCCCAGACCAGGGCTCGAACCCGTGTTCCCTGCATTGGCAGGCGGATTCTTAACCACTGTGCCACCAGGGAAGTCCCTGGATCATTACTTTTTATCATGAGAATGATAAATTCTGTTGCTGGGGATGGGGAGAGATGACCATTTCCAGTGTAAAGCTAGGAAGAGTAGGCCTGTGCCCCAGGCAAAAGTTTCATTGACTGGTCAAAAGGAGTGAAGAAAGAAACTCAAGTGATGGTGTTTCAAACCATTGTGAAAACTGTAATTTCTGTGCCACATATTTAGGGGAAAAAATGAACAATTTATTTCTGACAATTTTATCATTATATTCTGTAAGAACCACTCTAATGGAAAGGTCTAAACCTGAAAAATGTTATGCATTGAATTCATAATAAGCTATTTTACCCTGTAACAAAAAGTTAATCAGTTTGGTGTTTGCAGACTTAATAACCATGTGGTTAAAATGATATTCTGTCTGATTTTTGCTCTTGTAAATATACCACTCACATATATATCAACAATTCTTTCAGCGTCTAACTTTTTTCTGATAAAATGGTGACAAACATTTAAATAATAGTAGAGATAGCTCAATATTTACTCATAACATATTTTACATTGCATATTGAGAGTATTAATTTTTTTTTTAATTAATTTATTTTTTTTTTTAAACATCTTTATTGAAGTATAATTGCCTTACAATAGTGTGTTAGCTTCTGCTTTATAACAAAGTGAATCAGTTATACATATACAATATGTTCCCATTTCTCTTCCCTCTTGCATCTCCCTCCCTCCCACCCTCCCCATCCCACCCCTCTAGGTGGTCACAAAGCACCAAGCTGATCTCCCTGTGCTATGCAGCTGCTTCCCACTAGCTATCTATTTTACATTTGGTAGTGTATATATGTCCATGACACTCTCTTACCCTGTCACATCTCACCCCACCCCCTCCCCATATCCTCAAGTCCATTCTCTAGTAGGTCTGTGTCTTTATTCCCGTCTTGCCACTAGGTTTTTCATGGCCTTTTTTTTTTTTTCCTTAGATTCCGTATATATGTGTTAGCATACTGTATTGTTTTTCTCTTTCTGACTTACTTCACTCTGTATGACAGACTCTAACTCCATCCACCTCATTACAAATACCTCCATTTCATTTCTTTTATGGCTGAGTAATATTCCATTGTATATATGTGCCACATCTTCTTTATCCATTCATCTGTCGATGGACATTTAGGTTGCTTCCAGGTCCTGGCTATTGTAAATAGAGCTGCAATGAACATTGTGGTACATGACACTTTTTGACCTATGGTTTTCTCAGGGTATATGCCCAGTAGTGGGATTGCTGGGTCGTATGGTAGTTCTATTTGTAGTTTTTTAAGGAACCTCCATACTGTTCTCCATAGTGGCTGTATCAATTTACATTCCCACCAACAGTGCAAGAGTGTTCCCTTTCCTCCACACCCTCTCCAGCATTTATTGTTTCTAGATTTTTTGATGATGGCCATTCTGACCGGTGTGAGATGATATCTCATTGTAGTTTTGATTTGCATTTCTCTAATGATTAATGATGTTGAGCATTCTTTCATGTGTCTGTAGGCCATCTGTATATCTTCTTTGGAGAAATGTCTATTTAGGTCTTCTGCCCATTTTTGGATTGGGTTGTTCGTTTTTTTGTTATTGATCTGCATGAGCTGCTTGTAAATCTTGGAGATTAATCCTTTGTCAGTTGCTTCATTTGCAAATATTTTCTCCCATTCTGATGGTTGTCTTTTGGTCTTGTTTATGGTTTCCTTTGCTGTGCAAAAGCTTTTAAGTTTCATTAGGTCCCATTTGTTTATTTGTGTTCTTATTTCCATTTCTCTGGGAGCTGGGTCAAAAAGAATCTTGCTGTGATGTATGTCATAGAGTGTTCTGCCTATGTTTTCCTCTAAGAGTTTGATAGTGTCTGGCCTTACACTTAGGTCTTTAATCCATTTGGAGTTTATTTTTGTGCATGGTGTCAGGGAGTGTTCTAATTTCATACTTTTACATGTACCTGTCCAATTTTCCCAGCACCACTTATTGAAGAGGCTGTCTTTTCTCCACTGTATATGCTTGCCTCCTTTATCAAAGATAAGGTGACCATATGTGTGTGGGTTTATCTCTGGGCTTTCTATCCTGTTCCATTGATCTATATTTCTGTTTTTGTGCCAGTACCAAACTGTCTTGATTACTGAAGCTTTCTAGTATAGTCTGAAGTCAGGGAGCCTGATTCCCCCAGCTCCATTTTTCGTTCTCAAGATTGCTTTGGCTATTCGGGGTCTTTTGTGTTTCCATACAAATTGTGAAATTTTTTGTTCTAGTTCTGTGAAAAATGCCAGTGGTAGTTTGATAGGGATTGCATTGAATCTGTAGATTGCTTTGGGTAGTAGAGTCATTTTCACAATGTTGATTCTTCCAATCCAGGAACATGGTATATCTCTCCATCTATTTGTATCATCTTTAATTTCTTTCATCAGTGTCTTATAATTTTCTGCATACAGGTCTTTTGTCTCCTTAGGTAGGTTTATTCCTAGATATCTTATTCTTTTTGTTGCAATGGTAAACGGGAGTGTTTTCTTAATTTCACTTTCAGATTTTTTGTCATTAGTGTATAGAAATGCAAGCGATTTCTGTGCATTAATTTTGTATCCTGCTACTTTACCAAATTCATTGATTAGCTCTAGGAGTTTTCTGGTAGCATCTTTAGGATTCTCTATGTATAGTATCATGTCATCTGCAATAGTGACAGCTTTACTTCTTCTTTTCCGATTGGATTCCTTTTATTTCTTTGTCTTCTCTGATTGCTGTGGCTAACACTTCCAAAACTATGTTGAATAATAGTGGTGAGAGTGGGCAACCTTGTCTTGTTCCTGATCTTAGTGGAAATGGTTTCAGTTTTTCACCATTGAGGACAATGTTGGCTGTGGGTTTGTCATATATGGCCTTTATTATGTTGAGGAAAGTTCCCTCTATGCCTACTTTCTGCAGGGCTTTTATCATAAATGGGTGTTGAATTTTGTCGAAAGCTTTCTCTGCATCTATTGAGATGATCATATGGTTTTTCTCCTTCAATTTGTTAATATGGTGTATCACATTGATTGATTTGCGTATATTGAAGAATCCTTGCATTCCTGGGATAAACCCCACTTGATCATGGTGTATGATCCTTTTAATGTGCTGTTGGATTCTGTTTGTGAGTATTTTGTTGAGGATTTTTGCATCTATGTTCATCAGTGATATTGGCCTGTAGTTTTCTTTCTTTGTGACATCTTTGTCTGGTTTTGGTATCAGGGTGATGGTGGCCTCGTAGAATGAGTTTGGGAGTGTTCTTCCCTCTGCTCAATTTTGGAAGAGTTTGAGAAGGATAGGTGTTAGCTCTTCTCTAAATGTTTGATAGAATTCACCTGTGAAGCCATCTGGTCCTGGGCTTTTGTTTGTTGGAAGGTTTTTAATCACAGTTTCAATTTCAGTGCTTGTGATTGGTCTGTTCATATTTTCTATTTCTTCCTGGTTCAGTCTCGGCAGTTTGTGCATTTCTAAGAATCTGTCCATTTCTCCAGGTTGTCCATTTTATTGGCATAGAGTTGCTTGTAGTAATCTCTCATGATCTTTTGTATTTCTGCAGTGTCAGTGGTTATTTCTCCTTTTTCATTTCTAATTCTATTGATCTGAGTGTTCTCCCTTTTTCTCTTGATGAGTCTGGCTAATGGTTTATCAATTTTGTTTATCTTCTCAAAGAACCAGCTTTTAGTTTCATTGATTTTTGCTATTGTTTCCTTCATTTCTTTTTCATTTATTTCTGACCTGATCTTTATAATTTCTTTCCTTCTGCTGGCTTTGGGGTTTTTTTGTTCTTCTTTCTCTAATTGCTTTAGGTGCAAGGTTAGGTTGTTTATTCGAGATGTTTCCTGTTTCTTGAGGTAGGCTTGTATTGCTATAAACTTCCCTCTTAGCACTGCTTTTGCTGCGTCCCATAGGTTTTGGGTCGTCGTATCTCCATTGTCATTTATTTCTAGGTATTTTTGATTTCCCTTTGATTTCTTCAGTAATCACTTCATTATTAAGTAATGTATTGTGTAGCCTCCATGTGTTTGTATTTTTTACAGATCTTTTCCTGTAATTGATATCTAGTGTCATAGCGTTGTGGTCGGAAAAGATACTTGATACGATTTCAATTTTCTTAAATTTACCAAGGCTTGATTTGTGACCCAAGATATGATCTATCTTGGAGAATGTTCCATGAGCACTTGAGAAAAATGTGTATTCTGTTGTTTTTGGGTGGAATGTCCTATAAATATCAATTAAGTCCATCTTGTTTAATGTATCATTTAAAGCTTGTGTTTCCTTATTTATTTTCATTTTGGATGATCTGTCCATTGGTGAAAGTGGGGTGTTAAAGTCCCCTACTATGATTGTGTTGCTGTCGATTTCCCCTTTTATGGCTGTTAGTACTTGCCTTATGTATTGAGGTGCCTCCTATGTTGGGTGCATAAATATTTACAATTGTTATACCTTCCTCTTGGATCGATCCCTTGATCATTATATAGTGTCCTTCTTTGTCTCTTGTAATAGTCTTTATTTTAAAGTCTATTTTGTCTGATATGAGAATTGCTACTCCAGCTTTCTTTTGATTTCCATTTGCATGGAATATCTTTTTCCATCCCCTCACTTTCAGTCTGTATGTGTCTCTAGGTCTGAAGTGGGTCTCTTGTAGACAGCATATATATGGGTCTTGTTTTTTGTATCCATTCAGCCAGCCTGTGTCTTTTGGTGGGAGCATTTAATCCATTTACATTCAAGGTAATTATCGATATGTATGTTCCTATTCCCATTTTCTTAAATGTTTTGGGTTTGTTATTGTAGGTGTTTTCCTTCTCTTGTGTTTCTTGCCTAGAGAAGTTCCTTTAGCATTTGTTGTAAAGCTGGTTTGGTAGTGCTGAACTCTCTCAGCTTTTGCTTGTCTGTAAAGGTTTTAATTCTCCATCACATTTGAATGAGATCCTTGCTGGGTAGAGTAATCTTGGTTGTAGGTTCTTCTCCTTCATCACTTTAAGTATATCCTCACTCCCTTCTGCTTGCAGAGTTCTGCTGAAAGATCAGATGTTAACCTTATGGGGATTCCCTGTGTGTGTTATTTGTTTTTTTTCCCTTGCTGCCTTTAATATGTTTTCCTTATATTTAATTTTTGACAGTTTGATTATATGTGTCTTGGCATGTTTCTCCTTGGGTTTATCCTGTATGGGACTCTCTGTGCTTCCAGGACTTGATTAACTATTTCCTTTCCCATATTAGGGAAGTTTTCAACTATAATCTCTTCAAATATTTTCTCAGTCCCTTTCTTTTTCTCTTCTTCTTCTGGTACCCCTATAATTCGAATGTTGGTGCGTTTAATGTTGTCCCAGAGGTCTCTGAGACTGTCCTCAGTTCTTTTCATTCTTTTTTCTTTATCCTGCTCTGCAGTAGTTATTTCCACCATTTTATCTTCCAGGTCACTTATCCTTTCTTCTGCCTCAGTTATTCTGCTATTGATCCCATCTAGAGTATTTTTAATTTCATTTATTGTGTTTTTTCATCATTGCTTGATTCCTCTTTAGTTCTTCTACATCCTTGTTAATGTTTCTTGCATTTTGTCTATTCTATTTCCAAGATTTTGGATCATCCTTACTATCATTATTCTGAGTTCTTTTTCAGGTAGACTACCTATTTCCTCTTCATTTGTTAAGTCTAGTGTGTTTTTGACCCTGCTCCTTCATCTGCTGTGTGTTTTTCTGTCGTCTCATTTTGCTTATCTTACTGTGTTGGGGTCTCCTTATCACAGGTTGCAGGTTTGTAGTTCCCGTTGTTTTTGTATCTGTCCCCAGTGGCTAAGGTTGGTTCAGTGGGTTGTGTAGGCTTCCTGGTGGAGGGAACTAGTGCCTGAGCTCTGGTGGATGAGGCTGATCTTGTCTTTCTGGTGGGCACGTCCACGTCTGGTGGTGTGTTTGGGGGTGTCTGTGGCCTTATTATGATTTTAGGCAGCCTCTCTGCTAATGGATGGGGCTGTGTTCCTGTCTTGCTAGTTGTTTGGCATAGGGTGTTCAGCACTATAGCTTGCTGGTCATTGAGTGATGCTGGGTCTTGATGTTGAGATGGAGATCTCTGAGAGATTTTTGCCGTTTGGTATTACGTTGGGCTGGAGGTCTCTTGTGGACCATTGTCCTGAGTTGGCTCTCCCACCTCCGAGGTACGGCCCTGATGCCTGGCTGAAGCACCAAGAACCTTTTGTCCACACGGCTCAGAGTAAAAGGGAGAAAAAAAAGAAAGAAAGAAAGAAGGAAGGAAGGAAGGAAGGAAGGAAGGAAGGAAGGAAGGAAAGGAAGGAAGGAAGGAAGGAAGGAAGGAAGGAAGGAAGAAAGAGAGAAAGAAAGAAAGAAGAAAAGGGAAGAAGAAAGAAGCTATTATATATAGTGAAGTAAAATAAAGCTATTATAAATCAAAGCTATACAGACAAAATCTCCCCCAGAGCATATGCATCTACACTCACAAAAAAAAAGGAACAGGGGAAAAATTAATATATCCTGCTCCCAAAGTCCACCTCCTGAATTTGGGATGATTCGTTGTCTATTCAGGTATTCAACAGATGCAGGCACATCAAGTTGTTTGTGGAGTTTTAATCCGCTTCTTCTGAGGCTGCTGGGAGAGATTTCCCCTCCTCTTCTCTGTTCGCACAGCTCCTGGGGATCAGCTTTGGATTTGGACCCGCCTCTGCGTGTAGGTCGCCTGAGGGCGTCTGTTCTTCGCTCAGACAGGACGGGGTTAAAGGAGCAGCTGCTTCGGGGGCCCTGGCTCACTCAGGCGGGGGGAGGGAGCGGTACGGAGGAGGCGGGGCGAGCCTGCGGCGTCAGAGGCCGGCGTGACGTTGCAGCAGCCCGAGGCGCGCAGTGCGTTCTCCCGGGGATGTTGTCCCGGGATCACGGGACGCTGGCAGTGGCGGGCTGCACAGGCTCCCGGGAGGGGCGGTGTGGAGAGTGACCTGTGCTCGCACACAGGCTTCTTGGTGGCGGCAGCGGCAGCCTTAGCGTCTCATGCCCGTCTCTGGGGTCCGCGCTGATGGCCGCGGCTCGCGCCCGTCTCTGGAGTTCGTTTCGGCGGCGCTCTGAATCCCCTCTCCCTGCCCGCCGCGAAACAAAGAGGCAAGAAAAAGTCTCTTGCCTCTTCGGCAGCTGCAGACTTTTTCCCGGTGTCCCTCCCAGCCAGCTGTGGTGCGCCAACCCCTTCAGGCTGTGTTCACGCCGCCAACCCCAGTCCTCTCCCTGTGATCCAACCGAAGCCCGAGCCTCCGCTCCCAGCCCCGCCCGCCCCGGCGGGGGAGCAGACAAGCCTCTCGGGCTGGTGAGTGCTGGTCGGCACCGCTCCTCCGTGCGGGAACCTCTCCGCTTTGCCCTCCGCACCCCTGTGGCTGCGCTCTCCTCCGCGGCTCCGAAGCTTCCCCCCTCTGCCACCCGCAGTCTCTGCCCGCGAAGGGGCTTCCTAGTGCGTGGAAACCTTTCCTCCTTCACAGCTCCCTCCCACTGGTGCAGGTGCCGTCCCTATTCTTTTGTCTCTGTTATTTCTTTTTTCTTTTGCCCTACCCAAGTACGGGGGGAAGTTTCTTGCCTTTTGGGAGGTCTGACGTCTTCTGCCAGCGTTCAGTGGGTGTTCTGTAGGAGCAGTTCCACGTGTAGATGTATTTCTACTGTATCTGGGGGAAGGAAGGTGATCTCCGCGTCTTACTCTTCCGCCATCTTCTCTGTTCGAGAGTATTAATTTTTTAAAACTGAATTTATCTTCTGTAGCAGCTCAAACTTAATGTTTTAGTAAGAAGTTTTTGTCAAGAAATTTGATAAATAAGATTGCATCGTAGCTAGGAGTTCGGGCTTTGGAGCTACACGGCCTGTCCTGTTCATTAATTGAAAAAGTAATAACTGTAGTTGTTTTTTTTTTTAACATCTTTATTGGAGTATATTGCTTTACAATGGTGTGTAGGTTTCTGCTTTATAACAAAGTGAATCAGTTACACATATACATATGTTCCCATATCTCTTCCCTCTTGCGTCTCCTTCCCTCCCCCCCTATCCCACCCCTCTAGGTGGTTACAAAGCACCAAGCTGATCTCCCTGTGCTCTGCTGCTGCTTCCCTCTAGCTATCTATTTTACGTTTGGTAGTGTATATATGTCCATGCCACTCTCTCACTTTATCACAGCTTACCCTACCCCCTCCCCATATCCTCAAGTCCATTCTCTAGTAGATCTGTGTCTTTATTCCTGTCTTGCCCCTAGGTTCTTCATGACCGTTTTTTTTTTTTTCTTAGATTCCATATATATATGTTAGCATACGGTATTTGTTTTTCTCTTTCTGACTTACTTCACTCTGTATGACAGACTCTAGGTCCATCCACCTCACTACAAATAACTCAATTTCGTTTCTTTTTATGGCTGAGTAATATTCCATTGTATATTTGTGCCACATCTTCTTTATTCATTCATCTGTCGATGGACACTTAGGTTGCTTCCATGTCCTGCCTATTGTAAATAGAGCTGCAATGAACATTTTGGTACATGACTCTTTTTGAATTATTGTTTTCTCAGGGTATATGCCCAGTAGTGGGATTGCTGGGTTGTATGGTAGTTATATTTTTAGTTTTTTAAGAAATCTCCATACTGTTCTCCATAGTGGCTGTATAAATTTGCATTCCCACCAACAGTGCAGGAGTGTTCCCTTTTCTCCACACCGTCTCCAGCATTTATTGTTTGTAGATTTTTTGATGATGGCCATTCTGACTGGTGTGAGATGATATCTCATTGTAGTTTTGATTTGCATTTCTCTAATGATTAATGATGTTGAACATTCTTTCATGTGTTTGTTGGGAATCTGTATATCTTCTTTGGAGAAATGTCTATTTAGGTCTTCTGCCCAGTTTTGGATTGGGTTGTTTGTTTCTTTGATATTCGGCTGCATGGGCTGCTTGTAAATTTTGGAGATTAATCCTTTGTCAGTTGCTTCATTTGCAAATATTTTCTCCCATTCTGAGGGTTGTCATTTCGTCTTGTTTATGGTTTCCTTTGCTGTGCAAAAGCTTTTAAGTTTCATTAGGTTCCATTTGTTTATTTTTTTTTTATTTACATTTCTCTAGGAGGTGGGTCAGAAAGGATCTTGCTGTGATTTATGTCATGGAGTGTTCTGCCAATGTTTTCCTCTAAGAGTTTGATAGTGTCTGGCCTTACATTTAGGTCTTTAATCCATTTTGAGTTTATTTTTCTGTATGGTGTTAGAGAGTGTTCTAATTTCATACTTTTACATGTACCTGTCCAGTTTTCCCAGCAACACTAATTGAAGAGGCTGTCTTTTCTCCACTATATATTCTTGCCTCCTTTATCAAAGATAAGGTGACCATATGTGTGTGGGTTTATCTCTGGGCTTTCTATCCTGTTCCATTGATCTATATTTCTGTTTTTGTGCCAGTGCCATACTGTCTTGATTACTGTAGCTTTGTAGTGTAGTCTGAAGTCAGGGAACCTGATTCCTCCAGCTCCGTTTTTCTTTCTCAAGATTGCTTTGGCTATTTGGGGTCTTTTGCGTTTCCATACAAATTGTGAAATTTTTTGTTCTAGTTCTGTGAAAAATGCCAGTTGTAGTTTGATAGGGATTGCATTGAATCTGTAGATTGCTTTGGGTAGTACAGTCATTTACACAATGTTGATCTTCCAATCCAAGAACATGGTATATCTCTCCATCTATTTGTATCATCTTTAATTTCTTTCATCATTGTCTTATAGTTTTCTGCATACAGGTTTTTTCTCTCCTTAGGTAGGTTTATTCCTAGGTATTTTATTCTTTGTGTTGCAGTGGTAAATGGGAGTGTTTTCTTAATTTCACTTTCAGATTTTTCATCATTAGTATATAGGAATGCTAGAGATTTCTGTGCATTAATTTTGTATCCTGGTACTTTATCAAATTCATTGATTAGCTCTAGTAGTTTTCTGGTAGCATCCTAGGATTCTCTGTATAGTATCATGTCATCTGAAAACAGTGACAACTTTACTTCTTCTTTTCTGATTTGGATTCCTTTTATTTCTTTTTATTCTCTGATTGCTGTGGCTATAACTTCCAAAACTATGTTGAATAATAGTGGTGAGAGTGGGCAACCTTCTCTTGTTCCTGATCTTAGTGGAAATGCTTTCAGTTTTTCACCAGTGAGGACGATGTTGGCTGTGGGTTTGTCATATATGGCCTTTATTATGTTGAGGGAAGTTCCCTCTATGCCTACTTTCTGCAGGTTTTTTATCATAAATCAGTGTTGAATTTTTTCAAAAGCTTTCTCTGCATCTATTGAGATGATCATATGGTTTATCTCCTTCAATTTTTAATATGGTGTATCACATTGTTTGATTTGCATATATTGAAGAATCCTTGCATTCCTGGGATAAACCCCACTTGATCATGGTGTATGATCCTTTTAATGTGCTGTTGGATTGTTTGCTAGTATTTTGTTGAGGATTTGTGCATCTATGTTCATCAGTGGTATTGGTCTGTAGTTTTCTTTCTTTGTGACATCTTTGTCTGGTTTTGGTATCAGGGTGATGGTGGCCTCGTAGAATGAGTTTGGGAGTGTTACCCCCTCTGCTATATTTTGGAAGAGTTTGAGAAGGTTAGGTGTTAGCACTTCTCTAAATGTTTGATAGAATTCGCCTGTGAAGCCATCTGGTCCTGGGCTTTTGTTTGTTGGAAGATTTTTAATCACAGTTCCAATTTCAGTGCTTGTGATTGGTCTGTTTATATTTTCTATATCTTCCTGGTTCAGTCTCGGAAGGTTGTGCATTTCTAAGAATTTGTCCATTTCTTCCAGGTTGTCCATTTTATTGGCATAGAGTTGCTTGTAGTAATCTCTCATGATCCTTTGTATTTCTGCAGTGTCAGTGGTTACTTCTCCTTTTTCATTTCTAATTCTATTGATTTGAGTCTTCTCCCTTTTTTACTTGATGAGTCTGGCTGATGGTTTATCAATTTTGTTTATCTTCTCAAAGAAGCAGCTCTTAGATTTATTGATCTTTGCTATCATTTCCTTCATTTCTTTTTCATTTATTTCTGATCAGATCTTTATGATTTCTTTTCTTCTGCTAACTTTGGGTTTTTTTTGTTCTTTCTCTAATTGCTTTAGGTGTAAGGTTAGGTTGTTTATTTGAGATGTTTCTTGTTTCTTAAGGTAGGATTGTATTGCTATAAACTTCCCTCTTAGAACTGCTTTTGCTGCATCCCATAGGTTTTGGGTCATCTTGTTTTCATTCTCATTTGTTTCTAGGTATTTTTTTATTTCCTCCTTGGTTTCTTCAGTGATCTCTTGGTTATTAAGTAGTGTGTTGTTTAGCCTCCATGTGTTTGTATTTCTTACAGATATTTTACTGTAATTGATATCTAGTGTCATAGTGTTGTGGTTGGAAAAGATACTTGATATGATTTCAGTTTTCTTAAATTACCAAGGCTTGATTTGTGACCCAAGATATGATCTATCCTGGAGAATGTTCCATGAGCACTTGAGAAGAAAGTGTATTCTGTTGTTTCTGGATGGAATGTCCTATAAATCTCAATTAAATCCATCTTGTTTACTGTATCATTTAAAGGTTCTGTTTCCTTATTTATTTCATTTGGATGATCTGTCCATTGGTGAAAGTGGGGTGTTAAAGTCCCCTACTATGATTGTGTTACTGTCGATTTACCTTTATGGCTGTTAGTATTTGCCTTATGTATTGAGGTGCTCCTATGTGGGGTGCATAAATATTTACAATTGTTATATTTTCTTCTTGGATCAATCCCTTGATCATTATGTAGTGTCCTTCTTTGTCTCTTGTAATAGTCTTTATTTTAAAATCTATTTTGTCTGATATGAGAATTGCTACTCCAGCTTTCTTTTGATTTCCATTTGCATGGAATATCTTTTTCATTCCATCACTTTCAGTCTGTATGTGTCTCTAGGTCTGAAGTGGGTCTCTTGTAGACAGCATATATATGGGTCTTGTTTTTGTATCCATTCAGCCAGTCTGTGTCTTTTGGTTGGAGCATGTAATCCATTTACATTTAAGGTAATTATCGATATGTATTTTCCTATTCCCATTTTCTTAATTGTTCTGGGTTTGTTATTGTAGGTCTTTTCCTTCTCTTGTGTTTCCTGCCTAGAGAAGTTCCTTTAGTGTTTGTTTGTTGTAAAGCTGATTTGGTGGTGCTGAATTCTCTTAGCTTTTGCTAGTCTGTAAAGGTTTTAATTTCTCCATCAAATCTGAATGAGATCCTTGCTGGGTAGAGTAATCTTGGTTGTAGGTTTTTCTCCTTCATCACTTTAAATATGTCCTGCCACTCCCTGCTGGCTTGCAGTGTTTCTGCTGAAAGATCAGCTGTTAACCTTATGGGGATTCCCTTGTGTGTATTTGTTGTGTTTTCCTTGCTGCTTTTAATATTTTTTCTTGGTATTTAATTTTTGATAGTTTCATTAATATGTGTCTTGGCGTGTTTCTCCTTGGATTTATCCTGTATGGGACTCTCTGTGCTTCCTGGACTTGATTAAGTGTTTCCTTTCCCATATTAGGGAAGTTTTCAACTATAATCTCTTCAAATATTTTCTCAGTCCCTTTCCTTTACTCTTCTTCTTCTGGGACCCCTATAATTTGAATGTTGGTGCGTTTAATGTTGTCCCAGAGGTCTTTGAGACTGTCCTGAATTCTTTTCATTCTTTTTTCTTTATTGTGCTCTGCAGTAGTTATTTCCACTATTTTATCTTCCAGGTGACTTATCCGTTCTTCTGCCTCAGTTATTCTGCTATTGATCCCTTCTAGAGAATTTTTAATTTCATTTATTGTGTTGTTCATCATTGTTTGTTTGCTCTTTAGTTCTTCTAGGTCCTTGTTAAACGTTTCTTGTATTTTCTCTATTCGATTTCCAAGATTTTGGATCATCTTTACTATCATTATGCTGAATTCTTTTTCAGGTAGACTGTCTATTTCTTCTTCATTTGTTAGGTCTGGTGGGTTTTTACCTTGCTCCTTCATCTGCTGTGTGTTTTTCTGTCTTCTCAGTTTGCTTAACTTACTGTGTTTGGGGTCTCCTGTTCGCAGGCTGCAGGTTCGTAGTTCCTGTTGTTTTTGGTGTCTGTCTCCAGTGGCTAAGGTTGGGTCAGTGGCTTGTGTAGGCTTCCTGGTGGAGGGGACTGGTGCCTGTGTTCTGGTGGATGAGGCTGGATCTTGTCTTTCTGGTGGGCAGGTCCACGTCTGGTGGTGTATTTTGGGGTGTCTGTGGCCTTATTATGATTTTTGGCAGCCTCTCCGCTAATGGATGGGGTTGTGTTCCTGTATTGCTAGTTGTTTGGCATAGGATGTCCAGCACTGTATCTTGCCAGTCGTTGAGTGAATCTGGGTCTTGGTGTTGAGATGGAGATCCCTGGGAGATTTTCGCCATTTGGTATTACGTGGAGCTGGGAGGTCTCTTGTGGACCAGTGTCGTGAAGTTGGCTCTCCCTCTTCAGAGGCACAGCCCTGATGCCTGGATGGAGCACCAAGAGCCTTTCATCCACACGGCTCAGAATAAAAGGTAGAAAAAATAGAAAAAATGAAAGAGGATAAAATAAAATAAAGTAAGATAAAATAAAATAGTTATTAAAATAAAAAATTTTTATGAAGAAAAAAATTTTAAAAAGTAAAAAAAAAAAAAAAATACAGACGGACAGAACCCTAGGACAAATGGTAAAAGCAAGGCTGTACAGACCAAGTCACACACAGAAGCATCCACATACACACTCACAAAAAGAGAAAAAGGGAAAAAATATACATATCTTTGCTCCCAAAGTCCACCTCCTCAATTTGGGATGATTTGTAGTCTATTCAGGTATTCCACAGATGCAGGTACATCAAGTTGACTGTGGTGCTTTAATCCGCTGCTTCTGAGGCTGCTGGGAGAGATTTCCCTTTCTCTTCTTTGTTCGCACAGCTCCTGGGGTTCAGCTTTGGATTTGGACCCGCCTCTGCGTGTAGGTCGCCTGAGGGCATCTGTTCTTTGCTCAGACAGGACGGGGTTAAAGGAGCAGCTGATCCGGGGGCTCTGGCTCACTCAGGCCGGGGGCAGGGAGGGGTACGGAGGAGGCGGGGCGAGCCTGCGGCAGCAGAGGCGTCGTGACGTTGCACCAGCCCGAGGCACGCTGTGCGTTCTCCTGGGGAAGTTGTCCCTGGATCACGGGACCCTGGCAGTGGCAGGCTGCACAGGCTCCCGGGAGGGGCGGTGTGGAGAGTGACCTGTGCCCGCACACAGGCTTCTTGGTGGCGGCAGCAGCAGCCTTAGCGTCTCATGCCCGTCTCTGGGGTCCGCGCTGATCGCTGCGGCTCGCGCCCGTCTCTGGAGCTCGTTTAGGCGGCGCTCTGAATCCCCTCTCCTCGCGCACCAGGAAACAAAGAGGTAAGAAAAAGTCTCTTGCCTCTTCGGCAGCTGCAGACTTTTTCCCGGTCTCCCTCCCAGCCAGCTGTGGTGTGCTAACCCCTTCAGGCTGTGTTCACGCTGCCAACTCCAGTCCTCTCCCTGCCATCCGACGGAAGCCCGAGCCTCAGCTCCCAGCCCCGCCCGCCCCGGCGGGGGAGCAGACAAGCCTCTCAGGCTGCTGAGTGCTGCTTGGCGCCGATCCTCCGTGCGGGAATCTCTCCGCTTTGCCCTCCACACCCCTGTGGCTGCGCTCTCCTCCGTGGCTCCAAAGCTTCCCCCCTCCGCCCCCCGCAGTCTCCGCCCGCGAAGGGGCTCCTAGTGTGTGGACGCCTTTCCTCCTTCACGGCTCCCTCCCACTGGTGCAGGTCCCGTCCCTATTCTTTTGTCTCAGTTGTTTCTTTTTTCTTTTGCCCTCCCCAGGTACGTGGGGAGTTTCTTGCCTTTTGGGAGGTCTGAGGTCTTCTGCCAGCGTTCAGTAGGTGTTCTATAGGAGCTGTTCCACATGTAGATATATTTCTGATGTATTTGTGGAGAGGAAGGTGATCTCCGTGTCTTACTCTTCTGCCATCTTGAAGCTCCTCCTGTAGTTTGTTTTTAACATGAAATAATGCATGTGAAACTCTTGGAACAGTACAAATACAGAGTACACACTAAATAAACCTTACCTATTATTGTTATTCCATGTAAGAGTAAGATGGAAAATTAAGCATTTAACAATACTTCATTTGAATCATCTTCTGAGGATATACCCAGCCCATTATCTTTCTTGGTACTCTTCCAAGTAAATTCCGTTTTATCTCAGATTTGTTGAGACAAGGATAGAGGAAAGCTTTTCTAAGTAACCAAAAGAAACATCCACAACTAATGTGAAAAGAACTTAACAATGGTAGAAATTATAGGGTAGAGTAACTGCAACATCTATTGAAATTGACTACTGTGGTCTGTGGGGCATTGCTCCCTCCACATCCCATCTTAGATGCTAAACAAAGATATTCCAACTTGAAGGCTGAGATCCTCTTGAAGAGTTTTCCTTCCAGATCTTGAAAGCCCTTCACACTGGACTGGCATCTGTTCCCAGTAGCATGGAGACTCCTGGAACCTCAGGTTACCACCTGTGCATGACTGTACTGTGTTCCCGCTCTGCCTTTCTTACAGCTTTTCCTAGTCTTTCCTCTCTTAGATGAAGGAGGCAGATCTTTACTCATTCTTTAAGCTTCTTTTTCTGGGTTTCACATGCACCAATCTTGAAGCTCTTGCCTTCTCTTTCTGCTTCAGAGCCCTATGGGTCCTATCCACCCTTTCGTGTATGAGCAGTTTGTTTTTCCTGAAGTATTTTCTCCCAGTCAGGTACTAAGACCAGTTTCCCACTTGTTTTTGAAAGCAGACACTGAAGCCTTGGTTCACTGTGCTCTTCACAGGAATTTCCTCCTTCCCAGGAGCCTTTCAGCTTTCCCTAGGTTCCCTAAGATATGAAAGCAGACTCGCTATCTCTCTCTTTGTCAAAACCTGCACTCCCCACTGATTCCTCCCCCAGTTGCTAGTTTTAAACTTGCCTCCAAATATCAATGCATTTGCAAAGATGAAAGAACTGTCTCCTTCTGGGCTCAACAGAAGAGTAGATCTTCCTCAGGCTGACCCACTTTCACTTTGATGATATCTTATTCAAGTACTAGCCAAGGGGCTGATCTTCAAGAATCCTATCCATGCAAACTTAAATAATAAGCAAATATAAATATATATTTAGACATATATAATAATATTATTTTCTTAATGGATGAGGAGGATTAATCTTTGGACATGAAAACTGAAAATACTTTATCCCCAGACTTCCTACTGTGTATTAGTATTTGCAACTAGGTCTATATCCAAGTAACATGAGAAAAGCTGGCAATTTTTGCTCTGCTGTGAAGTCTTATTAGGTGAGTCAGCTAATTATATGCCACTTTCATAAATATGGCAGTCACTGAGGTACTTGTTATGCTTACCAAGGGTAAAGATTTAAGATAGAATACTACTTCTTTGCTATATAATGAAAATTTCTTCTAAAAAATGATTTCACACTGATTCCTGGTTTATAGACCAATTAATAGACTAGTTATTTTATAATTTATGGCTGAATATATTTAAAACTAGATTCAAGGATACTGATAAAGAACGTCCAAAAATAACGCTAAAATAGATTTAATGTATTAGCTTTACTCTCTCCCCCAATCCCAAACCTTTTATTAAAAACAGTCAAACTAGTTCTCATTTCATCTGTTCACTTTATCTTCCTCTCTCTCCCTCTTTCTTTCTGAAGGGATTGCCAAGACTAAAGAAAGAGTTAGAAGAGCAAAAGGCAAGAAAATGAGTAATATGCTAACAGATTATCCAAAGTAGAGCATGAATAGCTTCTAAATACATATTTCTGTATAAGACTGGTTTCTCTAAAAGTATCATTTAATTAAAATGGGATTGTGTTTTTAAATTATTTTTTAATTTATTATTTTCTTAATTGAAGCGTAGTTAATTTACCATGTTGTGTTAATCTCTGCTGTACAGCAAAGTGACTCAGTTATACACATATATACATTCTTTTTTATATTCTTTACCATTATGGTTTATCCCGGGATATTGAATATAATTCCCTGTGCTATACAATAGGACCTTGTTGTTTATCCATTCTATATGAAATACTTTGCATCTACTAACCCCAAACTCCCAGTCCATCCCTCCCCCACCCCGTCTTGGCACCTACAAGTCTGTTCTCTATGTCTGTGAGCCTCTTTCTGTTTTGTAGATAGGTTCATTTGTGCCATATTTTAGATTCCACATATAAGTGATATCATGTGGTATTTGTCTTTCTCTTTCTGACTTACTTCACTTAGTATGATAATCTCTAGTTACATCCATGTTGCTGCAAATGGCATTATTTCATTGTTTTTTATGGCTGAGTAGTATTCCATTGTATATATGTACCACATCTTATTTATCCATTCATCTGTTGATGGACATTTCAGTTGGTTTCATGTCCTGGCTATTGTAAATAGTGCTGCTATGAACATAGATAGGGGTGCATGTATCTTTTTCAATTATAGTTTTGTCTGGATATATGCCCAGGAGTGGGATTGCTGGATCATATTGTCATTCTATTTTTAGTTTTCTGAGGCACCTCCATACTGTTTTCCATAGTGGCTGTACCAACTTACATTCCAGCAACAGTGTAGGAGGGTTCCCTTTTCTGTACATCCTCTCCAGCATTTATTATTTGTATACTTTTTGATGATGGCCATTCTGACCAGTGTGAGGTGATACCTCACTGTAGTTTTGATTTGCATTTCTCTAATAATTGGCTCTGTTGAGCATCTTTTCATGTGCCTATTGGCCATATGTATGCCTTCTTTGGAGAAATGTCTATTTAGGCCTTCTGCCCGTTTTTCGATAGGGTTGTTTGGGGTTTTTTTGATATTGAGCTGCGTGAGCTGTTTGTATATTTTGGAGATTAATCCCTTCATTTGCAAATATTTTCTCCCATTCTGTGGTTTATCTTTTCATTTTGTTTATGCAGTGCAAAAGCTTTTAAGTTTAATTAGGTCCCATTTGTTTATTTTTGTTTTTATTTTCATTACTGTAGGAGGTGGATTCAAAAAGATATTGCTGTGATTTATGTCAAAGAGTGTTCTGCGTATGTTTTCCTCTATGAGTTTTATAGTATCCGGTCTTATATTTAGGTCTTTAATCCATTTTGAGTTTATTTTTGTGTATGGTGTTTGTTAGAGAATGTTCTAATTTCATTCTTTTACATGTAGCTGTTCAGTTTTCCCAGCACCACTTATTGAAGAGACTGTCTTTTCTCCATTGTATATTCTTGCCTCCTTTGTTGTAGATTAATTGACCATAGGAGCATGGGTTTATTTCTGGGCTTTCTATCCTGTTCCATTGATCTATATTTCTGTTTTCATGCCAGCACCATATGGCTGTGATTTCCACCAATCTCTTCCAGCTCACTTGTTTGTTCTTCTGCCTTATTTATTCTGCTATTGATAACTTCTAGTGTATTTTTCATTTCATTTCAGTTATCATATTGTTCATCTCTGTTTGTTCTTTAAATCTTCTAGCTCTTTGTTAACACATTTTTTTGACCGGAGATGTATTACAGCCACAGGCATTAGTTTCTGTAAAAATCCCCTGGTCAATAATGTGTTAAACATTTCCTGTATTTTCTTGGTCTGTGACTCCATTCTTTTTCCGAGATGTTGGATCATCCTCACTATTACTACTCTGAATTCTTTTTCAGGTAGATTGCCTCTCTCCACTTCACTTAGTTTTATCTTGTTCCTTCGTCTGGAGCATATTTCTCTACCATCTCATTTTGTCTAACTAACTTTCTGTGTTTGTGGTCTCCATTCTGTTGGCTGCAGGATTGTAGTTCCTCTTGCTTCTGGTGCCTGCTCACTGGTGGGTGGAACTGGGTCTTGCCCCTCAGGTGGGCAGGGCTGGGTCAAGTGGTGTGTTAGAAGTGGCTGTGGCTCAGGATGACTTTAGGCAGCCTGTCTGCTGATGGGTGGGGCTGTGTTCCCACCCTATTAGTTGTTTGGCCTGAGGTGTCCCAGAACTGGAGCCTGCAGACTGTTGAGTGGGGCTGGGTCTCGGTGCCAAAATGGTGACCTCCAGGAGAGATCACGCCAATGATCATTCTCTGGGGCCTCCACCACCAGTGTCCCTGCCCCCACAGTGAGCCACAGTTGACCCCCATCTCCCCGGGAGAGCATCCAGGACTCGCAGGTAGGTCTGGCCCAGGCTCCTATGGAGTCACTGCTTTGCCCTGGGTCCCAGTGCATGTGAAACCTTGTGTGCACCCTCCAAGAGTGGAGTCTCTGTTTCCCCCAGTTCTGTGGAGCTCCTGCACTCAAGCCACGCTGGCCTTCAAAGCAAAATGCTCTGGGGGCTCCTCCTCCCAATTCCAGACCCTCAGAATGGGGAGCCTGACGTGGGGCTGAGAACTCTCACTCCAGTGGGAGAACCTCTGTGATATAATTATTTTCCAGTTTGTGGGTAGCCCAACTGGCAGGTATGAGATTGGATTATATCACGAAAGTGCTCCTCCTACCATCTTGTTGTGGCTTCTTCTTTGTCTTTCGATGTAGAATATCTTTTTCGGTAGTCTCCAGTCTTTTTCGTCAATGGTTGTTCAGCAGTTAGTTGTGATTTTGCTGTTTTTGTGAGAGGGGGTGAGCTCAGGTCCTTCCACTCCACCATCTTGTCTCCTCCCCTCCCTGTCTAAATTGTTTTAGGCAGTTAAGGGCAGGGGCAGAAAGCTCTTCTGAGTCTGCTGGGCCTTAACTGCTTTCAGCTTAAAATAATCTACCTGCCAAAGTAGCACATTTTGGGGTGGCCCATTCTGCTCCTCTTCAGTCCCACCTTTAAAACTTCTCCAGGAAGTTTCACAGTCCAGAAGTTGAGCTGGTAGATTGCTCCTTTCACTGAACCAGTGTCTGAGTCCTGAGAATAGGTCAATTCAGTTAAGGAGTTGTCTCATTTCAGAAGGCAGTGATGCAGTTGGGCTCCCAAAGTTAGGCCTATATTGTGCAAGCAATTAGATATTCATTCAATAAAAAAGCATTTCTGTGGAAACAAAAGAAAAGCAAAGGTTAATGTTTGGAGCAGACTATAAACCCAGTTTGAGTCCTAAGGGCAGCCAGTTAAGAAGATTTCTAGCTGTCAGGGCCAAAACATCTTTGGCAGTTTGAATATTTCTAATGCCATTGGGTGTTCAGATAAACTTTCTGAGAGGCCCACACAGCAACAGGCATAAAGACTATCTATACATGAGCTGCTGTGATGATTTCTGGGAAGTTTATATCAAGTTCACATTTAGTTTGCAGAGCTTCAGGAAGAGAGCAGTTTTTGTTCATAGTGATTCCAAGTCAAAAAGTGGGTAAAAGTTGGAAATGTTAGCTTGGAGAGTTTTAGCCAAATATTGAAGGAAACTAGAAGAATTCAGGATCCAGTCCAGTTAACAGGTAGAAAACAAAACCTCAAAGACAATTAACAGCACTAGAATGTGATATCCACAAAGGTATATTACTGAGACATGATTTTTCTCTCTACAGTTAGCTTCATTTCTGCCAAAGAAGATAACCATGGTAAGATAACCATGGTAAGACTAATGTCTCTGCAAATTAAGTCTAGTTTCAACAGACTTGGCCTTATTATTTACATAAGTGCAACAAGAATAGTGGCTGACCACATAGGCTCTTTTAAATCTGCTTTGTTGGAACCTTTCATAAGGAATCTCAGATTTAACTTTTAAACTCCTTTGGAGGCTATGCAGCCAAGCCAAGGACTTACCATCAGACTTTGCCTGCAATACCTATATATTTGGGGTAATTCTTCTCCTCTTGAGGTCCCCAAGATATCTTGAGGTTCCTGCACCTGCCAGGAAGTGACTTTCCTTACTCATCTGATAAGGCTGCCAGGAACCCTGTAAGGAGGGTACCAGGCTGGTTTTTCAAGGGGTTATCATTGGCTCCATAAAGTCAACCTTAGTTCCTTAAACCTGTCTGGTCATATCTGACTCTGTGCACATTCTCAAATATGACATTCCAGTCAAAGTCTTGGTGTATAACCAATGTTTCCAATTGTGTCATGTTATGAGGACAGATTCCAATTGAACTTATGCAAATAATTGTAATGCCATGAAAATAAGAATACTCACTAAGAGTCTCCAAATTCTGGAGGGATCAGATAGTGAGAAAAAGTAATTGTATCTTTGTTCACAAAGGTATATTTACCAAATTGCTAATAGCTTAAGAGAGAAAGAAAAAGGTTTCCTTAAATCTAGCAAAATAAAACCAAGGAACCAAGAATATTTCAAACAAAAAGTCATAAAAGTTGTTCTCATCCTCATCAGTCATTCATTCCCATGTAATTAATTCTTACTGATACTGATCTTTTGTTAGCAGTTTTATGAAGCCGTCAGTTTCTCCATTAGATTAATGCAAATTCTTACCCAGTTTAGTGGTATGATCAGAAAGTTATCAAAAACCTGTACTTGTTAGATTCCTTTCCAGCAGTTTCTTGAAGGTGAAGCACTTTTTCAAGAAACCTTTTCCAAAGCATCAGAGTAAAAGAGTAACTGTCTGTTAATGACAAAAGAAAAGTCACAGTTAAAGATTTGATGAGAGTTCATTATAATGCAGTTGATAAGGAAATTTGATTATTTTTGTGATATACAACATTTTTAAGTAATAACTGGAATTGTGACTGAAAACAGTACATATCATTTTTAGGAATTTTATACAATTTCTGGAATACATATTAATAACATACATCCATAGAAATACAACATAAAGAAGGTTTAGTATTACTTCTTGCCTGACAATACTTACCATGTAATTTAACATCAAATAAACTTAACTAGTTTAACATCTCTCTCTCCTTTTTTTTTTAAATATAAGGTGAGAGAACCAATCTTTTGGGATGTTCCAGGGACCCTCTTGAAAATCCCAATTATTTCAAGGACAAAAAGATTTCATTTAGAATTTGATTTGGGGGATTCAAATAGGATCATAGGTCATTGTGGTACAATATTTAGTCATCCATTTAACCAAAGTGACAACAAAATACTTTGCAGGCAGATATAGAAAATTACATAATTGCTAAAAAAAAAAAAAAAATGAGTTCTTTTAATAGAGAAGACTCAGTTTTCTTAAGTAATCAAAGACTTGATAAAGAGAACATGAAACACAATAAATTATTTTGATAAAATACAGAATCTTTAACCTTTCACAATCTTATGAAGAGCAGACTAGTCTAAGAAAATCTTGTTCTTTTAGCAGGTGAAAGAAAATTAAGTTTTAGTTTTACACAAATATAAGTATACTATTGTTATTAAAGCTTATTATTTAAATATTTATAATAAATTCATTCAATTTTAGCCAGTTTGACTACACAAGGCAAAATTCTCTTTTCCTCTCCTTCCCTCCCTCCCTCCCTTTCTCCCCAACTTTGTATATCCACTTAGTTTGTCTTTTATTTTCTGCTTTCTCATTCTGAAATAATTAGTTACTTTATTTTATCTCTTAATAAAAACATATCTCCATACCTCATACCTTTTCTTAGCCAAAAACACATCTTATTCCCTTGCATACAGAGTTTTTTTCTTTTATTTCTAGTAGTTTCAATTACGTATATTAATTAGAATCCTTAACTCTTGGAAACTTTAATATCTAGTGAAAACTAAGTAAGCAATTGTGAACTGTCACACTATCATTCCACAGACTGGCAAATTTAGGAGTACATTTCATAATTTCTAGAAGTATATGCTTTCTCATAGTACAATTTTTTTTTTAATGTGACACAAGACATTTTACTGACAGATCCAAATATCTTTAGTTTCTCTGTAATAAGAAGCCAAAAGTGGATAAACCTATGTTCTGTATTTTATCATATTTGGAAATGACCTCAATGAATTTCCATCATTTAACTTAACATAGCAAAGCTCTAAATTACCGAAGAGATTTAGAAAACTATTTAAGTAGACATATCATAAACCATAATTATTTTTGAAAAATTCACTTAAAATTTTTATCTCCCCTAAAATTATTTAATTCACTTGTTCTTTTTTTTTTTAAACTATGAAACTCTTTTTTTTTTTTTTTTTTTTTTTTTTTTTTTTTATTTATTTATTTTTTTTTTTGCTGTGTTGGGTCTTCGTTTCTGTGCCAGGGCTCTCTCCAGTTGCGGCAAGTGGGGGCCACTCTTCATCGCGGTGCGCGGGCCTCTCACTATCGCGGCCTCTCTTGTTGCGGAGCACAGGCTCCAGACGCGCAGGCTCAGCAATTGTGGCTCACGGGCCTAGTTGCTCCACGGCACGTGGGATCCTCCCAGACCAGGGCTCGAACCCGTGCCCCCTGCATTGGCAGGCAGATTCTCAACCACTGCGCCACCAGGGAAGCCCAATTCACTTGTTCTTAACCATCATATTTAGATTACTCATAAAATTTCATGAGACATTAAAGCAACTAGCCATCATCTTAGGTTATTTTTCTTTCTGACAAATTCTGTAACAGAGACAACATGAGCTTATTTGACTTTTAGTAAACCTAGGTAGAATAAATTATATTTAATGCTGAAAACTCTAAAGACATGCCGATTTTAATTAAACCAACAAACTTAAACTAGCTTTTATTTACCAAAGATTGTCCCAGACCACATGAACTTGAAAAGCATTTGGGTTAGTGTCTATTATATTTCAGATTGTTTGTTTAAAAATATTGAAATTGATAAGTGCATGTTTTTCTTTAAGCCAGTTAAACAAAGTCAGTTAAATTTTTTTTTTTTTTTTTGGCAAACTAATTTTGGCAATACCATCCAGAGGTAGAAATATATCACATATACATAACATACATCCATAGACATATATAAACACACAGATACAAACAGGGACCCTAAATTTTAGCCAAGAATCAGGTACAACAATACAAAACTCATTAGCTCGTAAATAACAGTTGAATCCAAATTGTGTCTCTGGAAGATGGAACAAGTGAAGGTTACCACTCAAATGGCTAAAGCATTTTACTAATTTTTGTGGCAAGGACTTTTACTTGTCCGAAATAAGTAATCTTATGGAAGCTGTGGGTTAAATTTTCGGCAAGGGAAATTTTATAGCAGTTTGTGTTTTACTTTAAAAAGCCTCTCCCCTCAGCCCCCCTTTTGTTTACTTCAGTCTCAGAGGATTGTGGGCTGTGTATTAGTTAGATCCTTGGGGTGTTTACATTTCAAAAACATGGAAGATTTACATCTTCAAGGGGCAAAGAAAGAATGTGAGTTGTCTCCAAGGAGTTTTGGAATATGTTTCTCTATAATTATCAGAAGTCTAGGGTAATTGCTATTTTCCTTCTTTTTAGAACACTTCTGTTCCAATGTCCTGATTTTTTACAATATGTGCAAGCATTTTGAGATGAATAGGGGAGGCTTGGGGGTTGGTAAAGATAGGTGTGTTTTGAATTGTTTCTAGAGCTGCATTTCTGGTTTTGCAAAGGTTTGCAAGATAAGGACAGTTGATTTTAATTCCTCAAAGATTGGGTTGCAGCCTGAATAATATCAAGGGGCTGGCCCACCCATCCAACTACATTATCTTTAATTTGCTTCCTTATATCAGGGAGATTTCCAGAGAAGATGGAAATCAAAAGATTTCTATGTTCTGGAGCTTCAGGGTTTAATGCAGTATGCCTTTTAAAAGTCTGGATAAAGTCTTTAACAAAGGCCTTCAAATGTTTTCCTTTTCCTGAATGTACAATTCAGTCTTGGACCAGTTCACTTCAGGAGGAAACAACCTCTACTGTTGCTTCTATTAGCCCCTGAATATTGGCCTCAAGCTGATCCATTTCCTGATCATTTATAGGAGGGCCTGGGTCATCTGTTTCTTCTGTGAGAGTTCCCTGCCACCGCCAGGAGCTGTCTGTTTTGTCTGTTAACTACAACATAATTTTATTATATATAATCCAAAATAATTTTTATGGAGGGGAAAAACACACCTTGGCAGCTGTAAGTGGGATTGTGAATGTACCTTAATCTTTTTAACTCCTCCCTAAATTTGGTAGGAACTGAAAGCAGAGGTAAAAGGGTTTTGTAATTTAATAGAACTACCGCCATCCATAGACATGAATTCTTGCACTGGGGGTCCAGAAAACGTTTGCAAGGGACATTGCATAGGAAAACCTGAAGCTGGCAGAACCCGATTACAGGGCCTTGTAATCAGAAAAGTAGATGGAAAAGTAGGAGTTGTAAGGCAGCGAAGCCAGCCCTACCACCCACCCCAAGTGATTCTGCTAAATTCACCTCCTGGCTTTCATGAGTTACACAAGTAATCTTTATACCCTGGGCCTGGTGATCTGCACAGAGTGCTTTCTGCAGGTCTTAACAGGAAAGGGAAGTTAAAACAGGCAGATGAACAAGACAAAAAGAATACTTCATCTCTGTTGTTGTTGTTGTCTTTAATATAGGGGAACCACAGCAAAGCTTGTCTAAAGAGATGCCAGTCTGGTGAGAATCACGAACTCACCAGTCTGTAAGGCTAGCTCAAACAACAAGCTTATAGGACCTATGCCTGTATTCAACCCTATGATGTTCCTCCTTATGACAAACAATACAAAAGACAAAAGAAAACAATGACCTAGGAGGAAAGGAATCAATAGAAAGCGAGAATACTCAGAACAAATCTTTACCAGAGTCACTATACCAAAGGAACTGACTCACACAAATAATGTCTCCTGCTAATCTAAATCTAGAAGAAGGAAAAGGATTCTCCCCGCTCTTGCTTCCACCAGATCCGGCAGGCAGAGATCCAGGAGACTGATGTGGTTAGGATTCTTACCTTCTACCAGAGCTTCCGGGATCTCTCAGCTGCAGCAACCCCAGAACAAGCAATGTCCAGCCAAAGGAGAGCCCCACATTCGGCACCAAACTGTCGGGGAGGAAAAATTTTCCCTTCATTCCTTATAGGTTCTTTGGTTGATCTTGTAACTAAATTGACATAAGACAGATCAACAGGAGAAAAACAAATTTAATTTCATATGTATGAGAGCCCCACAAAGATATGGAACTCAAAGGCAGTTGGGCAATTGAGGTTTATATACTACCCTGAGCTAAAGAATGGGATAGGGGCCAGAGCTTCAAAGGGGAGGAGGATGATTACAGGAAGATGAGAAGAGCAGATCTTTGGTAATCAGATGTTTTCCCTGCCACGTAGATGACGCTTTCAGATAAACAAAAAGTTCTCTCTGGTGAAAGCTCTCTTTCTGGTACAGGCCTCTAATCTACGTTCTTTTAGGCAGTTATAGAGGATGTAAAAAGCTCTTTCTGAGTCTGCTGGGCCTCAATTGCCTTCAGTTCACATTAATCTACCTGCCACATTTTAGCGTGCATACTATGCTCCCCTTCAAATGCAACCAATCACCACCACATAGACTCCTGTTTCTTCTACAGCCTATTCACTTCTCCCAACCCAAACCTGGATAATTTCAAAGCAATACCTAGATATCTTATTTGATCTAAAAACATTTGATTATTTTTTTTAATTTATGGACTTTAAGTAAAACCCAAATATAATATCACATTTTAAAAGTAAACAGTAACTCTTTAATTAAATATCCAGTCAGTGTTTAAGTTCCCCCATCTCATATTTGTTTCTCTTTTCTCAAAACAGGATTCCAAATAAGAGTGAAATAAGGTTCTTAAGTTGTAATTTTCTAATGCTCTCTGAAGTCCACTTTAATCTATATGTTTCCCCAAACTTTTGTTTTTCTTGCAGTTTACTTGTTGAAGTAGTTATTTGTCCTGTATCATTTCCCACAGTCCAAAATTTGCTGATTGCATCCAAAGATGTGCTAAGGTACAGTTTGTATAGGAAAGGCAAGATACATGTTTGATGGTTTTCCTGTGATTACATTTTTCCTGGTCAGTTCTGGTTCTAATTTCTTGCTTCCATTATATAATCCATCTCCTACCTATGCTGTGCTTTCCTCATACTGCAGCGTCCTATTCTGACCACTGGGTAGCACTTTAGTGAATATATAGGGCCAACAGGCTATGTGTGAAGGATATGGTAGGATGGTGAAATTATATTGCAGCACAAGACTGGATAGAAATATAGGAAATTGAATATCATACACCCCTGTTCTTAAAGGATTTTGAGTAATTATCTTTTATTCTGCAACTTCATCCCCACTATTTCCTTAATCCTCACTGGTTTCTCTAACCATGCCCTTGGGGTGGTTTCTTTCTACACACTAGAGAATTCATCAGTGTTTTGATAAACAAAGGCAATTCTCACTTGTGCTTTAACTAATGCTTTTTGTTTGTTTTTTCCTTCCGGGTAAACTTTGATAGTTAAAAGCATACAGTGCTTCTGAATAAACTTCTTTGATGGGTTTCAGCAATCAAATTATAAGATAATTGTGTTTAGCAGGAATAGACTCTCAACTGGGTCTTAAAGGAATAGGCAAGGCATAGTCAGGGACGTGAGAGAATGTCCTATTTCTCAGTTTCTGAAATCTATAGATAGTTAAAGAAAACATTTTGAATGCCAAAATTCTTTTGGGGAAGAAGCTCAGGATAGTGGTTAAGGGCACAGAGTCTGGAGACACCTCTGCTAGTTTGAGCAAATTACTAAACCTCTAAAGCCAAATTTCCTTGGCAAGATGTGGCTAAGGATAGCCTGCCTCATGGGAGGTCTATGAGCTAGTTCCACTTCATATAATACAGTTTAAACCTTAATGATAGTTTATTAATATTAATGTATTTTTATCTTAATGAAATCAATAATCTCATTCACCAGAGAACGACACATAAAGTCTAGCAAACTTGTGAAAGCAACACATATTTATTCCTTTAGTGAGTAAAGATACCTGAAAGTATAGGCGTCTTCTTGTGACATGTTGCTACTTATTGACCATCCTGGTATTTATATTTCACTTGTTTCCTCTTTTTCACATTTATTTATGTGTCTTTACTTTCGTAGCTGACTTTCTGTCTCATCACTTATTTGACTTCTTTTTAAATATTATATTAGCATTTCCTCTGTGGCTTCTCAAATCCTTACCCACAAGTGATACATATTTTACTTTATAAACTGTAGATATTTGGAGTATGGTTTTAAAGATTAGGTAAATACATGCTCAGAAATACATATACTTTTAAAAATAGCAGTTATTAGGTACTTGCAACCTAAGTAAGTCATTGTTTAAAATTAATAGGGATGGATTTCACTTGATCCCAATACATGATCAATCTAGCCAAAGAATTCACCAGCAACATTGACCATTACTTGGATGACCTTTGAAGAATGCAACAGACACACCCAAATACACAAACACACACATATCCAATAACATTCACCAGTCTTAGTTGTATAATTAGCACCTCATTTGTGATAGAAAGCAAGTCAGTTCTGCATATTTACTTGTCCAGTCTATATCAAAATCTTTTAACAAATTAGGTTAGAAAAATAAATCCCTAAAAGTTTAAAATGCAGAGAAACAGGAAATTTACCTTATTTTCCTCATACTTGACTATCACTAAAAGTTATCTAAATACTAATGAGAGGACTAATGATGTCATTGGCTCCTCCCAATTTAAAAAAGGTATTGCTGCCCCATTTTATCACTAAGGCTATTTGATGCTTAGAGAAAGCTTAAGAAACTTGTTCAACATCACAAAAGATCTAGAATCTGTAGAAGCTAGGATCTGAACTCAAGTCTTGTGATATTACAGCCCTAGTGTCTAACCACCAATCAGCAGAACCTATGTTCTTGACTTGAACCAAGAGGTGAAACACTGAAAACAGTACCTTTACTCCATGTTTAGAAGTAAGGTATTTTGGGGATGGTTTATATCTTATTTAATTTATAAATAACTTGGGCTTTTAAAATTTATAAAACAGGAGTTAGGCAGAGGTGGATGATCTATAAGCTTCTCTGCCCAGCTAATGTAAGAATGAGCTTTAGTTTGACGTTTTCTCACCGTCATCCATTTCCTTATCCCTTTCCCTACTTGTAAGTAAGTATTTTCAAGATGAAGACATGGGGAGATGTTATTTACATCAGGCATAGTTTTAACCAGAAGCCACATTGACTGAGGGACTATTTGATATCTTTGAGCAAGTTCATATAGGCTCATATTGCCTCCCTGCTCTTTTAATTTTCAGTCACTTCTTTTTACAGTTCCTTTTCTGGAATAAATGCAAAGCAACAAAAGGTATTTAATGAAGAACACTAATAAAACCATGACCACAACAGGTTGAATTTGTGGTATCCTAAGGAGAGAGAATTGGAAAACTGACCAAATAGTTGATTTTTCTTCTGCCAAATATGTATGGTTTCAGTCTTGAAATTTGTTTTTTAAATTTGTTTCTTTGCCGTTATTAGAAATAAAGTATAAAATATGTATGCTTTTACATTATAAATGGTTATATAAGTTAAAAACTTACAAAAAGGTAAAAACATGCATAGCTACTGAACAAAAAGTACTTGTGCCTTCCTCCAATCTGTTTCACCTTTGTATCTGAATTCTACCTAGGCTGCATCTATAATATATACAACATTTATATACTGCTAAACATTGTATCATAAAGAAGTTCTTATTTTTTATATAATAATTTTTATGTCATAGTAATAGATGTTTTCATAATAATCTATTGAATTGTTGAATGATAATCTTCCTAATTCTTCATCATCCATTGAGTATTTAGGTTAACAATTTTTACTGCTGTCATTGATCCTGTGAGAAACACCTTTGTTCTCTAGCTTTGGACTGTTTCCCGAATGGTGCATTACTTGGCCAAAAAACTGTACATTTTTAGCGTTAATAACACCTGTTGCCTCGATGTTTTACCAAAGGCACTGCATAGTTTAGAATGCTAGCAGTGATACTAAGGAGTGCCATTTTTATTACATCCCTTCCAGTACTGTATGTAAGATTTTTTTTCAAAATATGATTGTGATTTTTAAAAGTGAATAATGGTACCTCCTCAAAGTCTTTGAATGCTTTTCATTTAAATTCCAGAGTGAAGGAGCCTCCCAGGAAGGAATTCTGGAAGATACACCTGTAGATCCTGACAATGAGGCTTATGAAATGCCTTCTGAGGTAAGAGTTTATACACATGCAACTCCGAAAATAAATAAGAGTTCGAGTTGGGTCCCATAATCAGTACCCCAAATCTGTCACTGTCAGATTTCCCTTATGTTTGTCCTTAAAGAGAATGCCTTACTCTCTAGATGCACAAGTTAGCCACATCCAGGACATGTATTGTGTGGACAGCTTTCAAGCTATGAATGGTTTTTACGTTTGTAAAGAGTTTAAAAAAAAAAAAAAAAAAAGGCAACAGCACGGATAGAGACAGTATGTGGCCCCCACAGCCTAAAATACTTACAGCCTGGCCTTTTACAGAAAGAGATTGCTGGCCCCTACGTTGAAGAATTATTTTACTAGAAACTTTACCTTCTAAAACAAATGCCAAAATGGAAAGTTAGAGAAATCAACTAAATGCCAAAAGTCGTAATTATTATTTGCCATACATTTCTAGTGAGATGTTTGCATAGTAAAATAAAAGTTACTCAAAAAAATTAGAGAGTAGAAATATGATAAATGCATAGTTTGCAATAATGGATACATTTCAGTCTAGCATTTTAAACAGCATACTTTAATTTGAAAGCAAGTTTCTTTAATAGAAAAGGTATCACAAGAGAAATTAGAAAATACTTTTAGATGAATGAAACTGACTCAGGAAGAAATAGGAAATCTGAATAGATGATTTCTAATTAAAAAAGAATGAATTATTTAAAAACCCAGCCAGGGAGAGAATTCCAGGACCAGATGGCTTCACTGGTGAATTTTAACCAAACATTTAAAGAAGAAGAAATACCACTAATTACAATTAATGCCAATTAACTTATCATCCAAAAAATAGAAGAGGGAGCACTCCCTAACCAATTCTATGAGAACAATATTACCCTGATATCAAAACCAGACATCACCATTAAAAGTTGAGTTAAAGTGTGTTGTAGTTAGGTTTTTCTTCTTCTTCATGGCATTATTAAAAGGCATATTGATAATCATTCCATTTGTAGAAATTGAGCTTAAATTATTTGCCTAATTAATTTTACCAATATTTGGGGGTCTTTTTATACATGGCACAATGCTAATAAACACTATAGAAATACAGGAAGAGTAATTGTTAGTACCAGGATGCAAGGAGTTTACACTCTAGTAGGTTTGAAAAACAAATACAAGTGTATCCCTTCATTTATTCATCATGATACCCTTAACAAACATTATTGACTGCCTTTTATGCACCAGGCATCACAGGGGCAAAAGTATACACGATGCACAAAAAAGGTTACCATTTTACAAGATTTCTTTAGGTCAATCGGGAGAAGTTTTATAGCAGAGGTGGTAGTGATCTGCGTGGGAAGGGGTGGGAGATATGATAGGCCAAAATGAAGGGAGGACATTCTAACACAAGGAAAACTCCAAGGCATGCGTGTCTGAGAGTGCGTGTGGATATGTCTGAGGCACAGTGAGTAATTAAATGTGGTTCAAGCTTTGAGAATAGTGACAGATGAAGGTTGCAGAGATGGGTCAAAGACAAATTGTAAAGTACTGGAAAAACCTGGCCATTTAAGTTTGTACTTCATTCAGAAAGCAGCTTGAGTTATTGAAAATATGTTTTTAAGCAGGATTCTGATATTATTAGTTGTTTTTTAGGAGGACTAATCTGGCCACTTTGGTTAAGACCATCAATATTTTTATTGTATATGTTACCCAAGTATTATAGGGGGAGAGGAGGAGCTTTGAAATAGTAATAATTGAAGCCACAGATGAAGATGATATTCCCAACTGGGAAAGTAAAAGGAGAGAAAATGTGACTTGCCTTTAAATGTTGTAGAACCAAATCAATCAGGTGATTTCTTAGAAAGAAACTAACAAACACTTTAGTTGAAGAAAATGAGAGCCAGATAAGATAGACCGGCTACTGTGTCCTACAGGACTAGGTCATATGATTATTAAATGGCGCATGTGGAAGTAGAATTCAGACACCCTAACGCTGACCACAAGAAGAATAATTCACTTTTATATTTGACAGGAAGACAAAACTATTAAAAAGAAAGAAAATTATACTGGATATAGCAGAATAGTTCCAGAACTGTTAAGACTATAACCTTTATTCAAAGTGGCAAGCCATGTCCCATCTCATTTGCCCTAAAGCCCTGATTACTGGTCACTTATACTAAAACTTCGTGTTGTCTTTCCGATTTTCCTGTTACTAGGAAGGGTATCAGGACTACGAACCTGAAGCCTAAGAAGTATCTTTGCTCCCAGTTTCCTGAGATCTGCTGACAGATGTTTCACCCTGTACAAGTGCTCAGTTCCAACGTGCCCCGTCATGACATTTTCTCAAAGTTTTCAGTGTGTTTTGAAGTCTTCCATCAGCAGTGATTGGAGTATCTGTACCTGCCCCAACTCCTCAGCATTTCGGTGCTTCCCTCTCACCTAATATATGATAGCAGGGTCTCTGTGTGCTGTGGATATTGTGGCTTCAAATCTAAAATGTTAAATTAAATTAAAAACACCTAAGTGACTACCACTTATTTCTAAATCTTCACTAATTTTTTGTTGCTGATGTTGAAAAATTGTGAGTGATTTACTAGCATATATTATAAGATTTTAAGGTGTCTTTTAATGATTCTAAATATATTGATGTATTGTGAAATTTAATACATACAATACTTAAATACGTGAGCATGAAACTATGCACCTATAAATATTAACTATAAAATGTTAGTTTTGTGATGTGTTTTCTTATCTTGTGTTTGTATATAAATGGTGAAAATTAAAATAAAATGTTCTCATTACAAAAATCTTATTTTTATCCCATCTCACTTTAATAATAAAACCATGCTTATAAACAACATGCAATGAGAGCTGACACAATAAACTTAAATATAAAGTTCTTAATGGCCATTTGTAGGAGGATAGATTTTAGAGGAGTTTAAAAAGACGAGATGAAACATTAACCCTTTACTGTGGGAATTCCCTGAAGCAGCACTGCCCAAAATATGTTCTGATGTGCACTAGTACCTTAAGAGGCCTTACTAAAAAAGTGGGTTCCCCTCCTACACTGTTGGTGGAAATGTAAGTAAGTTGGTGCAGCCACTATGGAAAACAGTATGGAGGTTCCTCAGAAAACTAAAAATAGAACTACCATATGATCCTGCAATCCCACTCCTGGGCATATATCCAGACAAAGCTATAATTCAAAAAGATATATATGCACCCCTGTGTTCATAGCAACTGTTCACAATAGCCAAGACTTGGAAGCAACCTAAATGTCCATCGACAGATGAATGGATAAAGAAGATGTGGCACATATATAGTGGGCTGGCCAAAATGTTTGTGTGGGTTTTTCACAAATGAACTTTTTGGCCAACCCAATACACAGCCATAAAAAAGAGTGAAATAATGCCATTTGCAGCAACAAGGATGGACCTAGAGATTATCATACTAACTGAAGTAAGTCAGAAAGAGACATATGATATCATTTTGTGGAATCTAAAATATGACACAAATGAAACTATCTACGAAACAGAAACAGACTCACAGACATAGAGATCAGACCTGTGGTTGCCAAGGGGGAGGAGGAGTGGGGAGGGATAGAGTGGGAATTTGGGGTTCGCAGATGCAAACTATTATATACGGAATGGACAAACAACAAGGTCCTACTGTATAGCACAGGGAGCTATCTATATTCAATATCCTGTGATAAACCATAGTGGAAAAGAATATGAAAAAGAATGTATATATATGTATAACTGAATCACTTTGCTATACAGCAGAAATTAACAACACTGTAAATCAACTATACTTCAATAAATCAATAAATAAAACAAAAAAGTGGGTTCCATAGAATACAGAAGTGTAAGAAATGATATTGACTACATCCTCTTTAGGTATTCATAAGGCACATTAACATTAGCACATTAGGGCTTCCCTGGTGGCGCAGTGGTTGAGGGTCTGCCTGCCAATGCGGGGGACACGGGTTCGAGCCCTGGTCTGGGAGGATCCCACATGCCGCGGAGCGACTGGGCCCGTGAGCCACAACTACTGAGCCTGAGCGTCTGGATCCTCTGCTCCGCAACAAGAGAGGCCGCGATAGTGACAGGCCCGCGCACCGCGATGAAGAGTGGCCCCCACTCGCCGCAACTGGAGAAAGCCCTCACACAGAAACGAAGACCCAACACAGCCAAAAAATAAAAAAAAATAATAAATAAATAATAAATAAAAGTTTAAAAAAAAAAAAAAAAAAAAAACATTAGCACATTAAAGGCTCTGAGAGAAACTGCTTAACTTTAACCCAGGATTTTCTTTTTTTAAATCAAATCTTTTCCTTCTAGGAAGTACCTTTAAACATCTCTGGGAACTACCAGAGAATCGCCTTAATGTCTCTAGATTTATAAAAATCTCTTGGACTCCTTTAAATTCTGGTAAACATATGAATTCTAGAATATTTCTTTAGGAAAGGTTTTTCTACTTAGGGAAAATCTGTTAATTCCCCATAGGTGCTGACAATAAACTTGAATGTCAAAAGGCCTATACAAATCAATAATTTTTTTTTAGCTTTTTAATTATTCAGGAGACAAATGGCACAGGCCCTTTAAAAAGTCCCCAACAGAAAGTATGATTTTAAGAAAATATTCTAGAAGTGCTAGGCAGCTCATATGTAATCATGAGTAATTTGATGTATATTAGGCATTGGCAAGGAAGGAAGGCAGAATGAATATAATGACTATCAGCATGTTCACCACAGAAACTTAGTTTTTTGCCTAATTGGAAAGAGACTACAGAGTGTTAAGCTGCTGTGTATGTAGTCTTAAACTGGAGAGAAGCGGTTAAGTCTCTTGTTTCATTAGATACATTCATGAGGAAACCACATGGAAAATTACAGCCTTTCTGTACAAGAAGCCTTCCAGTACCAATATGTGCATAGAAAATACCACGGGAAGATATACACCAGTAGTGGTCGTCTTGAACCAAGTACTTAAACAAAATGTGTGCAAGGCACATAAGCCTTTTCAGGATTCTTGTCTCACAGCCACTGCTAAGACAACTACCTGACAAGTGGCCTGAGGGTTAGTCTGCTCCCAGGCTTATTTTGCAGACATCATCCCCCCAAGTCTGAGTTATTCAGCCTCATATGCTCCATGGGGCTTTAGCAAAACAGGTCAGGATGGGCTTTGGCCACAATTGGCAGCACAACAGTCTAATACATGGTTTGGCATTCCAAGTCGGATCTTTTTCAAAACCTCCCACCAGTATGAGATATACTCCCCGTCCTTCTGGCTCATCCAGTGGCTAACTATTGGATCAGCACACACAGACACATACACACGCTTCAGGACACCCATTAGCTCTCAGGGATAGCGCTTTCCACATCCACATTGCGAGAGAAAAACGCAATGTTCTAACTGAAAACTTGACGGGTTCCTCCGTCCACCACACTGACACCACACTCTTTTTATCTGGGATGAGTTCATCCCACTGTGTTGTTTCTATCTTGGGCAGGAGTACAACAGGGCTGGTACTTCCCTGTTTGCTCTGTCCCTGGAATTTAAATTGGAGATACTCTTTTTTTATTACTATGTGTCAAATATAGATGTAAGTGATTTATCAATAGTAACTTGTTTAATTCTCAAAACAGCCCTAAGTTCTATTACTATCCTCAGTTTATATATGAGCAAACAGAGGCACCTGCAGGCTAAGTAATGTTCTCATAGCCACAGAGCTAAGAAGTGGCCAAAACAGAAGTCCAATCAATATGGGGCCAGAGTCTGTGCTCTCAGCCCCTAGGTCACATCATCTCTCAGAGTGAGGACATACAACTATGTCAGTAGCCCCCCAGAAGTCTAGAGAATGGGATCGTAGCCTTGCTTTTCTAGATATAATTATTAGTATATTTCTAGCCTTCTTCAGGCATCCATGTCTAGAATAAGTCATATTCATGTATACGGAGATTTATTTCTAATTCTAGGAGAAATTAGCCAGCTCCTGATTACCCTGAATGATCCTTCCTTATAACTAAACTATGCACATCCTGTTGCTAGACCTAAGTTATTTATTTTCAGTAGAAGATAAAAATATCAACATAATAACAGTAGTCTACAGTAAGGCTGGCTTTTTCATCTTCCTATTGCATCATGGGTACTTAGCTTCTGTCAAATGGCAAACATACATATATATAAAGTATAAATAAAACTGTTCAATTATACATATTATTAATGTAATGGCTGAATTTATAAATGAATAAACTGGAAAGTGAATGAATTATTTATATTTTTAAATTATATTAAGCCTTGATTTTCTAGGTATAGTTTTTGATATAGTAATGCTCTATTTTATCCTTTGAGTAAACCTAGATTTCAGAAATCCAAATGCAATAGAATAGCTATAACACCAAAACTATTTCTAAATATTATTTTAGTTCCAATATCTCCTGTATAATTATCTAAGATTTTCTTTAATGTTTCTTTGCTGCTACAACACTATCTTTGATTATTTTAAATCCAGTGGTACAGATGGTATATTGGAAGCAGTTAAAAAGCATTCCTTCAGAAAGTCCAGTTTGAGCCTCTAGTGGGTTTTGCTGATATAATATACTTCTAAAGTCAGGAAGGATTGCATAGTGGATTTCCAAAGTTGATCCTACAACTATAGTTAATACACTGGGCTAGCTCTTCTTATGAACCTTATGAAAATGTATTCTCAGATTCCCTTAAAGGTCAGTGACCAGAAATTCCCACTGTTTCTATGGCAACACAGCAAGATACAGTGCCTTGGAAATGTGCTGCATTTTAAATAGGTTCCTCTAGGGCTTCCTAACTGCCTTTTGCAGGTAGACTAAATACCAGGTTGCTTTATATCTTTCAGTGAGATGAAAGCTAGCCCATCTGTAAATGTCAAAGCTAAACTGGGCTCCAGTAAAGTCAAATCTAAACAAATATAGTAGCAAGTCTATGTGTTTATCTTAGAAAAGAATACAATATTCTTTTCCAAAAATAATCAGGGGTGCTTGCTTAATTAGGTTGGCAGGAGTAGTAGTGAGGATCCTGGATTCTAAAAGTAGACTATGTAGGTTTGACTCCCAGTTATGTCATTTACTACCTGTGTTACTTAGAACAAGTTAATCTCTTGGTGTTTCTGTTTCCTTGTCTGTAAAAATGCAGATGACAATAATAGTACCTCATAGCCGTGTTGTGTGGATTAAATGAGTTAATATAAGTAGAATGCTTAAGACTATGACTTGCCTATGGTAAGTGATCAATGAATCAGTGATGCTATTAGTAGTATTAGTACAAGTGGTGGTGGTAGTGTTGATAGTAGTAGTAGAGAACACTATATTTTTAAAGATAAATAAGAAACAAATATTTTAAATGTGTAGATATATTCATTTATATATCCTAATATAAAAGTTATAATAGCCAATGCAATCTTAAAAAAGAAGAGCAAAACTGGAGGCACCATACCCCCTGATTTTAAGCTATATTACAAAACTATAGTAGTCAGAACAGTATGGTACTGGCAGAAAAACAGACAGACAGATCAATGGAACAGAATAGAGGGCCCAGAAATAAATCTATGCATATAGGGTCAGTTAATTTACAACAAAGAAGCCAAGAATATACAATGGGGAAAGGACAGTCTCTTCAATTAATGGTGTTGGGAAAACTGGACAGCCATATGCAGAAGAATGAAACTAGACCACCATCTGACACCATACACCAAAACTAACTCAAAATGGATGAAAGACTTGAATGTGAGACCTGAAACCATAAAATTCCTAGAAAAAAACATAAGCAGTAAGGCCTTGACATCAGTCTTGGCAATTATACCTTGGATTTGACAGCAAAGGTAATAAAAGCAAAAATAAACAAGTGGGATCACATCAAACTAAAAAGCTTCTGCACAGCAAAGGAAACCATCAACTAAATGAAAAAGCAATCTACTGAACTGGAGAAAACATTTGCAAATCATATATCTGATAAGAGGTTAATATCCAAAATATATACAGATTCATACAGCTCAATAGCAAATAATTCAATTGAAAAATTGGCAGGAAATCTGAACAGGCATTTTTCCAAAGAAGACATACAGCTGGCCAACATGTACATGAAAAGGTATTCAACATCACTAATCATCAGGGAAATGTGCATCAAAACTAGAAGGAGATATCACTTCACACTTCTTGGAATGGCTATTATCAAAAAGACAAGAGAAAACAAGTGTTGGCAAGGATATGGAGAAAAGGGAACCCTTGTGCACTGTTGGTGGGAATGTAAATTGGTGTAGCCATTATGGAAAACAGTATGGAGGTTCCTCAAAAAATTAAAAATAGAACTGACATATGATCCAGCAATCTCACTTCTGGGTATTTACCCAAAGAAAACAAAAACACTAACTCAAAAAGATAGATGCAGGACTTCTCTGGCGGTCCAGTGGTTAAGACTCCACGCTTCCACTGCAGGGGGCACGGGTTCGATCCCTGGTCAGGGAACTAAGATCCCTCAAGCTGCGGCACTGCAGCCAAAAGAAAAAAAAAAAGATAGGTGCATCTTCACATTCATAGCAGAGTCATTTACAATAGCATAGATATGGAAGCAACCTAAGTGTCCATCAATAGATGAATGGATAAAGAAAATTTGGTATATACAGTTGACCCTTGAATAACATGGGTTTGAACTGTGGGAATCCACTTATATGTGGTTTTTTTTCAATAGTAAATACTACAGTACTACATGATCCACAGTTGGTTGAATCCACAGATATGGAATCGAGGATATGGAGGGTTTGATTATAAGTTGCATAAAAATCTTGACTGTGCAGAGGATGGGCACCCCCTAACCCTTGCATTGTTCAAAGGTCAACTGTATGTACAATGGCATACCATTCAGCCATAAAAAGAAGGAAATCTTTCCATCTGTGACAACATGAATGGAACTTGAGGGTATTATGCTAAGTGAAATATATCAGACAAAGACAAATACGGTATGATCTCACTTATATGTGGAATCTAAAAAATAACCCCTAAAATGGAACTCATAGAGAATAAGTAGGTGGTTTCCAGAGGTGGTGAGTTGTGGGGGGGGGGGGGGCGGCGGGGTGTGAAATGGGTGAAGGAAGTCAAAATGTACAAACTTCCTTCCAGTTATAAAATAAACTAAGTCATGGGAATATAACGTACAGCATGGTGACTACAGTTAATAACAGTATATTGTATATTTGAAAGTTGTTAAAAGAACAGATCTTAAAAGTTCTCATCACAAGAAGAAACATTGTGGTAATGAATGTTACCTAGACTTATTGTGATCATTTCACAACATATACAAATATCAATCTTTATGTTGTATACCTGAAACTAACATAACGCTATATGTCAATTATATCTAAATAAATAAATCATACATAAATAAAACAGTAATCAGGATTAGGATGATGGTAGAGCCACTCTGGAGACTTGAGCAGAGACTATTTACTAATAGCTATGGGAGGATTTTAATGGTTTAATAACCAGTATGAATATTCACAGAATATCACCTAGCATCAAAGAAAGTTACTTACTATGAGATAAATATGTACCAAATCCAAACACTGTATTTATGGGACACATCTATCTTTAGACCCAGCTATACTCATCAAGTCATACATCTTCACATCCAAATGAGATGTGTTTGATATTTATATTTATATTATATATTCATATGTTCACTATTTTTGGTTCTGGTCACTAGAAAAAAAGACAAGCATATATATATATATATATATATATATATATATATATATAACTCACTAGTCTAAAACAGATTATTATCAACCACAAAGGAGAAAAACAGCCACTTGAATTTCCACCTATTTCCCAAATCTCATTCATTTCCCATTATCTTCCCCCATACTCCTCTCACTTGGTAACTCCCATTTTTTACCTAAAAGGAGGCAATATTTTACATGAAAATGTCTGCATTATAAGAGAGGTAACAGAAATACCAACAGTCACAATGGAAAAACATTGTTTCTTTCCTCTTTGTCTTTATCAAGTCCCTAGGATCACTGCTGAATAAAAAGCAAGTGAGCTGGTAAGATGCTTGCCAGGGTTCTGTGCTCTCAGATCATCCTCGGCAGCATGCTTGGAAATCAATCAGTAGGACAAAGCACACTTGTCCTCTTACCCACTAGACTGTCTGAAACAGCCTAGGGAACAAAGTTAGAGTGGCAGAAAATTATTATTCAATACTACATTTTATAACAATGATCAACTCTTGGGGTAAAAATAACCAAGGACCAAATCCAGACAGATGAGCATCTAGAACATATTTTTTTGTCATATAAGGCATCACCCAGATCTCTAGAGAAATGATCAGGGCAAGTCTTGAGAGGCTGCCAAGCATTTGTAGTTCAGCAGGACAGACTCCTGCTGTTGAAGATGGACTGCCATGTTGAATGATGAGAGATCTGGCAGTCTTCTTTGCATGCTTCCCCAGCAATCAGCCGTGGGCACCCCCAGCAGCTTGTACCAAGGTTTTAGCTAGGCCATTTGCCTGAGAATGATGAGTAAAAGTACGAAGCTAAGATAAAAACCTTTTCCACAATTTTCTTAATGTCATCGAAACCAAAAAAAAATATGATTTAAAGCATTTGTGTATTACATATTGTTAATAACTGATGCTGAGTTCTGATTATCAGAGCAATGTTTGGAGATGAAATATTGTTGGATAGTTGGTGTCATTCTGAAAAAGATTCTAGTACAACTCAAAGCCATGTCAGTCACGTCTAAGAACAGCTCTGCAAATCAATATTAAGGAGTGTTGATCTGGCTGCTTTGTCACTGTCCTTAGTGAGAACAGACATTCAAATGCCTCAAACCAACACTCTTGGTTTTTCACTATCATACCTAGTTCCAGGTCATTAGACATAGTTTTTAGTCATTGTTTTCATGCCAACAATTCCTGGATGCCCTAGGGACAGTTTACTCAAAGCAATTCTTTCTGGAATAACAATAATTTCCACATCATAGTCACCTTTTTATAGATGACAATTCATATTGACAGTTTGCAATTGACTTGAATTCCTGGAGGAATTCCTTGAATTCCTTTATCTTTAGGGATAAACCTCTCCATCCCTACTCCCACACACACCTATCACCAGCTTAAGATAGACCAGTCTTGCAATCTTGCATATTTAACTGCGGAATGCATTCAATATGAAGTTGTCGATGCTTTGTTCTTTAACAGTTAATATCTATAAAATGTTTCTGATTTCTCAATGCATTTTTTGTTCATATCTAACCTATATCCAAAATATTCAGACCTCACTTACAGTAACAATGAACAAAGTAAAAAAATCACTCTGGACTGTAAACTAAAGCTGAAATTTTTTAAAAAGTGAGACATCACTTATAGAGAGTGGAGAAATAAGCCTATTGAGAATATGGGGTGGAACAATATATTTAAACCCTACATTTAGATCTAAGTTTCTTCGTAGCCAAAATCTGAACGTGAAACACAAAGACTGTATGACTTTCAGTGCCTGCAGGAAGAAAATATTTTGTTGTTGTTGTTACTTGTGATTATTTTTATTATTATAATTTTGCAGAGGGGCAGAAGAGCCATTTTTTTTCTGTTTTATGTCTAGTAGAAATGTATGACCAAACAGCTCTTTTAAAAACGTAACACAGTCAAATGGAACCCTTCCAAATCATAACTCCCCATAGTCAAAGACATTCATAATCAAGTTCTTTCCTGAGGAAGAAACAGTCAAAGCCCCAGGCTCTCCTAAGGATGGGTGACTGAGCAAACTACACTGACTCCCTCTTTAATGCAGGCCCACATTATGACCAGAATAGACAGAGATGGATGTTTTAATTTTTAGAATTTCTAGGTTTCTAGAGCAGTAAGGAAAAGCCTCAAGTGATGCCTACGCAGTGGCAGAATTAAAAACATTACTTTTCCTTAAGGGCAAGGCCCGGTGGAGTGATCGATACAAATTGTGAAGGTACCTCACAACAGTCAGGTACAGAAGGCTCAGATGCTTTGTAGTACAGAACATATTGGGAGAAAAAACATTTTGAAATGTACACATCTGTGGGAAGAAGTAAATGCTGGGAAGAAGTCTAGATATATAGGCAATAGGGAAAAAACTATCCAATAAATGATAACGCACTAACGGTCCATCCAGGAAGCATCAGGGAATTCTGACAGCACAGCAGCACTACTCCCACCCAAAGCCAGGGAGGGGTTCTGTAGCGGGATTCTGGAGCCTTCTGCGAATTGGCAGGACCAAGGTCAGGCTACAGATCAAAAGGTTGGAGTTCTGAAGAGAATAAAAATAAGCTCTACTTAAAATGCCTTATCACCATGTCAACTCAGTAGCCTAAAATGTCAGCCTCGACTCAGAGGTGTTTGGCAAAATAATAAGCCAAGTTCTTACATGATCTTGATACTTCGAAAAATTTAAAGTTTTAAAGAAGGATTATATAGAGAATTTTGTTCAGAACCAAACGATTTCATACATATCTTGGGCCGAGGTAAAACAAAAATATGAAAAATGTATTTTTTTCATGTATTTGGACCTCACAATCTCTGAGATACAATACTCACTTTGCAGCAGTTCACTCTTTGTTTTGTTTTCTTTCGGGGAAAAAAATCAAAGCCTCCTAACATACGAATTCCAGGAATCTGATTGATTGGCATTGTGCTTTCTGAAAATCCTCAAAGCACACATTTGAAAAAGTTCAAATTCCTAGGTGGACTCTTGACTGAATTTATGTTGCCTGTGGTTATCTAGTTAGTTTTCTTTTCGGTGGATGCCTTCATTCCGTTAAGTTCAGACAGAAGTTGGGAATGGGATTGCTATAGTGAAATTCCCCAAGTGGTAGCAAAGAGAGAACAGTTCAAGAGAGTCTAGATTGTTAAAAGGTACAAAAAAATTAGGAGTGAGACCAAGTCAAGATTTAGGATCTAACACAGATGTAGGAAGACTAACCAATCTCAGCAGTTCTGTATATCAGAGTCTAGCAAACAGATTAGTGCCGACAGCTCTCGCAGAAGATTGATCCCACCTTTCCTCCCCAATCCGACCTTCCCAGTGGTAAACAAACAAACAAACAAACAAATAAAAAACCCTGCCTGACAGCCGAGGATTGGCTAAGGATCAGAAAATCACTTTATAATTGTCCAATGCCTTCATTTTATAAATAAGCAAACACCCAAGATTGCATGGTCTTGCCATTTTGGCTAGAATTAAAATAAACTTTCAACCAATAATACTTTATTGCTGCAAAAACTATTCCACGCAAAATCCACCCTAACTCATGGCAATATTCTAGTATATGTCTCTAGAAAGGATAGAAGTTATTAACACTAAAACCTAACGTACCCTGGAAGCATAATAATGCCTCGAAACCTTGACAATTCTCCTATACAACCGACTTAGGATTCACTATCTCCTTCCTCCAAACCACTATATCCATTATTACTCCTAACAACTTCTTTATTGCTTGTGGGGAAAAATATATAATTGTTAAGTAATTTAAGTATAATGAATTTACATATAAGCGTACAAGAAAATAAACACAAAATTCAATGTCTAAATTTTAAGCACAAACAATAGGAACTTAGTATTTAAGAATGACCCAGTACACCCACACAAATATAATTTCATCAAGTTCCTTACTGAACACATTTTTAAACTTTCATAGTACAGTTCCAGGTAGAAACTTGCTCAGAGTAAATATCTGAATGAATGACTCAAGCTATTAGATGTTATTTCTAAACATCAAGTATCTTGTACTGGATGTATTAAGACTGAGATGGAAAGAAACCCATTTGTACAATTGCCAAATATGAAATCATGACTAAAACTTGTTATATAATTCAAGTATAAAACTGATATCTTATAAGTATAGCATAGATAATCTTTCAAGTGCCTACTATCAAGTAGAATGATGTTTATTTTCAAAATGATATTTCTCTGTTCTTTAAACCATGACCAAGTTGTCTTAATCCTTTAAATAATCATTTAAATAATTCTTAATCCTTTAAACTCTAAATCATTGAAAACAAAAGAGGGGAGTGCTAATCTTTAGGAAAAGAAAAACCTCAGTCATCTCAGGACACCATCAGCTTTAAAAAAGACAGTACTTTTTTGGGAGTATGTTTGACATTTTCCACATATTTCAAGAAGGTTCTATACTGATCTAAAATTGTAGCAGATGGAGAAGCAGCAGGTGTGAACTCAGCAAATATACAAGAGACAAGATTCCAAACTAGGCCAGCTACATAAGCCCTTTCACATTTGAGGTTAAGGAATGGATATACTTTAGAAAAGGTATAAAATTGTGTGTGTGTATGTGTAATGCATTAAAACTTATGAGAGTGTTTTTCTATATGACATGCCATGGATCTAGATTCTAGGACAGGGAATATAAGCAAGGAAAACAAAGGTAAGAGTTAGACACAAAAGTATTAAGAAGAAACATATCCCCGTCTATTGTACAAACTAAATCAATACTTATTGTGCCTTTAACCACAGGAGTATGCTTCTCTAAAGGCAAATTATTATTTATTTCAACAACCTCAGCCCCAAAACTTGTTCCGCCAGTTATTTTGAAATTATTTTAAAAATAAAAACATACTGACTATTTTTAAATCAGAATCCCTGGGTTTAAGTTACAGCTCAACCACATGCTAACTATATTATCCGAGGAAATAGGTTTGTATCTCTGAAAATTAGATGTAAATTAGAAATAATGGTATTTACTATATTTGGTTATAAAGATTAAATGAACTCTACTATAATTAAATTACTCTTTATTACATATAGTATTTCTTCATTGCTTGTCTTCAGTGTTATAAAAAAAAGTAAAATTTTTAAGAGTAAGGTGTAATAGAATTAAAATGATATAAATATTATCCAAATAAATATACACATTTGAGCTTAAATGTAGCAATTCCTTATTCTACTATGATGAATATTATAAAAAGAGAAGAAAAAAACCCAAACCCCAAAAACAAAAAAACAAAACCTCGACCAGGGACAGGAGCTTCAAGATGGCGGAAGAGTAAGACACGGAGATCACCTTCCTCCCCACAAATACATCAAAAATACATCTACACGTGGAACAGCTCCTACAGAACACCTACTGAATGCTGGCAGAAGACCTCAGACCTCCCAAAAGGCAAGAAACTCCCCACATACCTGGATAGGGCAAAAGAAAAAAGAAAAAACAGAGACAAAAGAATAGGGACAAGACCTGCACCTCTGGGAGGGAGCTGGGAAGGAGGAAAGGTTTCCACACACTAGGAAGCCCCTTCGCGGGTGGAGACTGCGGGTGGCAGAGGGGGGGAAGCTTTGGAGCCACGGAGGAGAGCGCAGCCACAGGGGTGCGGAGGGCAAAGCAGAGAGATTCCCGCACAGAGGCTTGGCGCCGAGCAGCACTCACCAGCCCGAGAGGCTTGTCTGCTCACCCGCCGGGGCGGGTGGGGCTGGGGGCTGAGGCTCGGGCTTCGGTCGGATTGCAGGGAGAGGACTGGGGTTGGCGGTGTGAACACAGGCTGAAGGGGCTAGTGCACCACAGCTAGCCGGGAGGGAGTCCGGGAAAAGGTCTGGAACTGCCTAAGAGGGAAGAGACCATTGTTTCAGGGTGCACGAGGAGAGGGGATTCAGAGCGCCATCTAAACGAGCTCCAGAGACGGGCGCGAGCTGCGGCTACCAGCGTGGACCCCAGAGACGGGCATGAGACGCTAAGGCTGCTGCTGCCGCCACCAAGAACCCTGTGTGCGAGCACAGGTCGCTATCCACACCTCCCCTGCCGGGAGCCTGGGCAGCCCGCCACCGCCAGGGTCACGTGATCCAGGGACAACTTCCCCGGGAGAACGCATGGCGCGCCTCAGGCTGCTGCAATGTCACGCCGGCCTCTGCCGCCGCAGGTTCGCCCCGCATCCGTACCCCTCCCTCCCCCCGGCCTGAGTGAGCCAGAGCCCCCGAATCAGCTGCTCCTTTATCCCCTCCTGTCTGAGCGAAGAAAAGACACCCTCAGGCGACCTACACGCAGAGGCGGGTCCAAATCCAAAGCTGAACCCCGGGAGCTGTGTGAACAAAGAAGAGAAAGGGAAATCTCTCCCAGCAGCCTCAGGAGCAGCAGATTAATCCACAATCAACTTGATGTACCTGCATCTGTGGAATACCTGAATAGACAACGAATCATCCCAAATTGAGGAGGTGGACTTTGGGAGCAAAGATTTATATATTTTTTCCCCTTTTTCTCATTTTCTGAGTGTGTATGTGTATGCTTCTGCATGTGATTTTGTCTGAATAGCTTTGCTTTTACCACTTGTCCTAGGGTTCCGTCTGTTTTTTTTTTTAATGAAAAAATTTTTTCTTAAAAATTATTTTTTATTTTAATAACTTTATTTTATTTTATTTTATTTTATTTTATTTTATTTTATCTTCTTCTTTCTTTCTTTCTTTTATTTCTCCATTTTATTCTGAGCCGTGTGAAAGACAGGCTCTTGGTGCTCCAGCCAGGCATCAGGGCTGTGCCTATGAGGTGGGAGAGCCAAGTTCAGGACATTGGTCCACCAGAGACCTCCCAGCTCCATGCAATATTAAATGGCGAAAATCTCCCAGAGATCTCCATCTCAACACCAAGACCCAGCTCCACTCAACAACTAGCAAGCTACAGTGCTGGACACCCTATGGCAAACAACTAGCAAGATAGGAACACAACCCCACTCATTAGCAGAGAGGCTGCCTAAAATCATAATAAGGTCACAGACACTCCAAAACATGCCACCAGATGTGGAGCTGCCCCCCAGAAAGACAAGATCCAGCCTCATCCACCAGAACACAGGGACTAGTACCCTGCACCAGGAAGCCTACACAACGCACTGAACCAACCTTAGCCACTGGGGACAAACACCAAAAACAACGGGAACTATGAACCTGCAGCCTGTGAAAAGTAGACCCCAAACACAGCAAGTTAGGCAAAATGAGAAGACAGAGAAACCCACAGCAGATGAAGAAGCTAGGCAAAAACCCACCAGACCTAACAAATGAAGAGGAAATACGCAGTCTACCTGAAAAAGAACTCAGAATAATGATAGTAAAGATGATCCAAAATCTTGGAAATAGAATGGAGAAAATACAAGAAACGTTTAACAAGGACCTAGAGCAACAAAAGATCAAACAAACAGTGATGAACAACACAATAAATGAAATTAAAAATTCTCTACAAGGGATCAATAGCACAATAACTGAGGCAGAAGAACGGATAAGTGACCTAGAAGACAAAATAGTGGAAATAACTACTGCAGAGCAGAATAAAGAAAAAGAATGAAAGAGCTGAGGACAGTCTCAGAGACCTCTGGGACAACATTAAATGCACCAACATTCGAATTATAGGGGTCCCAGAAGAAGAAGAGAAAAAGAAAGGGACTGAGAAAATATTTGAAGAGATTATAGTTGAATGCTTCCCTGATACGGGAGAGGAAATAGTTAATCAAGTCCAGGAAGCACAGAGAGTCCCATACAGGATAAATCCAAGGAGAAACACGCCAAGACACATATTCAAACTATCAAAAATTAAATACCAAAAAAAAATATTAAAAGCAGCAAGGGAAAAACAACAAGTAACACATAACGGGATCCCCATAAGGTTAACAGCTGATCTTTCAGCAGAAACTCTGCAAGCCAGAAAGGAGTGGCAGGACATATTTAAAGTGATGAAGGAGAAAAACCTACAACCAAGATTACTCTACCCAGCAAGGATGTCATTCAGATTTGATGGAGAAATTAAAACCTTTACAGACAAGCAAAAGCTAAGAGAATTCAGCATCACCAAACCAGCTTTACAACAAATGCTAAAGGAATTTCTCTAGGCAGGAAACACAAAAGAAGGAAAAGATCTACAGTAATAAATCCAAAACAATTAATAAAATGGTAATAGGAACAAACATATCGATAATTAACTTAAATGTAAATGGATTAAGTGCTCCAACCAAAAGACACAGATTAGCTGAATGGATGCAAAAACAAGACCCGTATATATGCTGTCTACAGGAGACCCACATCAGACCTAGGGACACATACAGACTGAAAGTGAGGGGATGGAAAAAGATATTCCATGCAAATGGAAATCAAAAGAAAGCTGGAGTAGCAATTCTCATATCAGACAAAATAGACTTTAAAACAAAGACTATTACAAGAGACAAAGAAGGACACTACATAATGATCAAGGGATTACTCCAAGAAGAAGATGTAACAATTGTAAATATTGATGCACCCAACATAGGAGCACCTCAATACATAAGGCAAATACTAACAGCCATAAAGGGGCAATCGACAGTAACACAATCATAGTAGGGGACTTTAACACCCCACTTTCAACAATGGACAGATCATCCAAAAGGAAGATAAATAAGGAAACACAAGCTTTAAATGATACATTAAAAAAGATGGACTTAAATGATATTTATAGGACATTCCATCCACAAACAACAGAATACACATTCTTCCCAGGTGCTCATAGAACATTCTCCAGGATAGATCATATCTTGGGTCACAAATCAAGCCTTGGTAAATTTTAAAAAATTGAAATCATATAAAGTATCTTCTCCGACCACAACACTATGACACTAGATATCAATTACAGGAAAAAATCTGTAAGACATACAAACACATGGAGGCTAAACAACACACTACTTAATAACCAAGAGATCACTGAAGAAATCAAAGAGGAAATCAAAAAATACCTAGAAACAAATGACAATGAAAACACGATGACCCAAAACCTATGGGATGCAGCAAAAGGAGTTCTAAGAGGGAAGTTTATAGCACTACAATCCTACCTTAAGAAACAAGAAACATCTCAAATAAACAACCTAACCTTACACCTAAAGCAAACAGAGAAAGAAGAACAAAAAAACTCCAAAGTTAGCAGAAGGAAAGAAATCTTAAAGATCAGATCAGAAATAAAGGAAAAAGAAATGAAGGAAACGATAGGAAAGATCAATAAAACTAAAAGCTGGTTCTTTGAGAAGATAAACAAAATTGATAAACCATTAGCCAGACTTATCAAGAATAAAAGGGAGAAGACTCAGATCAACAGAATTAGAAATGAAAAAGGAGAAGTAACAACTGACACTGCAGAAATATAAAGGTTCATGAGAGATTACTACAAGCAACTCTATGCCAATAAAATGGACAACCTGGAAGAAATGGACAAATTCTTAGAAATGCACAAACTGCCGAGACTGAACCAGGAAGAAATAGAAAATATGAACAGACCAATCACAAGCACTGAAATTGGAACTGTGATTAAAAATCTTCCAACAAACAAAAGCCCAGGACCAGATGGCTTCACAGGCGAATTCTATCAAACATTTAGAGAAGTGCTAACACCTAACCTTCTCAAACTCTTCCAAAATATAGCAGAGGGGGTAACACTCCCAAATTCATTCTACGAGGCTACCATCACTCTGATACCAAAACCAGACAAAGATGTCACAAAGAAAGAAAACTACAGGCCAATATCACTGATGAACACAGATGCAAAAATCCTCAACAAAATACTAGCAAACAGAATCCAACAGCACATTAAAAGGATCATACAGTATGATCAAGTGGGGTTTATCCCAGGAATGCAAGGATTCTTCAATATATGGAAATCAATCAACATGATACACCATATTAACAAATTGAAGGAGAAAAAACACATGATCATCTTAATAGATGCAGAGAAAGATTTTGACAAAATTCAACACCCATTTATGATAAAAACCCTCCAGAAAGTAGGCATAGAGGGAACTTTCCTCAACATAAAAAGGCCAAATATGACAAACCCACAGCCAACATCGTCCTCAATGGTGAAAAACTGAAAGCATTTCCACTAAGATCAGGAACAAGGCAAGGTTGCCCACTCTCACCACTATTATTTAACATAGTTTTGGACGTTTTAGCCACAGTAATCAGAGAAGAAAAAGAAATAAAAGGAATCCAAATCAGAAAAGAAGAAGTAAAGCTGTCACTGTTTGCAGATGACATGATACTATACATAGAGAATCCTAAGGATCCTACCAGAAAACTACTAGAGCTAATCAATGAATTTGGTAAAGTTGCAGGATACAAAATTAATGCACAGAAATCTCTTGCATTCCTATACACTAATGATGAAAAATATGAAAGTGAAATTAAGAAAAAACTCCCATTTACCATTGCAACAAAAAGAATAAAATATCTAGGAATAAACCTACCTAGGGAGACAAAAGACCTGTATGCAGAAAACTATAAGACACTGATGAAAGAAATTAAAGATGATACAGATGGAGAGATATAACATGTTCCTGGATTGGAAGAATCAACATTGTGAAAATGACTCTACTACCTAAAGCAATCTACAGATTCAATGCAATCCCTATCAAACTACCACTGGCATTTTTCACAGAACTAGAACAAAAAATTTCAAAATTTGTATGGAAACACAAAAGATCTCGAATACCCAAAGCAATCTTGAGAAAGAAAAACATAGCTGGAGGAATCAGGCTCCCTGAATTCAGACTATACTACAAAGCTACAGTAATCAAGACAGTATAGTACTGGTTCAAAAACAGAAATATAGATCAATGGAACAGGATAGAAAGCCCAGAGATAACCCCATGCACATATGATCCCCTTATCTTTGATAAAGGAGGCAAGAATATACAATGGAGAAAAGACACCCTCTTCAATAAGTGGTGCTGGGAAAACTGGACAGCTACATGTAAAAGAATGAAATTAGAACACTCCCTAACACCATACACAAAAATCAACTCAAAATGGATTAAAGACCGAAATGTAAGGCCAGACACTATCAAACTCTTAGAGGAAAACATGGGCAGAACACTCTATGACAGAAATCACAGCAAGATCCTTTTTGACCCACCTCCTAGAGAAATGGAAATAAAAACAAAAATAAACAAATGGGACCTAATGAAACTTAAAAGCTTTTGCACAGCAAAGGAAACAATAAACAAGATGAAAAGACAACCCTCAGAATGGGATAAAATATTTGCAAATGAAGCAACTGACAAAGGATTAATCTCCAACATTTACAAGCAGCTCATGTAGCTCAATATCAAAAAACCGAACAACCCAATCCAAAATTGGGCAGAAGACCTAAATAGACATTTCTCCAAAGAAGATATACAGATTGCCAACAACCACATGAAAGAATGCTCAACATCGTTAATCATTAGAGAAATGCAAATCAAAACTACAATGAGATATCATCTCACACCGGTCAGAATGGATATCATCAAAAAATCTACAAACAATAAATGCTGGAGAGGGTGTGGAGAAAAGGGAACCCTCTTGAACTGTTGGTGGGAATGTAAATTGATACAGCCACTATGGAGAACAGTATGGAGGTTCCTTAAAAAACTAAAAATGGAACTACCATATGATCCTGCAATCCCACTACTGGGCATATCCCCTGAGAAAACCATAATTCAAAAAGAGTCATGTACCAAAATGTTCATTGCAGCTCTATTTACAATAGGCAGGACATAGAGGCAACCTAAGTGTCCATCAACAGATGAATGAATAAAGAAGACGTGCACATATATACAATGGAATATTACTCAGCCATAAAAAGAAATGAAATTGAGTTATTTGTAGTGAGGTGGATGGACCTAGAGTCTGTCATACAGAGTGAAGTAAGTCAGAAAGAGAGAAACAAATACCGTATGCTAACACATATATATGGAATTAAAAAAAAATGGTCATGAAGAACCTAGGGGCAAGATGGGAATAAAGATGCAGACCTACTAGAGAATGGACTTGAGCATACGGGGAGGGGGAAGGGTAAGCTGGGATAAAGTGAGAGAGTGGCATGGACATATATACACTACCAAATGTAAACTAGATAGCTAGTGGGAAGCAGCTGCATAGCACAGGGAGATCAGCTCGGTGCTTTGTGACCACCTAGAGGGGTGGGGTAGGGAGGGTGGGAGGGAGACGCAAGAGGGAAGAGATATGGGGACATTTGTATATGTATAACTGATTCAGTTTGTTATAAAGCAGAACCTAAGACACCATTGTAAAGCAATTATACTCCAATAAAGATGTTAAAAAAAAAAAACCTCGACCATTAAGAACTTAGGGCAGGGCTTCCCTCATGGCGCAGTGGTTGAGAATCTGCCTGCTAATGCAGGAGACACAGGTTCGAGCCCTGGTCTGGGAAGATCCCACATGCCGCGGAGCAACTAGGCCCGTGAGCCACAACTACTGAGCTTGCGCGTCTGGAGCCTGTGCTCCGCAACAAGAGAGGCCGCAATGGTGAGAGGCCCGTGCACCGTGATGAAGAGTGGCCCCCACTTGCCTCAACTAGAGAAAGCCCTTGCACAGAAACGAAGACCCAACACAGCTAAAAATAAATAAATAAATAAATTTTAAAAACTTAAAAAAAAAAAAAAAAACTTAGGGCAAAAGAAAACAAAGGAAAAATGTTTGAAATAAAGTTTTCAACTTTATTATCAATGCAATTATCAATCCTAAAAAGCCTTTTGATTCAAAGAAATTTAAATGCAAAGGAAAATCTATTTTTTACTTACATCATCCTAACTTACATGGAGGAAAAGGAAAATAATAGAAAAATATTAAAAATATATTCGAAATAGACTTCACACTAACAAAATACATTATGCATTTTGTACCTGGGCTACAGCAAAGCTCAGAAATGTTTTTTACAGACTTGAAGTCCTCAATATTATGCTTCTGAATATCAGTAACAAAATGCAGTAAGTAAATTCTAATATATCTCTGAACTTTATCTGCTAAAGAAAGGTATTTAAAATTTTATATTCTAAATACTGTAATTCACAATATATACAAGGGGGAAAAAAATCAACCTTGGCTCCCTTGCTCTCAGTGCTCTGATAATGTCTGTATCTTTCCACTTGAAGGTGATTCAAAAATGGCCATGACAAGGGCAAAAGGCACACTTCCGTTGAATAAAGGGCAGTAGTAAAACTCTGCACAACTTTTATCAATAGCTAAGTATGCTTCATGGTAGTAGTACCCAAAGAGGAGCTTAATTCGGGAGTGAACCAAAAGGTTCAATGTTTCCCTTAACATGGCACAGTGGTGACTTTAAGAATCACCCTTAAATATATGCAAAATTTTGAACTTGATGTAAAATTTAATGTCCATATGTCTATATAGCTTTCTTTGGCTAAAAGCATTTATAGTCCTCATCCATTTCTAAATTGGGTTTGACTCAGAAGAGGTTAAGAAAATTAAAGAATAACGTATAATTACTAGATATATCTCAAACTCACTGACTAAAATCTTTTTTTTTTTTTAGGATTTTCTTTTATTTTTATTTTTTTATTATTTATTTATTTATTTTTGGCTGTGTTGGGTCTTCGTTTCTGTGCAAGGGCTTTCTCTAGTTGCGGCAAGCGGGGGCCACTCTTCATCGCGGTGCGCGGGCCTCTCACTATCGCGGCTTCTCTTGTTGCGGAGCACAAGCTCCAGACGCGCAGGCTCAGTAGTTGTGGCTCACAGGCCTAGTTGCTCCGCGGCATGTGGGATCTTCCCAGACCAGGGCTCAAACCCGTGTCCCCTGCATTGGCAGGCAGATTCTCAACCACTGCGCCACCAGGGAAGCCCCCTAAAATCTTGTTTTCATAAAATTTCTTCCTTTAAAGACCAGTTTCTAGGGAGTTAGATATAAAAGAATGTGATGGATAAACTAAATTTCTCTACCGCAGTATTTTTCAGAGCCTTTAACATTTTAGCATTTTATCTAAATTTTTCAATTTATGAAGTTTAATTTTTCATCTCTAAGAGTGTGATGTGATAGGCAGTATTTCAAAAACTCACCTACCCAGGGAAACTTCTTTAGGAGGCACTGCCAGCTCCAATATTCTAAGGAAAACATTGGGGGGAATGACAATTTAAGATCTCACTTCCTAACTAAATATTCAGTGATAGATAACCACGTGAGGATTTTATAATTCAATTCAAATCAAACAATTTTTAGTGAGTAAAGTGGTGCCACACTACTCTCCAATGAGCAATAACCAGAGTTTTGCACAACTGGGTAAGTTGACTGGTAGGTCTCAATTGGATCATTGAGACCGCAATTAATCATCTGGGCAAATTACCTTTGAAAAATATATTGCCTGGCTCTTTTGTCCCAGATCCTTACTACTTCCTCTCTAGCTTGGCAGCAGGTATATAGAAAAAAGAAACAAACAAAAACATATCAGAACAGTAAAAGACAGGGAAGGAAAAAAAAAGAGAGGGAGAGAATGTTTTACCTAAAGCTCCAGGGATTATAGTCACTGGTGAAATTGTGTAAAATGTGAAAAGTATAGCCAAGAACAATATTTTATCGGTATGATTACCAGGATTTGAAATTTAATCCATTGTAAACCTATGTCAAAACAAACTAACAAAACCAAAAAGAAACAATCAAACATTCTACTTATTAAACTTGAGTATAGTGGAGCTACACTGTCATACTGCCTAAGCCTCAAACATTCTATGTATCTGCTTCTACTGTTACAAAGACCATAAGGATTGGTGTTCTTATGAGTGAATCTGAAACACATTTTTATTTCTACAAGAATCACAGCTGCAACCTAAAGGAGAAAATAGACTACAGGTCATCCGTTTCTTTCCTACCTACTTTATCAGCTGTTCAATTATATCCACGGACTCCAGTTAAGCTGACAACTGGTATTTTTCTTGTATTCCCTCTACTCACACTAATGTTTTGTAGCTTCTGCGTTCTCCTCTAGCTGCACCATCTTGTTTTTGCCTGCATCTGTTCTTTCATTAGCCTCCCAGAGAGGTAAGTCTTCATTCAACAATATTCATGGAGCACCCATGATAAGCTTGAGACTGAATATACGCATTTGAGATTTGTTTCACGATAAGAAAAAGCTAACAATCACACAAGGGAGCAAAGGACAAAAATAGCTGCTACTTTATCCACCAAGAATAAGATGAATTTTTGATAAGTGGCTTTTGTGTGTGTGTAGTAAATGAGACAGGGAATCACTTACTTGATTCCTCATTATAAAATGCTATTTTGATGTTACCTAAAGGTTGCTTGGGAAGCTGATATTTACTCCTGATTTGTAGAATGGCAAGAGGTTGTACATTTTAAAAAGAATTATGAATAATTTTAGAGAATCTATGTTGTTAAAAAGCTCTGCTAGACAGGTAACATTATTTAAAATGCTGAGATGATTTTTATTACCCTGTGTCCTTTGACAACTATCTTTTACATTGTGTCGTTAGATAGAACATTGAATTAGCAAAAATTAAGGTCATGTACTGAGCAGTAGAAATAAGATTTCTAGGAATATAGTTATCCAAAAATATAATAACTGAATTTATTTAAATTACTTAGTTTTGATGGATTATCTTCTGTATGTTTAGATTAAGGGCATATTTTGTCAACAATATTCAGTGAACTGCAATATTAAAGGTGGATTTTCTAATATGTATATCCTTGAAATTTTGTTTCATTATGGTTAATGCAAATATTCTAATTTGAGTACAAATGTTCAGAGAAAAGTATTTGTTGTTAATAGGCAGGAGAAATATAAAATGGCATTAATATTTACAGTGTGGAAACAAATGTATACGCATGATACAAATAGACAATATACTAGTTGAGTTTCATTTGGTTGCAAGTAACAGATACCAACTGGAGCTAAACAGGTAAACATACTCTTAGAAAGATACTGACACATCTCACAGAAGCTCAGCTAGAGCTGAATAACTGGGTCTCAGGTAAAATCAGGTATCAGAGCAGGTACCAGCTGCTGAAGTTCACAGGCTTCAGGGGCACTGTCATTTATAAAATAACTACCAGAAGTTCCCAGCCTCTGTGTCTCTCAGTTCAACTTCCTAAATTCCTGGGATCAGGTAATGGGCACTGATTAAAGGAGGTGGCCACCTCTGACCCAATCAACCACAGCAGATGAAGCAGGTACATAGCACAGCCATGACTGGTGGAGACCCCCCTTTTTGTACCAGGGTCAGTTTCCAAAAAAGGGAGAATGGTTGTCAGCTAGACACTAACCCAAGAGCTATTTCCTACAGCCAAAAAGAAAAGAGAGTGATAGTTGACCTAATTAAATTTTAATGATTATCAAAGTTGATGATTGTACCTTTAAGAATATTCGTTCACCAGTTATGAGTGGGTTATTTCCCAGTCCGGTGATACAACTAAAATATGTGCTCAGTCTTCCTTTGTAATACACAGAGAGAAGCATGACAAAATGTATTCAGTTTTATATATAAAAAATATATATATTGAATATATATATATGTTGAATATATATACATATTCAAGTATATACATATATATATATGTATATACTTGAATAACCAAAAAGCTCAATAGGCGTTAATGTTTCTTTTTTCCTGTTTGTTCTTTGCACGTGAAATGTAATCATTCAACTCTATTAAATTTTATAGAAAGTTGAAAACGTAGTGGTATGATAAAAGAATAACCTAACTTTTCTCTATAATATATATATCAAAAATACATGGGGCGTTTCCTTTTAGAAATAAGCTAGGGTTTTCTTTCGTACATGACAAGATATTAGAGGCTCTGACTGCTTTTAAAGAACTTTACTGTTACTGACTGCTGTTGGAGTTAGTAAAGAAGTTTTTAATTTGCTCTCCAGGAAAAGTAATAGTCATATGTCAGCCTTACTTGCCTTTATATTCAGAACTTACCAAGAAATTTAGTGATGATACAAGTGGCACATAAATAAGCAAAGAACAAAAGAAAACAATGAGTTCTTCAGATAATTACATAATTTGTACTTGGTTTTTAACCACGCAAATCATAGTTACTCTTCTGCCAGTTCTATGCTGGCATAATGCAGTGACCGGTAGAAACCATGGCTGATTTTTTATGATTACTGTAAGTGAGGAAAGAGCTGACTTCAGTGGCTGTTGTGAAAGACCTCTGTGGTCAAAAATAGCTCAATTTGTTTTCCCTCCTCTGATAAGAACCAAACACTTAACTCCTTTAATGAATTCCTTTTGTTGGATCAAGGGAGTGGAGAGTGGGAAACAGGAAACTGCAAGATGAAGAGACAGGCTCTCCTTGTCTGAGCAGCTGACTGCTGAGCTGAAGCAACATCAGTGGGGCTCAAGCAACAACAGAAATGCCAAAAAAAAAAAAAACCCAACAACAACAGATTCCTTTGTACATTCAGTGGTGTGTTAGATTCAGGGCCAGATACCAGCAGTGCACAGACAACAGGAACCAAGCATGGATGTTGGTGAGGAGACAAAAGCCTTGCTGTTTTGCACACTGGCAAATGACATCCGTGCAAACGCCAGGGATTTTCCACTAGCCTCCATCTTTCTTGTCCTTTCTTTCTTTGGAAGAAAGAATCAATTAAACTTGAGACCTTGCCCTTCAACCTCAAGGACAAAAACTAGCTAGAAATGGCATCCCCGCTGTGAGAGCATGCCATTCTGCCTTGAAGAAATTACACTGGGAAGGAGAGGCAGATGATTCTGTGAGTACAGACAAGGAGGCTATGAAGACTGATTCCATTATGTACCACAGGTTAAGGCAACATTACCAGAATTTTGCTGGTATCCATTGTGAGTCATAATTCAATTTTAAAATTTTAACAGGAAATGCGTGTGTGTGTGTGTGTGTGTGTGTAAAGGTGATGACTTCTCCATGTAAGTAATATGGTTGATGCAACTAATATTGACACAGTTGATTCTAATTTTAACCTAGAAGTATAACCGAAGCTTATTTCATTACATGCAGAGAAGCTCTGTCAAGAATCCTAATGTCTACTTCCGATAAGCTTGAGCAAAAGCTATGGCCTGGAGCTATCTTGATCAGACCCTAACCCATCACATTGGCCTGACCAGGCAGATTTTCGATCAATGATAACCACTGGCTTAGCTGCAAGCTATTTCCAATAGACAGAATCCAATTCCAACGTATAAGCTATTAAAATTAGCCTGGAGCTTCCCTGGTGGCGCAGTGGTTGAGAATCTGCCTGCCAATGCAGGGGACACGGGTTCGAGCCCTGGTCTGGGAGGATCCCACATGCCGCGGAGCAACTAGGCCCGTGAGCCACAATTACTGAGCCTGCGCGTCTGGAGCCTGTGCTCCGCAACAAGAGAGGCTGCGATAGTGAGAGGCCCGCGCACCGCAATGAAGAGTGGCCCCCACTTGCCGCAACTAGAGAAAGCCCTCGCACAGAAACGAAGACCCAACACAGCCAAAAATAAATAAATAAATATTTTAAAATTAGCCTGGTTCTATGTGCACTATATTAAAAAGGAATAAATTATTGGAGTTAGTGAAAATCATCACACAGCCCCTAAAAGAAATCCAATATTTACACACTTAATAAACAATTATGTTGTGCCCAACACTGAAGTAGGGGCTTACAACTCAGTTTGAATTTTGCTTAGTGGAAAAGAAAGGTATCAAACAAGAAAACAGAATGAAGTTTGATGCAATTGGTCGTTAGTATACTTTCTCCAGATGAAATGGATGAAACACCAGGAAAGGGAACTGCGCTGCCTGGTTCAACCTATCAGGCTTCTGGAAGGTTCCGTAGAAGCGCTAATTCTAAGGACAATGGAATCAGATGGCTCTTGCTGAGTGTAACTGATACATGGAGAAGGACGAAAAGATTGAGGGTAATTTCACAAATCAAAAGCAAAATGTGACAGTCAGAGGTCCTCTTAGGCCACATATAAAGGAACTCTTATCTTTTACAACCTAGGACAGATAAAGTAGAGGATCTGGGCTAGTAGCTCATCTCTAAAAGAAGGCTGAGTCTCAACGACATCAAGTCAAGGCTCCAGCGGGGAGAGCAGGTAACTCTGTCTGAGACATGGGGTGGGGTCATGTGGGTAGGTATTATTGAAGCTTCAGATCCCCTTGAACCCTCTGGATCTACAGGAAGTTTCCACACCTCCCTGTTGGAGGAGGAATCAAAAGTTCCCAGTTTTCTCTTGCTTGAAGACATGCAGCAAGCCTCTAGATTGTACCCCTACCCCACCATAAGAATCTAGCCCCCACATTCTTTCCTAGGCACCAGACCAAGTAGTAGAATCAAGCTGCATCAGCGTATGGCCAAGGTAGTGCTGGGACTGGAAGAGAGGAAATGGACTATATCTTGAAAAACTGCATGATTAGCCAACACGCACCACAGGAGCCTGGAAATGATATAAAGAACTGGATCCGTGAGAGCGCCAGACTGTGAAGCTGGGGGGCTGGGGTGTATGGTACAGAAGGGATGGCTAATGGAGAGTCTACTGACATGAGTATTCTCCCATAACACAAAATCTAATAATCTGGAAAGGACCCCAGAAGATGTGCTAATATGCTAATTCTTAATATGCTCATTAGATGGTTCTAATTCTAATTTGGATGACACTTAGACGTTTGGAGAGAACACTGGCTCCCAGGAAGTGAAAATAGAAATGGAATAACTGCAGATAGTGGAAGTAGGCAGTCTAGATGGATATGGACGGAAAGTTTAGAAACTCTACCAGCTGAGCATGTTCAGTGGGTGGAGCTGGGTGGAGGATACTTCTACAAAGTGATAAATTATGCTCCAGTGAGAGGGCACCAGCGTCATTAGACCACTCATAGTGATGACTTTTCCTCTGTAAGTAGGGGAAAACAGAAGGAGATTCTATTACAAGTGGGTTCAATAATAGAATTAGGAATGATAGAATTCCAAAATAATAAGAGGCTAGGTAATGGCACTTAACTGTCAGAAGTTACAATGAACTCAAAGCCAGGCTGTTACAATGAACCCGGTGAGCTGCAAGGCTGGAGTGGCAGACAGGGACCTGAACCACAGGGCACCATGGAAATGGTTAAAAAAACATAGCTTCCCTGAAAGCAACCTAGGAGGGGTAACCAAAAGGGTATTGCTCAATCCATATAATATAAGAATTTAAGAAAGAAAGCTGAGGGCACCTGCCAATAAAATATTTCAAATTCTTGCCCAGGTTCTAGACCTGAGCCATTTTGCAGATCTGAAACATACTGGCTGAAGTCCTCAGGAGGAAGGACTCTGCAAAACCATGCAAGTGGGCAGCATGTAGAAAAACGATCCCCACAGTCTTTCCTCAAAGAGACGTCCAGCCATTTACTCAAGTAACCATCTACTAAGAGGAAGGGAGTACGGAAATATTTCCAAGAAGATTAGACGCTGGGTCTGAGTTAACTTGATGCTTGGGAATGTGAAACATAATAAATACAATATTGTCCCAGTTTGGCTCACAGGGAGTTCCCTGGGTCCCCAGAATCAGCCAGTGGTCATTTCTCTGGGACCCGGCCCTGAATAATATCATAGGTATGGATACACTTGGTTGTTCTTAGACTCCCAAAGAAGTTCTGTGGATGAAAAATGTCACCTGCCACATCAGTAAACAAAGGATGTTGCAGCCGTCAAGCCAGCAGACACTACAGCCACACCCAGCTATGCACCCTGAGGGGATCCAAGAAGAGAAAAGCAGGATACTGGCCCTACAGAGCTGAGGTGCATATCAAAGGAATGATTTCAATGAACCCAGACTCGTGCATCTTCCCATACTCAGAAAAGCACTAAATTCCTTAACTTGAGATGGCTGGTTTTCTTTAATTAACATTAATCTTTTGATATTCTGACTCCCTGGTTTTTGTTGCAAAAGCTCCTATATATCCTGGCTCCTCTCTTATCTCTTTGGAGCAGTCCCTCAGAGCTATCTGAGAGGCCATCTTCCGGGCTTCAGTCCTCGGAAAATCCACCAAATAAAACATAATTCTCAACTTTTAGGTTGTGTGTTTTTTTTTTTTGCAGTTGACAGTTCCTTTCCCTGATTAGTAGATTATATTGTAGTGGGAAAGGCCACATGGAAACACCTGACACTGTCACCACCCCAACCCACCCCCCACTGGCCAAGTTAGTAAATCAAAAACAGTATTGCATCTTGGAGGGAATAGCAGATATTAAAATCTCAGAAAATGCAGGGGTGAGAGTCCCCACCATATCCCAAATTAATTCACTAATCAAGCAGATAAATTCTGTTTGCTGTGCAGAATGTGGATATTTAACATGGGCTCAGATACATGGTGTGTGGCCATTGATCAAAAAACTGTTTTCATTCCAATTAAGAAGGAAGGTGAAAAAAAAAAAGTTGCAGTCATTTGGAACAGACAGCAGTATAACTTTTATGGTCTTGCTTCAGGGCTACATTAACTCTCCTGCCATCTATCATAATATATTTAGAAGAGATCTGGACCATCTGAACATTTTACAGAACACCACATTAGTATGCCTCTATGGGTAACATCACATTAACAGAACCAAATGAGCAAGAAGTTACAAATATGTTAGAGGTTCTGATTAAATGCATATGAACTCCAGAGGATAGGAAATAAAACCTATGAAGAATCAGGGCCCACTATATTGGTAAAGTTTTGAGGGGCCCAATGGTCTAAGCTATGCTGGGATGTCCCCTGCAAAATTACTGCATCTCACACCTGAGAGGACTTAGGAGTGTAGAAAGCTAAGTAGAAAGCATCTTTGGGTCTGTGGCAGAATATTCCACTGGTAACAATAGTGCTCTGACCTGTAGTAGATGTCATGAAAGACTGCCAGATGTGAGTGGGATCCAGGGCAGGAAAATGTGGCTATGAAAGCAGGTCTACAACTTGGGCCAGGTCTTGGGAAACTACTATGTTCTCACATTTCTGGATTGGTCCTGGCTTTCTGAATAAAGAGTGATTGAATAGCAATCTTAAATACAGATCTCCCCTGAGGCCATTTGTTTATACGCCAAAGGTGTTGGATAAAAGCCCAGAGACTTGGGGGCACCTGCAAGATGGCGGAGGAGTAAGACGTGGGAGCTCACCTTCCCTCCCCCCCAAAAATATCAAAATACATCTACATGTGGAACAACTCCTACAGAAACACCTACCAAACGCTTGGCAGAAGACCTCAGACTTCCCAAAAGGCAAGAAACTCCCCACGTACCTGGGTATGGCAAGGAAAAAAAAGGAAAAACAGAGACAAAAGAATAGGGATGGGACCTGTACCTCTGGGAGGGAGCTGTGAAGGAGGAAAGGTTTCCACACACTAGGAAGCCCCTTCACTGGCAGAGACGGGGGGTGGTGGGGAAGAAACTTCAGAGCCATGGAGGAGAGTGCAGCAACAGGGGTGCGGAGGGCAAAGCGGAGAGATTCCCGCACAGAAGATCGGTGCCGACCAGCACTCACCAGCCCAAGAAGCTTGTCTGCTCACCTGCCGGGGTGGGCGGGGGCTGGGAGCTGAGGCTCGGGCTTCAGAGGTCAGATCCCAGGGAGAGGACGGGGGTTGGCGGCGTGAACACAGCCTGAAGGGAGTCTGGGAAAAAGTCTGGAACTGTCTAAGAGTCAAGAGTCCATTGTTTCGGGGTGTGCGAGGAGAGGGGATTCAGAGCGCCACCTAAACGAGCTCCAGAGACGGGCGCGAGCTGCGGCTTTCAGCGCGTACACCAGAGACGGGCATGAAACGCTAAGGCTGCTGCTGCCGCCACCAAGAAGCCTGTGTGCAAGCACAGGTCACTCTCCACACTGCCCCTCCCAGGAGGCTGTGCAGCCTGCCACTGCCAGGGTCCCGTGATCCAGGGACAATTTCCCCAGGAGAACACACAGCGCACCTCAGCCTGGTGCAACATCACGCTGGCCTCTGCCACCGCAGGCTCGCCCTGCATTCCGTGCCCCTCCCTCCCCCCGGCCTGAGTGAGCCAGAGCCCCCAAATCAGCTGCTCCTTGAACCCCGTCCTATCTGGGCAGGGAACAGATGCCCTCAGGCAACCTACATGCAGAGGCAGGTCCAAATCCAAAGCTGAACCCCGGGAGCTGTGCGAACAAAGAAGAGAAAGGGAAATCTCTCCCAGCAGCCTCAGGAGCAGCGGATTAAATCTCCACAATCAACTTGATGTACCCTGCACCTGTGGAATACCTGAATAGACAACAAATCATCCCCAAATTAAGGCAGTGGACTTTGGGAGCAACTGTAGACTTGGGGTTTGCTTTCGGGTTTTATGTTTATCTTAGGTTAATATTTAGAGTTTATTATCATTGGTAGATTTGTTTATTGATTTGGTTGCTCGCTTACTTTTTCTGTTTTATATATATATATAGTTTTTATTTTTTCCTTTTTCACTTTTGGTGAGTGTGTATGGGTATGCTTCTTTGTGTGATTTTGTCTGTATAGCTTTGCTTTTACCATTAGTCCTAGGATTCTGTCTGTCTGGTTTTTCTGGGTTTTTTTTTGTTTGTTTTTTTCTTTTTTTTTAGTATAGTTCTTAGCGCTTGTTACCATTGGTGGATTTGTTTATTAGTTTGATTGCTCTCTTCTTTCTTTCTTTTTTTGTTTATTTTTATAATATATTTTTAATTTTTCTTTTTAATAACTTTATTTTATTTTATTTTTCTTTCTTTCTTTTTATTTTTCTCCTTCTGAGCCATGTGGCTGACGGGCTTTGGTGCTCCAGCCAGGTGTCAGGCCTGAGCCTCTTAGGTGAAAGAGCCGGAATTCAGGAAATTGGTTCCACCAGAGGACCTCCCAGTCCCATGTAATATCAAATGGCGAAAGCTGTCCCAGAGACCTCCACCTCAATGCTAAGACCCAGCTCCACACAATGACCAGAAAGATACAGTGCTGGACAACCTATGCCAAACAACTAGCAAGCCAGGAACACAACCCCACCATTAGCAGAGAGGTTGCCTAAAATCATAATAAGGCCACAGACAACCCAAAACACACCACCAGACGTGGTCCTGCCCACCAGAAAGACAAGATCCAGCCTCATCCACCAAACATAGGCACCAGGAAGCCTACACAACGCACTGAACCAACCTTACCCACTGGTGGCAGACACCAAAAACAATGGGAACTACGAACATAAAGCCTGCAAAAAGGAGACCCCAAACACAGTAAGTTGAGTAAAAGGAGAAGACAGAGAAATACACAGCAGATGAAGGAGCAAAGTAAGAACCCACAAGACCAAACAAATGAAGAGGAAATAGGCAGTCTACCTGAAAAAGAATTCAGAGTAATGATAGTAAAGATATCCAGAATCTTGCAAATAGAATGGAGAAAATACAGGAAACATTTAACAAGGACCTAGAAGAAGTAAACAGCAAACAAGCAATGATGAAAAACACAATAAATGAAATTAAAAATTCTCCAGAAGGAATCAATAGCAGAATAACTCAGGCAGAAGAATGGATAAGTGACCTGGAAGATAAAATAGTGGAAATAACTACTGCAGAGCAGAATAAAGAAAAAAGAATGAAAAGAATTGAGGACAGTCTCAGACATCTGGGACAACATTAAACACGAATATTCGAATTTTACGGGTCCCAGAAGAAGAAGGGAAAAACAAAGGGTCTGAGAAAATATTTCAAGACACTATACTTGAAAACTTCCCTAATATGGGAAAAGAAATAGTCAGTAAGTCCAGGAAGCGCAGAGAATCCCATACAGAATAAATCCAAGGAGAAACATGCCAATACACATATTAATTAAGCAATCAAAAATTAAATACAAAGAAAAAATATTAAAATTAGCAAGGGAAAAGAAACAAATAACATACAAGGGAATCGCCATAAAGTTAACAGCTGATTTCTCAGCAGAAACTCTGCAAGCCAGAAGGGTGTGGCAGGACATATTTAAAGTGGTGAAAGGGAAAAACTTACAATCAAGATTACTCTACCCAGCAAGGATCTCATTAAGATTCAGTGGAGAAATTAAAACCTTTACAGACAAGCAAAAGCTAAGACAATTCAGCACTACCAAACCAGCTTTACAACAAATGCTAAAGGAACTTCTCTAGGCAGGAAACACTAGAGACGGAAAAGACCTACAATAACAAGCCCAAAACAATTAAGAAAATGGGAATAGGTATATACATATCAATAATTACCCTAAATGTGATTAAACGCTCCAACACAAGGCACAGACTGGCTGATTGGATACAAAAACAAGACCCGTATATACGCTGTCTACAAGAGAACCACTTCAGACCTAGGGACACATACAGACTGAAAGTGAGGGGATGAAAAAGATATTCCATGCAAATGGAAATCAAAAGAAAGCTGGAGTAGCAATTCTCATATCAGACAAAATAGACTTTAAAATAAAGAATATTATGAGAGTCAAAGAAGGACACTACATAATGATCAAGGGATTAATCCAAGAAGAAGATGTAACAATTGTAAATATTTGTCCACCCAACATAGGAGTACCTCAATACATAAGGCAAATGGTAACAGCCATAAAAGGGGAAATCGACAGTAACACAATAATAGTAGGGCACTTTAACACCCCACTTTCCCCAATGGACAGATCATCCAAAATGAAAATAAAAAAAGGAAACACAAGCTTTAAGTGATACATTAAACAAGATGGACTTAATTGATATTTATAGGACATTCCATCCAAAAACAAGAGAATACACTTTCTTCTCAAGTGCTCATGGAACATTCTCCAGGATAGATCATATCTTGGGTCAGAAATCAAGCCTTGGTAAATTTAAGAAAATTGAGATCATATCAAGTATCTTTTCTGACCACAAAGCAATGAAACTAGATATCAATTACAGGAAAACAAACTGTAAAAAAATGCAAACACATGGAGGCTAAACAATACACTACTAAATAACCAAGAGATCACTGAAGAAATCAAAAAGGAAATAAAAAAATAGCTAGAAACAAATGATAATGTAAACACAATGACCCAAAACCTATGGGATGCAGCAAGAGCAGCTCTAAGAGGGAAGTTTATAGCAATACAATCCTACCTCAAGAAACAAGAAACATCTCAAATAAACAACCTAACAACTTTTCCTTTTGCACAGCAAAGGAAACCATGTAGAAGACGAAAACACAACCCTCAGAATGGGAGAAAATATTTGCAAATGAAGCAACTGACAAAGGATTAATCTTCAACATATACAAGCAGCTCATGCAGGTAACTTTACACCTAAAGCAATTAGAGAAAGAACAAAAAAAAACCCCCAAAGTTAGCAGAAGGAAAGAAATCATAAACATCAGATGAGAAATAAATGAAAAAGAAATGAAGGAAATGATAGCAAAGATCAATAAAACTAAAAGCTGGTTCTTTGAGAAAATAAACAAAATTGATAAGCCATTAGCCAGACTCATCAAGAAAAAAATGGAGAAAACTCAAATCAACAGAATTAGAAATGAAAAAGGAGAAGTAACAACTGACACTGCAGAAATACAAAGGATCATGAGAGATTACTAAAAGCAACTATATGCCAATAAAATGGACAACCTGGAAGAAATGGACAAATTCTTAGAAATGCGCAACCTTCCGAGACTGAACCAGGAAGAAATAGAAAATATGAACAGACCAATCACAAGCACTAAAATTGAAACTGTGATTAAAAATCTTCCAACAAACAAAAGCCCAGGACCAGATGGCTGCACAGGCGAATTCTATCAAACATTTAGAGAAGAGCTAACATCTATCCTTCTCAAACTCTTCCAAAATATAGCAGAGGGAGGAACACTCCCAAACTCATTCTACGAGGCCACCATCACTCTGATACCAAACCAGACAAAGATGTCACAAAGAAAGAAAACTACTGGCCAATGTCACTGATGAATATAGATGCAAAAATCCTCAACAAAATACTAGCAAACAGAATCCAACAGCACATTAAAAGGATCATACAGTATGATCAAGTGGGGTTTATCCCAGGAATGCAAGGATTCTTCAATATACGCAAATCAATCAATGTGATACACTATATTAACAAATTGAAGGAGAAAAACCATATGATCATCTTAATAGATGCAGAGAAAGCTTTTGACATAATTCAACACCCATTTATGATAAAAACCCTCCACAAAGTAGGCATAGATGGAAGTTCCTCAACATAATAAAGGCCATATATGACAAACCCACAGCCAACATCATCCTCAATGGTGAAAAACTGAAAGCATTTCCACTAAGATCAGGAACAAGGCAAAGTTGCCCACTTTCACCACTATTATTCAACATAGTCTTGGAAGTTTTAGCCACAGCAATCAGAGAAGAAAAAGCAATAAAAGGAATCCAAATCAGAAAAGAAAAAGTAAAGCTGTCACTGTTTGCAGATGACATGATACTATACATAGAGAATCCTAAGGATCCTACCAGAAAACTACTAGAGCTAATCAATGAATTTGGTAAAGTAGCAGGATACAAAATTAATGCACAGAAATCTCTTGCATTCCTATACACTAATGATGAAAAATCTGAAAGAGAAATTATGGAAACACTCCCATTTACCATTGCAACAAAAAGAATAAAATATCTAGGAATAAACCTACCTAAGGAGACAAAAGACCTGTATGCAGAAAACTATAAGACACTGATGAAAGAAATTAAAGATGATACAAACAGATGGAGAGATATACCATGTTCTTGGATTGGAAGAATCAATATTGTGAAAATGACTCTACCACCCAAAGCAATCTCCAGATTCAATGCAATCTCTATCAAACTACCAATGGCATTTTTCACAGAACTAGAACAAAAAATTTCACAATTTGTATGGAAACACAAAAGACTCCAAATAGCCAAAGCAATCTTGAGAAAGAAAAATGGAGCTGGAGGAATCAGTCACCCAGACTTGTGACTATGCTATGATATAAGGCTACAGCAATCAAGACAGTATGGTACTGGCACAAAAACAGAAATATAGATCAATGGAACAGCATAGAGCACCCAGAGATACACCCATGCACATATGGTCACCTTATCTTTGATAAAGGAGGCAAGAATATACAATGGAGAAAAGACAGCCTCTTCAATAAGTGGTGCTGGGGAAACTGCACAGCTACATGTAAAAGAATGAAATTAGAACACTCCCTGACACCATACACAAAAATCAACTCAAAATGGATTAAAGAGCTAAATGTAAGGCCAGACACTATAAATCTCTTAGAGGAAAACATAGGCAGAACTCTTTATGAAATAAATCACAGCAAGATCCTTTTTGATCCTCCTCCTAGAGAAATGGAAATAAAAACAAAAATAAACAAATGGGACCTAATGAAAGTTAAAAGCTTTTGCACAGCAAAGGAAACCATGTACAAGACGAAAAGACAACCCTCAGAATGGGAGAAAATATTTGCAAATGAAGCAACTGACAAAGGATTAATCTTCAACATATACAAGCAGCTCATGCAGGTCAATATCACAAAAACAAACAACCCAATCCAAAAATGGGTAGAAGACTAAATAGACATTTCTTCAAAGATATACAGATTGTCAACAAACACATGAAAGGATGCTCAACATCACTAATCATTAGAGAAATGCAAATCAAAACTACAATGAGGTATCACCTCACACCAGTCAGAATGGCCATCATCAAAAAATCTGCAAACAATAAATGCTGGAGAGGGTGTGGAGAAAAGGGAACCCTCTTGCACTGTTGCTGGGCATGTAAATTGATACAGCCACTATGGAGAACAGTATGGAGGTTCCTTAAAAAACTAAAAATAGAACTACCATATGACCCAGCAATCCCACTACTTGGCATATACCCTGAGAAAACAATAATTCAAAAAGAGATATGCACCCCAATGTTCATTCCAGCACTATTAACAATAGCTAGGACATGGAAGCAACCTAAGTGTCCATCGACAGATGAATGGATAAAGAAGATGTGGCACATATATACAATGGAATATTACTCAGCCATAAAAAGAAACGAAATTGAGTTATTTTTAGTGAGGTGGATGGACCTAGAGTCTGTCATACAGAGTGAAGTAAGTCAGAAAGAGAAAAGCAAATACTGTATGCTAACACATATATATGGAATGTAAAAAGAAAAAATGGTTCTGAATAACCTAGGGCCAGGACAGGAATAAAGATGGAGACATAGAGAATGGACTTGAGGACACGGGGAGGGGGAAGGGTAAGCTGGGACGAAGTGAGAGAGTAGCATGGACATATATACACTTCCAATTGTAAAATAGATAGCTAGTGAGAAGCAGCCGCATAGCACAGGGAGATTAGCTCAGTGCTTTGTGACCACCTAGAGGGGTGGGATACGGAGGTTGGGAGGGAGACACAAGAGGGAGGAGATATGGGGATATATGTATATGTATAGCTGATTCACTTTGTTATACAGCAGTAACTAACACACCATTGTAAAGCAAATATACTCCAATAATGATGTTAAAAAAAAAAAAAGGCTACAGACTTTTTCTTCTCCTCCTTGGAGAAAATGTGCTTATATTCCAGAGCAAAAGTCTCCTTCTGGAGAGGAGGAAGGCAGATGTGTCAGCTGCCCTATAAGTTCTAGTTGTCCTAATTTCAGGGTTCATATTCTATAGTGCAACCTCTGCATGCAGAAGTGATCCTTGGCCCTCACTGTGTTGCCCCAGGGGGAGTTAGGGCACTGCTAAGATGCTCTGTGGGTAAACTGTCTTTTCTCTCATCCAGAAGTCTGCAGTTTCTCTTAGGAGAGAGATAGATGGTAGATAGATAGATAGACAGAAAGAAGAAAGGCCAGCTAACTTCTAAGTAGAATAACATCTCAGATCCTTCACAGTTTCAGACTTAAAAATGTGAATCACAATTTTAGGTGGAAAAAAACCATGTTGTGTGGAATTTTTGGAAAGCCCCAGTAGGAATTTCACAGCATAAATCCCACGGGTTTTGGAGCTAGACCATGTTAGCTACAAAAAAGAATTAAACACCATGTTTAAAAACAGCTTCTGGGTTGCTTTTTAGCCCTAAGAGAGATGGAGATCATGTAGGTGATTGGCATGAACCATGAAAGAGCATGTAATTTTTATAAGAAGGCAGAGGACGAAGAGTCTAAGTGACAGTGGAGTGCACAGATGTTCAGATGCTGCCTCTCAACTCTGAGAGGTAAGAAGAGAGAGGATATGTAGATTTGCTTGGAAGAAGAAAAGGTCAATCAAGGTCTAGGGAAAACAAGATTTCATCTAACTCCAAAGTGCACAAAATATTTTGTGAAGAGTTTTAGGATCTCTGAAGTTCATTAATAATGGAGTGGTAGACTTAGGGAAAGAACTTAGGGAGAATAGAAGAGAGAGAGGATGGGGTCAGGAAACAGAAACTTTAAGTAGTATTGACATAAGAATAAGTCAAAACACTATTTAATCTCAGGAGTCTATGTTTGGGTGACAGGTGAAAAAAATAAGGACATAGGACAGGTTGACCTTGGGTCCCAAAGATAAAAGCATGATAGTCAATGAGAGGCATTTGGTCAACATGATAGGTGATTTTATGTGTCATCTTGACTGACCTAAGGGATGCCAGACAGCTGGTAAAACATTATTTCTGGGCGTGAAACAATGTGTGTATTTCCAGAAGAGATTAGCATTTGAATCAATAGATTGAGTAAAGAAGATCCACCCTCACCAAAGTGGGCTGGCATCATCCAATCCTTTGAGGGCCCAAATGGAATAAAAAATGGCAAAGGAAAGGTGAATTCTTGCTCTCTCTTTTGGAGATGGACGTCCATCTTTTCCTGCCCTCAGACTCTGGAGCTCCTGGTTCTCAGGCCTTCAGACTCTGGGACTTACACCAATGGTCCCCTGGCTCTCAGGACTCTGGCCTGGGACAGGGAATTACACCATTGGGTTCCCTGGTTCTCAGGTCTTTGGGTTCAGCCTGAATTATACTATTGGCTCTCCTGGTCCTCTAGCTTATGGATGACAGATTGTGGAACTCTTTGGCCTCCATAAACACATGAGCCAAATTTCCTTAGTAAACCTCCTCTTATATTATCTCTATACATCCTGTTGCTTCTGTTCCTTTGCAAAGCCCTGACGAATACAGTCAGCTTGGGACTTGACTGTCACCAGGATGGAAAGCTGAGCAAGGGCAGCTACACAAGAGAGCAGGGCCACTTTCAATCAGCCATTGACTGACAAGGGCATCAGAGGGAGGGATTCCTCATCTCTCCGGGGTAGATAGGAACTCAGCTGTGTGTTCTTTTTTCCCAAACATGCCTATTTTCAGAGAGAATTTATCAAACTCTAGAAGTCTGCCAGGCCCACTTTTCCCTTTTAAGCACAAGTGATTCTATATTAAGCCCGTGAGACAAAAGCAAACAAACCTCAATTGCTTAGACACAGAGTTAAAGTAACTATGTCTAGGTGAAAATGCCGGGGCCATTGTGGATAATAATGGAACTAACCCAATCAAATTCCTGGGGAAGTATGAGAGGTCCAGGTACACAGAGAGGCCCATGTCCCATGCACTTATGCTATCTCCCAATGAAACTAAGCTACTCTCCCAGGGCTACCTGATGCCCACTGCACCGGAAGATTGAACGCTGGAGAGTATCTATACGGTAACACCCACATCAGCCTAGATCCCCACGTGCTCACCCTCACTGGTGCCGCTTTTCTTGTTAATAAAAATAATTATGGCCTAAGAGCTCACATTTCCTGAGGGCTTAAAATATGCCAAGCACTGGGCTGTGTTTTATAAACTTTATCTTGTCTTATACTTAAACAACTTGATTTTTTGGGTTCTAGTTTTAAAACCTTATGTCACAGAAAGGAAACCAAGGCACAAAGAAGTTAACAAGTCACACAACTGATAAATTGTAGAACTTGATTTCAAACTCAGGTGGTTAAGTTCAGAGCCCGGGCACTCAACCACTAACCATGTTGTTCTGTTTCTCCTTTCTCTCTGCTTGTTCCCCTTTTTCCTTTGAGAATCTCTCTGTTAGGACAGCTGCGGTTATTTGTTGCAGTCGTAATATGAGGTTTGCTCACCCAGGAATAAGTGGCAAGACAGAGGTCACCAGTGAGAAAGAAGTGAACGTGGGTTAATGTCAATGGAGCCGACTCATTTAGAAAGCAAATGATTTTTTGTTCACGGGAGCAGAAAGTGGAGGGCAATTAACTGCTATAGTTCAAACCTATAAAATAGGGCACAGTTCAGCTGCCACCTTAACCCTTTTAGCCAAGTTGCAAAAAGTTGCAAGTCTATTTTGGTATTATAGATCCATAATCTACATTTTAATTCCAGACTTTTCATTTAGTAAAAAATGGAATATTTATCACATATGTAATTTTAGATGTTTTAATCTCCATTTGCTTGTTTAACTATGTGTCAAATATCAATCATATTGATCTCTAAGGGACAGATTTACCAATAGATTTATCATGCGTTAACTCCTTCTCCCTCTTATTCCTCATCCCTGAAATCCAGCCACCATGTTGTGCAGAAGCTCAGGCCGCAAGGAGAGAACATGTGGAAGTGTCACAGCTGATCACCCCAGTTAACGACTCAGCGGACGGCAGGATTGACTGGTAAATAAATGCGCAAGCATTCAGAGGAAACCAGCACCTGGGCCACAAGGCCTCCTTCTGAGCAAAGAAAGCTATCCTTTCAACCTTCAGTTCTCATATTAAATGTTACTTCCTTAAACAGTTTTCTCTGAACTCTCAGATTAATTTGCCCTTTTATGCATTATCATAATACCCTGTGGATTCCCTCCATAATGCATATGGAATATATCTATCTGTATAACTATTCATTAAAATTCTGTGCCCCCCTCACAAAGGCGTTAGGGGCTGTTTTTGTCCCCAGTATGCTAATTCTGACGCTCAGTAGATGTTCAATGCATATTCATTGTGTAAATTAATTGTTACTCCAATATTGTACCGGTAAAGGGCTGAGGCACTAATAGTCTGAGTCTCTAGCGGCTCAGAAAGACTTTGGTGTTTGACACCTCAGAAGATTGGAAGGGTGATCGTAGAAGACTGTCCAAATAGCATGGTTTTCAGCTTTGCATTTATAATTTTGTAATATAGTGTGTGGGTTTTTTTTTTTTTAACATAAATAACTCATCTGAGCAGATTTTATTGTAAAATTACTTTTCTTCCTTTGGAACATACAAATGACTTCTTCCACAATGTCCTTGCTTCTTTCTCTGCTGCACTCTGCCATCATTTATCATTCAGAGAATGAGGCTATGGTACGAAAGGTGAAAAAGAAAGGAGGGCATCCAGAAGACAGACACTGCAAATTTCATCCTGACTAAACGGCTGATGGGCTGGGTGACCTAGACCTGGGCATGTTTTAAATCTTCCTAGATCTGAAGCTCAGCAAAGCTACATAAGCAAAGTTTTCCTGATGGAAAGAGACGCCCATTTATTCCCAGTTACATGTGTAGTGCAATTTGATGCCACGTAAAGCAATGACAAGATCTTGGAGATTTTTTTCAGGGGCAGCATGCTGTAGTAGAAAGAATGAGGGCTGTGATGTCAGCTAGACCTTGAACCTGACTCTTCTACTTTCAGCTGGGCCTCATCTAAAGTGGTCTATACTTAGAACTAAATAAAAGAAAGCATGTAAAACACACCATACAGTAAGCTCTCACTAATTGTAATCCCTTTACCTGATAAATATTAAGGAATCAAAGCTATAGTGTGCTGTTCTGTATTTTAATTGAATCAATGTAAGCATTCTGGTTAAAATATTGTACTATATTTTTACAAGATGTTACCTTTGGAGGAAACTGGGTAAAGAGTACATGGGATCTCTCTGTGTTACTCCTTACAACGGTGTGTGAATCCACAATTATCTCAAAACAAAAGGTTTAATTTTAAAAAGTCTCTAGAGAGAGGAAGGAGAACCTCAATTCATACAGTGGCAGAGCTGGAGGAGACTTTAGAAATGCAATTATTCATTCCCCATCATTTCACAAATGGTATAAAGAGTCATTCCATAAATGATGTAAGGAAGCCCAATGTAGTTAGTTAAGTGACCTGGGTAACACACAGCTAGTAACTGACAGAAGCCACAAAACACGCTCAGTGTCCCAGTTGAAGGTTGGGTTTATAACACAAATCCAAGTGTATTTTTGAAGAGGACTCCTTGACATCTAAGTATTCTTTATTGTTCTAACTCTGGGGCTGCTGTATTTGTATCTACAGCCTTTATAGAGATGACTATTTTTTTCTGAACAGTCTTAGTGATTCTCCATACTATTGGAGAATTTCATGAAGTCCCTTCATGTTGTACTTTAAGAAAGCATCTTTTGGCAAATAACCTTGAAATCCTGGACTCAGGCTTAAATAAGGAACCAGAACTTAGGATTTCTGGTGTCAATTTTCTGTTGCTGCTCTTTGGCAGAAATGCCTTTGATAGGTCGTGTGCATCGAGTCTTACCATCCATAGGACAAAAATAATGCTGTAGCTAGTAACATATCCATCTCTTCTTTGGTTGGAATATGATGAATGGGAAAAATTCAACATTTACAAATAAAACAAGTTGGATATATTAATTTCAATACTTAATTTAAAACATCATTCAGGGCCAAGAAGGGCTTTTGTGTAGTATGTCTTAAAGGACCCCAGTGATCCCCCTCTCAAAAGGCTCTACATCTTTGACTGGGTTCTCTTTCTGTAACTTTGCTATTGTTTTTGTTCATATGGGTTACCTCTAGATATAAGCATCTCAGAAAAGGATTTTTTTGTTGTTGTTACCACCAATGTTTTACACTGCTTTCCAGCAGAAAACCTGTTGAAACTAACATCCTGTGGTTATAAGACACATGATAATTTTGTTGGAAGAAGCACTAAGCCACAGTAAGGAACGGCTGTTCTTCATGGGCCATGGTGATGGGAACCTTAACGCAAGAGCACACTTGAGTTAAGGGTGTGTATGCGAGGGAAGCAGTAAATGAAAATGGGGAGAGAAATGTTAAGAAGGCTTAAGAGAAGGATGTCTCAGAAATACATTCTACTATTTTACTGTTTTATTCAATGTAAGTATTTACCATCAACATAATGGTGTTAAAAATATACAGATAGTATTTTCCTAAGAGTATCAAGGGGAATTTAATTAAGAAATATAAAAGTATCATGTATATAGTAAAATAAATGTCTTAACAAATGTTAGGTGTGACTCAGCAGAAACATACTAAAATTATTAAAATTAACATGCAAGTGATGAGGAGATACAAGATGTAAATGTTTTCCCACCAAAAATCATTTGCACATATTAAAGAACCAGACATATGTTTTAATGCCTTAACTGTAAGCTCTGATGTTAAAATGAAATCTCTTTTTCCATTAGTTGACTTAAAAATCCAGCTAGAATAATTTATGTATATTCCTCACTTCTACAAAAACAATTACTCAAATTTCTCTTCCATGCTTTTGGTTGTGTACTAGCATAGCTCTGCATAAGTGAATATATCACCCTGAGCCCTCAACAGATGAATCACACTTAAAGCTAACAGCACGACACAGCAGTTAGAGATGAAGAACCGCATAGTAGCTCATTCTGTGGCTGTTTTGGTATAGATACAATCAAGCCACTGATTGAATTCTATTTGAATTCACTGTGTTTAGAACTGCATTAGAAAATATGAAAGCATTCTTTTATGTTTTTTTCTCAAGTATGTGCAATTATTTATTATTGAGAATTCCACATCTAAATGCAACAGTGTTTTAGGACAAAAGGATGCATGACACTCGTAATGTCTTAGCATATGTGGCAATGTTTACCAAACACTATTTTCCTGATATGAGTGAAATCTCTACAAGGGTGGGGAAAAAAATTAGGACATTGTTTCCACCACTACCTTGCTTCTTTAACCTCCCCATTTTTTTAATCATAAAAGGAATAAAACTCTAACACCTCAGAAAAAGAGCAAAACGCGATAGTCTCTTTCAAACTTTAACTCCATTTAAGGTTGACCTTCATATCATTATAAAAGTTGACTGTGTATCCTTAAAAACCAATTTCTTTCAAGTTATAAACACCTACAGATCTTATACAGACAGGCACCTACATGCACACACACACAGATTTATTATATAATTTATATTGTTTTGTGACTTGTTTTCTTCACCTAATAGGTTATATAAATTAAAATTTTATTAATCATATTTGGGGTATTTCCAATTACTTGCTATTACAAACATAATGGTATAAGTATCCTCCTACTATATTTTATATATATGTAAAAATATGATTATCATACAGTTTCCTAAAACTTAATGTACTTAATCCATTTTTAACTTTGGTAGATATTACCACATTTCTTTCCAAAAAGACTAGACACATTTATACTCTCACCAGTAGAAAACCAGGGTCCCTTTCCCACCACCTCATTTTATCTCACAGGCCAGCTCTTCCCAATAGAATTTTCTGCAATTATGGAATTATGTCCTATATTTGTGCTATTTAATACGGTAACCCCTAGCTATATGTAGCTATTTATTACTTGAAATTTGGCTAGCACAATTAAGGAATCAAATTTTAATTTTATTTAAATTATTTTAAATTTAAATAGCTGCATGTGGCTAGTGTCTACCATATTGAACAGCACAGTTATACACAGAATGGGCTCTGGTGTAATTTGTATTTCTCTGTTTATTCACAAAGCTGATCCTTTTTCACACTTTTAAAGTGGTTTATTTTTCACTTTAAATTATCTGCTAAATTTTGTTTGTAAACTTTGTGATTTTTCTATTGTATTGTATGTCTTCATCTTACTGATTTATAAGTAATATTTCTCTTGTATGCTTATTTCTACGGCATGTTTATTAACACTTAATCTGCTATATAGGCTGCAAATATTTTGTTCCAGGCTCTTATTTATTCATAGATTTTTCTCCCACTAGGTACTATCATAAATTATACATTTTCTTTCTCAGTATACTATCTGGCTGGTAATGACTTGTGTATATGAAAACTATTGGGTTTTGTATATTTATTTTATATTTTGTCACTTCACAACTATTAATACTAATTTTTGGTATTTTTATTAAAATTATTTTCTACTAATTTATTTTATAAGTTCTTCTGTCTCTTTCTCTCATTCCTCTCCTGTTGGAACTCCCACTTTGTGTATGTTGTTACACCTGAAGGTGTCCCACAGGTCCCTTGGTCTCTACTCATCTTTTTCATTTTTTCTTTCTGCTCCTTACACTGAATAATCACAACAGATCTATATTAAATTTCACTTATTCTTTCTTCTGCCATTACAAATCTTTTATTGAGTCCCCTAGTAAGTTTCTCATATATGTTATTTTAGTTTTTAAGTAAAATATTTTTACTTAATTATGTTGTTATTTCTTTCTCTTTATTGATATTCTATTGGAGACATCATTCTCATACTTTCCTTTCATTCTCTAGATATAGTATCCTTTAGTTCTTGAAGGTATTTATAATCACTGATTTAAAATCTTTGACCAGTAAGTCAAGTCCAATGTCTAGCCTTTCTCAAGGGCAGTTTCTGTTGATTGTTTTCCACCCTAGGTATGAGGCACACTTCTATATCTTTGTGTGTTTCAATTTTTTATTGAGAAATAAAACTTTCAAAATAACATATTGTGGCAAATCTGGAAACCAGATAGAAATCAGACTTCCTCCATGCTCCAGGATTTGTTGCTATTGCTGTTTGTGGTTGTTTTTTCTTTTAGTTTATGACTTTCCTTTTGCTAGTTTGTGACTTTCCTGAACTAATTCAGTTAATCTGTGCTCTCTGCTATGTGTAGCCACTTAAGTCTCTGTTCAGTTAGTTTAGTCATCAGCTAATGATTATACTGAGATTTCCTTAAATGTCTTAGACCAATAAGTTTTATAGCCTTTGCAAGGGCATCTGTGTTTATGTTTGGGCACATCTTCAACACTCCAGCAGACAATTTACAACTCTCTCTTAACCTTCAATTCCTGTTGTAGAGACTCAAAGTCAGCCGTAGGTGAGAGACTTGGGCCTTCTCAGGTGTTTGCTAGGCATATCACAATGCTGTACCTGTTTGTGGCTTTCTAGATTACCAGGAAATACAGGAGCTTTACAAAGCCCTCTAAAGTCCTCTTGTTCCCCAGTTTTCATTTTAAATTTCTCTGTCAGCTTTTTATCAGCCCCAAGTGGTATTTCCACTTCAGGAAGCTATGATTTTAAACAACTGTTAATGACTGTTTTAGACACATACCCTGGGGATATGACTATGCTTACAGAGCAAATTCTAAATCATGCCAAATAAAGATAAGCCCTAGATGCAAACTATTACATATAGAATGGATAAACAACAAGGTCCTACTGTATAGCACAGGGAACTATATTCAATATCCTGAGATAAACCATAATGGAAAAGAATATAAAAAAGAAGCATATATATATATATATATATATATATATACACATTGTAAATCAACTATACTTCAATAAAAAAAATAAAAAACAGACGGGGGGGAGAAGATATGGAAAAGAAATGATGTTCAAGACTGCATCAGGTTCTTACTCAAGTGAAGGATACATGACTAAAACAGAGTTCTAGGAGGACTTTCACTTCCAGCTACATCAGTCAAAGTCACCAAGTACATTATGTCAGTAAAGCTTACTGAATTAGCTGGAGATTAGAGATTTAGCATTTAATTAAAAAAAAAAAAAAAGATGAGCCTTGAGAGTGGATCTTTTCAGGTATCTTCCATAAAGGTCAAATGATGACAATAAAATGGGATGGAATTCGGGGGGAGTTCCAAGCCTCTTCTTCCCCCTCTACTGACTTCTATACTGGTGGTTTTCACAGCTACCATGGTTGCAGTTTCGAATCTGTTGCTTTTTAAAACTGCCACAGAGCTGGTTAGAAGGGAATGGGAATGAGGCATCTAAAACACCATAAGGCTCACAGTTTCTACCAAGATTCAGTGATTTTTCTAAAATAAAATTTCTTCTGATTGTTAAAAGCTTTTGGTTTGTTTCCAGAGTTCCAGAAAAGTTAATTTTGATCATTTTTGCTAGTGTCTCTGCTGCTTTTGTGAAGGATTTGTTTTGGAGGGTTTTGCTCCACTATTCTATAAGTGCTTCCCCTTCTTCCTTTTATTTTAAAACAATTATAGAAGATTAGGAAAATATATCTAGCTATAGATAATAAAATCAAAGAATGTATAATTGACATCATTTATATCCAACAACAAAAAAATGCCAAGTGAAAACATTAATGGCAACAACTGGACATCTACATGATAAATAACAAATCTAGACAGAGACCTTACATGCTTTATAAAAATTAACCTAAAATGGATCATGGACCTAAAACGTAAAACATAAAACTCTAAAACTTCTAGAAGATAATATAGGAGAAAACCTCAATTATTTGGGGTATGGTAATGGCATTTAGATATAACACCAAAGGCATGATGCATGAAAGAAATCATTGATAAACTGGACTTGATTAAAATTTAAAATTTTTGCTCTGTGAAAGATAATGTCAAGAGAATGAGAAGACAAGCCACAGATTGGGAGAAAATATTTGCAAAAGACATATCTGATAAAGGGCTGAAATCCAAAATATACAAAGTACACTTAGAAGTCAACAATAAGGAAACAACCTGATTAAAATATAGGCTGAAGACCTTAACAGACACTTCACCAAAGAAGATATACGGATGACAAATAAGCATCTGAAAAGATGCTCCACATCATATATCATCAAAGAAATGCAAATTAAGACAAGATACCACTACACACCTATTTGAATGGCGAAAATCTGGATCTGGAACACTGACGACACCAAATGCTGACAAGGATGTGGAGCAATAGGAATTCTCATTCATTACTGGTGGGAATTCAAAATAATACAGACACTTTGGAAGACAGTTTGGCCATTTCTTATAAAACGAAACATACTCTTAACATGTGATCCGGCAGTCCTGTTCCTTGGTATTTACTCAAAGGAGCTGAAAACTTATGTCCACACAAAAACCTGCACATGGATGTTTATCACAGCTTTATTCATAATTGCCAACACTTGGAAGCAATCAAACTATCCTTCAGTTGGTAAATGGATAAACAAACTGTGGTACAACCAGACAATGGAATACTATTTGGCACTAAAAAGAAATGAGCTATCTAGCCATGAAAAGACATCTTAAATGCATATTACTAAGTGAAAGAAGCCAATCTGAAAAGGCTACATATTTTGAATTCTAACTACAGGGCATTCTAGAAAAGGTAAAACTGTGGAGTCAGTAAAATCATCAGGGTTTTCCAGAGGTTGGGGAGAAGGAGGGATGAATAGGCAGAGCACAAAGGATTTTGGGGGAAGTGAAAATACTCTATAAAATACCATAATGATGTATATATGTCATTATACATTTGTTCAAACCCATAGAATGTACAACACCAAGAGTGAACCTTGATGTAAACCATGGCCTTAGGATGATTCTGATGTGTCAACACAGGTTCATCAATTTGTAACAAATGTACCTCTTTGGGGGGGGGATGCTGATAAGAGGAAGCTATGTGTTTTGGGGGGGCAGGGGGTATATGGGAATGCTGCACTTTCTTCTCAATTTTGCTGTGAACCTAAAACTGCTAAAAATAATAGTCTTTAAATATGGACAAAAATTGTTGATGACTGAAATAGATATTTTATTTTTATTAAATAGGAAATTGTTATGGGTCTTTGTTTTGCAAACAACATGTCTTTGAAATATAAAAATTTTGAGGGGGCTTCCCCTGGTGGCGCAGTGATTGAGAATCCACCTGCCAATGCAGGGGGCACAGGTTCCATCCCTGGTCCAGGAAGATCCCACATGCCACGGAGCAACTAAGCCCGTGCGCCACAATTACTGAGCCTGCACTCTAGAGCCCATAGGCCACAACTACTGAGCCTGCATGCCACAACTATTGAAGCCCACGTGCCTAGAGCCCGTGCTCCACACCAAGAGAAGCCACCGCAATGGGAAGCCCATGCACCGCAACGAAGAGTAGCCCCCGCTCACTGCAACTAGAGAAAGCCCAGGTGTAGCAACGAAGATCCAATGCAGCCAAAAATAAATAAATAAAAAATAAATAAATTTATTAAAAAAAAATTTTTGAGGGAGAGATAGACGTAGCTACAAGGGTCAAGGCTTTAACATACCACTCTCAGAAATAATTATATGTATCTTGAAATAATACAGTATTTCAGTATTATACAGTATTATAACAGAGCTAAGTTTCAGAAACCTTTATACCTGCCAAAAAAAAATTTACTTTTTAAAAAAATCTCATGGATAGTTACAAAAATCTCTCAGCTACAAAGAAAATCTCTAAAAATTCTCAAAAGTAGAATTTCAATGCATTACATTGCCTGAGCACAATAAAACTCTAGTTTAATGGAGAAAAGACAGAAAAAGTAACAAAATAAATAAACCTACCTAATCTGAAAAAAACACTCTTCTCAAATAACTCTTAGATTTAAGAGAAAATCAGACCTGAAAATATTTTTTTAGGAAGCTATGACACTTTTAACTTTCAAGAAAGTTTTTTTCAAATAGCAGCTATCATTCTTTTTTGGATACATTAATTTCTTGACATTCTCTGAGGATACAAATTTCAAATAAAAAGTTATTCTCTTTATATCTCCTCTTTGTTAAAAGCAGATTTTGACAGTACAAAATATAATAACATCCATAATTACATTGCTCAGAGATAACTATTTTTTCTACTCCTATTTTATGCTATTCTGGTGGTTATCTCCTTAACTCTGAATAAAATAATATCTGTTTTTTGGATTAACAATTTTAGACATTATCTGTTGTTTCCTCTCTTTGAAAGATCAGGATTTGCTCACATTAGTCTCTTCTTGCCTTTGTCATTTTTAACTCCTCTGTGGTTACCTTAGTAATTTTAAATAATATTCCTAAGCCAATCTTTCTTATGATAATAACTTTAGACAAGGATCTGAACTACCCTCTGTGTAATAAGACATTATTGATCCTACCATTTAATTTTCTTCTCATCTCAAACTTTCATGTAGATACCTTCATTATTATAATTTCAAAGGACAATAACATTACACTTAATTTATCTGTGCTTAGTCAAAAATTTAACCAAAACATTCAAATTCAACAAACTGTAATTTCATTATTATGTCTCTGTTCACTCCTGAGCCAAGTAGTGTACTAGAATTTACCTTTCCTTCTCAATAGGTCTAATGCCACAACCCCTGAGACTCTAAAAACATCAAGCTCAGATGGATTTTTTATTCTTATGTTCCTTTGACAAGTCAAAATCAGGCCACATTTTACACTTTGCTTAATATGAGGACCATTCTTTGTGGTCTTTAAAATGTTTTTAAATTTTTAAATTTTAAAAAATTTTAGCAACATTTCCTCAAAATTATCCAGTCTTTTGGAGACCTTTTATAGGTCTCTTTTAGAGACAAAGTTATAATCTGGTTGTGTTTCTCTTTTGTGCTACTGATTTTTTGCACACGTCTGGGGGTCATTTTTTTTTCTTCATTAGAAAGGGAAAACTAATTTGATTAATATTGGTGCTGGCACAGGGTTCTATTGTCTTTACGTATATTTGTTTCTCAAAGTATTTTCTTTCTTGAAAGGAAAAAAAAAAAAGCAATCTCTGCGCATAGAAAGGCATGTGAATTTTTAAGCTTTATTTTAGAAGACTCATGGGCAGGTAACAGCCAGGTACACTGTCCCCCATCTCAAAAAATGGATTTGTATTTGCTTCTGCCATCTTGGGGAACTACTAATTGGAGACCACTTTAAATTAAATTTGTGTTTGGGCTGTTTTGAGTCCCAGAAGCATTGTGAATTCAAAACTCTACTGGGAAGAATGGCTCCCACATCTGCTGAAATCTCTTTCTGTCTATTGTCTAGCTTCTGATTTCTCCACTCAAATTTTATCATTGTGTGTCATTTAAACGTGGCTCTTAAAAACAGCTAATTATGTTCTTTGTCTTTGATGGGGAATTTAATCAATATGTTTAAACTTTTTGCTGCCATCTTGTGTTATATTTTCTATTGTTCATGTTTTTGACTGTGATTTAAAAAAATTTTTTTTGTATTTAATCTAACTTTGTTACTTCTTTCTCCCAAATGAATTGCATATTCTGTCTTATTTCTACTATTCTATGAGTTATCCTTAAATTTGAAGCAAAATATTTCAATCCATTTTTTCCATCAATGTCAAGAATTAATCATTTGAATTCTGATAAATTATTATAATTATTTATTTAAGTAACTGTTTATGTAAGTTTATGTAATCCTCCTTTAAGGATTATATTAAATTTTGGAATGGCAACCTCAATAATTATTTAGGTGACCATTTTTCTGGCCCCTTGCTCATCACTGCTTCTTGAATCCAAAATTTTCCTCTTCCTTGGTTTGTATTTTTCTGATAATGTTTCCTCAAGCCAAGTGTATGGTTGCCATCACTAGCTAAACAATGGCTGTAGAAATACTCGCAACCATGCTAAAGTTTTACTTAAAATTCATGACTATGAACCATATGTGGCTGTTAATGCTGATCTGTGATCACAATACATTTCCCTATTCTATTCACTCTCTTATTTCTCTAGATCTGTGCTATCCAATAAGGCAGCCGCTATCCACATTCAGGTATTTAAATTTTAATTTAAATTAACTAGAATTAAATACAGTTAAAAATATCCTGTTCTCAGCTGCACGAGTCATATTTCAAATGCCCAATCACCATTAGGGATAGTGGCCACACTGCTCGAATCACTGGGTGATTCATAATCACCCCCCAAAGTTATGTCCACACCCTAATCCCCAGAACCTGTGAATATGTTACCTTACAAGGCAAAAGGGGCTTTGCGGATGTGATTAAGGTTAAAGATGCTGAGATAGGGATATTAGCCTGGATTATCCAGGTGGGCCTACTGTAATCACAAGGGTCCTTAAAAGTAGAAGTAGGAGGCAGAAGAAAAGATCAGAGTAATGAGATGTGAGAAGTACTCAACAAGCCTTACTGCCTTTAAAGTTGCAGGGAGGCACTGAGCCAAGAGATGCAGGTGGTCTCTAGAAGCCGGAACAGGTGGATTCTCCATTAGAGCCTCTAGAAAGGAATGTAACTCTGCCAACATCTTAATTTTAGCCTGGTGAGACCATGTTGGACTACTGACCTATGAAACTGCAAGATATTAAATTTGTATTGTTTAAGCCACCAAGTGTGAGATAATTTGTTATGGTGGAAATATAAAACTAATGCAGCTCTATATCATATAGTACAGATATAGAACATTTCCATCATTGTAGGAAGTTGTACTGGAGAGCACTAATTTATAACATTTTAAATAATTGAAGGTGTAAATGGAGCTCTCATTCACTTTCATAGTCTTCTCTTTTTTATATATGCTCATTTTCTGGATGATCTCCTCTAGTCTCATAACTTTGCATAGATAACCATAAAAGCTGTTGATTTCCAAATTTATATCTCCAGTTTGTCCCCTCTTCTGAACACCAGATGCATATATATATATATAAATACACACAAGTGAAAATTTGACATCTCCAATGAGGTATGTAATAGACATCTCAAACATAGCATATCCAAAATTGAATTCCCGATTTCCTCCTCTGTACTCTTACTTTACCTACATCTTTCTCATCTTAATGGAAATACTACTTTTAATTTCTCAGGCAAAACACCAGAGTAATTTTTGACTCCTTGTTTCTCTCATAAAACTCATAGAACCCATCAGAAATCTTGTTGAATCAACCTACAAAATGTATGTTGGATCTGATGACTTCTCATCACTTCCATTGCTACCATCCTTTTCCAAGCCACCATCATCTTTATTCTAGACTATTTTAATAGCCCTCTCTATTAGTCAAGGTCCAGTGGAATAACAGCACCTACTTTGGGGAATTAATAGAAACCAATTAGTTACAAAATGTTAGAATATCTGAGAGAACAAATAGAAGAGTTAAAATAATCTGGACATTAGTTACTATAGGCAGCTGTTACCCTAACCCTAGAGGCAGTGTTACTGGAACCCAAGAGCCAAGATCACCCAACTGAAGTGGCAACCAGACTGGTCTGTCCAGCAAGGACTAGCCATGGACCATGTGCAGCAGCCACTAGAGGTACAACCCAAAGTAAATAGAGAGAGGGAGCTTGGTTCTCCCTTCTTCCTGTCTTTAACTTCATGACAGTGTTTATTCTTAATCAAATTCAGCTTGAAACCTTTTAGCAAAGGAGCCTGGGAAATCTACAGGTCTGATCAAAGGAAGGACAGGGAATGGATTTAGGAAAAAAGAGCACACTTCTTAATATGTCCCCCAGCTTCCATTATACAGCTGTCTATCCACTACCACTCCCCAACACATATATTTTATTCTGACAGAGCATGCAAAAGTGATCCTTTTACAAATAAAAACATATATAGAATGAATAAACAACAAAGTCCTACTGTATAGCACATGGAACTATATTTAATATCTTGTGATAAACCACAATGGAAAAGAATATAAAAAAGAATATATGGATATGTATAACTGAATCATTCGGCTGTACAGCAGAAATTAACATAACATTGTAAATCAACTGTACTTCAAAAAAAAATCACTCCAGGATTCTGCTCAAAATCCTATAATTGTCTTTCCATAACTCAGAGTAAAAGTCAAACGGATTACAGCACCTACATGAGCTGCCTCCACTTTGCCTCTTTGACTTAATCTCCTCTTTTTTTCCCCAACTTAATTTTCTCCAGCTACAGTGATCAGCTTGTTGTTCCTAGAGAACACAAAGAACCTGCTTAATTCTATCTTTCCAGCTGCTGGGACTTTCTTCCCCTGATATCTGCTTGGCTTACTACTTTACCTGCTTTAGTCATGCTGAAATGTTTTCAGGCTAAAGAATAACCCTTGGGCCTCATAGCAACATATGGAGAACAGTTAACAAATATTGCATTGTAAAAGAACAGAACTGGGAGATCTATGTAGTGCCCACTGCTTTTATTGATGCTGATGATTCCTTTATTATATTAAACTATGCCAACTTAATTCAGCTTTGTTGTCTTCCTCTATGAGCTAATATCTAATGAAAAACATTACATTCTTATCAAACTAATAACTCTAAAAAGAATTGAACAAACAGAAATGAAAATTTAGATGACACCCAGAACACTTTTGTGGTTGATATTGTTCAATACATTCATTTCATGATTCAATTCAGCACAGTATCCTGCTTGAACAAAATAATAATAGAGGAGAATTCAGTAGACTAAAGCAACAATTTCATTATTATACCAAAAACAAGTGCTATCTGAACAAATCATAGACTTGACAGATTTTCAACATGAAGAAGCTAATCTCTCTTGTGTTTTTTCCTTTTTTCAAGGAAATTCTTATTAAATACTGATTGAAGCATAGAGTTGCATGCTGCCGCATTTTAAAGATATTCCTTAGTTTCTGTCAATAAAACAGTAACAACAAAACAATATGTGATTTAAAAGTAAAATCTGTTGACAAAGCAGAAATAAACGTGTAGGCACTTCTCTATAACCACCCCACACCACGTAAGTAATATCCTACCTGAATGTGGTATCAGCTAAGTCTCTGCCTTCAACCAAGATCAGTTTTCCCAGTGTTGACCTGCAAACAATCTTCTTGGCCAATGGCAAGTGGGGTAGTTTGCAAAAGTGACACAAAATCTTCACTCCTTTCTGTGTCTATGCCCTTTTCAATGTGATTTTCAGCTCCTCCCCTCAAAAGGTGGAAGCTTTTTCCTCTTCTCCGGATCTAGGCTGATCTGGTGAAGAGAATGTGGTAGGAGTGACAGTATGCCATTTCCAACCCGAGATCTCAAGAGGCCCTGCATGTAACACTGTCTTTCAGAAGTCTGCCACCACCATGCATACAAGGCCAGAGATGAGAGATGAGAGAATCTCACACGAAGAGAGGAGCTATCTCAGCTCAGGCAACCCTGGACCAACCAGCCCACAACCAACCCAGCAGCATATCATTCACACACGATTAGCCCAGAAAAACCACCCAGCTGAGCACAGCCCAAATTGCTAATTTGGAGATAGGTGTGCTAAATGAAGAGTTGCTGTGTCAAGCCATTATGTATTGGGATTGATTGTTACTTGGCAATTATTAGGTAATGTCTTCATTTGCTGGCAAATAGGGGTTAAAAAAGCTCTTGATTTCATCTTAAATTACAGCTTGGGTACTGACTGGAAGATGCAGCAGTTCTCTTTTAGCATCAACAGATTAGATAAACGAAATGACTTGTTTGTTCCGCCCAGTGTCTCCTCACAGACTACACCTCAAGATGCAGGTGGCTGGCACCGAGGCACCAAGTGGCAGCACGGGGAGCCCATCCCCTTAGTGCAGAGTTGCTATCAGAGCAGAACTGGCTCTGTCAAAGCTGCTCAGGCCGCCAGGAGAAAAACTCCAAATTCTATCACTGTCACACAAATGTACTGCATTGATTTTTAACTTTTGCTTGATTGAATCACCTCTTTTGTGAATAAGGAGGCTAAAATCCTCCAAACACAAGTGACCACACAAACTGAAAAAAGGAATTAATAAATCAAACACTAGAGCTAGGACTCAGCTATTTCGGCAATACTGAAAAGGGAAATAAGTTTATTCAACAGAGCCTGAGACTGGAATATAATTGTTGCTGTAGCTACAACTTTGGGAGGGGTAGGAGATACCCTCCTGATATATTCTGAAAAGAAATGGACTATGCAAATTCCAACCTTGGTACGAAAAGCCAGTATACAGCACACTAAAATTAATAATGGAATAAGCTTTGAAAAACAAAATTAATCTTCATCCAAAAGAATTTCTGAGTGGAGAAACTTTTTGCCATGAACTTCCTCAAGTCTGATGGATTATCCTCTGCCTTAGTAAGTGCCATTACTTGATATTCCCCCTGTCCCCCAGGCTCTTTTCTGTTTCTTTCCAAGTTGTTGTTAGATTTTCATTTAAAATGCTGATTTTTTTCTTACAAAGAGCCTTCTGGCCTTCGGTAATTAATTTCTGATGGTAAAATTATTTCTCTGATTATAATTTCATTTGAACAAACCAGTTAAATCAGATCCCTTTAAAAATCTTCCTGAAAGCCCCACACACTGACTTCCACTTATGAATCACTGGTCAGGGCTGTGTCATCTGACCACTCTTAGCTTAAAGGACAATTGACATTCTCCACCAAGGTGGTAGAAACCCATTTTGTGCTATGAAAATAGAAAAACTGATCATTAAACTACAGAAAAATAAAATATATAAATGAATAAATAAATACAAATATGTGTGCATAGCTCTCCTCTCTCAAATTTGGGCACTCTGTAGTCTCTCTGTGATAAAAAAAGTATCAAACTGACAGGAATTGACTTGAAACATGATTGGTTTCTTGAAAAAATTTCAATGGGGGAGGAAAGTGATTACATTCACGAAGATGGTAAATTATACTAAAAATAGTATAATTTTAAAATAATCTCTTAATCAGCTGTACAAACCTAGTCTCTACAAATGTGGCCTATTCATCTCTCCATTGCTTTAGGGCTGCCCAGATCCCCTCTTCCTACCCAATTTTCTCTATTTTTAGTGTAAAAATTATCCATCCTCTAAGCTCTCAGTTTTTAGTACCCTTTATGCTGATCAACAATTACCAAACAAACAAAAAAAGGACTTGAGCTTAATAAGAAAGACACAGAACATTTGCCTCAACTATCAAAACTGTGCTAAGAGTTGAATTAAACCAATAATTGAAGGCTAGGTCCTTCACTCTGTCTTAAAGCGCTTTTATTCAAGAACTATGCTCACGTTCCAGAAATAGACTTATCCTTGGCTTTGTAACTTATCATTCTGTACATCACATTTACTTTTTTAAAAACATGGTTGAAAGAAAATAATCCAAACTTGGAGAAAATTTATTGCAAAACCAATTGTCAGGAAAGAGATGCCCTTTTACTAAGCATGATTACAAATTCACTCAGTTGAATCACTCTAATCTCAAGCTGTACTGGTTCTTCTAAGATGACAGTCACCTCAGCTTAGGTCTCATTATGGGTTGTCAACCTTAGGCACTTACAGAGCACCTTTATATTAATGTGTAAAATGGAAAAACTTTCCATATAAGACCATAATATAGATCATCTCATATATGTCTTTCTAATTTTGTAATATGCCAGATTGGACTCTTGCCTTTTAAATTAATGTAGTTCAAAATAAGAATAAGAATCAAAGAATGAAACCTAGAATCTTAGAAGTCATTTGGTAAACATGAAGCCAGTCTGTCTCAGTCAGTAGGCTTGAGGTCTGAGATCAGGGTGCCAGCATGGTTGAGTTCTAGTGATGGCCTTCTTGTGGGTTGCAGTCTGCTGACTTGTCATGGCATCCTCACATGGCAGAAAGCAGAGAGCCTGAGCAAGCTCTTGAGTCTCTTCTTATAAAGGCACTAATCTCATTCACGAGGACTCCACCCTCATGACCCAATTACCTCCTGAAGGCCCAACCTCCTAACACCATCACATTGAGGGGTTAGGATTTCAACAAATGAGTTTGGGGATGGGTACAAAGACATCCTGTCCATGATATTTCATTGAAGACTTCTATTATTGGTTCACTATCTCTTATGAGGTTTCATCCTTGACCTTGCTTTAATGGCTATAATCATTTTTCATGGCTTCTTTGCTTAGAATCCAAAACTGTTTCACTAATATTATAACTCATGTCTTCTGCCAGAATCTGTGAAAATGGCAGGACAACTTATTAGGTTTCAAGAAGAGTAAAATCACAGATTTCTTATAGTTCTTAACACAGAAATCAGAAAGTGGTTGCCTTTGGGAAGAAAAACATTTGACTGGAAAGGAACACAAGGGAACTTTCTGTGGGAAGTAAATGTTCTACTTCTTGTTTTGGGTGGTGTACGCATTGTTAAAAGTGAACAACTTAAAAATTAAGCATTTATTATAAATTTTAACCAATTACAAGAAATAAAATTTTAAAAAAATGAAAAATTTAAAGATTTAAAATTATAAATTTATTTTAAAATAGACACAAATAAATTGAAAATAAAATGTAATCATTTTTAAAAATCCCTCAAAATGCTATACTAAATGGTATTAAACCAATTCTTCTAGTGATAATTTTAAAATATACTTGAAATATTAGTACCATTGGCATACACAATGTTAAGTGACAAACATTAAATAAATATTTATGAACAGTAACAAAGTAGCAGTCACCAAATGAATTATATGAATGACAATTCAGAGGAAGAGAAATATCTGTTTGATGTGAGAGGCTTAAATGATGAATAACTCTTGATAAGTTTTAATGTTCATGTTTGGGTTTTGTGAAATGTCTAAAACTATAAGCAGGGAGGTTTTAGTGAGGATTCTCAGCATGTGGCTACTGAGGGAAGGCTGGAAAATACGTCAGCAGAATTTTGTAGAGAAGCAAAATAGCGCTATTTGCAAAAATATCCAAATGCACCAATGACAAATTGAAACCAAACATTCTATTTTTGAAAAACTTAGTAAAAATTAACATTGGAAAAAACAGAAAAACATATTTTAAAAGAAATTGTAGTGTTCCAATTTCCAGTCCTACATGTAAGAAGCTTGGAAGGCACCCCTCCTTCCTAACAACACTCCTTAATTTTTTACCTAGTAAGTATAAAAAGCTGAATAAACTGAAAAGTCAACAACATTTCTTAGAGCTGTAAGAGAAGTGAGAACACAGGTAAAAGCACTGCCCCCCAAATTGGAGAGACTGACAGGCAAACACAAAGGATCACGATTTACTGGAGCAGAAACCCATCAGCAGCATCCTCCATGGGAACCAGTACCGAGACAGGAAAATCTGCACTGTAACTAATGAATTGCTGGAGTCTCAGTGTGAACAAGTTTGAGAAATAAAACCTCCAAGGAGACCAAGTCATTGGTGGGTGGAAGAAATGTGCCCATACTCTTGTGAATTTTTTACCTCCTGGAGCTCTACCAGGTTCTCATAGTATCAATAAATATCAGAGAAAAAAATTCTCATGCTTCCAGCAGGGGGAGAAAAAAGGATTTAACCTGAAATACACCAGAGCATTCTGTTCTCCTTAACATGGTCTACCCTCAGGAGACACTATTTTAACAGAGCTTAACCCGCTGGGGTTTTGTCAGAGCCTCATCTATGACCACCCATGTGTGCGCCCCAGCTTGAAACACACACCCACTCCAAACCCTCTTGCTCCATGTCACAGCTCCACACTAGGGTAAGGGCTGCACCAACTGAGGAGAGTGCACAGTGCATATGGATGGAGCCAGCTCAGACCCAGAACAGAATCTGAATGGGGCAAGGAAACAACATCAGGTGCACCAACCTTCACATCATAGGGATACCAGAAGGAAAAGAGAGGGAGAAAGCTGTGGAAAATGTATGTGATGAAATTATAGCTGAAAAATCCCCAAACCTGAAGAAGGAAACAGATATCCAGGTAAAGGAAGCACAGAGATAATTAAAATGGCAAAAGTTAAAGATAAAGAGAGGATTCTAAAGGTAGCAAGAGAAAACAAAGTGTCAGTTACAAGGGAACCCCCATGGAGCAATCAGTTGATTTTTCTGCAGAAACTTTGCAGGCCAGAGGCAGTGGCATGATATATTTAAAGTGCTCAAAGGGAAAAGCCTGAAATCTAGGACATTCCACCCAACAAGATTATCATTTAAAATTTAAGGAGCGATAAAGAACTTCTCAGACAAGCAAACACTAAGAGTTCATCAATACTAAACCTACTCTAAAAAAAAAGTAAAGGGTCTTATGTACATGGAAAAGAAAAGGCTACAACAAGAAGAATCTATAGGAAAGGAAAAATTCCACTAGTAAAGGCAAAAATATAGTAAAAGCTGAGGATCAGCCAGTTAAATAAGCTAGTACGAAGCTTAAAAGACAAAAAAAAAGGTAAAATCAACTACAATGACAGTAATCAGTAAAGGGACAAACATGAAGATGTAAAATATGACATTAAAAACATAAAAGGTGAGGGAGGGGACTAAAAATGTAGATGTTTTAGAATGTTTGAACTTAAAAGACTACCTGTTTAAAAGAAGTAGACATATTTATAAGTCAACATTTACAAACCCCATAGTAACCACAAATCAAAAAGCTACTCACAAAAATGAGAGAGAAAGGAATCCAAGCATACCCCTCCCCAAATCATCAAACCACAAGGTAAGAAACTGAAAGAAGAAGAAAAGAACAGAGATACACAAACAACTGGAAAATAAGTAACAAAATGGCAATAAGTACGTATCTATCAATAATTACTTTAAATGTAAGTGGACTAAATATTCCAATCAAAAGACATAGGTTGCTGACTGGATAAAAAAATAAGACCCATCTATATGCTGAATACAAGAGACTAGCTTCACTGCTAAAGACACACACAGACTTAAAGAGAGGGGATGAAAAAAGATATTTCATGCAAATGGAAATGACAAGCATGTGGGGGTAGCAATACTAATATCAGACAAAATGGACTTTAAAGCAAAGTCCATAACAAAAACAAAGAAGGGAATTATATAATGATAAAGGGATCAATAAAAGAAGAGGATATCACATTTTTTAATATATATGCAGGTAATATAGGAGAACCTAAATATATAAAGCAAATATTAATATACATAAAGGGAGAAATTGGCAATAATACAGTAGTAGTAGTGGACTTTAACTACATTAACGAGAGATCATTAAGACAGAAAACCAATAAAGCAACAGTGGAATTAAATGACACGATAGATCAGTTGAACTTAATAGATATCAACAGGACATTCCATCCCAAAACAGCATAATACACAGTCTTTTCAAGTGCACATGAACCATTCTCCAGGACAGACTACACGCTAGGTCACAAAACAAGTTTCAACAAATTTGAGAGGATAGAAATTATATCAAGCATGTTTTCTAACCACAATCATATGAAACTAGAAATCAACTACAGAAAGAAAAATGGGAAAAACACAAACGTGTGGAGAGTAAACAACATGTTACTAAAAAAAACAATGGGTCAATGAAGAAATCAAAGAGGAAACAGAAAATACCTTGAGACAAATGAAATTAAAAACAAAACTTACCAAAATCTTTGGGACTCAGCAAGAGCAGCTGTAAGAGAGAAATTTATACCAGTACAGACCTACCTCAAGAAACAAGAAAATTATAAAATAAACAACCTAACCTACCATCCAAAGAAATTAGAAAAAGAGTAACAAAGCCAAATGCCAGCAGAAGGATGGAGATAATAAAGATCAGAGAGGAAATAAATAAGATAGAGACCAAAAACACAACAGAAACATAAACAAAACCAAGAGCTGGTTTCCTGAAAATATAAGCAAAATTTATAAGCCTTTAGCAAGACTCATCAAGAAAAAAACAGAGGACCCAAATAAACAAAATAAGAAATGAAAGAGGAGAAATAACAGCCTATATCACAGACATACAAAAAAGCATAAGAGAATACTATGACCAGTCATATGCCAACAAATTGGACAACCTGGAAGAAGTGGACAAACTTCTAGAAACATACAAACTGCCAAGACTGAATCAGGAAGAAATAAATAATCTGAACAGACCAATCTCTAGTAGTAAAATTGAATTTGTAATAAAAAAAATCCAGCAAACAGAAGTCCAGAACTGGAAGGCTTCACAGGGAAATTCTACCAAACATAAAGAAGAGCTAATAGCTATCCTTCTTAAACTGTTCCAAAAAAAAATGAAGAGGTGGGAATACTCCCAAATTTATTCTATGAGGCCACCATTACACTGACATCAAAACCAAATACCATGATAAAAAATAAATAAAAAATAAAACTACCAGCCAATATCTCTGATGACTATAGATGCCAAAATCCTCAACAAAATATTAGTAAACCAAATTCAACAATGTATAAAATGGATCATACACCATGATCAGGTGGGGCTTATTATAGGGAGCCAAGGAAAGTTCAACATATGCAAATCAATCACTGTAATACACTACATTAACAAAAGGAAGGATAAAAATCACATGATCACCTCAATAGACATAGAAAAAGCATTTGACAAAATTCAACACCCATTCATGATAAAAATTCTCATCAAAGTTGTTCTAGGAACTTCCCCGGTGGTCCAGTGGTTAAGAATCCTCCTTCCAATGCAGGGGACGCAGGTTTGATCCCTGGTCAGGGAACTAAGATCCCACATGCTGCAGGGCAACTAAGCCCGTGCACCGCAACAAAGAGCCCGCGTGCCACAACTGAGACCCAATGCAGCCAAATGAATAATAAATAAATTTTTTAAAAAAGTTGTTCTAGAGGGAACATATCTCAACATAATAAAGGTCATTTATGACAAACCCACAGTCAACATAATACTAAATGGAGAAAAAGCTGAATGCTTTTCCTCTAAAATCAGGAACAAGGCAAGGATGCCACTCTCTACACTTATATTTAACATAGTATTGGAAGACCTAGCCACAGCAATCAGAGGAAAAATGTCATCCAGCTGGAAGTAAAGAATTCAAACTGTCCCTATTTGCAGATGACATGATACTTTATATAGAAAACCTTTAAGTCTCCACCGAAAAACTATTAGAACTAATAAATGAATTCAGTAATGTTGCAAGATACAAGATTAATACACAGAAAACTGTTGGTCTTCTATACACTAATAATAAACTATCAGAAATAGAAAGCAAGAAAACAATCCCATTTAAAATCACATGAAAAAGAATGAAATACCTAGGAATAAACTTAACCAAGGAGATGAAAGACCTAGACACTGAGAACTATAAAATATTGAGGAAGGAAATTGAAGACAATACAAAAAAAATGGAAAGCTATCCCTTGTCTGTGGATTGGAGAATTAGTATTGCTAAAATGACCATACTACCCAAAGCAATCTACAGATTTAATGCAATCCCTTTCAAAATACTCATGATATTGTTCACAGAACTAGAACAAATAATCCTAAAATTTATATGGAACCCCAAAAGACCCTGAATTGCCTAAGCAATCTTGAGATAAAAGAACAAAGCTGAAGTTGTTATTCTACCTTTATTCAGACTATACTACAAAGCCACAATAATCAAAAGAGCATGGTTCTGGCATAAAAACAGACATGTAGATCAATGGAACCAAATAGAGACCCCAGAAATAAATCCATGCACTTATGGTCAATTAATCTACAACAAAGAAGGCAAGAATATACAATGGACAAAGACAGTCTGCTCAATAAATGATGCTGGGAACACTAGATAGCTACATGTAAAAGAATGAAAGTAGAACATTTTTTTCACATTATATACAAAAATAAACTCAAAATGGATTAAATACCTAAATGTAAGACCAGAAACCATAAAACTCTTAGAAGAGAACATAAGCAGAACACTCTTTTTTAAAAAAAATTAATTAATTTATTTATTTATTTTTGGCTGTGTTGGGTCCTCATTGCTGTGCGTGGCTTTCTTTAGTTGCGGTGAGCTACTCTTCATTGCGGTGTGTGGGTTTCTCATTGCCGTGGCTTCTCTTTTTGTGGAGCATGGGCTCTAGGCACGTGGGCTTCAGTAATTGTGATTTGCGGGCTCTAAAGCGCAGGCTCAGTAGTTGTGGTGCACGGGCTTAATTGCTCCACGGCATGTGGGATCTTCCCGGACCAGAGCTCAAACCCGTGTCCCCTGCACTGGCAAGCAGATTCTTAACCACTGCGCCACCAGGGAAGCCCAGCAAAACACTCTTTAATGTAAATCATAGCAATATTTTTTTGGTTCTGTTTCCTAAGGGAAAGAATACAAAAGCAAAAACAAACAAATGTGACCTAATTAAACTTAAAAGTTTTGCACAGCAAAGGGAACCATCGACAAAGTGAAAAGACAACCTACTGAATGGGAGAAAATATTTGCAAATGATATGACTGATAAAGAATTAATATCCAAAATATAGAAATAACTCATATGACTCAATATCAAAAAACAAACAGCCCAATTAAAAATTCAGCAGAAGATGGGAATAGACATTTTTCCAATGAAGACATACAGATGGCCAACAGGCACATGAAAAGATGCTCAACATCACTAATCACCAGCGAAAAGGAAATCAAAACCACAATGAGATATCACTTCACACCAGTCAGAGTCACCAAAAAGTCTGTAAATAACAAATGTTGGTGAGGATATAGAGAAAAGGAAACCCTAGTGCTCTGCTGGTGGGAATATAAATTGATGCAGCTACTATGGAAAACAGTATGGAGGTTCCTCAAAATCAAAAAATAAAACTGCCATACAACCCAGCAATTCCACTCCTGGACATATATCTAAAGAAAATGAAAACACTAATTCGAAAAGATACATGCACCTCAATGTTCATAGCAGCATTACTTACAATAACCAAGATATGCAAGCAATCTAAGTGTCAACCAGCAGATGAATGGATAAAGAAGATATGGTGTACCTACACAATTAAGGATTACTTATGCATAAAAAAAAGTGAAATGCTGCCATTTTCAACAATGTGGATGAACCTAGAGGGTATTATGCTTAGTGAAATAAGTCAGACAAGAAAAGCAAATATTATATGTTATCACTTATATGTGGAATCTAAAGAATAAAACAAAGAATGAATATAACAAAACAGAAACAGTCTCACAGATTTAGAGAATAAAATTAGTGGTTACTAGTGGGGAGAGGAATTAAGGAGGGTCAAATAGAGGTAGGGGATTAAGAGATACAAACTACTATACATAAAATAAATTAGCTACAAGGATATATTGTGCAGTACAGGAAAATGTAGCAATTATTTTATAATAACTGTAAATGGGGTATAATCTTCAAAAATACTGAATTACTATGCTATACACCTGAAACTAATATTGTAAATAAACTATACATTAATTTTTTTAAAGTTAAGGAAAAATACAGAATTTCTCAAACAAAAACTGAGAAGATGTATTGCCAGTAGACCCGTCTTGTAAGAAAATGTAAAAGAAGTTCTTTAGGTAAAAAGAGTATGATATAGATCAGAAACTTGGATCTAAATAAAGAAACGAAGAGCACTGGAGAAATAAGGTAAAATTAAAACTTTTTTCTTATTCTGAATTGATCTAATAGATAATAGTTTCTTCAAAATAATTATAGCCACAATGTATTTGATTAGGTATGCACGTATGTAGGTATGTGTGTTTAAAGCATGTACACTCATATGTATGCTCATAAACAAGTGAAATAAATGATAGAAATGATACCAGAGATGGGAGGGAGGAATTAGGATTATTTTGTTATTATAAGGTATTTGCATTACCCATGAGTAGTATAGCATAATTTGAGGTGGACTTAGATTAGTTGTAAATGTAAACAGCAAACTCTAGAGTGAGCAGTAAAAAAAAAAAAAAAAAAAAAAAAAATTATAAAAAGAAGTACCAGCTGACATACTAAGAAAGGACAGAAAATGGAATCAAATAAATGTTTAGTAAAAGGCAGAAAAAAGAGTAAAAGACAAAAACAGAAGAAACAACAAGTAACCAATATGGTAGATATTAATTCAATTATGACAGTAACCACGTTGAGTGTTAACTATATAAATGCACAAATTTTAAGACAAAGATTACCAGAGTGGATCAAAGAACATGACTCTACCATATGCTGTCTACAAAAAACACAGTATAAATACAAAGATACATATAGATTAAAAGTAAATGAATGATATATCATGCTAACAATTATCAAAAAGTTTTCAGGGATGAAGAGGGTCATTACATAATGCTAAAGGGTCCAATTCTCAAGAAGCCTTTAAATCCTTAACATGTACACATTTAACAACAGAGCTTCAAAACACATGAGACAAAACCTGATATAACTGCAAGGAGAAACACATAAATCCACTATTATAGTTGGAGACTTCAGCATTCCTCTATTAGAAATGAATACGTCTAGAAGGTAGAAAATCAGTAAGAACGTAGTTGAACTCAACAACACCATTTATCAACTGAATATAATGGACACCTATAAACTGTTTCATTGAACAACAGCAGGACCCACATTCTTCTCAAGATCACATGAAATATTCACCAAGATAGGCCACTTTCTGTGTGATAAAATAAACCTTAACAAATGTAAAATTACAGGAGTCATACAATGTCTTTTCTCAAACCACAATGGAATTGAACTAGAAAATAATAACAGAAATATAGCAGGAAAATCCCCAAATACCTAGATATTAAGAACACACTTCTAAATAACACTTGAGTCAGAAAACTTTGAAGAGAAATTAAAAATTATCTTGAACTAAATGAAAATGATAACACAACATCAAATTTTGTGTGATGCAGCAAAAGCAGTACATAGAGGGAAAAATATCACAGCATTGAATGCATATGTTAGAAAAAAAGAAAGATCTAAAATCAATCATAAGCTTCTAACTTAGGAAAAAAGAGCAAATTTAATCCAAAGTAAGCATAAGAAAGGAAATAATAAAAATTAGAGCAGAAATCAATAAAATTGAAAGTAGGAAATCGAGAGATTTAATTAAGCCAAAAAATGGTTTTTTGAAAAGATCAATAATACTGATAAGCTTCTAGCTGAGCTAACTAAGAAAAAACGAAAAAGGACACAAGTTATTAATATCAGAAGTGAAAAAGGGGACTTCACTACAGATCCCATGGACCTTAAAAGGATAATTTTAAAAATTCTATGAACAACTCTGTACCCACAAATTTGATAACCCAGAAGAAATGCACCACTTTCTTGAAAGACACAATCTGACAAACTCACACAAGAAGAAACAGACAATCTGAATAGGCCTATATCTATTAAAGGAATTAAATCAATCATTAATAATATTCCAAAACAGATAGCACTAGGCCCAGATGGGTTCACTGGTGAATTCTACCAAACATTTAAGGAATAAGTCTTATCAATTCTCTATAGTCTCTTTCAGAAAACATCAATAGACAAGAAGGGAATACTTCTTAACTCATTCTATGAAGTCAGCATTACCCTAATACCAAAAGCAGACAAAGAGATTACAAGAAAAGGAAAACTACAGACTAACATAAGCAAAAGTCCTCAACAAAATTAGCAATTTGCAAATTTAGCAATTTGCAATTACCAAATTGGATGCAACAATATATAAAAAAATGTATACATCATGACCAAGTGGAATTTATTCCAGGTATGTAGGCCTGATGCAACACTGGAAAATCAATTAATGTAGTCTATTATACCAATAAGTCAAAGAAGAAGAATCAAATATCAATAGATGCAGACAAAGCATTTGACAAAATTCGACATCCACTCATGATTTTAAAAACCCTCAATAAACTAGGAATAGAAGAAACATCCTAAACTTGAAAAAGAAGATGTACAAAAAAGCCCAATAGCTAACATTATACTTAATGGTGAAAAACTCGAAGCTTTCCCACAAAGATCAGGAACAAAACCGAGCTGTCACTGCTGCTTTTTAACATTTTACTGAATATCCTGGTTAATGCAATATAACAAGAAAAGGAGAGGAAAGGAGAGGGGAGGAGAGGAGAGGAGAGGAGAGAAAGAAATAAAAGAAAATGTATACAGATTAGGAAAGAAGAAATTAAACTGTCTTTGTTTGCAGATGACATGATCATCTCTGTGAAAAATTGGAAAGAAATGACCAAAAAACCTCCTGGAACTAATAAGTGATTATAGCAAGTTTGCAGGACACATAGTTAATATGCAAAAGGCAATTAGTTTCCTATATACCAGCAATGGACAAGCAAAATTTGAAATTAAAAATACAATACCATTTATATTAGTACCTCCAAAATGAAATATGTAGGTATAAATCTAACAAAATAAGTACAAGATCTACATGAGGAAAACTATAAAACTCTGATGAACAAATTCATAGAACTAAATAAACAGAAATACACTTTGTGTTCATGGCTAGAAAGACAATATTATCAAGGTATCAGTTCTTCTCAACTTGATCTATAGATTCACTGCATTCCTAATTAAAATCCTAGCATATTATTTTTTGAATACTGACAAACTGATTTTAAAGTTTATATGAAGAGGTAAAAACCAGAATAGCTAATACAATGCCGAAGGAGAGCAAAATTGGAGGACTGACAATACTCATTTAAGACTTACTGTAAACCTACAGTAATCAAGACAGGGTGGTATTGGCAAAAGAATAGGCAAATAGATCAGCAGAACAGAATAGAGATCCTAGGAATAGAACCACATATAGTGTTTCTGTGCTCCTTGACAAAGGAGCAAAGGCAACAAAATGGAGCAAACAGTCTTTTCAACTAATGGTGCTGCAACAACTAGAAATTCACATGCAAAAAAGTGAATCTAGACACAGACCTTAGACCCTTCACAAAAAGTTAACTTAAAATGGATCATAGGCCTAAATGTAAAATGCCAAAGTGTAAAACTCCTAGAAGATAACAGGAAAAAATCTAAATGACCTTGAGCTTCACAATGATTTATCATGATCCATGAAAGGAAGAATCAATAAGCTGGACTTCATTCAAATTAAAACTTTCTGCTCTGCAAAAATGTCAAGAAAATTAAAAGAGGAATTCCCTGGTGGTGCAGTGGTTAAGAATCCACCTGCCAATGCAGGGGACACGGGTTCTAGCCCTGGTCCGGGTGCCACAACTACTGAAGCCCACGCGCCTAGAGCCTGTGCTCCACAACAAGAGAAGCCACTGCAATGAGAAGCCCGCGCACTGCAACGAAGAGTAGCCCCCGCTCTCTGCAACTAGAGAAAGCCCGCACGCAGCAACGAAGACCCAACATAGTCAAAAATAAAGAATTTTTTTAAAAAGCCCTTTAAAAAAAGAAAAGAAAAGAAAAAGACAAACCACAGGCTGGGAGGAAATATTTGCAAAAACATATCTAGTAAAACAATGTTATCCAAAATACACAAAGAATCTTTAAAGCTCAACAATAAGAAAACAAACAACAAATAAATTTTAAAATGGGCCAAAGACCTTAATAGACACCTCACCAAAGAAGATAGATAGATGGCAAATAAGTATCTGAAAAGATGCTCCACATCATATGCCATCAAGGAAATGCAAATTAAAACGAGATAAACATATTAGAACAGACAGAATCTTGAGCACTGACAACACCAAATGCTGTCAAGGAGATGGAGCAAGGGGTATTATTATTCATTGCTCATGGGAATGCAAATTGGTACAGCCATTTTGGAAGACAGTTTGGTGGTTTCTTACAAAACTAAACATGCTTTTACCATATGGTCCAGCAATTATATTCCTTCGTGTTTATGCAAAGGAGTTGAAAACATGTCCACACAAAAACCTGCACACAGATATTTACAGCAACTTTATTCATAATTGCCAAAACTTAGAAGCAACTAAGATGCTCTTCAGTAGGTGAATGGATAAATAAACTGCAGTACATGGGATATTATTCAGTACCAAAAAATAAATGAGCTATCAAGTCATGAAAAAACATGGAGGAATATTAAGCACATATTACTAAGTGAAAGACAAGGTTACATACTATATGATTCCAGCTATATGATATTCTAGAAAAGGTAAAACTATGGAGATTGCCAGCGGTTAGTGGGGAGCAAGGGATGAGTAGGCAAAGAACAGAGGATCATTAGGGAAATGAAACTACTCTGTATGATTCTACAGCGGTAGATACAGGATATTACAGATTTGCCCAAATTTATAGAATGTACAGCACCAAGAGTAAACTCTAATGTAAACTATGGACTTTGGATGATACTGATGTGTCAATGGAGGTCCATCAGTTGTAACAAATGTGCCATCTGGTGAGGAAATTTTGACAATGGGGAAGGCTAAGCCTGTGTGAGGACAGGGAGTGTATGAGAACCTCTTCACCTTCCTCTCAATTTTGCTGTCATCCTAAAACTGCTCTAAAAAAGAAAGTCTATTAGGGGCTTCCCTGGTGGCGCAGTGGTTAGGAGTCTGCCTGCCAATGCAGGGGACACGGGTTCGAGCCCTGGTCTGGGAAGATCCCACATGCCGCGGAGCGACTGGGCCCGTGAGCCACAACTACTGAGCCTGCGCGTCTGGAGCCTGTGCTCCGCAACAAGAGAGGCCGCGACAGTGATAGGCCCGCACACCGCGATGAAGAGTGGCCCCCACTCGCCGCAACTGGAGAAAGCCCTCGCACAGAAACGAAGACCCAACAGAGCCAAAAGTAGATAAATAAATAAATTAAAAAAAAAAAAGAAAGTCTATTAAAAGAAAAGGAATTTTATCTGAGCAACTAACTTTTTTGAATGAGATCAAGTCTAGATACATAGATAAAATACATAGATAAAATAAGGCACTCAAGAAGCCTAAGACATTATCATAGAACAAGAGTTAGTGAAATTTGAAGAAATACATGAATGTGATATATGTAGGAAGGTAGAAAGGGGCTAGAGATTAGATGTTTAAAAGAGGAAATATTAATTTTATCATAAGCATAATTAGAATTGTTCCAAAAAATTCTAAAATGGTATATTATAAAGATGTATATGAACACTTTGCAAATGGGGTGATTCCATGGAACCAGTACATGTTCATTCTTTCGGTCAAAGCATAGCCAGCCAGGTTTAGTTTCTCTTTGATGGACTAATCTAAGCCAGTGATCTTCTAACTGCAGGTTCCAATCTATTTAACAAATATTTTTGTAAAAATAAAAGAAGCTATTAAAGCACGCTGCACGTGATCAAGGAAAGTATTGTTTTGTGAAGCTTTCATTTCCATTTTACATGTATGTATATGTTTTCTGTTCCACAATGTAAGATATATTTCTTATTTTAAGTTCAAGTTCATAAATATTTGAAAGCTACTATTCTAGTCAGATTTCTACAGTATTTGAATAGAAAAATTGACAGACTGATGCTAGAGGAAGGTACATACCATAACTGATTTGTTCTACCCATCAGCTTAGGATACAAAAATGTTATTTTTAATAAATAAAAACTAATTGACTCTAAACCTCCAGTCAACAAGAGTGATGTCTCATCTGTCTTGTCTACAACTTCCTAATAAATACCAGGATCTGGCATTTACTTTTTGCAAGGTATTTGACCTTATTAGTATCGTCCCACTAAGAGAACAGCAGCTATCTGATTGGCCCTTTACCTGGAGGGAAGGGTTCCTTGCTGGTTTCTGTTTTTGTTCTGAAGGCTGTGTGATGTTGCTGTGGGATGAGGGTGGTTGACCAATCAGCCACAATGACTGAGGCATACACTACTGTGGCTCATCTAGCAGTAGTTTCTCAGTGGCTAAGGGAAGTGTGAAGGTGCCTCTCCTCCCCAGAGTTGCATTAAGCTATGGTCACTCCACGCCACCCAAGGCCCTCGTCCCCTGTGTTAGAGCATTTCACAGATACAGCATTTTTAGTTCTCCTCTTCTAGATAGACATCTATTTCCTCCATGCATATGGATAATGATGGGGGAGTTGAATGATTTATGCCACCCACATGCTCTGCTCAGAAACAGCCCCCGCCTGTAGCCTCAGGGAGAGGGCGCTGCTCTTCTAATGCCCAAAGAATCAACCTCACTGGTTACTCCATGATGCTGGAAGTTAGACACAACCTTGAGCCTAGGGTTGTTATCCTGGGAAGAAGGGGTGGTGAGGGACATCCCAGAGACTCAGTGACAGTATTGTCCCCTCCTGGCTTGTCTTTGACGTCCAGAGCACTTCATACCCAACACTGAAACCATTCTTCCAGCTACGAACTCCATACCTCCAGCCCCAGTATATAAATCTATAGGAAGTCTCTTTTTCTCTCCCTGCTTCAAGAAGAGCCAGGTCCACCACATTTCCTGTCACAGAATTATTGGCAATTGGGATATCCTCGCTCTCTCACCCGTTCATCCGACATGTTTTGGATTAGCTAGGCATTCTCTCTGCTCTGTAGTCTTGCCCCTAGCTTTCTGTACTTTGAGACATCTCTCTATGCCTGCAGGTAGCATGTTATGATGGGTCTTTTCTCAGTCTTCAAATTACACAGATTTGAAATTGACCTTGAATCTATTACTTCAAAACTATATATCTTTATGACTTTGGGAAGCTGGCTTAACGTCTCTGAATTTCAAGTGAGGTGATTTATTTTTAAGTGCTAAAGCCATAGTAGACACTCAGAAACGATTAGTTTCTTTCATTTTATAGTTTTTCATCCAAATGTGAACACATGGTAGGAGCTCAATAACTAGTTGATTTGGCCGGATTTTTGTTACAAGAAAAAAATTCCCCAATTAATAATTGATATTAGGCTAGATATCATGTGTCATTGAGAAATTACCATTTTGGTATGGAGAATGTCAATCAGGGAATTTCTTTAAATTGCTACCAATGGTGAAGTCATCAGAGGTTAGTTTGAGAATGGAGAAGGGAGGCAATTGGATAGAAATGGGTCATGTTGTATGAAAAGTTCAATAAGAATGTATACGCTTATAAAAAAATGGAATGTACTGTGCTTTGAAGAGTGACAGAAAGGAATTATTCCAATAAGAATGACAATTACTAAAAATACCAATCCTAGCTGTGCTTGTTATATTTCTGTCTGCTGATCCTTTGAAAAACACTTTTCTTTTTTTTTTTAAACAGATGGCTATCTTAATTTACTGGGTGAGTTGTCACAGCTATCACCTTTCTGGACTTCCTTCCAAAATAAAGAAAAGTTATTCCAGTGTAAAGAAGGAAAGCTATACAATCTGTTGAACTGTGTTCTCATGTCTCTCCTGAAAACTGTAATAGCATTTCATATGGCTTCTTTGACCTGTAGGTAGAGGGTGATAAAATTCGTTGTTGGCATTATTTGCATTATGTATCTGATAGCAGTAGCTAGAGCTCGCCTTATGCACAGATGAGGTGTGTAGCTTTGTAGTAATCCTTTGTAATAGAATTAGGCATGCATCTGGAGGAAATGCATCTTCCCAATATTCCATAATGCAGATCAAAATCGTGTTAGTTCCCATAGGGACTAAAAAGAAATTTTGGTCTATTTCTCTCAGTTTTTATAGATTAAAAATATCACACAAAAAAATTTTTTTTTTCAATTTTACAAATCTCTTTGATACATAGCCTACCTGGGTACCTGAAATTCCACTTTTAAATATTTATTTGCACATCGTAAGGATTTCAGGTATTAGGTATCTTTAGTGAAAATGCAAACATCCCTGCTAGGTATAATACCTTTCTCATCCACAGGTTAGGTAAGGGTTTCCCCTAATGGGATTAGTAAGGGAATGAACAAGGGACAAGTAATTGTGATGACAGGAGGTGAGGTATACTTGGGAGTGACAGCACGAGTATTCTAGGCACTTGGGGGAGTGGGTCTGAGAAAGAAAGTTACAAGAATTGGGAAAAACAAGCCCAAACCAAATTTTTCCCATCTCACCACTGTAGCTGGCTTTTGTCTGAAAGAAGAAAAAAATTAAGAAAATTAGGTTATATATCAATAATAGGAGATATAAGGATTTCAGGAGAAATGGGTTTATTAGTATTTCAAATCTGATCTCAGAGCAGATGCATTTTTAGATGAAGACTCCAGGTTCACTGGAGGCCAGAATCCCTCCTTTGCCTATAGGCCTTCCACCTAAATTCAAGGATGTTCCAAGCAACTTTTATTTCTGACCAAATGATCTGCTGATGTACCAAGGTGCATAATGGAGAGGGAAACCCCACTGACCTGTCTGCCAGCCCTTCTCATCCTGTCCCCTGCTTCCTCTGCAGAGGTCTCCCATTCTCTGCCCTACAGGAAGTCCCCCTTTAGATCACCCTGACTATCCCACAACACTTAATGACTTCTGGCTTAATATAATGTTCTCAGGCAGTTGCCACTCCTGGAAAAATACGGCCTTTATAGTAATGTCTGGTTCTAAGCAGAGCTACCTACATTCACAGCTGAACATGACAAAGTTTCTTTAAGTATGGCATTGCTTGGTCCCCACCCAGGTGACCACAGGAAACACAAGCCTTAGGCAAAGTATCGATGTCTGCAAAGCTACATTTCTGTGTCTGCCCCTGGTCACCCTTCTCTGCCATTTACCTGCCTTCCCACCAGCTTTCTCTTTCACATATCAAATACTCTTATTAAAGGCTCAACTCCTTTCTCACAGACAATGCACATCCTATTTCTATCTCTTTTATACTCCAGATCGGTAGCTTCTCCCCAGACCTTTTCTACTGCCAACCAAAAACTGTCACTTGCCACCTGCCTCTACAAGGATTAAGTCACTAGCCACCGCAGTCGCTGACCTTCAACACACCCTGAAAGGAGTTCAGGGTGGAGATCAGGAATGAAGCACTCTGTGCTCTGGAAAAAACTGGCAAAGTAGGCCTTCGGGTAGATATTTTCTGCAGAAGACTTTATGAGCCCAAATCCTTGCATCTTCTCATATGTAGAAAAGCACTAAATCACTAACAGTGACATCTGCTCCTCGTGACTAGCAGCAACCTACTGCCAAAATGTGTGCCTGATGGCACGTATCCCTCCTTGACTAAAATCATATCTAATCCTGACCTTCCTCCCTACCTCTTCAGAGCAGTTCCTCACTCTCAGGGAGCTCCTCTCCCATAATTCCCACGTCTTTCTCCAAGATCATCAACTGAGAGCAACGTCACCTGCCTGCACTCTTCCCATCGCTATCCTCTCACGGACACGAAAAGAATAACGCGGAGTTTAGTTCCAGGCCTTCCATGTGCTATAATTATAGTCTTTAGAGAAAGGTAATGAGTGGCTCTGGGCCTCAGTTACCCCATCTGTAAAATGGGTAAAAACGTTTACCTCTTAACATTAACATACGTGAAGTGCTTTCACGTAAACAGTTGACAGGCCAGTCTTCATGATAAATTGGTTCTAACAATGAACTGAAGGAAATTACAATTTCCAGTTCCTGGTTTTTATCAATGGCAGTTTTTGCTCATTGTGAGGAACACTATGGTACACTTTATAATTTTTAGATATTTTCAGGGTTTTCTTATAAGTTTTTTTTAAACCATCATTGTATTATTTTTCCTAGAACTCAGTAGATGCTCAGAAAATTATGGCTCTTTCTTGATTTCCACACATAGTCAGTCATTCCTATTTTTGTCCACCTACTGAACTGTGTTCACATCATTTCTATTCTTACCACACTTTAGTATTAAAGTATTATTAAGATACATTAACTCAGTATAAATTAACTTGGTTTATTTTGTTTTGTTTTTAATATTTATTTACTTATCTGGCTACATGAGGTCTTAGTTGTAGCATGCGGGCTCTTTTAGTTGCAGCATGTGGGATCTAGTTCCCTGACCAGGGATCGAACCCGGGCCCCCTGCATTGGGAGAGCGGAGTCTTAACCACTGGACCACGAGGGAAGTCCCCTAAATTAACTCGGTTTAAACAGAGTTCCCAAGGACAAGAATGCCCATTTTGCCTGATAGGTAAATAGATGTTTAACAAATGCTTATTGAATTGACAAATTAATACTTTATGGGATGATTGGAAGTAAATGGGTCATAATATGACAAATACAGTCGAATAAATCAAAAATTTTGCTTTTTTTAATGCAGGGATATTTCTTAAGTTATAGCAGAAAATCTCATTTATGGCAGAAATGAAACCATAATTTTATTTGAATAGGATAATATGGTGCTCAAGATCATGGATTTTGTAGACAGACTTCTACTTTTTAGTAGCTGTGTTACCTAACCAAGTTACTTAAACCCTCTGTATCTTAAGATACTAATTTATAAATTTGAAATAATATTGATATAATATCTTTATAATAATAGTGATAATATCTAACTCATAGAGTTGTTGTCCACAGTTATTGAATCAGTAGGGTTTTCTACTTCCTGAGTCATGTTGGTACTTTATATTTTCCTTAAATTTTATCTATTTGATTTAGATTCTCAAACTAAACACTAAAAATTATATGTAAATTTTTTTATTAAAAATATAAATTTGTATCAATATCTCTGTCCCCTTTCTCATTCCCAAAATTTGACACATTTTTCTTCTTTTTCTTCATTATCCAATGGTTGTCCACTTTCTTCATCTTTAAATTAACTAGTATTGGTTTTTATTGATTAGACTATTTTTTGTTTTAGTTTGTTTTTTAAGTATTTTGTATATCTATTAATTTTTTTCTTCTTACATTCTTACATTATGCGAGTTTAATAAATTCTCTGAACTCCTTGGCTCATTTGATGTTAAATATTTTTATTCATAAATGTATTTATGGGTATAAGTTACAGCTTAACAATCTTGAGTCTTCCAATCCATGAACATGGTTTATCTCTTCATTTATTTAGGGCTTCCATTTTTTCCAACAATGTTTTCTATTTTCTGTAAGTATTGTACATATTCTGTTAAATATTGATGCTAATGTAGACAAGTTTTAATTTTACAACTGTTCTCAGCTTTTTAAAAATTTAGTTTAATATATTGTATATAGAAAAAATACTGATATAATTTCTGCTTTGAATAATTTCTTAGTGACTTAATGTACAGTCAACTTTAATAAAGATCCCTTGGGTGCTTTAAAAGATACCAAGTTGAATATATGACTATAAATAAAGCTTTATGATGGCTTTATTCAATCTTTCACTTTCTAATTTATTTTTATATCTTTAGTCTGCTGGTTTCTGAGAAAAATATGTTTATGTCTTCCATTACAGTTGAGACTTTATTAAATTAACTCTATGTTTCTATTAGGTTTTGCTTAATTTGTCTTGTTGCTATACTATTTGATGTCAAAAATGTATGGAAGGTATACATTCTTTTGTATATTATTTATCTTACCACTTCTGTTCTTCTTGTTGCCAGTTGTCTGAGATTTTTATTTTCACCTTGTTATTTTTAGCTTTTTAATTCATTTTGTATTACTTATGTCTCCTGCAAACAGCTTGTGGTTGTATATTTCACCCACTACCAAGTGTGACTAGCCCTCTTTTTCTTGATAATTTACTGAATATTTATTATGGGAAGTGATATGTTCAGAATTATTTCTGTAGTTTATTTTACATTTTTTTATTTCCCACACTTTTTGTTCTTTCTTACTTTTTCTACAGTTCACTGGAATAATTGTGTTTCCTTGATTGTGTGTTTCTTGGTTTAGAAGTTAATCTATTTTTTATTCTTTTTGTGACCATCTTAATTCTATGTTTAATTCTACATATATACAGTTAATAATGACTCTCCAAATATATCAAAAACATTATACCATTTGCACTCTCCTTTACTACTCTCCCAAATTATCACCTGAAATCTTCTTGGATTTAAATTTTAAAATGTTACTAATTTGTTCATAATTCCATCAACACTTGTGTATATTTAACTATAAATTTACTGATTTCTTTGATCGTCACTGTTTTCATCTTCCATCATATTCCCTCTTAGATTCTCTTTTTCATTTGCTGGATTAAATTTTCACATAATCATTTCAAAGGATTTAATTGTAATGTATTAATTAGGAATGTCCTGTCTGCAAGTGAGATACACATATAACAGTAGTTTAGACAAATAGGGATTTGTGTCTTATAACTACAAGATGTTGGTTCAGTACTACATAACATTAGGCCGACATCTCTGCAATTTTCTTTTCCTCATAGTTACAGAATAGCTACTGCTACAGGTCTCATGTAAGCCTTAGTAGGAAAAGAAAAGAATAGAATCTGCATCAAGAAAAAAAAAAAAACTTTCCCAGGTACTCAATGAAAAAATTTCACTTATTATTTGTCAGAAATGTATAATGTGGGCAACCTTGGCTGTTACAAGGCTATGGGAAAAGAGGATGGGAATGATGGTTGGGTCTACCAAGAAACAGCAATTTGTCCAAGGGGCTAACTTTTAGAAGACTCACCTGACTGAAAAAACTCTTTATTTTGTCCTCAATTTGAACGATAGTTATTGGGGGTATAGTATTTTAGGTTCAAACTATATCTTTTCAATACTATGAAGACATTACTTCATTTTATTCTCCCATACAGTGCTGTTGATGAGTAGATGACTGTCAATTTTATTTTTATTCCTTTATAAGTAACCTGTCTTTTTGTTGGTGATGATGATCATTCTGGAGGATTTTCATTTTTTTTTTTTTTTTAGAAAGTATTTTTTTTTTAATTATTATTTATTTATTTATTCATTCTTGGCTGTGTTGGGTCTTCGTTTCTGTGCGAGGGCTTTCTCCAGTTGTGGCAAGCGGGGCCACTCTTCATCGCGGTGCGCGGGCCTCTCACTGTCGTGGCCTCTCTTGTTGCGGAGCACAGGCTCCAGATGCGCAGGCTCAGTAGTTGTGGCTCACGGGCCCAGTTGCTCCGCGGCATGTGGGATCTTCCCAGACCAGGGCTCGAACCCGTGTCCCCTGCATTGGCAGGCAGATTCTCAACCACTGCGCCACCAGGGAAGCCCGGATTTTCATTTTTTTTAAATTGTTTTTATGTGTTGCAGGTTGAATTGTGTTCCCCAAAAAGATATATTCAAGTCCTAACTCCTGGCACTAGTGAATGTGACCTTATTTGGAAATAGAGTCTCTGCAGATGTTATCAAGTTAAAATGAGCTCATACTAGTGTAGGGTGGGCATTAATCCAATGACAGATTTCTTTATAAGAAGAGGGAAATTTGGACACAAACACACACAGGAAGAATGCCATGTGATAACAGGGGCAGAGATTGGAGTGATGTATCTACAAGCCAAGAAGCACGAAGCATTGTCAGCAACCATCAGACAGAGGGGAAAGGTGAGGAAAGATCCTCTCCTAGAGCCTCAAAGAGAACATGGCCTGACCAACACCTTGATTTAAGACTTCTAGCCTTCAGAAATGTGAGAGAATAGACTTCTGTTCTTTAAGCCACACTGTACTTTGTTACAATAGCCCTTGGAAGCTAATACATTATGGTTCTAAAACTTCTCTAGGCTATGTCTAAGTATGACTTTTCTTTTACTGATCCTATTTGACACTAGGTAGACCCTGTAAATCTAAAGAGATATCTTTTCTTATTTTTGAAAATGTTGTTCTTTAATTTATTCCCTCCATTCTCTCTGCTCTCTCCTTCTGGAGCACACTGACTTATGAAGGGAACCTATCATCTGCACTGTTAGTCACTCCATATTCAAGAGCATTATGAGCAGGAAAAAGTTCTGACTGCAGTCTGTTTGAATGCAGCCTTTACTGAATGATCCTGATTACTGTTCTAGAGGTCCTTCCTACTTTGTGTTTTTGTATACTCTGAACATGGGATTTCTCTGAGCATTGTGGGATGAACTGCCTTTTCTCATCCAAAACCACATCTCTGCCTATATTCTGGTCATAATTTTCTCTATCCTTACTCTAACATCTGATCCCATTGAGTTTCTGTCTTCTAGATTTCTTTCACGATTCTGGCCTATTATCAAAATCCATTCTTGTTTTACAGGTTTATGCTTCATATTTCCTTTTTGTTACATGAATAGAATTGTCAATCTATCATTTTGAGTCAGGCCACTGATGGGTTTTAATCTATTTATTTATCCAGGTTTGCACTGAATATTTTTTCCCATTAGGCCTTTCAAACCATGTTGGTATTCAAAACTTTTCTGTAGTTTTGTTTTTACTTTGTCTAGGACCCAAGTATAATTTGTGACTGCCTCTGAAAATAAGATATTTTTTCCCTCCATAAGAGAATTATTAATTGGTTTCATGCAAGCTAAAATTTTAATAATCTCATTTATATCAGAAATAGAGGTGGCATGGTATTGGACAATATCTCCTTTGAAAAATAATCCCTTAATATCCTTTAATATGCCCAGGTTTAAATTTATTTATGTTCCAAACTAGTCATGTGTATCCGTGTAAGCCCCTAAATTTGGGAGAAGGCTAACTTGTCTTCTTTAAGAAAACGCCAATTGAGATGTTTTTTCAAAATGTCACAGTAGTCCAGTTAGATTTTCTGACTCATAGAAACACACACACACACACACAATGCACAATTATAATACTTGCAGTATTATTTCCTAAGGCAAATTTAGTGCTTAGAGAAAGATTCTCAATTTGTACTTATGCAGGCAGATAATTTTAAGTATGTGTGGCACAAAGTGCCCCAGTGATGATCTGCTTAATTAGCAGAAATTAATTAAAACAAATGTAAAATGAATACGACACTAAGGATTTCGAAACTGAAAAGAAGCAGATAATATACAACATAAATTGAGCAGGTTTTATCTTTCATTTTTATTTCTTTTTGTTTGATTTCTTTAAGGAAACCTATTTTTCAGGGATCTCCAATATATTAGCTCTAGGAAAATGCTTCATATCTCTTAAACTTCAGTAGCAGGGCCTGAGAAGGGGAGGAACTGATGAATTTACAGTGTGATGATACATTTTTTTCTTTTTCTTTTCCCTTGGTATTATTTTACATTTTGCAATATTTCCACCGTTCAGAAAAGTAGAGAGAATGATATAAAGAATACTATACCTATGTATCTACCACCACATTCAATAAATATTACTATTCTGGCATATTTACTTCATATATTTTGTCTTTTAATGTGTAAAAGGTTAAGACATAACTTGAAGCCCTTCGCTCACTTCCTGCATTTTGGTTTCCCTTCTTTATTTTTTGACTGTATATTTTTTTCCTATGATATAAAAAATTATTCCTTATCAACCTCCTAAATCAAGCAAGGATCTTGGCTTTACCTCCCTCCTCCCATCCAACCAATCTGCTACTATTGACAAGTACTCTAGTTTCATCTCTTTTAGCTCCTAGATTGGTTATTCTTTTATTTCATAATTAATAGTTAAATTTGCCAATGTATTTTACCAGTTTTCAGGCTTACTATTTTTTCATGCTCCCTATTCTTTTTCTCTGGATTTAATCTCCTTGCTACAGTATACCTTTGAGTAATTCTGTCTAGAAAAATATGGATAGCAAATTCTTTTACTATCTGTGTGTGTGAAAATACATTTTCCCTTCTCTGTTGAATATATCCTAGGTGGAAATATTTATCCTCAGCACTTTAATGGTAAGTTATCGTTGTCTTCTGGCATGCTTTGTTGCTCTTGTGAAGTCTACCTTTAATCTAACTGTGGTTCTTTCGTGGGGATCTGTCTTCTCTGGTAGATTTCAAGGTTTTTGCCTTTATTTTTGGCATTCTGAAGTTTCACTAGGATGTGTCTCCCTGTGGATATACTTTTAGCTTTCCTGCTTAGCCTTCAAAGTTAATTGCCAAGATTACAACTCATATCTTTATTAAAATTTGGAAATATTTAATTACTATAATTTTGAATCCTATTTTTCTTTTCTTCCAAAACTAAAATAGAATGTTTCATTGTTTAAATTGTTTAGCGTGTTGGCTTTCTTTCTTAATTTTTCCTCACGTGGTCAAGAACACTGATTTGCAGGCTAATGTTGACCAAAATTTCCATTTCAACCACACCTCTCCAGCCTACCTGTATTACAATGGCTTGTACTTGGCAACCAGCACAATACTGGTGATTTTGAGCCACTGTGCACAGTGATGTTGACAATATCTCAGACCAGCCATTGAGGCAGTAGACAGCTCGGCTCAGATCTTGACTGGGAGGCTTTTTCCTTCCTCTTTCTCAGGCCACAGTTGTAGGGGCAAGCCCCAGCTTTTTTGAGCTTTCTTCCACTTGAATGGGAGTCTTTGATTTCAGGCAGAGAACAGCCTTCTGTCCCTTATCCCACAAGAGGTACATTTAGTTTCCATTATCCAAAAGGATCAAAGTTTCCCAGCAGCATCAGATTGTTTCTGGCCCCAAAGGCTGGCAGGCCTGCAGGTCCAACTTCATTTAACACTTTGTGTTTCAGTTCCATTTATTGTCCACAAAGATGATTGTCTTGCTTCTGAAAATAGCTAAATCTTTATAATTTTTACTTTTCATGTTAAATCTACCACTATTTATATGTTGGGAGAAGAAAAGATCTTCAGAATGTATACTTACTGCATTTGGCTGAAGCACTGGGGAAATAATGACTGAATTATATTTAAAAATATATAAATTTGTATGTCTATATATACATATACCTATATTTTACATTTTAAAGGCTGACAACAAAGTCCTCAAATTAATACTTTTAAATTTATCATGTCTTTCCTTATACCATCATTTGAAAAACACACTAAGTTCCAGAAGCAAGTATCTGTCCATCCTTGAATGAGGAAATCTGTGTTGATTTCATGACTCTTTGTGGTATTTGAATACAAATCAATTGGGGGAGACTCACAATAAAATGTGAAGGATTCCACTCATTTTCAAATTCAACAATTAATTGTGTATTTTTACGGCAAAGTGTACTCTTCTCACTGAAATAGTGCCATCTACTGGTTGAATTTTTGTCATAAAGACAGTGTTGAGTAAAAAGAGTTGGTGGGAAAACTCGTTTTGCATCTAAACTGACTCCCTACTTTGACCGTCATATAATGGCTCAGTGAAGAGCTAGAAGTAGAACCTTGATCTAAAATATACAGCTGTTTCAATTTAATAATGGTACCATCTTTATGAATGACTGAGGACATGGGGACTTAGAACTAGCCATATCTGAGTTGGTAAACAAGAATTTTTTCATAGCACATTAGCTTTCTCTAATTTTTAAAATATTATTTCCTTCAGCAGAAAATTTTTATATTGAAATGCAATAAATTAAAGGTACTGAGTAGTCTTCAGCATTACTGTAACATAAGAAGAAACACTTTAGCTTCTGGAATAAGGTGGCAGGACAGAATGATTTGCATGTTTAGGGCATCCATCATTAATAACCTGCCTCTTCCAGAAGGCTGGCATTGGGGCTACCTGGTATCTTTGTCAGCTTGAGGCTCAGTATTGAGTGAAAAGGAGGCAGAAGGTAGCATGGGTCAGTCCATGAACTGATAAATACTAATGCAAAGAAAACAGCTTAATTATATGGCAATGATGTATCTCAAATAAAAGTTTAGTTCATAGGTTAATGTATTGGAGCTTTAGAATACAATGGTGATTTTCCTATAAGACTCATGTTGGTAAATATTTATTTACAAGATAGGCTCATTATGTCTCATTTGGATTTGATTTCAACCAGCAGCCCCAAATCCCACCCCTTGATAATTACCTTCCTTGGGTCTACAGCCCCTAAAGGCACTTTCATTGTTCACTGAACCATAAGATTATAGGAGACCTTAATATTTCAGTTCATCAATAATATGATTTCTAGACAATATATCCCTCATCACAAACCCCAGATATAATCAGCTACAGCTACCTAGAACCATAGCTGTAAGACTGATTAGCAATCAGTCAAATAAATCTAAGACTAGAGAATCCTGAAGACCCAATATCATTTTTAAGGTAAATGTTTTAAATTTCAGCTTTCTCATAAGGAAAATCCTAATTTTATTTTTAAAATTATTTAAGGCATCAAAGATATATATTAATTTTAAAGACAAAATTAATAGCTCTTCTCTTAGTCCATTATCATTAGGGTTGAAAATCATAAATTTACATGGTAAATAAAATAGTAAAAATATCAGCTGTTTTTAGAGTTGAACCCTTGATGATTCTGATCACTTAACATCCATTAAAGACACAGATTGATATTTGAAGAAGAAAATCATTTCATAACTTTGTACTTAAGATGATGACAAAGCCCAGTTTGCTGTATCATTAAAGTTGAGTAAAATATGAGGTAAACAAGAAAATATGAAGAGAAATATTTAAAGATCTAATAACTACATCTAATTATATAATTAAATAGTACTAATAACTACATCTCCATTAAATGCTAAAGAAAAATTTTATTAGTTTCCTAAAGGAATAGAAAACAAAGGTCAGAACAACTAGACTCATTTTTCTCATCCAAGGGAGAAAATTTCCCAAGGAGTAGAGACTGAAGCTAGGCTGTCAACACTGAGTATCACAAGAGGACCCACTGGGCCGAGCCCTACAATTCATGCACAGATATTTGCTACCTGCGCTAAGGAGCCCCCCAGAGACAGCTTGAAATTAAAAGTTGGTCCAAAAATGCATTAATTCCAGTGAAAACAAAGCTGCTGCTGTCAGTAGTCAAGCTAAGCAATCAGCATAGTGATTGTGCAGGTTTTTCATTAAAATCAAACATTCTCCATGTGGTGATGAGAGCTTTGGCTGACAGGGTGGTAGCACCACAGCTTCTGGAGATAAATGTAATAGTCATAAACACTAATGGAAATTATAATTGTAAAATGGGAGAGGAAAAGGCCTTTTCTCAAGTAATATGTGTAAATGTTTGTGTCTACTATGGAAAGTCAGCGAGAAAACCCTTACTTGATGACATTATAATTTTCCTTCAACAAATGAAATGAAAAATCAAGTTGTTAAGGGTCCATTATTTGCAAAATGATACAAATGAAAAAAAACAACATGGGACAAGCCTTTAAATAATATTGCTTGCTGGAACAGGAGGTTGGTAAATGACATTGTGAATTAGAGAAACTAGATTCTTTTGGTTTCTAACTAGTTTCCTTGCTTTTGAAGCAACTAAATTCTCACCAAAACTCCTCTCCCCCTTTTTGTTTTCCACCCCCGTTCTGGACTGAATTGCATGTCCCCCAAATTTGTATATTGAAGCCCTAACTGCCAATATGACTATATTTAGGCATTGAGCCTTTAAGGTTAAATGAGGTCATAAGAGTGGGGCCCTAATCCAACAGGACTGGCCTCCTTATCAGAAGCAGAAGAAACACCAGAGCTCGCTCGCCCTCTCTTTCCCCACATGTGCACAGAGGAAAGGCCATATGAGGGTAGTGAGAAGGTGGTAGTCTACAAGCCAAAATGAGAGGTCTTTTCTGGAACCAACCCTGTAGGCACCTCAGCCTTGTACTTTCAGTTCCCAAAGTGTGAGAAAATAAACAACGAAAACTGTCTGTCGTTTAAGCCATCCAGATTGCAGTGTTTTGTTATGGCAGCCAAGTCAGACTAACTTCCAAATCCCATGTTAATGTAATTATGCCTAAATAATACAAAAGTTAAAGTATTAAACGAAAACCATTTGGAGAAACTAAAAATTATTCAAATAAATGACTAACACTTAATCTGGCTACTTCTACGTGTTCTCTTTCTCTTTCCTCCTCCTCCTCCTCTTCTTTCTCCCCCTCCATCTTCCGCCTCCTTCTCCTTCTTTTTCTTCATGGTATTGTTGTTATTGTTATTATCACTATTGTTAGTATGATATAGTGCTTAATGACTGTCATATTAACTCTGTAGCAACCCCCAAGTGTTTAAACACATAATAGTATGGAAACTATTTTTTTTAAAACCATCTATTGTATACTATTCTAGGCTTATACATGATATATTGTCATCAAATTCTGAATTATCATATGTCTATTTAAATGTAAGAAGAACAAACTGTCCAAGGTTATAAACTTAGTCGTTGGGAAAGCTGGAAATCTACACATTTAGGCTTTTCCTAGAACTTGTGGCCTCTCCACTATACCATTATGCCTCAGGAGCACAATTTGCCCAGACTATTTCCAAATTTGTATGCTTTGTTTGAGATTATTACCTTAGCCCATTTAGTTAGAAGGTAGCATTAGTAGGTTCAAGTGCAGAGGTCTGATTCCTATTAGTTTTAATATTCTACATGACCACAATCTTACCAGAAACACATACAACTGTTTTTTATGTTTTTAAACAAAATAAGTTGAAAGTCCAAATATCAACCAGTTATAGTTCTGAAAGGATATTTAATCTCTTAACTGGCTATCACTTTACTTTTGAATATGTAGATATTCTTGTGTCAAAACTGCCATTTGAAAAAAAAAAAAAAGGTGCCTAACAAGTATTTTTTTAAAATATATAATGATAGGTCTTAAAAAGTAGTCAAAACTATTATATATCAAATTACAGAATTTTTTCCTGATATTCATTTTTGGAATTTGTTTAGTTCTACTAAGTTATCAATTCCTTAAAATTGATTTGATTTTTTCCTAAAAATAGAAATAGACATTTTAAAAATTCTATCACTACAGCAGGGCATAAGAAAGAAAACTGATAATTCCACCACCAAAATTATTCATTTTATATTGATGGACTTGAACTAGAAAAAAAGCAAAAAAAAAAAAAAAAAAGTCATTTCTTCTACTCCAAAAATACTCAGGAAAATAAGTGATGATTAAGTTAAAGAGAAAATGTTCTATACTATCTTGTTGCTGTAGTTTATTTGGATATTGTTTGCAGAAAAATTCATGAGTTTTATAAATATAACTTTATGTAAAATAGATATTTACACTGAAATAATGATCATACATTCAAAGCTAAAAACAATATCTGGAATACGTAAGCTGTTGTGGTTTTTTAGGGGGGACAATGGGAGAAGGGTCAGTTCTAGAATGTATTCTAGTGGTAATGAATGTCTTTCTAATATAATGTAACAATTAATTTTCAAATATCCCTTTAGATAATCTTTTTTCATTTACTTTTTGGATCTTTTTTCCCCTTTGTGTTATTATTCCTGTTCCTTCTGAATGATTTTATGATTGCGCTGGAATAAACAAGGACCTGAAAGATATCAATTGCATTTCTTACTAGCAAAGTAATTAAAGACATACTAGCTCCCTCTCTCTCTCTCTCTCTCTCTCTCTCTCTCTCACACACACACACACACACACAAATAAAAATTAAAAAATAAAATAAAGACATACTACAGCCTTGTACTTTATTATAGCCCCTATACAGTACATAAAGAGAAGCTGAAAATTCTGTGGACAATGGAGAAAAAGCCCAGCCTTGGCCCAATAAATATAAACCCAAGGTATAAACTATGACTAGATGATATTTAGACCATTCAACTATTTTGATCTGAGTCCTTAATGTTCATTAAAAATGTGTATAGAGTTATTGAAAACTGTTACCATCCTATTATGGCAGAAGTCGCATACCAACATGAGTCCAACTAGGTCAGAGGGCAAGATCTGGAGGACAAATGCAGGGTTTATAACAGATTTGCATCAGATGTGCCTAAAGACATGTACAACAGAATGAGGTGGTTCCGTTCTCTCTCTGTATGGAGCCTTCTGAAAGCAGGCTGCTATGCCCATAAGGCAACAACTTCCAAACATTGCTACAATATTGAGCCACATCAAACTAGCATTTAAACCAATCCAGGTCAATGATCAGCGTGAATACAACCTTTTAAAAAATATTTCCGGGTCAAACTACTCCAAAAAGCAAGTGTCAAACAGTAATCACTCAGAATTATGTTTAAAATATGCCTGCCAGTGAATTTCATAAATTGTCCAAGTACTGGTTCCATGAGAACTGATAGTAAAATCTCTTTAAAATAGTACTTCAGAACTAATAAGAATCATTTTTGCCCTTTCAGAATGATAATATATTGGTGTTGCTTAAGTTAAAAAAATAAAGCTTTAATTTTTCATTCTAGAAGCTTCACTAATAAGGCTAATTCTACAAATTTATATTTATTTAATACTTTAAAAAATCTTAGAATGACTGCAAAAGAAAAATAGTACATAGTAAGCAAACTAAAATGGATAAAACATTCAAGTACTATACATTGGCCTCAGGGTACATATATATATTATTCAAGTCAATCAAATAAATATCTTTCAGGCTCCTAGTGTTGTGTCAAGGTGCGCTTCTGGTCCAAGTGATTTTCGGTTAGTTCTATCTTGGACCAGTACCACCCAATTCTCACGGTGATTTGTGCGACAGTTGCCAAAGGATGGACGTAATTTAGGGATGTATCAAATTTTGATTTTTCTTCTGCATTTGGCCAAAATCTAACATTTAGATTCATATTTGGCCTTAACCTTTGAAAGTCCAAATAGCCAAATGCCTGCTGCAATGTTATTTTCGGCACAGTCAACATATGTGTGATGAATGCTATCGTATAGATTACCATCACATCTAAGCAAATAATATCAGTGATGTGAACAAGGAACAAGAATACATACTTCTGATATACTGTTAATGTCTCACTATTCACTTTCAAATACAGGTAACTTGGAGATAAAATAAAATGTTATCAGTTAATTTGAAGTATAAATGTATATTTATTATTTCAGTAGTAAAATGGAATCATAATTAATGATGGTTGTGAAAGTTGTTGATTATATTTACATAAGCCCTTTTAAGAACTTTTAAACAGTAAAATAAATAGAGAAATAGATTGACCATAGAAGAAAATTTTTTAAAGAAAAATATAAAATATTGAACAATAAAATAATTAACTATGGGTTTTCTTTGGATTTAATGGTTATATATCATTCAAATTAGACAGTGTTTTGTTTACCAATTCTTATCAGATAGAATTCAATAAGAGAAGAAAGGATATAAGAATGCAAGTGAATGGTAAAATTAACTTATTAATCTTGATATAGTTTTATATAATAGAATTTAAACAAAATAAACAGAATTTAATAATAAATAGATGTTGAAGAGATCTCAAAATCATATAATTCAACCATGTTGAAGAGATCTCAGAATCATATAATGCAAACATAAAACTAAAGATATATTCCTCTCTTCAATATTTTGGCTAAGAAAATAAACCACAAACAAAACAAAAAGACAACCCACAGAATGGGAGAAAATATTTGCAAACGATGCAACTGACAAAGGCTTAATTTCTAAAATATACAAACAGTTCACACAACACAACAAAAAAACAAACAACCCAATCAAAAAATGGGCAGAAGACCTAAATAGACATGTCTCCAAAGTAGAAATACAAATGGCCAATAGGCACATGAAAATATGCTCAACAAAGCTAATTATTAGAGAAATGCAAATCAAAACTATAATGAGGTACCACCTTATACCGGTCAGAATGGCCATCCTTAAAAACTCTGCAAATAACAAATGCTGGAGGGAATGTGGAGAAAAGGGAACCTTCCTACACTGTTGGTGGGAATGTAAGTTGCTACAGCCACTATGGAAAACAGTGGGGAGGTTCCTCAGAAAACTAAAAATAGAATTACCATATGATCCAGCAATCCCATTCTTGGGCATATATCCAGACAAAACTCTAATCCAAAAAGATACATGCACCCCTATGTTCATAGCAGCAGTATTCACAATAGCCAAGACATGGTAACAACCTAAATGCCCATCGACAGATGAATGGATAAAGCAGATGTGGTACATATATATAGTGGAATACAACTCAGCCATAAAAAATAACAAAATAACACCGTTTGCAGCAACACGGATGCAACTAGAGATTATCATACTAAGTGAAGTAAGTCAGAAAGAGAAAGACAAATACCATATGATATCACTTATATGTGGAATCTAAAATATGACTCAAATGAACCTATCTACAAAACAGAGACAGACTCATGGACATAGAGAATAGACTTGTGTTTGCCAAGGGGAAGGGGATTGGGGGAGGGATGGAGTGGGAGGTTGGGGTTAGCAGATGTAAGCTATTATATATGGAATGGATAAACAACAAGGTCCTACTATATAGCACCAGGAACTATATTCAGTATGCTATGATAAACCATAATGGAAAAAATATTTTTAAAAAAGAATGTATATACATATAACTGAATCACTTTGCTGTACAGCAGAAATTAACAACATTGTAAATCAACTATACTTCAATTAAAAAAATAGTGGTTCAAATGTAAAAAAATAACAACAAAAAATCTTTTCCAATTTAAAATTTTTCTATGCTAAATATTTACTCAATCCAATGAATAAACTTTCCATCAGGAATAGAAGTCATCTGACAGTTGGCCCCCTTTCTACCTCTTACTTCTTGAGATAGTGTTGGTGTAGGGGAAACTTACGTGTCCTCATGGAGGTGGGGCAAGAAGCCTCTGTCCCTGTGCTGTGCTTTGGGTTCTCGTTGGATTCCACTGAGGTGACTTTTCTCCTCTCCGGTTACTGGAAATCTGACAATAGGGTACACTGAGGTGTGGGCTGGTCTGTTTCATGTGGTATTTTGGCCACTGTCCTAGTAGTCCTTACTACTGTCCAGCAACAGTGCCATTTGCCTCTAGTTATGGGGCACCTTCAATCTGTGGTCTTTGTCTCATGACACCAATCCTGGGACTGAAAAACTCCTTGATGGAATGTTTCCAACAATACATTTCAATTGTATTCAAAAAAAATATTTTGGCTAAGATGCCTTTTAAAGTGTGCTGAATAACTATCTGTAAAACAGGTTTAATCTCTCCAGTTAGAACTAATTACTCCATCCTTTGTATATTTACAGAGTTTTGAAAAGATCTCTACTCAGACTACAGCAAATGCTTTTAGGCCATTATGTGCATGTGTATGCTTCTAGGTTAAGTATGTATTTCTAGAAATCACCTTGAATTTTCAGGAGTTGTATAAGTATCTGGAATGCAGGTGAATCAAGGACTCTCTCCCAATAATAAGAATCATATGTCCTTGGGAGTTAGCCCATTAAATAGCTCGAATTGTTATAAAGTGTTGTTATATTGACGTGAATTCTCTCTCTTTATAGGATCTAATTAGAGACCCTTGTTCTTTTCTTGAGACAATACACAAAACTGGTTTGACATGAATTTATTTCACATGCAGTTATTAAGGCAATCGATGACATTTACCCACCCTATTTCCCTCTTCTGCATGCTAAGTACCCCATCCCTAATTACTCCAAACTGAAATCATGGGGCATGATTTCAATACTTTTATAAAACCTCTTGGTTCTTTTCATTTAAAAAACTTTATATATGTCCAGATTACTTAGAAAAATGGTTCTCAAAACTGAAATAGTATGTGTTTGAACATATAAAGCAGTACCCATCTTGTTCCAGAAACTTTATTCCCAAAAGGAATGACCTATTTGTTACAGGTTTACATGTAAAATCTGACTGTATACTTCTTCAGATAGAGCAATATTGGACAAACTATCTTTCCCAAGATGTTAATAGGTGCTATATACATACAGTACACATATACATAATTTGTTCTTTGGTCAAATTAGCTTGGAAAAATTTCAGTTAATTTAAGTTTCAGCAAATTTAAATTTAACAGGTTTTTAAGTTGTAGAACACATCAGAAACTTTACTATGCTATTGTGTCTGATGACCCTCTGAGGGATGAACATAGTTAGATGCTGCCCAAACTTTTTTAAAATCCTAAAACCATTTTTATAGGGTGTCTTGCAGGACACGTTTTCAATTAAAATATTGTTACTCTTTGGAGCACAAAAAGTATAGGAGATACAGAATCACCTGAAAGGTGAAGTTGAAGTTATTTATGCAACATAAATCTGTCTAATTACTGTAGAAGATTCATGATTCTTAGTCTTAAATTCTGAACTGAATCAGAGAAGACTAAGATGTGTCGAGAGAACAAGGTATTCTGGCAGTTGGTTCCTGGAAAATGAATCAAACAGTGGCATTCTCCAAGCAGAGACAAACTAAGAACTAGAGGTAACTCTGACTCTCAAAGAGAACACTTCAACTCTCAAAGAAAAAACTCCCAAAGAGAAAACATACAGAGTTCTGTGAGCTCATTTAGGAGGACATTTAGAAGACTTTTCTTTCCTTTGGGACAACATTTAGACCAAAGCAGTGTTTGAGCCTTGGGTTCAAATCTTGTGAGTCAACCTGTTTCTGTTTCTTGAGATCTCTGATAATTTCTTTTTCTTTTTCTTTTTTTAAATATATCTTTATTGGAGTATAATTGCTTTACAATGTTGTGTTAGTTTCTGTTGTACAACAAAGTGAATCAGCTATACATATACATATACATATATCCACTTATCCCCTCCCTCTTGAGCCTCCCTCCCACCCTCCCTATGCCACCCCTCTAGGTCTGATAATTTCTTTTGTTTTCTCTTAGTGTTAAATAAAATCCCTGCAAATTCCAACCAAGCCCAGTTTTATGATGCATATGCAAAATAAATATTTTTGTCCTTGCTTGGACTGGAGGGGAGCAATGCACACTGGCATCCAAATTCATGATGGCTTCTGTATTCTAAGTGGCTGAGTCCTGAGGAAAAGGCAAAATGTATTGAACAATATCTTATGAGGTCTGTTTTATCAGCTGCCCTTCCCCACCTGGAGAGCCCTCATTTGCTACTAGCTGCTAAAACCTGGAAGATTCTGCATTTATTAGTAGAAATGGTTCCTTCACAAACTGTTAGTTCAGACAGAAATTCTTTTTTTTCCCCTTCTTTGGTTTTATCTGTTTGAGGGAGCCACATTACCTACTGATGTACCTTGAGCTGATAATTAAAGGAAAAAAATAAAATTTCCATTTTTTTTTCTATCAATACTTTCTTCACCTCTGTTTGTTATTCAGTAATCTTTTCCGAATATGCTAATTTGGAGTTTTAGAACCAAGGACAAAAATTTATACTAATTCCTTTTAAATGCAATTTCTTTTTTTTTTTTTTTAACGGAATTCCTTTATTTTTATTATTTTATTTATTTATTTATTTATTTATTTATTTATTTATTTATGGCTGTGTTGGGTCTTCGTTTCTGCGCGAGGGCTTTCTCTAGTTGCAGCAAGCGGGGGTCACTCTTCATCGCAGTGCGCGGGCCTCTCACTGTCGCGGCCTCTCTTGTTGCGGAGCACAGGCTCCAGACGCGCAGGCTCAGTAATTGTGGCTCACGGGCCTAGTTGCTCCGCGGCATGTGGGATCCTCCCAGACCAGGGCGCGAACCCACGTCCCCTGCATTGGCAGGCAGACTCTCAACCGCTGCGCCACCAGGGAAGCCCCAAATGCAATTTCTAAAGATTTAGCCCAATCTTCTAATCTCTCTATAATCTCTCTCTATATCATTTCACCTTGCTTCTCTCCTCCAGTGTATTTTTGTCACATCAACAATCTTATCTGCAAATGTGATAAGTACGCTAATTCTTCATTCGAAGAATAAAGTGGTAACAGATTGTGATCAATCCATTAATAGCTTCTAAGTGTGATAATATAAGCACTTTCTTTTCTCCTTAATTACATTAACATCTAGCCTGTCTTTTTTGGTATTATCCTTAAATATATCTTGAGATACCTAAACAAATATCAATTGCAGGTACACAAGGGAAACAGGAGAATTCAGGATTGAGTGATATTTTCTACAAATATTAAGATGATTGAAATTTTATAGTACTATTATTTCTTGCTTCTATAACAGTTTTATGATTTAGCTCAGAAAATATCCACATGCTCACATAACACCCATATATATACATTTGTATTATTTATTACAAAAACTTTTCTGTCAATTCATTTAAGAGAACTGGTTTTCTAATCATATAGATTGGATACAGTCCTAGGTAGTCTAACACTTATTGGTTATGAGATCTTATCGAAGTTATTTAAATATCCTGGGCTTCAGTTCCTTCATCTTTAAGCAGGGAATTAAGTAAAACTAAATGTCTAAAGTGTCTGGCAAAATCCTGGTACTTAGTAGATTTTCAGCAAAGATAGTTTTCCTTACCAAAGTCATTATAATTATCTTAATATAAAGTATTTTTCTTAGTTAAAGTGTGTGAGAAGATCCATTTCACTGGTGTTGGAGGAGGTCATCAAAAAGACATGACAGCCAGCTGACCCACAAACTGAATCCAGACGATTGGAGGCTCCCCACCCCTTCCCGGTTCTTGGAATGTGCTTCTGCTTGCCTTCCTGGCTCCCAGAAGCTGCTCTAAGGATACAGCCTTGAGATAGAAATGTGGTGTTGAGGCTAATTGGCCTGAGTATGTGACTGAACCCACTGGAGGCCTCGATAGAAACTTTTAAGATTCTGGTGGGTGGGTGCAGAAATCTACTTGTCTTGGGGCTGCCCAAGTCAAGCCTCTTAAGGAAGTTTCCTTGCTCATTAAAACTGCCACCTTCCAATATGGGTCAGCCTGCCTCTTTCTTCCCTCTCTCCCCGCCTTCTGTGTATGGAGGCCAGTTTCAGATTACTATATCTGGGAAGCTCCCAAAGATGTTACAGAGCAACAATTGGATTTAATTGTCATTGTGAAGTTGAACTTCATGTCTCCTAAGTGGCTTTATCTTTGAAAACAAAATGTTTTTGACTGATACTGAAAAGGGAACGTATAGCCATGTAGCAACAGCCTTTATCTTTACAATTATGTTAACCTTAAAACGTAGATTTCTCTTAGGACCTTGAGTAAATCCTTTTGAGCCAAGGAAAATGTTGATATGATTTAGAGCTACAAACCCAAATTGGAGATATGTTGTGGTTTACTTTGTGAATGTGAGTCAGTGAAAGGGAAGAACAAGAGGGTATACATGCATATGAAATATACCACTTATCAGAATACTAGTGGCCATAAAAATAAAAGTATAAACATGTAAAATATAATAATAATGTTCATATTTTTACCACAGTTTATTTTTCAAAGAAATTTCACAACTTGTTGAATAGGCAAAAGTTGAAAAACAAATAAGCTTTTCAACAATGAAAGAATTTGAATAACACCTAAATAAAATAGATTAGGAAATAAGTCTGGTAAACCTGATATTTGAATTTCAAGAGTTTTAGAAATGTTATACTAAGCAACTACTAATACAAAATTTTGTACATGAAGTGAATTTATTTTCTTACCACATTTGGTTTTATACTATGTCCACCTTTAGTAAATTTACTTATTTTTGGAGTGTCTGTAATTATAATATTTAAATTCCAGGGACTGATGTAACTCTCCTGTATTTGCAGTTTATCTTGAAATACAAGAATACAAATCTTTTGTTATTAGTCTCTTGGAAGACTCAAACCCCAGGGAAATGCTGGTCATTTGTACAAATTAGAGAAATTATAATCAGAAGTAAAGAAAGGATTATGTACATGACTGTAGGACGCTGTTGTCATTTATTCATCTCTCTTAAGACTTATAGTTTGTTAGAAAATTGATTTATTTTTTCAAATTGCAGCTTCACTTTCTAATTAGATTTACTGTCTTATTTTACTTGCTTTTATTCAATGCACCAAATTAAACACTGAACAAGAAGCTATAGGGCAAAATAGTATTTTATCTTTTTATTACCTTTATGTCCTTTTTTCCTTAACCTACATTTCCAAAGTAAAAGAGAAACCAAAGTAAAAGAGGACCACTGAACATGAACTAAAAGATTTTAAAACAATCTAAAAATTTAATAAATTAGAGTTATGATAGAAACAGTCATAGACTCACTATATATCCATTATTGGGCACTTACTATGTGCCATTCAGGAAGCTAAGCCCTATATATATATATATATCCATTAAACTTTATATATATACAGGTTCAAATGTTCAACCAAATTGCCCAAAGTTACATAGTTAATATGAGGTTTGAATCTGAAATTTTCGGACCCCAAAGCCCATGTAATAGCCATGAAATGAGGACAGGTTAGTTCATTGGTATCCAAGTGACTGAGAACAACGTTGATCCCAAATGAAAGAAAAATGGGGCTGCCAGGAACCAAGCATCTCCCCAAGGCATTCAGCCCTTGACCATGTTTAAAAAGAGACGGTGAGGCCCAGAGGCCCAGTCCAAGTGATCAGACTGCTTTCCTATGAATTTTTTAAATCTAGTTTGACTTTCTGATCTATCTCTGACTCCACTGCCAGTATCTGTTCAGTTTGATCTTCCCCTGACCCCTGCTTTTGCACCTGACTCTTGCTTGCTTTCACCCTCATCAGCTACATTCTGGCCCCCCCTTCTCTGGAATATCTTGAGTCACCTGGATTATAATACTGAGTCCTAGTGTTTACAGGGTTTTGGAAATTTGGATTATTTTATAATATCCCTATTTTTTATGTCGGATTTGTTTAAAATGAGAATTATATTCCTGCTTCTTTTCCATGCAAAGACTCTCCGCTCCTAGACAGTGTTAAATAAAATTGGCATCCTGCACTAGGAGTGGAAATAAAGCAACTGAGAAGCCCTATTCTGGACTCTGATCAACAAAGAAACAGGTTCCTTCTAGAATTATGCCTTAATATCTCAACTACCCCAGAGAATTTTGCTCTTGTTTTTTTCAGAAATTAGACTTAGGTGAAATTAAATCAGCAAATATCTCTTTGGTGATTCACGGAGGACAAGCATAATGTAGTGTGAAAATCAAAAGACCTAGTTTTTAATCTTGCTACAGAACAATCTTGATCAAGACACTCAACTTACGTAAGTTGTTAAGGTCATTTGAGAAATGAAAGAGAGAAGTGATCCCTAAAGTTTTTAAAAGTCATATTATATAACGGCATGATTTTAACTAGCAAAGGGGGAATTTAAAGATTAGAAGTATGAAGGAGTGGGCTGATTAACCAGGCCTCCAATGAAGTAAGGGCACCAAGTTAATATAATACTTTGGAATACTTATAACTAGGTCAATTTTATTTCATTTACCCCTGAAGTTTCAACTTGACATTCTAAAATTGTTTTTGTAGTCTTAATGACTGAGCATGGAAAATACTGAGAAATGCTGACAAATCTCTCTTAATGCTCGAGGTGGTTACAGCAGAAAAATATACTAAAAAAAATGTTTCAAGGAGTCTTGAACTTGAGTTTCCAAGCACATTTGATCACGCATGATCCCATTTATGAGTTTAAGCTGCTTAAGATGAATTTTTTGTTCATTAGAAATATAAATGTGATTAAACAAATTAAAATCTTTTCTATTGAAATAAAAATTACCATGAAATAGAAATGTAAATAACAAACTAAAGTATATTTTGCAATACATATAGCAAATAATTTGTTTAACAAAAGACAAAACAATGAGCCAATATATAAAACGTTAACTCAAAAAATATAGTATGTGCAAATTCATTCATAATTGAGGAGATGAACATTTTAAAGAAAAACATACTATACTGTACTTCTCAGTTTGGAAAAGTTTTAGAAGCCTGGTAATACTAGGTCTTACCAAGGATGTGAAAAAACTAATATTTTCATATGCTGTTGGAAGGAATGTAAATTGGAACCATATTTCTGGCAGACATTTTTATAGTATGTATTACTCTGTTTGAATCAGCATACTCTGATTTAGCAATTTCACTTCTAGAAAATTATTCTAAATATATATGTGTATGTGTGACAACATTTATGTATAATATTTTTGCTATACTAGTATTTATAATCTGGACAATTCAGGGAAAGAAAACAAAAATAAGGGTGAGGAGGAGCTCCAAGATGGCAGAAGAGTAAGACGGGGAGATCACCTTCCTCCCCACAAATACATCAGAAATACACCTACATGCGGAACAACTCCTACAGAACACCTACTTAACGCTGGCAGAAGACCTCAGACTTCCCAAAAGGCAAGAAACTACCTCGTACCTGGGTAGGGCAAAAGAAAAAACACAAAAGAATAGGGACGGGACCTGCACCAGTGGGAGGGAGCCGTGAACGAGGAAAGGTGTCCACACACTAGGAAGCCCCTTCGCGGGCGGAGACTGCGGGGGACGGAGGGGGGAAGCTTCAGAGCCGCGGAGGAGAGCGCAGCCACAGGGGTGCGGAGGGCAAAGCGGAGAGATTCCCGCACGGAGGATCGGTGCCGAGCAGCACTCACCAGCCCGAGAGGCTTGTCTGCTCCCCCACCGGGGCGGGCGGGGCTGGGAGCTGAGGCTCGGGCTTCGGTCGGATGGCAGGGAGAGGACTGGGGTTGGCGGCGTGAACACAGCCTGAAGGGGCTAGTGCGCCACAGCTAGCCGGGAGGGAGTCCGGGAAAAGGTCTGCAGCTGCCGAAGAGGCAAGAGACTTTTTCTTGCCTATTTGTTTCCTGGTGCACGAGAAGAGGGGATTCAGAGTGCCACCTAAACGAGCTCCAGAAATGGGTGCGAGCCGTGGCTATCAGCGCGGACCCCAGAGACAGGCATGAGACACTAAGGCTGCTGCTGCCGCCACCAAGAAGCCTGTGTGCAAGCACAGGTCACTTTCCACACCTCCCCTCCCGGGAGCCGGTGCAGCCCGCCACGGCCAGGCTCCCGTGATCCACGGACAACTTCCACGGGAGAACACACGGTGCCTCAGGCTGGTACAATGTCACGCTGGCCTCTGCCACCGCAGGCTCACCCCGCATCCGTACCCCTCCCTCCCCCTGGCCTGAGTGAGCAGAGCCCCCGAATCAGCTGCTCCTGAAACCCCATCCTGTCTGAGCGAAGAACAGACGCCCTCAGGCAACCTACATGCAGAGGCGGGTCCAAATCCAAAGCTGAACACCGGGAGCTGTGCGAACAAAGAAGAGAAAGGGAAATCTCTCCCGGCAGCCTCAGGAGCAGCGGATTAAATCTCCACCATCAACTTGATGTACCTGCATCTGTGGAATACCTGAATAGACAATGAATCATCCCAAATTGAGGAGGTGGACATTGGGAGCAATGATATATATATATTTTTCCCTTTTTCTCTTTTTGTGAGTGTGTATGTGTATGCTTCTGTGTGTGATTTTGTCTGTATAGCTTTGCTTTTACCATTTGTCCTAGGGTTGTATCTGTCCGTTCTTTTGTTTTATTTTGTTTTTGTTTTTGTTTTTTTACTATAGTTTATAGTGCTTGTTATCATTGGTGGATTTGTTTTTTGGTTTGGTTGCTCTCTTCTTTCTTTCTTTTTACTTTTTTTTATTACTTTAAAAAATTTTTTTTAATAATTCTTTTTTATTTTTTATTTTACTAACTTTATTTTATTTTGTTTTATCTTTTTTTATTCTCCCTTTTATTCTGAGCCATGTGGATCACAGGCTCTTGGTGCTCCAGCCAGGCATCAGGGCTATGCCTCTGAGGTGGGAGAACCAAGTTCAGGACACTGGTCCACAAGAGACCTCCCAACTCCACATAATATCAAATGGCAAACATCTCCCAGAGATCTCCATCTCAATGCCAAGACCCAGCTCCACTCAATGACCAGCAAGCTCCAGTGCTGAACACCATATGCCAAACAACTAGCAAGACAGGAACACAAGCCACCCATTAGCAGAGAGGCTGCCTAGAATCATAATAAGGCCACAGACACCCCAAAACACACCACCAGACGTGGACCTGCCCACCAGAAAGACAAGATCGAGCCTCATCCACCAGAACACAGGCACTAGTCCCCTCCACCAGGAAGCCTACACAACCCACTGAACCAAACTTAGCCACTGGGGGCAGACACCAAAAACAACGGGAACTATGAATATGCAGCCTGTGAAAAGGAGACTCCAAACACAGTAAGTTAAGCAAAAGGAGAAGACAGAGAAACACACAACAGATGAAGGAGCAATGTAAAAAACCACCAGACCTAACAAATGAAGAGGAAATAGGCAGTCTACCTGAAAAAGAATTCAGAATAATAATAGTAAAGATGATCCAAAATCGTGGAAATAGAATGGAGAAAATAAAAGAAACATTTAACAATGACCTAGAAGAACTAAAGAGCAAACAAACAGTGATGAACAACACAATAAATGAAATTTAAAATTCTCTAGAAGGGAACAATAGCAGAATAACTGAGGCAGAAGAACGAATAAGGGACCGGGAAGATAACATAGTGGAAATAACTGCTGCAGAGCAGAATAAAGAAAAAAGAATGAAAAGAATTGAGGACAAGTCTCAGAGACCTCTGGGTCAACATTAAACACACCAATATTCGAATTATAGGGGTCCCAGAAGAAGAAGGGAAAAAGAAAGGGACTGAGAAAATATTTGAAGAGATTATATTTGAAAACTTCCCTAATATGGGAAAGGAAACAGTTAATCAAGTCCAGGAAGCACAGAGAGTCCCATACAGGATAAATCCAAGGAGAAACACGCCAGGACACATATTAATCAAACTATCAAAAATTAAATACAAAGAAAAAATATTAAAAGCAGCAGAAAAAAACAAAAAATAACACACAAGGGAATCCCCATAAGGGTAACAGCTGATCTTTCAGCAGAAACTCTGCAAGCCAGCAGGGAGTGGCAAGACATATTTAAAGTGATGAAAGGCAAAAACATACAAAAAGATTACTCTACCCAGCAAGGATCTCATTCAGATTCGATGGAGAAATTAAAACCTTTACAGACAAGCAAAGGCTAAGGGAATACAGCACCACCAAACCACCTTTACAATAAATGCTAAAGGCACTTCTCTGGGCAGGAAACACAGAGAATGGAAACGACCTACAATAATAAACCCAAAACAATTAAGAAAATGGTAATAGGAGAATACATATCGATAATTACCTTAAATGTAAATGGATTAAATGCTCCAAACAAAAGACACAGACTGGATGAATGGATACAAAAACAAGACCTGTATATATGCTGTCTACAAGAGACCCACTTCACACCTAGGGACACATACAGACTGAAAGTGAGGGGATGGAAAAAGATATTCCATGCAAATGGAAATCAAAAGAAAGCTGGAGTAGCAATTCTTATATAAGACAAAATAGACTTTAAAACAAAGACTATTACAAGAGACAAAGAAAGACACTACATGATGATCAAGGGATGAATCCAAGAAGAAGATATAACAATTTTAAATATTTGTGGACCTAACATAGGAGCACCTCAATACATAAGGCAAATACTAATAGCCATAAAGGAGAAATCGACAGCAACACAATCATAGTAGGGGACTTTAACACCCCACTTTCACCAATGGACAGATCATCCAAAATGAAAATAAATAAGGAAAGAGAAGCTTTAAATGATACATTAAACAAGATGGACTTAATTGATATTTATAGGACATTCCATCCAAAAACAAGAGAATACACTTTCTTCTCAAGTGCTCATGAAACATTCTCCAGGATAGATCATATCTTGGGTCACAAATCAAGTCTTGGTAAATTTAAGAAAATTGAAATCGTACCAAGTAACTTTTCTGACTACAACGCTATGAGACTAGATATCAACTGCAGGAAAAAATCTGTAAAAATACAAACACATGGAGACTAAACAATACACTACTTAATAACCAAGAGATCACTGAAGAAATCAAAGAGGAAATTAAAAAATACCTAGAAACAAATGACAATGAAAACACGATGACCCAAAACTATGGGATGCAGCAAAAGCAGTTCTAAGAGGGAAGTTGATAGCAATACATTCCTACCTTAAGAAACAAGAAACATCTCAAATAAACAACCTAACCTTACACCTAAAGCAATTAGAGAAAGAAGAACAAAAAACCCCCAAAGTTGGCAGAAGGAAAGAAATCATAAACATCAGATCAGAAATAAATGAAAAAGAAATGAAGGAAACGACAGCAAAGATCCGTGAAACTAAAAGCTGCTTCTTTGAGAAGATAAACAAAATTGAAAAACCAGTAGCCAGACTCATGAAAAAAAAATCGGAGAAGACGCAAATCAATAGAATTAGAAATGAAAAAGGAGGAGTAACAACTGACGCTGCAGAAATACAAAGGATCATGAGAGATTACTACAAGCAACTCTATGCCAATAAAATGGACAACCTGGAAAAAATGGACAAATTCTTAAAAATGCACAATGTTCCGAAACTGAAGCAGAAAGAAATAGAAAATATGAACAGACCAAACACAAGCACTGAAATTGAAACTGTGATTAAAAATCTTCCAACAAAAAAATGCCCAGGACCAGATGGCTTCACAGGCGAATTCTGTCAAACATTTAGAGAAGAGCTAACACCTATCCTTCTCGAACTCTTCCAAAATATACCAGAGGGAGGAACACTCCCAAACTCATTCTATTAGGCCACCATCACCCTGATACCAAAACCAGACAAAGATGTCACAAAGAAAGAAAACTACAGGCCAATATCACTGATGAACATAGATGCAAAAATCCTCAACAAAATACTAGTGAACAGAACCCAACAGCACATGAAAAGGATGATACACCATGATCAAGTGGGGTTTATCCCAGGAATGCAAGGATTCTTCAATATAGGCAAATCAATCAATGTGATACATCATATTAACAAATTGAAGGAGAAGAACCATATGATCATCTCAACAGATGCAGAGAAAGCTTTCCACAAAATTCAACACCCATTCATGATAAAAACCCTCCAGAAAGTCATCACAGAGGGAACTTACCTCAACATAACAAAGGCCATATATGACAAACCCACAGCCAACATTGTCCTCAATGGTGAAAAACTGAAACCATTTCCACTAAGATCAGGAACAAGACAAGGTTGCCCACTCCTACCACTAGTATTCAACATAGTTTTGGAAGTTTTAGCCACAGCAATCAGAGAAGAAAAAGAAATAAAAGGAATCCAAATCGGAAAAGAAGAAGTAAAGCTGTCACTGTTTGCAGATGACATGACACTAAACATAGAGAATCCTAAAGATGCTACCAGAAAACTACTAGAGCTAATCAATGAATTTGGTAAAGTTGCAGGATACAAAATTAATGCACAGAAATCTCTTGCATTCCTATACACTAATGATGAAAAATCTGAAAGTGAAATTAAGAAAACACTCCCGTTCACCACTGCAACAAAAAGAATAAAATATCTAGCAATAAACCTACCTAAGCAGACAAAAGACCTGTATGCAGAAAATTATAAGACACTGATGAAAGAAATTAAAGATGATACAAATCAGATGGAGAGATATACCATGTTCTTGGTTTGGAAGAATCAACATTATGAAAATGACTATACTACCCAAAGAAATCTACAGATTCAATGCAATCCTTATCAAACTACCACTGGCATTTTTCACAGAATCTGAAAAAAATTTTTTACAATTTGTATGGAAACACAAAAGACCCAGAATACCCAAAGCAATCTTGAGAAAGAAAAACGGTGCTAGAGGAATCAGGCTCCCTGACTTCAGACTATACTACAAAGCTATAGTAATCAAGACAGTATGGTACTGGCACAAAAACAGAAATATAGATCAATGGAACAGGATAGAAAGCCCAGAGATAACCCCACGCACATATGGTCCCCTTATCTTTGATAAAGGAGGCAAGAATATACAGTGGAGAAAAGACACCCTCTTCAATAAGTGGTGCTGGAAAAACTGGACAGCTACATGTAAAAGAATGAGATTAGAACACTCCCTAACACCATTCACAAAAATAAACTCCAAATGGATTAAAGACCAAAATGTAAGGCCAGACACTATCAAACTCTTAGAGCAAAACATAGGCAGAACACTCTATGACATAAATCACAGCAAGATCCTTTTTGACCCACCTCCTAGAGAAATGGAAATAAAAACAAAAATAAACAAATGGGACTTAATGAACCTTAAAAGCTTTTGCACATCAAAGGAAACAATAAACAAGATGAAAAGACAACCCTCAGAATGGGAGAAAATATTTGCAAATGAAGCAACTGACAAAGGATTAATCTCCAAAATTTACAAGCAGCTCATGCAGCTCGATATCAAAAAAACAAATAACCCAATCCAAAATTGGGAAGAAGACCTAAATAGACATTTCTCCAAGGAAGATATACAGATTGCCAACAAACACATGAAAGAATGCTCAACATCATTAATCATTAGAGAAATGCTAATCAAAACCACAATGAGATATCATCTCACACCGCTCACAACGGCCATCATCAAAAAATCTACAAACAATAAATGCTGGAGAGGGTGTGGAGAAAAGGAAACCCTCTTGCACTGTTGGTGGGAATGTAAATTGATACAGCCACTATGGAGAACAGTATGGACGGTCCTTAAAAAACTAAAAATAGAACTACTGTATGACCCAGCAATCCCACTACTGGGCATATACCCTGAGAAAACCATAATTCCAAAAGAGTCATGTACCACAATGTTCACTGCAGCACTATTTACAATAGCCAGGACATGGAAGCAACCTAAGTGTCCATCGACAGATGAATGGATAAAGAAGATGTGGCACGTATATACAGTGGAATATTACTCAGCCATAAAAAGGAATGAAATTGAGTTATTTGTAGTTAGGTGGATGGACTTAGAGTCTGTCATACAGAGTGAAGTAAGTCAGAAAGAGAAACACAAATACCGTATGCTTACACACATATATGGAATCTAAAAAACACACAAAAAAATGGTCATGAAGAACCTAGTTGCAAGAAGGGAATAAAGACACAGACCTACTAGAGAATGCACTTGAGGATATGGGGAGGGGGAAGGGTAAGGTGGGACAAAGTGAGACAGTGGCATGGTCATATATACACTACCAAATGTAAAATAGATAGCTAGTGGGAAGCAGCCACATAGCACAGGGAGATCAGCTCGTTGTTTTGTGACCACCTAGAGGGGTGGGATAGGGAGGGTGGGAGGGAGGGAGACGCAAGAGGGAAGAGATATGGGGGTATATGTATATGTATAACTGATTCACTTTGTTATAAAGCAGAAACTAACACACCATTGTAAAGCAATTATACTTCAATAACGATGTTAAAAAAATATATATGGGTGAGCTAAAATAGTGTATGATACAGTAGAATAGTATGCATGTAGGAAAAAAACCCTGATGATGTAGTTTTATATTTATTAATATTGAACAAATTTTGTGAAATATTATTGTATTTCAGGCTTATTATTGTTATTAATATCAATATTTTAATTCAATTGTTTATTCATCCATTTAACAAAACTTAACAAGCACCTACGCATGCCAGGAGTTTTTCTCAGCTGTAAGGATATAGCAGTGAGTGAACTAAAAAAATTCCAGTCCCTGCTCTCATTCAAGAAGCTTATATTCTAGTGGGGATGACAAGCAATAATTAAGTAAATAATAAATAATGAGTGAACTGAGGTAAAATCAGATAAGGGGTACGGAGAGTAAGAAAGTGGGAGGTGGTCAAGAAAGGTCTCTCTAATAAAGTAAAGATCTGCTCACGGATCTCTGTGAGCAGAGATCTGAAAGCAATGAGGAGGTAGCCATGTGGACAGTTGGAGGAAAGATGTTCTAATTCAGCAATTAAAAAAGCAAGTACAAAGGCTTGCAGGAAAGCATGTGGCAGTATGTTCAAGAATGGCAAAGGAGTTAGTGTAGCAAAGAATGAGCAAGAGGACAAATAGTAGGGAAAGACAAGAAGTGGTATAGACATAAAGGCCTTCTGGGGCAAAATGTAAAGATTTTAACTATTCTGTGTAAGATGGCAAACCAGTAAAAGATGCTGGGCAATGAAGCTACATAAACTGACATACGTTTACAAGGATGGTACTGGCTGCTGTGTAGACAATGGACTGTAAGGGGTAAAGGTGGAAGTAGGGACACAGGGACATCAGTCAGGAGAAATGACAGTGGACTAGGCTAGAGCAGTAGCAGTGGATGTGGAAGAAAGTTGTCAAATTCTGGACATAATTTAAATGTCGACTACACATATGAGAAAGAGAAAATTCAAGAATGACTATAGCAAGTAAATATTGCATGAATTTATGAGTGTATATATACAGAGAAAAAAAAGGATAGAGAGCTATTATAAAATGTTTTAGTGGTTATTCAATAGCAGAAATTTTGATTTGCTAATTTTTCTTCATGAATATAAAACATTTGTGAAACAAAAAAGCAACAGAAGCACTTTGCTTCAGGAAGTACACTTGATCCAAGTTGCTGGTTATGTGTCCCACTTCTTTTTGCACTTGAATATTCTCTAAAAGGACTTTTAAACTCCATAAAAGATCAAAATTTAACAATCTTAGTGATATTTCACTGACAGCAAAAATGACAACAAAAACATTGAGAAGTAAGTATGACATTCCTTTTCATAAATTTAGCAAAAAAATAGGGAAACCAAACAAAGATATCACAAAAAGAAGATTGCAGGCCAGTATCACTGATGAACGTGAATGAAAAAATTCTCAACAAAATATTAGCAAACTGAATCCAACAATACATCAAAAGGATCATACATCATGATAAAATTTGACTTATCCCAGGGATGCAAGAATGGTTCACTATCTGCAAAGTAATTAATGTGATACACCACATTAACAAACTGAAGAATAAAAACAATAAGATCATCTCAATAGATTCAGAAAAAGCTTTTGACAAAATTCAACATCCATTTATGATAAAAACTCTCAACAAAGTGGGCAAAGAGGGATACAAAGTTAATACGCAGAAATCTGTTGCATTTCTCTACACTAACAACAAACTGTCAGAAAGAGAAATTTTTTTTAAAATGCCATTTACCATTGCAACAAAAAGAATAGCATCCTAGGAATAAATCTCACTAAGGAGGTAAAAGACATGTACTAGGAAAACTATGACGAGAAGAAAGAAATTGAAGATGACACAATCATATGGAAAGATATACTGTGTTCACGGATTGGAAGAATTAATAATGCTGAAATGACCATATTACCAAAGGCAATCTACAGATTCAATGCAATTCCTATCAAAATACCAATGGCATTTTTCACAAAACTAGAATAATTCTAAAATTTATATGGAAACACAAAAGACCCCCAAATAGCCAAAGGAATCTTGAGAAAGGAGCTCACAGCTGGAGGTATTATGCTCCCTGATTTCAGACTATACTACAAAGCTACAGTAATCAAAACAGTATGGTACTGGACCAAAAAGAGACACATAGATCACTAGAACAGAATAGAGAGCCCAGAAATAAACCTAAACATTAATGGTCAATTAGTCTACAACAAAGAAGACCAGAATATAAAATGGGGTAAAGACAGTTTCTTCAAGAAGTGGTGCTGGGAAAATTGGACAGCTACATATAAAAGAAAGAAATTAGAACATTTTCTCATAGCATATAGAAAAATAAACTCAAAAGGGATTAAAGACATAAATGTAAGACCAGAAACCATAAAACTCCTAGAAGAAAACATAGGCAAAACACTCTTTAACATAAATTGTAGCAATATTTTTTTGGATCTGTCTCCTAAGGCAAAGGAAAAAAATAGAAATAGACAAATGGGACTTAATTAAACTTAAAAGCTTTTTCATGGCAAAGGACATCATCAGCAAAACAAAAGACAACCTACTGAATGCGATAAAATATTTGCAAATGATATGACGAATAGAGGGTTAATATCCAAAATATATAAACAGCTCACACAACTCAATATCAAAAAGACGAAGAACCCAATTTAAAAATGGGCAGAAGAACTGAATAGACATTTTTCCAAAGAAGACATATGATGGCAAACAGTCACATGAAAAGATGCTCAGCATCACTAATCACCAGAGAAACGCAAATCAAAACCACAGTGATATATCTCCTCATACCTGTCACAATAACCACCATCAAAAAGACCACAAATAGTAAATGTTGGTGAGGACGTGGGGAAAAGGGAACCCTTGTGCACTGTTGGTAGGAATGTAAATTGGTGCAGCCACTATGGAAAACAGTACAGAGGTTCCTCAAAAAACTAAAAATGGAACTACCATATGATCCAGCAATTCCACTCTTGGGTATATATTCAAAGAAAATAAAGACACTAATTCGAAAAGATACATGTACCCCAATGTTCATAGAAACATTATTTACAATAGCCAAGATATAGAAGCAATCTAAGTGTCCATCGACAGATGAATGGATAAAGAAGATGTGGTATATGTGTATACAATGGAATACTACTCATCCATATAAAAAAATGAAATTTTGCCAAGGGCAACAACATGGATTGACCTGGAGGGTATTATGCTTAGGTGGAGTAAGTCAGACAGGGAAAGACAGATTTTGTGTGTTATCACTTACATGTGGAATCTAAAAAAATAAAACAAACAAATGAATATAATAAAACAGAAACAGACTCTCAGATATAGAGAACAAACTAGTGGTTATCCGTAGGTGAGGGAAAGGGGGAGGGGCAAGGTAGGGTAAGGGACTAAGAGGTATAAACTACTAAGTTTAAAATAAATAAGCTACGAGGATATAATGTACCACGTAGGGAATATAGCCAATATTTTATAATAACTTAAATGGAGTATAATCTATTATAACTTGGAATCACTACGTTGTACACCTGAAACTAATATTGTAAATCAACTATACTGCAATAGTAAAATTATTAATAAATTTTTTAAAAAGAAAACATATTGATAACTGCAAATAAATAATTTTATATTCATCAGTCTAGAATGTTGGAACACATTCCATTCTCCCGAGCAAAACATACCTAAACCTATGGCAGGTGCCCTACCTTTTGAGACAGGACAGTCCTTATTGCCTAACAGTGAATGTAAATGACATCTCCTCTTTTGACGTGAAGCTTTAGTTTATGACAGCTCTAAAGTTACTCTGTAGTGGGTTATTTATGAGAAGACTTTTAGATACTGTTTAAACCCCCAACCAAATGACTTCTTTTTTCTGATTTCTTTCCTTAATTATTTAATTTTTCACCTTGAGCTATCTGCTTAACTACTTTAAGTCCCTCTAGAATGAGTTTAGAGCACATAGTAGGTGCTCAAAGCTATTTTTTTGTGTGTGTTGGGCAGACTCTATGATGTTTCTCAGTGATCTCTGCCACTTGATATTTAAGCCTTTGCATATCGCTCTCCTCTTGCGTGTGGGCTAACCTAGCAACTTGCATGTAACCAATACTAGAAAAGTAATGGAATGTCATTTCTGTCATTAGGTTACATAAGAGAGTAACTTCTCTCTTGCCAGCAGACTCTCCTTCACTGGTTTTGATGAAGCTATATGGATAATCCCAAGTGCAAGAAACTGAAAGCACCTCTGACTAATATTCAGAAAGCAACCCTCAGTCCAACAGCTCACAAGAAGTAAACCTTGTCAATACTCATTAGAGCTGGTAGGTAGACCCTTCCTCAACTGAGCCTTGCTTAAGACTCTGGCTCTGCCTGACACCTGGATTGGAGCCTGTGAGACCTTAAAGCAAAGGACTCAGCTAAGGCATGTCTATACTCCTGAACTGAGATAATAAATCTATGTTGTTCCAAGCTGCTAAATTTGTGGTAATTTGTTATGTTGCAATAGATAACTATTTGTGGAATAAATGAATATCTCCCAGATTCCTATCTGTAAAGTGAGAAAAAATAAAAATAGTTATATTATGGGCTTTTTGTCAGGATTAAAAAAAAGACATGTAGTAAGTACTCATGTCTTAAGTAGTAAGTATTCAATAAATAGTAAGTAGTAAGTACTCAATAAATGTAGTAAGTACTCAATAAATTCATGTAGTAAGTACTCAATAAATATTATTTGCTATTATAATTGGGTAAACACAATTTTTTCTCTATTAGTATCCTATCTAGAATGTCTAAGGCTGCTGTCTCAAGTGCATGCCAGATTAAGTAAAAAGTGGAATAGAAGGTATCACGCTCTGTGATTTCAAACTATATTACAAAGCTATAGTAATCAAGATAGTACATGTCTGCACAAAAACAGAAACATAGATCAATGGAAGAGAGTAGAGAGCCTAGAAATAAACTCATGCACACACTGTCAATCTATGACAAAGGGACTAAGGAAATACAATGAGGAAGATACAGTCTCTTCAATAAATGGTGTTTGGAAAGTTGGACAGCCACATGCAAAAGAATGAAACTGGGCCATTATCTTACACCATATAAAAAAATTAACTCAAAGTGGATTAAAGACTTGAATGTAAGACTTGAAACCATAAAACTCCTAGAAGAAAACATAGGCAGTAAGCTCCTCGCCATCAGTCTTGGTGATGATTTTTTGGATTTGCTACCAAAAACAAAGGCAACAAAAGGCAAAAAATAAAATAAAGTAAATAATTAAATAAATAAACAAATGGGACCACATCAAACTAGAAAGCTTCTGCACAGCAAAGGAAATCATCAACAGAATAAAAAGGCAATCTACTAAATGGGAGAAAATATTTGCAAGTCTTATATCTGATAAGGAGTCAATATCCAAAATACTTAAAAACTCATACAACTCAATAGCAACCCCCCCCCCCAAACAAACTGATTTAAAACCGGGCAGAGGATCCGAATAGGTATTTCTTCAAAGAAAACATATGGATGGCCAACAGGTACGTGGAAAGGTGCTCAGAATCACTTATCATCAGGGAAATGCAAAGCAAAACCACAATGAGATGTCACCTCACATCTGTTAGAATGGCTATCATCAAAAAGATAAGAAATAACTAGTGTTGGTAAGGATGTGGAGAAAAGGGAGCCCTTGTGCACTATTGGTGTGAATGTAAATTGGTGTGGCCACTGTGGAACAGTATAGCAGTTCCTCAAAAAATTAAAAATAGAACTACCAACTGATCCAGCAATCCCACTTCTGGGTATTTATCCAAAGAAAACTAAAACACTAACTTGAAAGATATATTCACCTCCATAGTCACTGCAGCATTACTTACAATAGTCAAGATATGGAAACAACGTAAGTGTCCATTGATAGATGAGTGAATAAAGAAGATGTGGCACGTATATACAAGGTAATATTACTCAGCCATAAAAAAAAGAATGAAGTAATGTCATTCACAGCAACATGGATGGACCCAGAGATTATCATACTAAGTGAAGTAAGTCAGACAGAAAAAGACAAATACCATATGACCTCACTTATATGTGGACTCTAAGAAAAGTCAAGCTCATAGATACAGAGAACAGATTGTTAGTTGTCGGAGGCAGGGGGTAAGGGGTGGTTGAAATGGGTGAAGGGGGTCCAAAGGTACAAACTTCAAATTAGAAAATAAATAAGACATGAGGTGGAATATACAGCGTGGTGACCATAGTTATTAATACTTTATTGCATATTTGAAAGTTAGAGTAAATCTTAAAAGTTCTCATCACAAGAAAAAAAATACATATTATAACTATGTATGGTCACAGATACTAACTAGACTTACTGTGGTGATCATTTCACAATATACACAAGTATGGAATCATTCTGTTAGAACCTGAAACCAATGCAGTGCTATACATCATCTGTACCTTAATTTTAAAACAAATTGAACACATTTCTTGCCAGTTACCTCTTCCCTTGTATTAGTTAGGTAGCAATGTTGGAGGAAATAGGAGTAGTGGTGAGGGTCACTGATTGGATTCAAATCCTGGTTTTACATTTATGAACCACATGAACTTAAGGAAGCCACTTCATCTCATCAAGCCTCAGTGAACAATGGGAGCAACAGTAGGTACCTCACAGGCAGGACTGAATCAAATAAAGTATGTAAGCACTTACTACCATTCCTAATTCAGAGTTAGTACTCACTCAATAAACAGTAAATCTTCCCTTTGTTACCGTGAATACCTTTGATAAAGAAAGTCTTTGGTAATTCTGGAGCTTGAAAGTTTCCCCAAAAAAAAAAAATCGTAACAGAGAACTGGGACCATATTATTCTGTACCTTTCATTACACTCTTAGACTTGAATTGCCCCCTTGCCCTCTATCCTCGGCCTTCTCCTGTTATTTTGCACCTAGCAGTCATCCTTCCCCTGTAAGATAGGGCCTCTTTGGGTCAGTTTGTCACCATCCAATATGGTGCCGGTTCATCTTTGGTGCAGGTGGCCTTCCTTATAGCCAAGCTATGTGACTTATTCCAAGTGAATTAAAAAAATATATTGTAAGTCTGCTTTGGAGGCCATATCTTAGTTCTATGGTTTATCATTGTGTGACAATAAAAACATTGCCTTTGGGCCTAAGATATCTATAAAAAAGGAGATTATATCCACCTCAAAGAATTTTGGAGAAGACTAAATGATGTAAAACGCTATGCTGCCACAAAGTAGTTGTTCAATCAACGGCAGTGGTTATTTAGTTGTCGATATCAATGTTATGACTGTCATGTTTGCCACTATCATTTTTGTAATCCCAGTACTTAGCAGTGCCTAGAACAATGTTTGCACATGAATGAATAAATGTAGTTACAGTCTTACTACTGCTCGAGTTGTGTCATCTGGGTCTCTGAGGGAGAACAATATTTTCTACGGGAAATATGAATGTGTATATTCGTAGCACCCATAGAACATATGCACGGTTATAAGTGGCACTTATCTGTAGCGTCTGAGGACAGTGTAACTCAGCCATGTGGCTCAGTGTACTGGTGAGCCCTTGAAAATGCAGCTGGTTTAGCTCCTTTAAATAAAAATGACTAGATAAGAAAAAGTGGAAAACAGATTTATTTATAAACCATCCTACGTAGACACAAGGTGCAGTTTTGTTTTTGTGACACACCAGCAACTCTTTAAATATTTATTGTCAACCTGGGGAATTCATGTGTAGACTGAAAGCATATTTAGGTCTTTAATATGCCATCTCAGCAGGGCCTGCGTAAGGCTGCCCATCTGGAAGATGAGACTTCAGAGCCAATTTGAAACATTTTTTCAAGGACAGATAAAACTGTTTCTAGCTGATTTTTACCATGACATATGAAAGCAAACCTGGGGCTTTTGTATTTTGGAGTTAACATTTAAACCAGAAAGATATTTCTTTTTCAGAACACCTGTAGCAAACTCCTACATAGTCAAGCATAATTTAAATTCAGTTCTATAAGGCCAGCCTGAGAACAGCATACGAATAGTGTAGAGAGATATATTTTTCCATTATGGCATCAAACTCAGTAAAAAATATAGTTAGAATTTTATTCTGATCTCTTCTCTTTAGACTTAATAGATAGGTTTAATGTGTTTGAGTCTCTGCCAATTGAATAAAATTACTCAGAACTTTATCGAGTATGTTTCTAAGTGTAATGAGGCAATATTACATTTCTCTTTTAAATGATCACTTTACCAACTTTTTAAATGTCTTTTAAAAACCTAAACTTCTGTCATAGAATCTCAAATGCCATAGGACTCCTCAGAATCAGTTCATTCAGTCTCTTACAAACACATCTCCTGTGATTTGAAGGGATATTCTTCCTTCCTTACCTCCCCCATTCCACTTTCCCCTATTCTCTTCTTCCTGTCTTCCTACCACCTTTCCATCTTTTTTTCCCTCCCTCCCTCCTATCCTTCCTCTCTTCCTTTTTTTTTTTTTCCTTGAACTCTCATGAGCTAGTAAAGTTGGTATTCAAGTGTGAACAATGTCTAAATATTGACCCCCTTTCTGCTCCTGATGAAAGCTCCAACAGACTACTCTCTTACACCATACAAAAAATTAACTCAACATGGATTAAAGACTTGAATATAAGGCCTGAGACCATAAAACTCCTAGAAGAAAACATAGGGAGTAAGTTCCTTGATAACAGTCTTGGCAAAGATTTTTTGGATTTGACACCAAAAAGCAAAGGCAACAAAATCAAAAATAAACAAATGGAACTGCAGCTATATAACAAAGGGAACCATCAACAAAATGAAAAGGCAAACTTGCAGAACAGGAGAAAATATTTGCAAATTATATATCTGATAAGGGATGAATATCCAAAATATACAAAGACTCATACAACTCAACAGCAAAAAACACAAATAATCCAATTAAAAACTGGGTAGAGTATCTAAATAGACATTTTTTTCCAAAGAAGACATACAGATGACCAACAGATACATGAAAATGTGCTCAACATCACTCACCAACACAGAAATGCAAATCAAAACCACAATGAGATATCTCCTCACACCTGTTAGAACGGCTATTATCAAAAATACAACAAATAACTGTTGGCGAGTATGTGGAGAAAAGGGAACCCTCAGGCACTGTTGATGGGAATGTAAATTAGTGCAGCCACTATGGAACAGTATGGAAGTTTCTTCAAAAATTAAAAATAGAGAACTACCATATGATTCAGCAACCCCACGTCTGGATATTTATTAAAAGAAAGTGAAAACACTAACTTGAAAAGATACGTGCACCTCCGTGTTCATTGCAGCATTATTTACAATAGCCAAGATATGGAAAAACCTAAGTGTCTATTGATGAATGAATGAATGAAGAAAATGTGGTATATACATATATATATATATATATATATATATATACACATACATATGTATACATATATTCACAAAATGGTATATTTTCATCCAGAAAAAGTGAGAGAAATCTTGCCATTTGCAACAACGTGGATGGATTTTGAAGACATTATGCTAAGTGAAATAAGTCAGACAGAGAAACACAAATACTGTATGATCTCACTTACATGTAGAATTAGAACAAAACCAAACCAAAACCCAAGTGTATAGATTCATAGATATGGAGAACAGATCGGTAGTTGCCAGAGGTGGGGTGGTGAGTGGGCAAAATGGGGTTAAAGGTTCAAAGTTCTAGTTATAAAATAAATAAGTCATGGGGTGGATGTAATGCACAGCATGGTGGCCATAGTTAATAACACTGTACTGCACATTTGAAAGTTGCTAAGAGAGTAAATCTTAAAAGTTCTTTTCACAAGAAACAAAATTTGTAACTGTGTATGGCGATAGATATGAACTAGACTTACCATGGTGATCATTTCGCAATACATACAAATATTGAATCATTATATTGTATAACTGAAGCTAATATGTTTTATGTCAAGTATACCTCGATTTACAAAAAGAAAAACAACTAATGAGCAAAATCAGCCTCTCTAAAATGATTTTCTATAATCTGAATTTTAAAAAAGAAGGAGTTTCACTTATTCTAAAATAATCTTTTCAAGAATTGAGAGAAACATGTGACATTGCTCTCTTCTCTCAGCCCACTGAATATCACTTTCTTGAAGTTAATACTGGAATCAAGTAGCCAATATAATCTGATAAAATCCAGGGCAGTAACAGTAGATGGCAGAAATGTCCCTCTAAATGTTATATCTCTTTTTGAATGAGGTCTGATGCTGCTGAAACAAAGAGCGAGAGCTGATTTTCCTGTTTGCAGTATCTGGTTGTAGATGTATAGTTTCCCAATGAACTTGACAGGACAGTTACTCAGGAGAACTGAGTAAATGAGTTTCTACTCACCTATTACCCCAGAGCTCATGTAGAGTGAACACTTGAACAACATAGGTCCACCTATACATGGATTTTTTTCAATAAACATATTGGAAAATATTTTTGGGATTTGTGACGAATTGAAAAAACTCACAGATGAACCGTGTAGCCTAGAAATATTTTTAAAAATTAATGAAACTTAGGTATGTCATGAACACATAAAATATATGTAGATAGTAGTCTATTTTATCATTTACTACCATAAAATATACACAAATCTGTTACAGAGGTTAAAATTTATCAAAACTTATGAACACAAACACTTACAGACCTTACACGGATCCATTCCCAAATGTAAAGATGCAGTATTAAGTCATAACTGCATAAAATTAACTGTAGAACATACTGTACTATAGTAATCATTTTGTAACCGCCTCTTATTGCTATTGCAAGGAGCTCATATGTTGAAAGAATCCACTTAAAATGCCATGTGATACAAATCATCTCCTCCGAGCAGTTCCTCTCTTCAGTAAATTGTATATCGCAGTAAAAAGTGATTCCTCATGGTTCTTTTGTATTTTTCTTCATGTTTAGTACAATAATATGAACCTTAAGTAACATCATGGGACCCATAAGAAGTGCCACCTCCAGTGATGCTGGAAGTGCTCCCCCGAAACAGAGAAAAGTCGTAACATTACAAGAAAAAGCTGAATTACTTAATATATACCATAGATTGAGGTCTGCACCTGGGGTTGCCCACTGTTTCAAGATAAATGAATCCGATGTAAAGACCCTTGTAAAAAAAGAAAAGGAAATTTGTGAAGCTGTCACTGCAGCTATGCCAGGAGGCCCAAAAACCTTGCACTTTTGGCGAAATACCTTTTTATCTCTTATTGAAAATGCAGCTTATGTGGGTGCAGGGTTGCTATAAGAAAGGATACCTATAGACTCTAATATGATACAAGAAAAGGCAAAGTCATTACATGACAACTTAAAGTAAGAAGAAGGTGAAGGATCTAAAGCTGGAGAATTTAATGCTAACAAAGGATGGTTTGATAATTTTAGAAAGAGGTTTGGCTTTAAAATTGTCAAGATAACAGAAGAAGCAGCTTCTGCTGACCAAAAGGCGGCAGACAAGTTCCGAGACACCGTTAAGGAAATCATTAAGGAGAAAGGATACCTGCCTGATATCCTTTTTTAATACAGATGAAAGTGCCCTATTCTGGGAAAGAAAAATGCCACAAAGAACATTTATTAATAAGGAATAGAAGCAAGCACCAGGATTTAAGGCAGGAAGGGATACTTACTGCTTACTCTGCTGTTGTGTGGAAATGCAGTCAGGTTTATGATCAGGGCTGTCTTATCTATAAAGCTGCTAACCCCTGAGCCTTGAAGAGAAAAGATAAACACCAGCTGACCATCTTTCGGTTGTACAACAAGAAGTCCTGTACTGGAAGAAGAACACTTTTTCTAGACTAGTTCCATTGATGCTTTGACCCTGAAGTCAGGAAGTACCTTGCCAGTTTTAAAGTTCTTTTGATATTGGACAACGCCCCTGGCCACCTAGAACCCCATGAGTTCAACACCAAAGGCACTGAAGTGATCTACTTGCCCTCAAACACAACACCTCTAATTCAGCCTCTAGATCAGAGAGTCATAAGGACCTTTAAGACTCATTACACACAGTACTCTATGGAAAAGATTGTCAAAACTGTGAAAGAGAACCCCGACACAGAAAACATGATGAAAGTCTGGAAGGATTACGCATTGAAGATACCATCTTTGTTATAGAAAAAGCCATGAAAGCCATCAAACCCAAAACAAGAAATTCCTGCTGAAGAAAGCTGTGTCCAGATGTTCTGTATGATTTCACAGAATTTATGATAGAGCCAATCAAGGAAATTACAAAAGAGATTGTGAATATGGCAAAAAAAAAGGTGGGGGATGAAGGGTTTCAAGATATGGATCTTAGAGAAATTCAAGAGCTAATAGACAGCAAACCAGAGGAATTAACAGAAGACGACTTGATGGAGACGAGTGCCTCTGAACCAGTGCCAGAGAATGAGGAAGAAGATGTAGAAGAAGCAGAGCCAGAAAACAAATTGACATTAGACAATCTGACAAAAGTATTCTGATTATTCAAGACTGCTTTGGACTTCTTTTATAACACAGACGTGTCTACATGACACGGGCACTGAAACCAAAGCAAACAGTGAAAGAAGGATTGGGACCGCATAGAATCATTTCTAGAGAAACGAAAATGCAAAAAGTCAGACAAAAATTACAATGTATTTCTGTTAAGTTACACCGAGTGTATCTGCCTCTCCTGCCCCCCTTCCACCTCTGCCACCCCTGAGACAGCAAGATGACCAACTTCTCCTTTTCCTCCTCCTCCTCAGCCTACTCAACATGAAGACAATGAGGATAAAGACCTTTATGATCCACTGCAGCTTAATGAATAATGAATCACCAACATACCATGCAGTTAATAAACTTATCTGTTGTGTATGTGTGTGTGTCCCTGTGTGAAAATCTAGTACCTGTAGGGCAAGAACTGTATGAGATATGTGTGTGTCATTATCATTGCCTAAGTATTCATAGTGTAGAACATCATGTGTAAAACCTGTATTGAAGTAGATAGCCTATACTTACATAGGCATAAACTGAGCGATATTTAATATAAAATTAATAATGTGCTCGTTTTCTTACTGTTTTATAACTTTGCTTTCAAAAACTTACATTACCATACAGTATGCCTCTCTTTCTCATAATTAGAAAAACGGTATTAAGAGCCTATCAGCACAGGTGTATTTTTTTTAATATAACAATGTTTCTAATATTGTATTATGAATATGACTGTAATACTGTATGCCATAACAATTTTATAAGAATTCATTCATTAGTGTATCTGCTAGGCTACCATGAAGCAATCATATCAATTACACTAGCCTTTGTTATCAATGCACGAATGGTTATACCTGTAAATAAATATGAATTTCTTTTTCACATTATCTTTTCATTTTTGATGTCTTGTGTTGGAAATATGTATAAGAGCTACAGTGTTTTGTATCATATAAGACAATATTGATGTAGGTACTGACAGACAGATGATTCATCTTGTAAACAGACAACATAAACTCACGGTATCATTAAGTATGGTACAGTGCTGTAAATGTATGTCTTCTTCCTTATGATTTTCTTTATAACATTTTATTTTCTCTAGCTTATTTTATCATAAGAATACAGTATATAATACATATAACAAAAAAATATGTGTTAATCGACTATTTATGTTATTGGTAAGACTTCTGGTCAACTGTAGGCTATTAGTAAAGTTTTGGGGGAGTCAGAAGTTATATGTGCATTTTTGACTACACAGGGTTTGGTGCCCCTATAACCCCTTCATTGTTCAAATGTCGACTTTAGTTTGAAAATACTGACCATCATTAGCAGACTCTTCATAATCCTCATGCCAGGTCCTCAAATGTACTTGCAATTGGAAAATCATATAATTGGATAATAATTACGCTTACCGGAGAGGGATTATTGGGAGAGCTATTTTTAAAGAGCTCACATAATTAGATTTCCTCTCTTACTACATTTCTGTATAGACTTGAGAGAAAAAAAATGTGTTTACCATGTGCCTCAAGTCCTTTTCCCCCACTTGTTCTTATTTCCTTATTATGTTTTCTTAAAATATAAAATGGTTCACTGTGGTTCAATATTACCTAATGACTCTTCCTTAGATATTTCTACAAGTCTGTAGAAACTAACGTCTCTCCATCTTAACATTGTGAACTGATAATGATAAGTTTTGCAGACTCCCTCTGCTTGGACCCAGGCTCCTAGTACTCACGGTGAGTTCATTCATTTTCTACAGGACAGTTTCTAGAGATTTGTGGATTTCCTAAGTAGATTCAATTTACATGACAAAGAAACAAACATCTATCATGTTTTAACTACTCTTTTATTGGGTTTTCCGTTTGATTCAACTGATCTTAATTCTAACTGATTCAGCTGGTTATCAAAAATAGGCACAAATCGTTCCTGCCTTCCCAGGGGAGGTAACACCTGACTTGAGTCTTGAACTAGATCTTTAGCCAGATGGAGCTTGGGTTAGGGAAAGGAGGTTGTCGTGACTTAGAAGAATGGAGAATGAAGGGGCATTTCAGGCAGAATATAGGCTATGTTCAAATGTACACTCGGGCTTACATCATTAGGGCTTGCTAAGGAGGCATTCTAAGAGGGATAGTGGTGGGTATGTCAGGCCTCCCCTCTTCTCCATCTTGCACTGAGCCCCAGGAACTGACCTTCATGAACTGAATCCACAAGCTCCTTTGCCTCCTGGCTTCTGGTTGGGTTCAATCAATGGGAGGCACCAGCAGAATATCAGAGCGAAGGAAGAGAGTGAGATTCAGGTACTTATCCCCTCACTTTTTTTCCCTGCAGGATCACTCAAGGCTGGCTGCACCCCTCTATCAATGGTCACATCTCCTGCCGGGTGGCCTTTGGGTTCCAGTGACTGCTCTGTCCCTTTGGTTCCTTTAAACCTAGGGGTGGTAACAGCATCCTGTTACTAGCCCAGAGGACTTACTCTCTCTTGTGATTTCCCTACATCCTGCTGATATTTTTGTAAATGAGACTTTTATTAAAAACTCCTCAAATAAACCCAATTCAATATGCTTTTTGTTACCTTATGGGACCCTGACCAAGAAGGAGTCCTACATGTTTTATTTTGCTAATTTAGAGCACTTATTAAAAACAGTAGGAACAAGCTACTCAGGAAAAGTACTTATATCTTAAAATTACCTGGAGGGATTCTGTGAACACAGCAAGAATTTTTTTGAGAATAATTGGAATCACCACAAGAAAACTGTGAGGATCCTTATCCCCTGGGTTCTGACTCTCCTAGTGAGCATCCGGATCCAAGTGCGTGCTGTCTGTCAGGGACTCCCTTTACCATGTGGGAAGACTTCCTTTCCAGTCCCTGCTAACGCCATTGTTCAGTTTGTTTCAAAAATTAAGTCTTAACCAAATGACTTCTACAGAGATTTTGCTTCCCTCTCTTACCCTCTCCTACCCTAATCCATCTGTTCTGCAAATTGCTTGCTGTCTAAATACTTTCCTTGTTAACCCCTGAAACAGCTTTCTTCTCTTTGCTCAGAGCTGTGGCTGTATTGGTTTTGTCTCCTTGACTATGTTGCTGGAGAGAAGGAAAGGGTTTTCTTCTCTTATTTTGGAAAGAGTCATTCCATTCTTGCAATCAGGGTTGAAAGCAGACTGTCTATTGCTCAGCACTCCACAGTTCTCATGAACACCATTTTGGGGCTCCATGAACTGACTGTAGCAGCAGAGGTAGCTTAGGGTTATACCATATACATAAACAGCGGCACTGATGCATGAGCGAGGGCATCACTGTTAAAGAAATATACTGATTGCATGTAGCTAAAGTTTAAAATGGGCATGAAGAGTCACAGAAGAAGATGTAGAGGTAGAAAGGTGCTTTTAGGAACATTCCTGACATACGTTATTTATTACTAAGGTCAAGCAGCAGAGATCTAAGTCTGGAAACTGTTCTTGAGGACAGCAGGAGCTTCACACATTTACAGGACATCCACGTACAGCAATATACTAAACAAAAGGACCAACAAGAATCCAAGTAGTTATTGAAATATTGAGCACCTGCTATGTGCCAGAAATGAGGAGGAAATTTACCAACTTGGCTTGTTCTGCCACTACATAGTTCCTCTTTTATTCCTTAAAACTACTGGAAATTTTCTTTTCTATGTCTAACAATAGATGTTGGTTTTATTTCTCCATGCTTCCATTTCAAATTATTTTGATGAAGTGTTGTGATTTCTTGTGGAAAAACAAATCAGTACTGAAAGGCCTATTTTCCATTCTGCTCTTCTCATTTTGTCAGCTAGCTCTTACGGTGGTCTCCGGATGGGTATAGCAATACCAAATAGTACACGCATAAACAGCAATGTCCGGAGGCAAAACAAAGGAAGAGCAAACCCCTTGTGTGCCGTTATAAGATCTAGAAAATCTTTTTCAGAATCCCTAGCCATCTTCTCTTCAGCCTTATTGACTCAGTTTTATTGACCTGAATTAGGTCACACGGTACTCCTCAGTCAATCATCATCAATAAGCAATGAAATTACCAAAATTGGCTTAATCAATCCATAATTATCCAATAACATAATTGGGTTATCAAGATTTCTGCCCTGGGTTAAGGGCCAGGATTCCCTGAAGTATATCGTCACATGTAGGGATAATGACAACTCGAAAATGAACAAACATAAAAAAGAGTTCCATTAGTAAGAAGAGGGAAATAGCTATTAAGCAGAAAATAACCAGTGTCTGTGAGAGTGACTGAGAAATCTAAAGACTGTGAAAATGCAAGAGACTACAACTGAGCTAAGAAAACACCAGAAGTAGTGGTAAGATTTCATGTAATAATTGGGTAGAGGGAAAATTTTTTTTTCCTGGATAGTACCTTTACCCATCCCCTAGAGCTCTTAATTTAAGTAGCATTTTACCTTTTTTTGGTAAGATAAAAGAGGGTGGCTGGGGAATATTTATGTCCCACATTAAAGAAGAATTGAATTTGTTTTTATTTAATTTCTTGTCCTGAAAGATATTCTGCAACTCATCCAACCATGGGTCAAAGTAAAATCTAATTTTTCCACTGAGCTCATTGACAAATTCTTATCTTAACAAGATTAAGACTTCATAGCAGAAACTTCTCTGATGCTTCAAAAGGCAATAGCTTTTCACTGATTTTCGTTCACCTTTGACCACTGCTTGTCTTGTTAAGTTGCCATTTGTTACTTAAATATCTTTATCATCCTTACATTCTCAATCTTTTTCATTTTCTGAGGCAATAGTGCTTTCTATTTGCCCTTTAGCTGACTGCAAGTCCAGAGTAGCTGTCTCCTTGGATATCTGAAACCGTATTCTGAAACATCTCTAAGATACCATAAATATTGCAAGGAAAACGTGTAGTATAGGGCTGTCCTAACAGCAGAACTATGAATCCTGAGTCTAAATTCATGAGCATAGTATAGTATACGTATATGAAATACAGGAAGACCATCTATGTGAGTATAGTATACTCTAAGTACAGCAAGTTCTTATATGTGAGTATAAACTTATACTTTCATCCAAAAAAGTAAATACCTTGTAAAAATTGTCTTCATTTATCTTTCAGTGAGTAGCATGTGGGAAGATCGGCTTTCCCAAAAGCCTTTTTGGTATGTGTGAGTATCAGTCAATTTATAGATCCATCTCCAAATAAGGGAACTTGGGTTCTCTGGAGAGCTGGCCCAGTTATGAAAGGAAAGCTTAAAGTAGCCTGTCTGCTTATGAGTAGAGGTTATCTAATGTTAGCTTCTGCATGATGGAAAACAAATTTCCCTAGCCATTAATCACTGCATAACAGATTTCAGGATGCAGAAAGGATGTTAAGCTAGTGATAGTTTTATTTGAGGGAAATATACCAATTGCATTTTATCCAGATTAATCAAATATTCATTTCTTCTAATTAAATTATTCTTTTCAATTCTTCCAGAAAAATCTGGTTTTCAAGTATTCTGATTTTATTTGAAGTTTGAGAAAATATGATCATGCGCACTGTAATTATTTTAATATCAGCAGGTGGTAAAAATATGAATGCTATACAAAATACAAGGAAATGTTTCCGTTCCTAACCAGAAACCAGAAACCTAAAATAAAGTAAATTTAAAACAAAAACAGGGAGGGCCTAAAAGATGTTTTGGTCTGTTGGCTGGGACCTGAAGTTCAATGGGAAGATTATGGTAATTTGGTTAAATGTGTGTGTCCAAGTTAGACTACCTGGGTTCAGATCCCAGCTCCATGACTTTTTGGCTATGTGATACTGAAAGGTTCTTTAAAGTGTCTGTACTTTAGCATCCTAATCTGCAAAATGGTGTTGATAACAATAATGACAGAATTGGAATATTGTGAATGTTAAATTAGATAGTATAAATAAAGTACTTTTGGAGCACATGTCTCAGTGTTAGGTACTATTAATTTTTTCTTACTCTTCCCTTCAAGTCTAAGAATTTCTTTCCAAATTCATTTTTATAATTTTTAATATGATTAGAGATATTCTAATTCAAAAAGTGCTTAACTTTTCTTGCTTGGTATAGCCATACACTCATTGTTTTATAGGAAATAGAAAGCAGTAGGTTAGCCCCACCCTATCAGTAAGTTTTATTAAAGTCCTAGTATGAGACAAACCCTGTGCTAGACATTAAACAGAAATGAGGGAACACACAAAGGAAACCAAATAAGCACTTTGTGCACAGAGTTTACACTGCAGTTTGATCAATACACATGAAAAAATAGATGATAAACTAGAATGATAATCTACACATTATGCATATGTCTACTAGTGCACCTCCTCCACGATTCAATAATTATCTCTATGTATCTGTCTTCCCTCCACCCTGAGATTAAAAGTTCTCTGAGGCAGCTATGGAGTTCTGCTTGTCAGAGGTCTAGGTATAGAACAATGTACTCTGTAATACAAAATGAAAGGATTAACCTAAAATCTAGATCAGTGGTATTCTTATGGGTTTTTTTTTCTTTTTTCTCCATTTTAAATAGGGCAAAAACATTCTTCAAAAGAAATCTTATGAGTAAAAACAGATGAGAGTGGAGAACTACAGATAGCCTTGGGATTATAGAGAAGACGATGGGGATGAATCAGTGTTTTAACTGAGTCCTGAAGGACGAACTGGAGTTACGCAGGAGAAGAGTGTGGAAATGAGAGAAGATTGTTCCAGAGGCTACAAAGAGCATGGAACTAAAGTCCTTTCATTCTGGTTGAATTCAATAGTGAAGGGGGAGTAGAAAGAAATGGGGCATAAGAAAATAGGCAATGCCAGATCATAAAAGTCCACAGAAATCACTTTAAGAACTTTGGACTTTATCCTGAGGGCAGTGGAGATCCATTGAATGGCTTTAAGTATGGGAGTGATCTCAAATTTGTTCTTCAGAAAAATCACTGCTGCTGTAGCTCAGAGAAGGGATTTGAGAGAAGCCGGATTCAGGCAAGGATGCCATTTAGGAGACTGCTGCATTAATGTTAGTAAGAAAAGACGGTCAGAACACAGGTGCCGGTGCTGTGAGCAGCACGACCGTGCACCCTGAGAACTCCGCCCCTCCCCGTTGAGGAGAACCCAGGAAAGCAGCTCTGCCTGTGGGGACAGCATGTGCTCTAGAGCGTGAGCTCCCACCTCTTCATCCTCTGACTGAAGAATAACGCTGTCCTTTGCTTCCGAACCAAAATCTGTCTATTGGTGAGACTGACACCAGGCGGGAGGACCCTTGTTGGAGCCCTACTTAAAAGGCTCTCTAGAACTCCACAGCACGCAAATTTTTCCTGGCTTGGACTCCCCTCGATATGTGATTAGAAATGAAAAGGTTTTTATCAAAAAATTAAAAATCCATAAGCATTGGACCTTCAAGATGGCAGAGGGCTAAGATGTGGAGATCACCTTCCTCCCCACAAATACATCAGAAATACATCTACATGTGGAACAACTCCTATAGAACACCTACTGGACACTGGCAAAAGAACTCAGACTTCCCAAAAGGCAAGAAACTCTCCACGTACCTGGGTAGGGCAAAAGAAAAAAGAAAAAACAGAGACAAAAGAATGGGGATGGAACCTGCACCTCTGGGAGGGAGCTGTGAAGGAGGAAAGGTTTACACACACTAGGAAGCCCCTTTACTGGGGGAGACGGGGTGTGGCGGGGGGGAAGCTTCGGAGCCACAGAGGAGAGCACAGCAACAGGGGTGCGGAGGGCAAAGCGGAGAGATTCCTGCACAGAGGGTCGGTGCTGACCAGCACTCACCAGCCCGAGAGGCTTGTCTGCTCACCCGCCGGGGCGGGCGGGGCTGGGAGCTGAGGCTCGGGCTGCGGTCAGATCGCAGGGAGAGGACTGGGGTTGGCGGCAATGATCACAGCCTGAAGGGGGCTAGTGCACCACAACTAGCCAGGAGGGAGTCCAGGAAAAAGTCTGGAGCTGCCAAAGAGGCAAGAGACCGTTGTTTCAGGGTGCACGAGGAGAGGGGGTTCAGAGCACCGCCTAAACGAGCTCCAGAGATGGACGCGAGCCGCACCTATCAGCATGGACCCCAGAGACGGGCCTGAGATGCTAAGGCTGCTGCTGCCGCCACCAAGAAGCCCGTGTGCGAGCACAGCTCACTCTCCCCACCGCCCCTCCCGGGAGCCGGTGCAGCCCGCCACTGCCAGGGTCCCATGATCCGGGGACAACTTCCCCAGGAGAACACACAGCATGCCTCAGGCTGGTGCAACGTCACGACGCCTCTGACGCCGCAGGCTCGCCCCACATTCCAATTATGACTACGGTAACCCTCCCTCTCCCTGGCCTGAGTGAGCAAGAGAGCCCTAATCAGCCGCTGCTTTAACCCCCTCCTGTCTGGGTGGGGAACAGACGCCTGAGGGTGGCTTACAGGCAAAGGCGGGGCCAAACCCAAAGCTGAACCCCAGGAGCTGTGCAAACAAAGAAGAGAAAGGGAAATTTTTCCGTGTAGCCTCAGGAAGAGTAGATTAAATCCTCACAATCAACTTGAGGAACTCTGCATCTAAGGAATACCTGAATAGACAACGAATGTTCCCAAAATTGAGGCAGTGGACTTTGGGAGCAACCGTAGTCTTGGGGTTTGCTGTCTGTAACTGATTTCTTTCTGATTTTCATGTTTATCTTAGTATAATTTTTAGTGCTTGTTATTATTGGTGGATTTGTGTATTGGTTTTATTGCTTTCCACTTTTTTTTTCTTTTTGTGACTGTGTATGTTTCTTTGTGTGATTTTGTCTGCTTTGGTTTGCTTTTACCATTTGTCCTAGGGTTCTAACTGTTGGTTTTATTTGTTTGTGTTTTGTTTTCTTTTTATGAGTGTGTGTGTGTGGGGGGGGTGTGTATGCTTCTTTGTGTGATTTTGTCTGTTTAGTTTTGCTTTTACCATTTGTTTTGGGGCTCTATCTGTTCATTTCCCCCCCCGCCCGCCACTTTTTTTTCTTCCTTTTCTTCTGAGTTCTGTGGCTGGCAGGGTCTTGTTGCTCTGGCCAGGTGTCAGGCCTGAGCCTCCAAGGTGGGAGAGCCGAGGCCAGGACATTAGACCACCAGACACCTCCTGGTCCCATGTAATATCAATCGGTGAGAGCTCTCCCAGAGATCTGGGTCTCAAAAATAAGACCCAGCTCCATCGAATAGCCAGCAAGCTCCAGTGCTGGACACCCCATGCAAAACACCTAGCAAGACAGGAACACAACCCCACCCATTAGCAGAGAGGGTGCCTAAAATCATAATAAGGTCACAGACACCCAGAAACACACCACCGTACATGGTTCTATCCACCAGAAAGAAAAGATTCAGTCTCATCCACCAGAACACAGGCACTAGTCCCCTCCAACAGAAAGCCTACACAAGCCACTGAACCAAAGTCACCCACTGGGGGGCAGACACCAAAAACAACAGGAACTACAAAACTTCAGCCTGCAAAAAGGAGATCCTAAACACAGTAAGTTAAACAAAATGAGAAGAGAGAGAAATATGCAGCAGATGAAGTAGCAAGGTAAAAACCCACCAGACCAAACAAATGAAGAGGAAATAGGCAGTCAATCTGAAAAAGAAGTTCAGAGTAATCAGAGTAAAGATGATCCAAAATAACGGAAATAGAATGGAGAAAACACAAGAAATGTTTAACAAGGACCTAGAAGAACTAAAGAGCAAATAAACAATAATGAACACCACAATAAATGAAAATAAAAATTCTCTAGAAGGAATCAATAGCAGAATAACTGAGGAAGAAGAATGGATAAGTGGCCTGGAAGATAAAAGAGTGGAAAAAATTGCCACAGAGCAGAATAAAGAAAAAAGAATGAAAATAATTGAGGACAGTCTCAGAGACCTCTGGGACAACATTAAATGCACCAGCATTTGAATAATAGGGGTCCCAGAAGAAGAAGACAGAAAAATGTTCTGAGAAAATATCTGAAGAGATTATAGTTGAAAACTTCCCTAACATGGGAGAGGAAATAGTCAATCAAGTCCAGGAAGTGCAGAGACTCCCATACAGGATAAATCCAAGGAGAAACATGCCAAGAGAGATATTAATCAAACTATCAAAAATTAAATACAAAGAAAAAATATTAAAAGCAGCAAGGGAAAAACAATAAATAACATACAAGGGAATCCCCATAAGGTTAACAGCTGATCTTTCAGGAGAAACTCTGTAAGCCAGAAGGGAGTGGCAGGACATATTTAAAGTATTGGAAGGGAAAAATCTACAACCAAGATTACTCTACCCAGAAAGGATCTCAGTCAGATTCAATGGAGAAATTAAAACCTCTACAGAAAAGCAACAGTTAACAGAATTCAGCATGACAAAACCAGCTTTACAACAAATGCTAAAGGAACTTCTCTAGGCAGGAAACACAAGAGAAGGAAAAGACCTACAATAACAAACCCAAAACAATTAAGAAAATGGCAATAGGAATATACATATTGATAATTACCTTAAATGTAAATGGATTAAATGCTCCAACCAAAAGACATAGACTGGCTGAATGGATACAACAATAAGACCCATATATATGCTGTCTACAAGAGACCCACTTCACACCTAGGGACACATACAGACTGAAAGTGAGGGGATGGAAAAAGATATTCCATGCAAATGGAAATCAAAAGAAAGCTGGAGTAGCAATTCTCATATCAGACAAAATAGACTTTAAAACAAAGACTATTACAAGAGACAAAGAAGGGCAGTACATAATGAACAAGGGATCACTCCAAGAAGAAGATATAACAATTGTAAATATTTATGCACCCAGCATAGGAGCACCTCAATACATAAGGCAAATACTAACAGCTATAAAAGGGGAAATCAACAGTAACACAATAATAGTGGGGGACTTTAACACCTCACTTACACCAATGGACAGATCATCCAAAATGAAAATAAATAAGGAAACAGAAGCTTTAAATGACACAATAGACCAGATAGATTTAACTGATATTTATAGGACATTCAATCCAGAAACAGCAGACTACACTTTCTTCTCAAGTGCTCATGGAACATTCTCCAGGATAGATCATATCTTGGGCCACAAATCAAGCCTTGGTAAATTTTAAAACACTGAAATCGTATCAAGTATCTTTTCCGACCACAACGCTATAAGACTAGGTATCAATTACAGGAAAAAAAATGTAAAAAATAAAAACACATGGAGGCTAAACAATACGCTACTAAATAGCCAAGAGATCACTGAATAAATCAAAGAGGAAATCAAAAGGTACCTAAAAACAAATGACGATGAAAACAAAATGACCCAAAACCTATGGGATGCAGCAAAAGCAGTTCTAAGAGGGAAGTTTATAGCAATACAATCCTACCTCAAGAAACAAGAAACATCTCAAATAAACCACCTAACCTTACACCTAAAGCAATTAGAGAAAGAAGAACAAGAAAAACCCAAAGTTAGCAGAAGGAAAGAAATCATAAAGATCAGATGAGAAATAAATGAAAAAGAAATGAAGGAAACGATAGCAAAGTTCAATAAAACTAAAAGCTGGTTCTTTGAGAAGATAAACCAAATTGATAAACCATTAGCCAGACTCATCAAGAAAAAAAGGGAGAAAACTCAAATCAACAGAATTAGAAATGAAAAAGGAGAAGTAACAACTGACACTGCAGAAATACCAAGGATCATGAGAGATAACTACAAGCAACTATATGCCAATAAAATGGACAACCTGGAAGAAATGGACAAATTCTTAGAAAAGTACAACCTTCCAAGACTAAGCCAGGAAGAAATAGATAATATAACAGACCAATCACAAGCACTGATATTGAAACTGTGATTAAAAATCTTCCAACAAAAAAAAGCCCAGGACCAGATAGTTTCACAGGTGAATTCTATCAAACATTTAGAGAAGAGCTAACACCTATCCTTCTCAAACTGTTCCAAAATATAGCAGAGGGAGGAACACTCCAAAACTCATTCTACGAGACCACCATCACCCTGATACCAAAACCAGACAAAGCTGTCACAAAAAAAGAAAACTACAGGCCAATATCACTGATGAACATAGATGCAAAAATTCTCCACAAAATACTAGCAAACAGAATCTAGCAGCACATTAAAAGGATCATACACCATGATCAAGTGGGGTTTATCCCAGGAATGCAAGGATTCTTCAATATACGCAAATCAATCAATGTGATACGCCATATTAACAAATTGAAGGATAAAAACCATATGATAATCTGAATAGATGCAGAAAAAGCTTTTGACAGAATTCAACACCCATTTATGCTAAAAACTCTTTAGAAAGCAGGCATAGAGGGAACCTACCTCAGCATAATAAGGGCCATATATGACAAACCCACAGCCAAAATCGTTCTCAATGGTGAAAAACTGAAACTATTTCCTCTATGATCAGGAACAAGACAAGGTTGCCCACTCCTACCACTAGTATTCAACATAGTTTTGGAACTTTTAGCCACAGCAATCAGAAAGAAAAAGAAATAAAAGGAATCTAAATCGGAAAAGAAGAAGTAAAACTGTCACTGTTTGCAGATGACATGATACTATACACAGAGAATCCTAAAGATGCTACCAGAAACCTATTAGAGCTAATCAATGAATTTGGTAAAGTAGCAGCATACAAAATTAATGCACAGAAATCTCCGGCATTCCTATACACTAATAATGAAAAATCTGAAAGAGAAATTAAGGAAACACTCCCATTTACCATTGCAACGAAAACAACAAAATACCTACGAATTTATCTAAGGAGACAAAAATTCTGTATGCAGAAAACTATAAGACACTCATGAAAGAAATTAAAGACGATACAAACAGATGGAGAGATATACCATGTTCTTGGATTGGAAGAATCAACATTGTGAAAAAGACTATACTACCCAAAGCAGTCTACAGATTCAGTGTAGACTATCAAACTACCAATGGCATTTTTCACAGAATTAGAACAAAAAATTTCACAATTTGTATGGAAACACAAAAGACCCCAAATAGCCAAAGCAATTTGAGAAAGAGAAATGGAGCTGGAGGAATCAGACTCCCTGACTTCTGAATATACTACAAAGCTACAGTAATCAAGACAGTATGGTAGTGGCACAAAAAAAGAAACATAGATCCATGGAACAGGATAGAAAGCCCAGAGATAAACCCATGCACATATAGTCACCTTATCTTTGATAAAGGAGGCAAGAACATACAATGGAGAAAAGACAGACTCTTCAATAAGTGGTGCTGGGAAAACTGGACAGCTACATGTAAAAGAATGACATTAGAACACTTCCTAACACCATGCCCAAAATAAACTCAAAATGGATTAAAGACCTAAATGTAAGGCCAGACACTGTAAAACTCTTAAAGGAAAACATAGGAAGAACACTCTATGACATAAATCACAGCAAGATCCTTTTTGACCCACTTCCTAGAGAAGTGGAAATAAAACCAAAAATAAACAAATGGGACCTAATGAAACTTCAAAGCTTTTGCACAGCAAAGGAAACCATAAACAAGATGAAAAGAGAACTCTCAGAATGGGAGAAAATATTTACAAATGAAGCAACTGACAAAGGATTAATCTCTAACTTATACAAGCAGCTCATGCAGCTCAATATCAAAAAACTAAACAACCCAATCCAAAAATGGGCAGAAGACCTAAATAGACATTTCTCCAGAGAAGATATACAGAGTGCCAACAGACACATGAAAGAATGCTCAACATCATTAATCATTAGAGAAATGCAAATCAAAACTACAATGAGATATCATCTCACACCGGTCAGAATGGCCATCATCAAAAAATCTAGAAACAATACATGCTGGAGAGGGTGTGGAGAAAAGGGAACACTCTTGCACTGTTGGTGGGAATGTAAATTGATACAGCCACTATGGAGAACAGTATGGAGGTTCCTTAAAAACTAAAAATAGAACTACCATATGACCCTGCAATCCCACTACTGGGCATATACCCTGAGAAAACCATAATTCAAAAAGAGACATGTACCACAATGTTCACTGCAGCACTATTTACAATAGCCAGGACATGGAAGCAACCTAAATGTCCATCAACAGATGAATGGATAAAGAAGATGTGGCCCATATATACAATGGAATATTACTCAGCCATAAAAAGTAACAAAATTGAGTTATTTGTAGTGAGGTCGATGGACCTAGAGTCTGTCATACAGAGTGAAGTCAGAAAGAGAAAAAGAAATACCGTATGCTAACACATATATATGGTATCTGAAAAAAAAAAAAAGGTTCTGATGAACCTAGGGGCAGGAGAGGAATAAAGACACAGACATAGAGAATGGACTTCAGGGCACAGGGAGGGGGAAGGGGAAGCTGGGACAAAGTAAGAGAGTAGCATTGACATATATACACTACCAAATGTAAAATAGATAGCTAGTGGGAAGCAGCTGCATAGCACAGGGAGATCAGCTTGGTGCTCTGTGACCACCTAGAGGGGTGGGATAGGGAGGGTGGGAGGGAGACACAAGAGGGAGGGGATATGGGGATACATGTACACATAAAGCTGATTCACTTTGTTATACAGCAGAAACTAACACAACCTTGTAAAGCAATTATACTCCAACATAGATGTTTAAAAAAAAAAGAAAGAAAGAAAAGATGGTCATTTAAGCTAAGAAAATGGCGTTAAATTCTTGATTCTCATCCTCCCTTGATTCTCTTGCTTCTTTTCCAATCATCTATAAGGTTAATACCACAACCTGGCTAAAGCTAACTCTTTGTCAACTCGAGTCCTGTACCCAAGAAGCTAAAGGTGACTGGGATAAACATACAACTAAGCCAACTGGCCTCAACTTAAATTCATACAAATAGCTGCCCGTGGGCCCTTAAAATGCTGTTCAGGAATCATCCTGTTCATCCTCCATGCCCCTCTGATTGTCCTAAAGATGAAACGAAACTAAAAACAAATTCACTTTTTCTCCCCTCCCTTCAAACTCCCAGTATCTTCTTCCCCATTCTCATGATGGTAAGATCGTCAAGAAACTGAAATAGTCAGAGACTTTCCCAGATTCCCGCCACTGCATCTAATCAACTGCCAACATCAGTACCTGCCCCGTTCCTATCTTCTATCCGGTTGCTACAGGTGAATTTTCCATGCTCCTGTCCAAAGCCAATCCCTCTGCTACATCCCTTCTCTTCTCACCTCCTTTATTACATCACTTCAGCAAACCTCCCCTCTCCTTCATTATTAACTTTTTCATTCGTGCCAAATAATTCTTATCATCATTCAAATATAGTTTTATCTTTTTCATCTTAGAGAAATATTTTGATGACTCCACTTACTTTGCCAGCTATTACTCTGATTACTTTGCCCATTTTTGCAGCAAAATCCCGTGAAAGATGTCTCTTCTTCCTTTTTCCAATTTGTCACATCCCTTTTCTTATAAACCCACCTCAACCAGGCTTTTGCTCCCACTACTTCACTCCAATCATTGCTACCAATGTCCCCAATGACCTCCTCCTTGCTTCTCAGTTATTGGTGTTACTCTTGCTTAATCTACCAGTAATAGCTGATTCAGTTAACTGTTCTCTTCTTCTAGAAAAGGAAATTTTTAACTTGGCTTTCAGAATAACACATTTGTCTGATTTTATCCTACCTTATTTGATTGCTCCTTCTTGGTATCCTGTTTTGGTTTTCCACTCTCAACCTCTTAATATTAAAGGGCTATTATGCTCAACCCTGGGCCTCCTCTCTCCTCTATCTACACTCCCTTGGCAATCTTATCTAATCCTACAAGTGTAAATATCCTCTACATGCTAACAACTCCAAAATGTATATCTTCAGCCCAGTCCGCTCTTAAGAATTTTATGGCTGAAGCCACTCAGAGTATCTCACCGACTGGCCACAGTAACTGATTTAGGGGTGGGCATGCAGTATAGACCAGTTCAATAAGAATAAGCCTTAGTACCTATTCTGGGAATCCTGGGGCATAAATTCACATGTTCTCCACTGGGCACAAGGATTTGGAGCTGAAACTGCTGAAGTCAATATTTGCCAGAAGCCTACTCTATGCCTGAATTTGGAGTCAAGATAAGAAGGAACCAGATCCTAGAGATGAATCCTGATAACCTTGCTTGAGTCCTAGATGAAGTCAGATCTCAATCCAGAACTGCTCTTGGAATATTCAATTCAATGAGGATAAAATTCCCTTTTTGAGTTGGGATTTCTGTTGCTTGAAAATACATGCATTCAATTTGATACACATACATTTTCCATGAGTTAGTTATTATCTCCACTTTCAGTAAAAGGAAAAACCACGCTAAGATGCCTACATGATTTTCCCAAAGTCAGTCATCTAGTAGTGGTAGCACCAGGACATGATCCGTACAGTCAGCCTTTATACTTCACATTCATAATTACCACTCCCTGTGACTGGGACTTTGGAGATACCGTAATTCAGCACTCTATGTGATGTGTCCCTCTAGTGTGTATGTGTGTGTGTACATTCTCACTTTTACCACTACATCAGAACATGAAACAGACGCTCATATTTCCTAAGAAAATACCAAAGAGCTGATTCTCATTCATTATTTAGCCCAGTTTCCACTGAAATATCCTGAGAACAAAATCAACCTTATTCTTTGGTCTGTGTCCTCAACTTTTATTCTATTCTTCACAGAAGAATGAACATAGCATTCTTACCTATGGATCTTGTGTTCTTATCTTTTCAGATCTGCAGATCATAACAAAGAATCTGGTTTCATAATGTCTAAGTTTTCTGAGACAGAGTTATCTTTCTACCCCTGAAATGATGTTAGTATAAGTGAAGAGTCACTGAAATGAACACAAAACAAGGAATCCAGGAAAGCTGGGTTTATGCACTGATTCTTTCCAGTGTGTGACATCAAGCAAGTTCTTTAGTGCACTGGAGCCCCTTTCTCCTCTGTAAAGTGTGAATCACAAACATCTACCTTACAGGACTATGGTGATGATTAAATGAGAAAACAAACACTTGACATATAATGAACTCTGAACAAATCAGTCTTTTTCCCCTTTGTTTTTCAAAACTCTGTTGGAATATGTCTCTGTACAAAAAAAAAAAAAAAAAAAAGAAATTCCTAAGTAACACTTCATAGCACATTTGTTTCAATAAGTGTTGATTTTAACAAATGGTGTGGTACATCACAAGACATACCCTTCCCCCAGCCATTTTTAACATGACATGAACCCTGCTGACAGGAAGCACCGAGTGTATTGATGATGAACCATGGGGAGTAGCTCAGGAATGTCCTGGGCAGAAAGAGAAGGCATCCTGACATTCAAAGAGTCCAGACATGACACAAGAAGGGATTAGGAAAATTGCCTCCATTGGCATTACGTGGAAGTGCCCTGCCCATTCCGTAGCTGAAAAAAACCCACTCCAAACCTTGCATCGCAGAGAATTCAATTTGACATTGTTCAGTATCCTACGGAGTGAATGGGAAACTTATTGCATCTGTTATTTTATCTCAGAATGGGAGGGTTTTTCTTTAAGAATTCTCAGAAGGGAGTGATTCTTGGATAACTGAACTCCCTGTGGTGTTGGTCAAGTGGAAACAGTACACAAGAGGCTTCAAAGAAATGAAAGCTTCAAGCACAGAACAGAAACTTTTCTGGAGGTGATGAGAAGAGGCATCTCTTTGAACCTTTAAGTAATGAAAGCCAGTCGTTTAGAGGGAGCTTAGGCAGAAGGCCTGGAAGAGAGCAAAGGAGAGCACGGAGTGAGGAGAAGTTTTGCTACAGCTCAAGGATCCTCAATAAATGGTTCCTACCCTTTTCAGCGTCAGGCTCTTATTCATAAGAAATATTACAGGATAGAAAGCCCAGAGATAAACCCACGCACATATGGTCACCTTATCTTCGATAAAGGAGGCAAGCATATACAGTGGAGAAAAGACAGCCTCTTCAGTAAGTGGTGCTGGGAAAACTGGACAGCTACATGTAAAAGTATGAAATTAGAACACGCCCTGACACCATACACAAAAATAAACTCAAGATGGATTAAAGACCTAAGTGTAAGGCCAGACACTATCAAACTCTTAGAGGAAAACATAGGCAGAACACTCTATGACATAAATCACAGCAAGATCCTTTTTGATCCACCTCCTAGAGAAATGGAAATAAAAACAAAAATAAACAAATGGGACCTAATGAAACTTCAAAGCTTTTGCACAGCAAAGGAAACCATAAACAAGACCAAAAGACAACCCTCAGAATGGGAGAAAATATTTGCAAATGAAGCAACTGACAAAGGATTCATCTCCAAGATTTACAAGCAGCTCATGCAGCTCAATAACAAAAAAACAAACAACCCAATCCAAAAATGGGCAGAAGACCTAAACAGACATTTCTCCAAAGAAGATATACAGATTGCCAATAAATACATGAAAGAATGCTCAACATCATTAATCATTAGAGAAATGCGAAACAAAACTACAATGAGATATCATCTCACACCAGTCAGAATGGCTATCATCAAAAAACCCACAAACAATAAATGCTGGAGAGGGTGTGGAGAAAAGGGAACACTCTTGCACTGTTTGTGGGAATGTAAATTGATACAGCCACTATGGAGAACAGTATGGAGGTTCCTTAAAAAACTAAAAATAGAACTACCATACGACCCAGCAATCCCACTACTGGGCATATACCCTGAGAAAACCATAATCCAAAAAGAGTCATGTACCAAAATGTTCATTGCAGCTCTATTTACAATAGCCAGGACATGGAAGCAACCTAAGTGTCCATCATCGGATGAATGGATAAAGAAGATGTGGCACATATATACAATGGAATATTACTCAGCCATAAAAAGAAATGAAATGGAGGTATTTGTAGTGAGGTGGATGGAGTTAGAGTCTGTCATACAGAGTGAAGTAAGTCAGAAACAGAAAAACAAATACAGTATGCTAACACATATATATGGAATCTGAGGGGAAAAAAAAAAAAGGTCATGAAGAACCTAGTGGCAAGACGGGAATAAAGACACAGACCTACTAGAGAATGGACGTGAGGATATGGGGAGGGGGAGGGGTAAGATGTGACAGGGTGAGAGAGTGGCATGGACATATATACACTACCAAATGTAAAATAGATAGCTAGTGGGAAGCAACCGCATAGCACAGGGAGATCAGCTCAGTGCTTTGTGACCACCTAGAGGTGTGGGATAGGGAGGGTGGGAGGGAGGGAGATGCAAGAGGGAAGAGATATGGGAACATATGTATATGTATAACTGATTCATTTTGTTATAAAGCAGAAACTAACACACCATTGTAAAGCAATTATACTCCAATAAAGATGTTAAAAAAAAAAAGAAATATTACATAAATCCAAAGTTAGAAGCCAATAGAATTAAATCATATTTTAAAAAAAAGTTGTGCCGCATGAAAGAACTGTTTCAATTCAGCAAAAATAAGAGAACTCTTAGGAGAGTAAATGGATAATTAGGTAGGCAGTAGAAGTTCTCTGCAGGAGGACGGAACCTTGAAGACAAATGCAGTTTCACTGAAGAAATTCCTTTGAAAATCCAAACGTAGACAAACAGGGTTGTGGAGGTAGTTTTGCTGTGTCTTCAGTTTTATTGCATCTTTACCTATTTCTTCTTACAACCTGCACAGTTAGTTCTTCAAACAAAAACCGTAACTGCCATTTCTTTTCTTTCCTTTTTTTTTTGAAATTGAGAAGTGAATTGTTTCAATTCCTTCTGGAGAACTAGAGCTGCTTTGTTCCTTGGCTACACTCTCAGCTGCCTAAGGGATTTCTCTCGGGCTTCCTCACTTGTAGCTGTAGACGGCCATTGTCTACAGTAACCTGTTCTTCACAGCCTGAAGAAACCACATAGACACTTCTGGGAATTGGCATTTTTGTGTAAAGTAAAAACTTTCTAAAGTATTTTGCCAGAACTAACAAGGCACACCAATTGGTTTACAGGTTTCTGGGCCTGAAATACACTAGTATTCTCTGACAAGTTGAGGGTAGCTATTTAGCATGGCAAGACTTAGTTCATCTGTTACTTGGCTTATTCATTCATTTAACAGATGGGGAAATATTACATGCCTACTATGTGATAGACACTGTATTCTGCCCCATCTCCATTTTATTTTCAGCATATAATTCTTCTAATTCATTATTACAAGATTGTAGTGCCATGGTCTTCATCTGTGTTATCTTCATCATTGAGGGCTTCATTTTCGAGGAGTAGAGGGTACATTTCGTTTTTCCAATAACGGTAATTCATTGAGCAGGCACTTTGTAATGCATTTTACAACAATCTCTCATTTACTGCTATCAGAAATCCTAGAACACTGAAATGATCATTTCCTTTTCATATGAAGAATGTGAGGCTTAGGAACATTATGTAACTTGTCCTGGGCCACGGAATAGTGAGTAGCAGAGCTGGGGCTGGAGCCCAAATCTCTCTGATTCTGAGGTTCCTGCCGCAGTTATCCGGTCTTTCAGTTCACAAAATAAATGAATAATGAACACCAAATTACTTCTTCCTCAAAATCCTCCCGGTGCTTTAGCGTAAGTGCCATTTCAATCCTTTCTACTCTTGAAAAGGAAACCAGACACCTACATTTTACTTCCTAATTCTTAGCATGATAGTGGGGAGAACAGGGTTTGGGAGTGAAACACAAGCATGGGATTTGCCACAACATGGGATCGTTGCTTAGGTTTTCAGCCCAAGAGGCTAATTTAGGGAAAGATAAGTATAAAATTTCAGGAAAGAGTCATCATATCCAGGCAAAAAAAAATTAAAAACCAATAGTGTACTGAGGGTTGGGATGGAACCAGAATCACCAGAAGAGTTACAAGTTTTTCTTCTGCTGAATAAGGATGAGAAAACCTGACATACATCTCAACGGCTTTGTCTATCTGGTGTTATAAATATATTCCATTAGATTGCTACAATTAGGTTTTTCACAATTAAACCATTCATCCACGGTGCTAAAACATTGATCTCGTATGTGTTTCACTATATGTGAGGACATTCTGAATATTATTAAAATATTCTATCAGAAAGAAAGTTTTACCTTTATGGATTTACTTACATTTTCTCCTCTGTTTACATTCTTCTTATTTAAGGCAGAAATAAAAGAAGTGTCCCCACCCCTGCCATATAACAACATAATATGTCTACATTTTAATCTCCCTCTGGAATGCTGTGGTACCACCAGCAGCAGCAGTTTGGCATCCCTGAAGGCCTGGAAAGAGCCTGCACTACCTGAAGAGCAGTGAACTGTGTTTTAGTCTGATTTTCTGAAAGTAGATGAAATATTTTACAACTGATCTGAAGGGAGTTACTGCTCGTAATAACCACAGCTCCCAAGAGGAAGTCACACCGTGGTCTGGGCTCTATTGCTAAGGAATTTCATCAGTGTCACAGCAACATCAATCAACCAGTTTCAAAATAGCTATTGAATGGTAAAGCATCATCATAATCAACAGATAGTCTTGGGGGCCTCCCTGGTGGCGCAGTGGTTGAGAATCTGCCTGCCAATGCAGGGGACACGGGTTCGAGCCCTGGTCTGGGAAGATCCCACATGCCGCGGAGCAACTAGGCCCGTGAGCCACAATTACTGAGCCTGCGCGTCTGGAGCCTGTGCTCCGCAACAAGAGAGGCCGCGATAGTGAGAGGCCCGCACACCGTGATGAAGAGTGGTCCCCACTTGCTGCAACTAGAGAAAGCCCTCGCACAGAAACGAAGACCCAACACAGTCAAAAATAATTAATTAATTAATTAATTAATTAATTTAAAAAAACAGATATTCTTTACTGGGCTCACTAGGAACAGGATATACTATCAGGCAACATGGCTACAAAATGGCTCAAGAACCTAATATCTAATTGCAAAGCTCCTCACTTGTACTCATTTTACTGGTCAAATCCATGCCAAGAATGTATGAAAATTTCTGAAACATTTTCTCTTTTCTTATATCTAAGCCAATTTTTCAAGGCAGCTATTATCAAATTTATAGGGGAATTAAATGGGAAAAACAACTTACTGTGTAAGTGCCTTTCCAGGAATATTATATGATGATTCAGTAAAGGGAAGCAACAAGGCTGGGACTTTAGCCATTTCACCACCATGAGATTAGGAACAGAGTGAATATCCAGCACTAAAATAGTTCATGGTATTTGCACTTATTGTATTTATGCCACCACAGTACATACATTTACCTGAAAATAATTAATCACTGTTTACATTTTAAGGTAAAGGTATGACTCTTACATTAATTTGAACTGGGCAAAGAACAGACACTAAAAATTGCACTGGGACTAGAAACAGAGAAATTTAACCACCCATTTAACATATGCCAGGAATAAGAGGCAGGGTGAACAGCTGTTCTGTTCTTTATAATACAAGTTCCAATACAAAAGCTAGTTTACCTTTCAGTGCATGGAAAACAGTGTGATTCCCTTCGTGTTGTCAAGCATTCACCAAGCATCCAAATCAGCAGTCTGCCCCATCCTATTATGCACAGCATAATTTGCTGCAGCTAATAAGAAAAAACCTGCAGCCAAACCCGTGGCTACCAGACTGGAAACAGAAATCGTGTGCTTCTTTTGGTGGCACCAATCTAGTACTGATTTAACCTTTGCTAGTTGAACATGATCTAAAAAGGTATTTGTTTAACTTTGAAAGTAAGAATGAATTCTGTTCTATTCATTAGTATTCCTAAGTGCTTCCAGATAATACACTAATAATGATAATAATAATAGCTTACATGTCTTGAACATTTACTGTGAGGGAGACACCAGGAGAAGTACTTTACATACATTATCTCATTTCATCCTTACCACAAACCTCTGAGGTAGGTAACCTTATTAAGCATAACAAGCTTAAATAACTTTCACTGGGTCTCATAGCTAATAAGTGATGGAGCTACAAACCCAGGCAGTACCCAACCTTTTAAACTTTGCCTCTTCTGCCTCACAGAGCTGCTCAGATGAGTGGGAAATCAAGTACGTTCTACATAGGAAAAGTGATTCTGTTCTATTTAAGAATTTGGCTCTAGTACATGAAGCTCCTAGCATTTAGATGAGGTCCACTGTTTTCAGAGAATAAGTCCTTCTTAAAATTCAAACATGGTGTCTGGAATGGATAAATAATTTAATCCATTTGCACCAATAAGAAGAGGCAAATATTTTAAATAGGAAGGAGGATAGATGGGAAGTGTCCTGAGAATGTCAACTCTTAGACAGGGACATTCAGAGGAGGGTAGACTTGGGTAGACAGAAGTCACTGGTCTTGATGCAAAAGTAGAGGATGAGGATAGAGGAGAGGAGAAATGGAAAAGGAAGCAGCAGGTGGAACTTTACAGTAAGGTGGAAGCTTAGAATAACCTCGGGCTTTTCTTTAAACTAAACACCTTGCCCGGATCAGCTAAAGACATAGCTTCACCACTTAGTATCCTATTCTTGGATAAGTCAGCAAAAGACTTGAGAATTCCAATCCATTTTCCTTTGTAATATGTAATTCATACTTGTAACACCTTCTACTTTGAAATATCAAAATCTTATGTAAGGGAGAAAACATGGTGTTGGGTAATCATGTATTAAAATGATTAATTCAAAACTCATTCAAATTATTCCAACATAAATGAATATTAATGTCTCATAGATTTTCCTAAAACAAAATATGAAAACGTCAAATGAAAGCAATCTTTCCCTTTCTCAACTCTATTTACTCACATGAAGACAATGTATACTTTTCATATGGGAGCAGTCTATGACCATTTTCTTATACGATGAAATGAGTTTGCTAACTTATAACTCATTAGCACTGTTTTGCAAATCGGCTTTCTGACCTAGTCAACTTTTTTTTTACACTATAATGTTGATATTCAGGCTATGTGCAGAATGACATAAGCTGTATCATATCTCCTTCACAGTATTAATACAATTCTCTTTTTAAAGTTTATTTTAGTAAAATAGCTTTTAAAGTAGTTTATATTGAAACATATTGTTAATCCAACTTTTCTTGCTAGTTTAATTTTCAACATAAGAAAATCCTATGAATTATTTATAAAGTTTTCACAACAGTGTTGTCCTATAATGAATTTACACAATGAAACATTTTGAATGTACTGGTAAAAGCTTCCTATTGTGGATACAAAAAATTAATCACACAGAATTTTATTCAGTCTTCAAACTGAAACTATAACTTCATATCTATAGAAAACCGCAAAGTATCACCACATGGTGTAATGGAAAGAGACTGGACTTTCATTTTGTACAAACCCAGGTTCAAAACATGCCCATCTTTCTTAGGTAACAGGTGTACTGAGGAGTGAACTCAATCAAGAATATGTAATCATAAGAACATGAAAAGAATATATATATATATATATTTTTTCTCACTGAATCACTTTGTTGTACACCAGAAACTAATACAACATTGTAAATCAACAATACTTCAATAAAATAAATTTTTTAAAAATAAAAATAAAAAATACATGCATCCCTATGTTCATAGCAGCACTATTTACAATAGCCAAGACATGGAAGCAACCTAAATGTCCATTGACAGATGAATGAATAAAGAAGATATGGTGGGCTTCCCTGGTGGCGCAGTGGTTGAGAATCTGCCTGTTAATGCAGGGGACACGGGTTCGAGCCCTGGTCTGGGAAGATCCCACATGCCGCGGAGCAGCTGGGCCCGTGAGCCACAACGCGTCTGGAGCCTGTGCCCCGCAACGGGAGGGGCCGCGATAGTGAAAGGCCCGCGCACCGCGATGAAGAGCGGTCCCCGCACCGCGATGAAGAGTGGCCCCCGCTTGCCGCAACTGGAGAAAGCCCTCGCACGAACCGAAGACCCAACACAGCCAAAAATAAATAATAAAAAAATAAATAAAGTAGCTATAAAATTAAAAAAAAAAAAAAGAAGATATGGTATATACACAATGGAATACTACTCAGCCATAAAAAAGAATGAAATAATGCCATTTGCAGCAACATGGATGGACCTAGAGGTTATCATATTAAGTGAAGTAAGTCAGAAAAAGAGAGACAGATACCTTATGATATCATTTATATGTGGAATCTAAAATATGACAAATGAACTTAGTATGAAACAGAAGCAAACTCACAGACATAGAGAACAGACTTGTGGTTTCCAAGAGAAGGGAGGTGGGGGAGGAATGGATTGAGAGTTTGGGGTAGTGGATGCAAACCATTATATATAGAATGGATAAAAAATAAGGTCCTACTGTATAGCACAGGGAACTATATCCAATATAGTTCCATAATGGAAAAAAATATGAAGCCATAATAAACCATAATGGAAAAAATATGAAAAAGAATATATAATATATATAAAACTGAATCACTTTGCTGCACACCAGAAACTAACACAACATTGTAAATCAATTATATGTCAATAAATTTTTTAAAAATTAAAAAACAAAACAAGAATATGTAATCATAAGCAACTCTCCATCCTCCCACTGACCTTACATATCCTCTCATTGGGCTGGCTCTTTCCCTGTACTTGAATTTCTTAATCTCTTTTAGTTACATTTCACAAAAGCAGTGCCATTCCAAAATGACATGCTTTAAAATAACAACATCTGGGTAGTGAAGAATTAATCTTACCTATTTCCCTTCTTAAAATTCTGTCATACTGAGTGTAAAATCAATACTTTTAGACATATTTGAATTATGTCCTTGAAGCTCAAGGAAGCCTCAGAGCTCCTATCAGTGGTATGAAAGGCATTTGATCACTGTTGTGGAAGCCAGATGGTCAAACTGACTTTCACCTTTGGATTGACTCAAAAATACATGAATGCATTAATTTATAAGAATTTACATGTGAACTGATAAGAGGTTCAGAATAAAGAATAACCCAGCCTAACATTTGGCCTAAAACAAATCCTAGTTATTTTGCAAATAGCCATCTGCATGGTAATGGAAAACACTACTCTGTTGGAGTTGAGAAGTCAGATGGTCATCCCAGGTCTCATGCTGTCAGGAGGCATACTGAGAAGTGTTGGCTTTGAAGCAGAATTAGGGATGACTAGAAGCAGGGTCTTGAAAAGGCACCGCTAGCACAAATGTACACTCTCTACATCAAAATGTCTGCATTTTCTTGCCTTAGCTTTTGCATATGGGCCTTCATGCCAATCAGGTCTGTGGAATGTTCAATGCATCTCTCTCTCAGGATCTGGGCATTCTGCATTGGCACGCTGAATCCAACCACATTCACCTATCACACATGTAATTGGTTCCTCTATCTTTAAATCCTCTAACCCAATCACTTATTATTTTTAAAATTATGTATATCCCATAGAACATATACTATTTGAGCATCAGCTTTCTACCAGTGAATATATTCCCTTAAGTCTGCCTGCCCATGCTCCTGAGATGTTGCAAGACCTTGATAGACTCTCCAATTACCTCAGGATTAAGTGATATCACAGAGGTTCATGGAATGTTTATTATTACAAACAGTATATTTAACAAATTTTATTTTCCTTCACATATTGCATGTATTCCTGATGATGCAAAATATTAAATTATTTTTATTTAAATCCTAATACTCAAGCATATAATAAAAAATGACCAAAGATATGAATAGGCAGTTACTAGTAGTTTAAAACATGCAGATTACAGTAATAACTGCTATCACTGCTAGAAATGAAACGGTAATAACACCCCCTACTGGCCGGGATGTAGGGAGAAAAGGTGGAAATGTGAATTGTTGCAGGCTTTGGGGAAAGCCATCTGGCAGTGTCTATTAAAAATTTAAAATGTACATGTCTGTAAGCCCAGCAGTTCCACTCTTGGGAAATTACCCCATAGAAATAAAAGTATCAGTGAGTAAGGATAAATATACAAGGATGATTATTCCACATTTACCTGGGCAAAAGGATGAAACAAAGAGAATGCCATTCAGTAGGAGAATAGTTAGACAGACTGTAATACATTCCTACCGTGGGGTATTATACAACCATAAAAAAAGAATGGATTAGAGCCCCACCAAATGAGCTGGAGGAGTTTAAAGGAAAACATCAAATTGCAGAAACATGTATATAATATAATCCCACCTTCATAAAACAAACAATGACTAAGAACCCTCATATGTATATATGATTTTGAGCATGAAGATACACATGGAAAGTTACACATGAGGTTTATAACACAGATCACCTATGAGGGGGGGCGGTGACAAAAGGACAGAAAAGAAGAGGAAAGGAAGAGAGATGCTCAGAAAAAAAGTTTGAAAACTTAAAGGGTTCATAGAAAATAATGTATTTGATATGACCCAAATGAGTAGTATAATGTATGCATGTTTCTTTGTGGGCACATGTGTGTGCAAAAAGAGATACACTAAAGGAAATAATCACCAAATGGTGAATATGGTTTTTTCATGGTAGAGTGATTCCAGGTAATTTTTACTACTTCCAAAGAGTTTTTTGAATTTTGAGTTTTCCAAATGCATGTGTATAATTTACATAATATAAAAAGCATTTACCTTGTTAAAAAGAAGTCAGTGACTGTTAGAACCATTTTCCACACCTATTCTGTACAATTTTAATGTCCCCCACACCGTTTTAAAAAAGTGATCCATGAATCTAAACTGATTTACTGGTGACCTTACAATGTATCCTGCATCACCCACTTTCCTCACCCTGGTTGTCTGGACAACAGTCCTTGTTCACTTCCCTCTCTGTGTGCTCTTGAACCCCTAGCTCTAGTTGCAAATCTGTCAGATCAATCTTCCTAACTCTGGCTTTATTATCTATAATGTGGCTTGCTACCTATACTAGCTGTAATTTTACATGATACTTTACCATCTAGTTGTCACTTTGCCTTTCTCAACCAATTCTGTCATAATAAATATCACTATTTCACTCTTCAATGCTTTCTACTAACTCAACAGCAGTCTCATTTTTTTCATTTCTCCTGACATGGACATTGTCCATGTTCAACTAAGTGAATCCAAAGAATCCAGAGATGGGGAAGAATCTACAAATGAAAATATATAGGCAACGTGTGCAAGATTTGAGAGTACTTAGTGTGGGAAAGAGGAAACTTTGGAAGAGCATTCTATATGGATATAAATACTAAAATGGAAATGGCATCCAGAGAACAGAGCTAGGACAGATAGTTATAGAGAACAGCAGAATCTAAGACTAAACCTTTTCACAACAGAAGTTGCCCCAAAATAGAAACTGGTAGTCTGGGACAGAAGGGAAGAAGTTCATGCAGAAAGGAAATGTTCAAATGGAGACATGTTTTTCATTACCAAGGATGTAGTAAAAGGACTTAATTGGAAGATAGAAGTTGGATCAGATGATCTTTTATTTCCCTTTCACCTCGGAAATTCTGTGAAATCTACTTACTGTTTTTACACATATGCTTATTTATTTCAAAAGCTGGTTGGGTGAACTCATATCCTCTTCGTAAATATTGGAATTTGGATCAGATGATCCATTTGGGGTTACAGCGTATACATCTCACCCTTCTCTCTGCTCAGGAAATGTTCTCTGGTAGATCCCTCCTTATTTTTGGCTTTCATACTGCCCCACACTGTTGAAAGTCACTTCTGACTACCTGGCCACAATGTATATTCCAGGAAATACATATTTGTAATCAGAAAAAGGGATTCAGATCTTAACTTTTTCCTCATCTTTATTTTCTATGCCTAAAATCTAAGCTCAAAATCTTAGCAGTAAGACCCACTGTTAATCTTCCTAATTCTTCTCTTTTGGAAACTTCCCGTCTTATTCAGTTTTTCAGAATAAAGGTCAACATCCAGTGCAAAGGCAACATACATAGTCCCCAAAAATTTCCTCCAAAAATCTCCTTATTAGCTTCTTAGCTTCTTAAAAATGCTCTTTGTTCAACATCAGCCCCTTTCACCCACGAACCTGTAATATCTTTGCCTGAGGAAAGTGTAAGACCACGAAGACAAAAGATGACTGCCAATACCCCCTTGCAATCTTTCCGTTTTCTATGTTGTCTAAATTGTCCTGAGTTTTTATAGTGGATCATCAATCTCTCTGTGTGCATCTGTCTCTATCTCTCTCAGTCTCTTCTTCATAACATCCGTTTTCTCTCTTTCTACTTTCATTTTCCTAGCTACTGTGGCTTCTTAGGACTGCCTGAATCCTCCAAAAGTGTTTTTGAGATGTTGGACCTAGGGGTGGGGACTACGTTGTATTACATTTGCTCTTCTTGATCCATTTTCTTCTTCATTTTTTAAAACCTATTACTTTAACTAGGCAATTTCCTTAGCAATTTCCAAATCTTTGTTCCTCTACAATAATATGAATATTATGCTCTCTAACTAGCAGTTCTTTAATAGTTTTCACCTACTAAATAAATGGTGGCTCTATTTGACCAGTTATAAATATGAAATACATCTTTGGAGCCATTCTATACCAACTTTTTTATCCCAGTATATCCAAGCTTTTAATTCCCTGATTTCTATGTAATCCAAATATTATAGAAATGACCCATTAAATTCATTAACATTTAGGGATAATGACAAATATGATTCTATGATTAACTCTTCTCTGTAAGCTGTTTGTGAGTTAATGTTATACATTTCTGGTATTAAAAAACTGGTGATTAGGAGTTAAAAAAGGAGAACTTGACAGAAGTTTCCCATAAGGTGGGAAACCATATTCTGGGAGAGTATACCCTAAAGATGTAAGGTGTGAAGAAACAGGAAAAAAAAAAAGTTGGAGGCGTTGTGGATTTAATCAAAATCAAAATATTTATATTAGACTGTAGGGCTAAAATTTGAATAAATAGAGAGACTTATAAAATAGGTGATGCCAAAGATAGTCCATGAGATTATGAGGTTCCAGTAAATATTTAGGTGAGACTCTTTAAAAAAGTGGGGTATCTTCCAGGAACCTGCTGAGAACCCAGGCCTGATCCTCTGCCCACTGAGGCCCCCTCCAGCCGCGCGGGTCCTGAGGGAGAGGGAGGGAGGGAAGGAAGAGCAAAGGTAAAGGCCGGACCTCTGGGACCAGCACCCCTGAGTGGTGGCTGGGGGAGGGAAGGAGTTCCTACACCCAGCTGGACCCACCCATGGTTAGGGGTCCAGCATTGATGGGGGAGACCCTGGGGAGACAGTGGGGGAGGGTGCGAAGGAACGGAAGGGAAAGGGGGCCAGCGCTTTTCCTGTCCACTTAGGCACCGGGGAGCCTGTTGGGCTCCCGGCCGAATCCTCTGCCCTCGGAGCCTCCCTCCTGCCCAAGTCCCTTCCCACAGCCCCACTCAGGGCCCCACCTCTACACTCAGAGACCCCCTCTGAGACCCCCTCCAAGGTGCTGGGCCTAAACCCCACCCACACACCCTCACCCAGGGCCCTACGTCCAAACTCCGGAACTCCACACTCCAGAGGCCCTCCTTTCCATGTGCTGCCTCTCCCCTTCTGCAGGTCCTAAGCAGAGGCCCCGCCCCATGCTCAAATGTCACCCCCCCCACCTGCCTACGTGCTGCCCCACCCTAAACCCCGCCCTTGCCTAAGTTCCACCCCCCCCACCCCCCACCCCCGCCTAAACTCCACCCGCAAAGCCAAGGCTTTTTTTTTTTTCCTCTTTTAGATTTGAGTTCTGTTTTACCTTGTTGATTCATTGTTGTTGATTCTTTTATATTTTTATTTTTCCTAATAAATCTTTTATTTTTTAAATTTTATTTCATTCTTTATACTTTGATAGTGATCTCTCCTTTTGGCTTGTTCCCCTCCCCCTTTTTTTTTCTCTGTTGAGGTTTTAATTTATCTTGTTGCAGTTGTTTCAATTACAGTTTTATTTTTCCTAATATATTTTTTATCTTTCTAATTTTATTTTGTTTTTTATTCTTTGATATTGTACTGCTCCTTTTTTTCTTTCTTTTTTCGTTTTTTTTTTTTTTTTTTTAACTGCGACATGAAGCTTGCAGGATCTTGGTTCCCAGGCTGGAGATCGGGCCCAAGCTCCTGTGGTGGGAGCTCTGAGTCCAAACTACTGGACTAACAGAGAACCTCAGAACCCAGGGAATATCAACTGAGTGAGGCCTCCCCGAGGTCCTCATCTCAGCACAAAGACTCAACTCTATCCAACTGCCTGCAAACTCCAGTGCTGGAAGGCTCAGACCAAACAACCAGTAAGACAGGAATACAGCCCCACCCATCAAAAAAAAAAAATGAAATGACAAAAAAGATATGTTACAGATGAAGGAGCAAGGTAAAAACTTACAAGAACAAATAAATGAATACTAAATAGGCCACCTACCTGAAAAAGAATTCAGAGTAATGACAGTAAAGATGATCTAAAATCTCAGAAACAGAATAGAGAAAATACAAGAAACATTTAACAGGGATCTAGAAGAGCTAAAGAGCAAACAAACAATGATGAATAACACAATACCTGAAATTAAAATACTCCAGAAGGAATCAATAACAGAATACCTGAGGCAGAAGAATGGATAAGTGAGCTGGAAGATAAAATGGTGGAAATAACTGCCAGGGAGCAGAAAAAAGAAAAAAGAATGAAAAGAATTGAGGACAGTCTCAGAGACCTCCGGAACAACTTTAAACATACCACATTCGAATTTTAGGGGTTGCAGAAGAAAAAGAGAAAAAGAAAGGATCTGAAAAAATATTTGAAGAGATTACAGATGAAAACATCCCTAACATGGGAAAGGAGATAGTCAATCAAGTCCAAGAAGCACAGAGAGTAGCATACAGGATAAACCCAAAGAGAAACATGCAGAGACACATATTAATCAAACGACCAAAAATTAATACAAAGAAAAAATATTAAGAACAGCAAGGAAAAAGCAAAAAAATAACATATAAGGGAATCTGATAAGGTTAACAGCTGATTTTTCAGCAGAAACTCTGCAAGCCAGAAGGGAGTGGCAAGACATATTTAAAGTGATGAAACATACAAAAAGATTACTCTACCCAGTAAGGATCTCATTCAGATTCGATGGAGAAATTAAAACCTTTGCAGATAAGCAAAAGTTAAGAGAATTCAGAACCACCAAACCAGCTTTACAACAAATGCTAAAGGAACTTCTCTAGGGAGGAAACACAAGAGAAGGAAAAGACCTACAGTAACAAACCCAAAACAGTTAAGAAAAGGGTAATATGAACATACATATTGATAATTACATTAAATGCAAATGGATTAAATGCTCCCAACCAAAAGACATGGACTGGCTGAATGGATACAAAAACAAGACCCGTATATATGCTGTCTACAAGAGACCCACTTCAGACCTAGGGACACATACAGACTGAAAGTGAGGGGATGGAAAAAGATATTCCATGCAAATGGAAATCAAATGAAAGCTGGAGTAGCAATTCTTGTATCAGACAAAATAGACTTTAAAATAAAGACTACTACAAGAGACAAAGAAGGACACTACATAATGATCAAGGGATCAATCCAAGAAAAAGATATAACAATTGTAAATATTTATGCACCCAACATAGGAGCACCTCAAAATATAAGGCAAATGCTAACAGCCATAAAAGGGGAAATCGACAGTAACACAATCATAGTAGGGCACTTCAACACCCCACTTTCACCGATGGACAGATCATCCAAAATGAAAATAAACAAGGAAACACAAGCTTTAAATGATACATTAAACAAGATGGACTTAATTGATATTTATAGGACATTCCAACCAAAAACAACAGAATACACTTTCTTCTCAAGTGCTCATGGAACATTCCCCAGGAGATATCATATCTTGGGGTACAAATCAAGCCTTGGTAAATTTAAGAAAATTGAAATAGTATCAAGTATCTTTTCCGACCACAATGCTATGAGACTAGATATCAATTACAGGGGAAAAAAATCTGTAAAAAATACAAACACATGGAGGCTAAACAATACACTACTTAATAAACAAGAGATCACTGAAGAAATCAAAGAGGAAATCAAAAAATACCTAGAAACAAGTGACATGAAAACACGATGACCCAAAACCTATGGGATGCAGCAAGAGCAGTTCTAAGAGGGACATTTATAGCAATACAATCCTACCTCAAGAAACAAGAAACATCTCAAATAAACAACCTAACCTTACACCTAAAGCAATTAGAGAAAGAACAAAAAAACCCCCAAAGCTAGCAGAAGGAAAGAAATCATAAACATCAGTTCAGAAATAAATGAAAAAGAAATGAAGGAAATGATAGCAAAGTTCAATAAAACTAAAAGCTAGTTCTTTGAGAAGATAAACCAAATGGATAAACCATTAGCCAGACTCATCAAGAAAAAAAGGGAGAAGACTCAAAACAATAGAAGTAGAAATGAAAAAGGAGAAGTAACAACTGACACTGCAGAAATACAAAGGATCATGAGAGATTAATGCAAGCAACTATATGCCAATAAAATGCCAACCTGGAAAAAATGGACAAATTCTTAGAAAAGCACAACCTTCTGAGACTGAACCAGGAAGATATAGAAAATATAAACAGACCAATCACAAGCACTGAAATTGAAACTGATTAAAAATCTTCCAACAAACAAAAGCCCAGGACCAGATGGCTTCCCAGGCAAATTCTATCAAACATTTAGAGAAGAGCTAACACCTATCCTTCTCAAACTCTTCCAAAATATAGCAGAGGGGGGAACATTCCCAAACTTATTCTATGAGGCCACCATCAGCCTGATACCAAAACCAGACAAAGATATCACAAAAAAAGAAAGCTACAGACAAATATCACTGATGAACATAGATGCAAAAATCCTCAACAAAGTACTAGGAAACAGAATCCAATAGCACATTAAAAGGATCATACACCATGATCAAGTGGGGTTTATCCCAGGAATGCAAGGATTCTTCAATATATGCAAATCAATTAATGTGATAAACCATATTAACAGATTGAAGGAGAAAAACCATATGATCATCTCAAAAGATGCAGAGAAAGCTTTCGACAAAATTCAACACCCATTTATGGTAAAAACCCTCCATTAAGTAGGCATAGAGGGAACTTACCTCAACACAATAAAGTCCATATATGACAAAGCCACAGCCAACATTGTTCTCAGTGATGAAAAACTGAAACCAGTTCCTCTAAGATCAGGGACAAAACAAGGTTACCCATTCTCACCACTATTATTCAACATAGTTTTGGAAGTTTTAGCCACAGCAATCAGAGAAGAAAAAGAAATAAAAGGAATTGAAATCAGAAAAGAAGTAAAACTGTCACTGTTTGCAGATGACATGATACTATATAGAGAGAATCCTAAAGATGCTACCAGAAAACTACTAGAGCTAATCAATGAATTTGGTAAAGTAGCAGGATACAAAATTAATGCACATATATCTTTTGCATTCCTCTACACTAATGATGAAAAATCTGAAAGAGAAATTAAGGAAACACTCCCATTTACCATTGCAACAAAAACAATAAAATACCTAGGAATGAACCCACCTAAGGAGACCAAAGATGTGCGTGCAGAAAACTATAAGACACTGATGAAAGAAATTAAAGATGATACAAACAGATGGAGAGATATACTATGTTCTTGGATTGGAAGAATGAACATTGTGAAAATGACTATACTACCCAAAGCAATCTACAGATTCAGTGCAATCCCTATCAAACTACCAATCGCATTTTCCAAAGAACTAGAACAAAAAAATTTCACAATTTGTATGGAAACACAAAAGACCCCAAATAGCCAAAACAATCTTGAGAAAGAAACACTGACCTGGAGGAATCAGGCTCCCTGACTTCCGACTACACTACAACGCTACAGTAATCAAGACAGTATGGTAGTGGCACAAAAAAAGAAATATAGATTCATGGAACAGAATACAAAGCCCAGAGATAAACCTACGCACATACGGTCACCTTACCTTTGATAAAGGAGGCAAGAATATACAATGGAGAAAAGACAGCCTCTTCAATAAGTGGTGCTGGGAAAACTGGACAGCTACATGTAAAAGAATGAAATTAGAACACCCCCTAACACCATACACAAAAATAAACTCAAAATGGATTAAAAACCTAAGTGTAAGGCCAGACACCATGAAACTCTTAGAGGAAAACACAGGTAGAACACTCTATACATAAATCACAGCAAGATCCTTTTTGACCCACCTCCTAGTGAAATGGAAATAAAAACAAAAATAAACAAATGGGACCTAATGAAACTTAAAAACTTTTGCACAGCAAAGGAAACCATAAACAAGATGAAAAGACAACCCTCAGAATGGGAGAAAATATTTGCAAACGAAGCAACTGACAAAGGATTAATGTCCAAAATATACAAGCAGCTCATGCAGCTCAATATCAAACAAACAAACAACCCAATCCAAAAATGGGCAGAAGACATGAATGACATTTCTCCAAAGAGGATATACAGATTGCCAACAAACACATGAAAGGATGCTCAACATCACTAATCATTAAAGAAATGCAAATCAAAACCACAATGAGGTATCACCTCACACCAGTCAGAATGGCCATCATCAAAATATCTACAAACAATAAATGCTGGACAGGGTGTGGAGAAAAGGGAACCCTCTTGCACTGTTAGTAGGAATGTAAATTGATACAGCCATTATGGAGAACAGTGGAGGTTCCTTAAAAAACTAAAAATAGAACTACCATATGACCCAGCAATCCCACTACTGGGCATATACCCTGAGAAAACCATAATTCAAAAAGTGTCACACAATGTTCATTGCAGCACTATTTACAATAGCCAGGACATGGAAGCAACCTAAGTGTCCACTGACAGATGAATGGATAAAGAAGATGTGGCACATATATAAATGGAATATTACTCAGCCATAAAAAGAAATGAAATTGAGTTATTTGTAGTGTAGTGGATGGACCTAGAGTCTGTCATACAGAGAGAAGTGAGTCAGAAAGAGAAAAACAAATGCCGTATGCTACCACATATGTATGGCATCTAGAAAAAAAAATGGTTCTGATGAACCTAGGGGCAGGACAGGAATAAAGACACAGACATAGAGAGTGGACTTGAGGGCACGGGGAGGGGGAAGGGTAAGCTGGGACGAAGTAAGATAGTAGCATTGACATATATACACTACCAAATGTAAAATAGATAGCTAGTGGGAAGTAGCTGCATGGCAAAGGGAGATCAGCTCGGTGCTCTGTGACCACCTAGAGCGGTGGGATAAGGAGGGTGGGAAGGAGACATAAGAGGGAGGGGATATGGGGATATACGTATGCATACAGCTGATTCACTTTGTTATACAGCAGAAACTACACAACACTGTAAAGCAATTATACTCCAGTAAAGATGTTAAAAAAAAAGTGGGGTATCCTATTCCAAATCCATAAATTAAAATTGCCTTTAGAGAAATGCGGAAAACATAACTTTGAGGTGCTTAGTGAACATTACTTGCCCACGAGCAGCCAGCTCTTACAATTTATCATCCTTTGCGCTTATAAAACACTTAGATGTACTTTTAACTTACAGCAGTATCCAATTATTTGTATTTCTGGAAAAGCATATAGCTTGAAAGACAATTTTCAAAGCCAAGAACATGAAATACACACAGTTCAGTTTAAATGGAGATGGCCCTTTTTCTTCATCTCTGTGGATAAATAAATATACAGATATGGGGAGGAAAGAGACTGGCCATAAGGGGGAGAAAGTAAAAGCCATTTGGGGAAATTGCTGGGAAAAATATGTCACTAAAAAAAAAGTCTTAATAATTCACAAAACTTCTTTTCAGAATGTGAACATCTCTCATGATTTTAATATACCTTCTCAGTTAATTCAGACTGGTCCCCAAGTTTAATTGTGCCTTTATCAGCCTTTTCTAAGGGTGATTATTTTAAAAATCATTAAAATATATATATCTGGCTTGTGAAATCTTACAGAAATTAAAAAACGATGGAAATCAAGTGAAAATGTATTGGAAACAGACTAGAATAACTGACAGAGGACATCTAGTGGTGGTCAAGAGTAGTGCCATATTCTTCTGTAGCACAAGCTTTGTGTCTCATAATTAATTACACAAGAGAACTTCACTAGAAGACATTGTCAGGTGCCTGCTCTCTATGTCACTTTCAACTGGGCCACAGGTGCCACAAACAGAGAAGCCAACTAAGAAAAAAGATATTACTTGTTTTCCATATGAGAACTTGTCCCAAACTCTTATATATCATCTGATAGATAGCAAAACTGTACTATAAACATTAAACTTGCCAAGAGACTAGATCTCAATTTTTTCCATCACTAGAAGAAATGATAATACGTGACACGACACAGTGTTATATAATGCTACAGTGGCAACCATATTGCAATGTAAATGTATCAAATCAGTATATTGTATACCTTAAGCTTACACATTACACTTCAATTATATCTAAATATGTACATACATACATACAATTTTTAAATGTGCTGTCTGGCTAGGAAGTTGTGTAACCTGTGATCACACAGTAGATAATCCTAAAACAAACAAAACTTGCCTCTTTGTAAGAGCTAGATTAATGTCAACTATTTTTAAATGACAAATGCACTCAGTAATTTCATAAAACAATGCTATCATTGTCATTGTATGTTATCATTGTGCCTATTACGAACCAATCATTGTGCGAGGTACTGGGAATACAGAATGAGTGGACACAGCCCAGGTTCTAGAAGGCAGAAGAAGTAGACATGTAAAAAGAAAGGTGATATGAAGTTTTAGGGTTCCTGAAACAGAAGAATGTATGGTGAAAACACAGAGGAAGGGGGGCCATCGGTTTTACTTGTCGGGGAAATGAAGTCAGCAAATGCTTCAGCAGAGGACGTAAGACTTTTGGTTGTTATCCTAGCACCATGTATTGCATGGTCAGCCTCGCTGGACACCTCTTCTGGTGATGGAACAGGGAAGAAGGGATGTATTGTTACTCCTCGTTCTGGCTGCTTTAGCCTTGCTGTCTGACTATGGAGACTTGTCATTAAGTTTTCTAGGCCTTCTTAAAACTAATTTAGCAAATTTTTATGCTATTCCAAATGCATAGGAAAACTAGATTAAAATATTTTTTAAGCCCATATGTTTGGAAATGGAAAAAATGGGAGTCTGGGATCCAGACGAACAGGGATCTTGCCCCATCTCTGCCAGTAACAGTCATGAGTCTTGGTGAAATTGTTGAAACTCACTCTCAGTTTTCTTTTCTATCAAATGAGGGTTTGGGACATGGTACTGCCTCAAGTCCCTTTTCTAATTCTAAGCATCAAATCTCTCTCTCTCTCTCTCTTTCTCTCTCTCACATACACACACACACACACACACACACACACGCACACAATGTAACCCATCTGTAATAATTTTCAAATATGCCCACAAATCCTTTTTCAGTCCTCCTCTGAAAAGGTAGAGCCAAATTCTTCTCCCCTTGAGTGTGGGCCAGACTTAGTGACTAACTTCTAACAAGTAGAATGTGGTGGGAGTGACAGTGACTGATTTCCCAGATTAGGTCATAAAAGGCATTGTAGCTTTTGCCTGGCCCTCTCTTAGATTACTCATTCTGGGGGAAGCCAACTGCGTGTCATGAAAACACTGAAGCAGGCCTCTGAAAGGCCCATATGGCAAGGAACTGAGGCCTCCAGCCAACAGCCATGTGAGTGAGCCGTCTTGGAAGATCCGCTCTCCCCAGTCAAGCACTGAGATGACTACAGCCTCATTAGAGACCCTGAACCAGAGCCATCCAGCTAAGCTGCACCAGAATTCTTGACCCACAGAAACTTTGAAATAATAAACATTGTTATTTTAAACCTTGAAAGTTTGTGGTAATTAGCAGTAGATTACTAATACTCCATCTCCCAAGCCATCTCTTTCTTGGCTCAGAACTTCTGGCATTCAAACCTCAGTGGACAATAATGTAGATGCAGAATTATTGTTTTCTCTTTAAAGGTCTGAGCATTTATTTTTCTACCTCCATCCCTGCCACAAGATGATAATCTTAATACTCACCCTCTCCCTCTAGGACTTTCTTTCTCCAACAGTGTTATTGCTAAAAGGCCCAGTTGCCATTTGTAGTTTGTATAGCTCTTTTAACTAGTATATTCAGTCTTCACAGTTTAAGAAAGCAAATTTGGACAATTATAGAGCATCATCTCCTCGCAATTTCTTTAGCTCTTTTCTGCCGTTTCATTCAAGGTGCACACTCTCCTCCAAGCCAGGATAAACTCACATCCTTCCCTAGATGCTTTCACTTACTGCAACTCCTGGTCAGCAGGCCTAACTCAAGAATTCAGAACATAAGGCAAAAGGCTCAGGTTATTTTTCACATTTTTTACATGGACACAGGGATTCTTTTCAACATACCAGGACATATAGTCTCCCAAGGTAATTATAAACACTACATTATTTTAATGACCCCAGATTGCAAGGTAAAAACGGGGCAGTGGAAAGAATATCAACTATGTAACCAATGGTCCTATGATTGAATCACAACCCTGCTGTTTACTTGCTCTCTGACTGCAAACAATTTATTAAACTGCTCTGAGCTTAAATTTCTTCACCAAGAAAATGAGAGCACTGATAGCTGCTTCACAGAATGGTTATAAGAATTTAGGAATATATGGAATGTGAAAAGTCCTTTATAAAGTATTACACACATTGCAGTTGTTATTTTCTTATTATGTTGAGCCACCCATGACACATACAAATCACTTAAAAATTGGTCAAATTCCAAGATCTCAGAGACTTGTAACATCGCCAAATTTATTTCTGCTTTCAATACAATGGAAGTGCAGAATGGCATATGAAAGGAAGCCAGAAAGTTGGACTTCAGGGTGCCATCACCCAGCTGGCATAACCATGGCCAAGTTGCTCAAATGGGGTAAATGAGTTAGGGAATTTTAAGATATCTTCTTGGATGCTAGTAAGTATTAAATAATACTCGTGGTCTGATGAAGAAGGAAGAATTTTAAAAGTAAGAAAAATAATTAGCATATTTTTACCTACTGTGTTAAGAGAAAATTTTTACTTTGCATTCATTTCATTTGAAACAGTAAGCATGAAAATGTTCTTATCTGTTTTGATAAATCACCAGATGGTGTCTAAGGATTCATTTTCTTTGTAGTTTAATGCAATTGAAATGAGTTTGCTAGTCACCTCTTGAAACCTACACCGCTTTAAAATCAATCACTTAGAATATGAAGATCCTAGTGAAGCTGTTAAACTCTATGACTTTTAAATGTTAAAATCACCAAGGCATCTTTAATTCTACTGGTAATGACATATACAACCTTTTATACTGGATATTAAGTATTCATATTAAATCATAATAAATATTCATGCTGAACCATAAGCCACCTGATATTGCAAATGGTCGTTTATGTTGTCATTTATGTAGCACTGTCAGATCTGATAGGCTAATGCTTATAACTTATTAAGCAATATGTCACAAGAAAATGTCCAGTTCCACACTATCTCCATATTGGTATCAATGGATGTTGCCAGGGCATGGTGGAGTATAAATTATTTTTCAATTTAAACATGAGGCTATCACAATAAAATGCCCATGGCTAAGAAAGTCATTAGCATTCACTAGAGAACAAGCTTGTCACACGTAATACACACACACACACAAGTAGAATATTTGGTATTATAGACAATAAAGAAATAAAAAGAAGCAAACATCAAAGCAGAAGGGCCTCTGATTTATAGCAAGCACAGTGGGGATGAGTGGAAGTCTTGCAATGAGATGCATAGGGAAAGGTTAGCTCTTTATAAGAAGCCAAAAACCTTCCCTTTATCTACAAGGGAGCACAGTTCAAAGCCAGGTCAGCCAGGGAAACTTGGAACTTAAGGGAATTAGAAAACAGATCTTTTGGAAAATGCTATTGCTTCCAATGGATGACTACGTGACTAATAAAAATGGAAGGTCTCACTAATTTTATTTAACTGTTAATCACCAGATGTTGCCAGCCATATGGAAAGAAATGTAATGTTTTCAGAGCTGTGATGCATGTGTGGTATGGGGGAGGGATGAGGGATGGGATGTGTGTTTGTGATGGTGTGTGTGTTTGTGTGTGTGTGTGTGTTTGTGTAAGTACCATACAAACAGATATTTAGATGCTCCTAAAAATTATTTGTTTTATCAGGTCTTTTAGTTCAACAGTAAGGAAAGAAGCACTGATATTTGTGGTAATGTCACCTTAACACCATATGATATTTTTTACTTTATATTTCCACAGGTACTATTTTATCTGGTTTTTACAACAATGCACTTACTTTATTACAGAAGAAACTCAGGTCCAGAGAGCACAGAGTCGCAAAGTTCGTAAGTGGCAAGACCAGGACTTGAACCCAGGAGATCCACACTCTCCACCAAAGTCTACAAGAAAATGTGGAGAAAAGGCATAAGACTGAAGCAGTTTCCCTGGTGCCTTAGAAAACTATGGTCGGTTATTTCTTACCACCTCTCATTTAAATTATTCAGATCCTTAATCTTGTTCCCCTGTTGTGACAACAGTGAAGATGTGGCTCCTTCATTCACTCAACAAAAATTTCTGCTATCTACTGTATGTCTAGAAATGTGGTAGGTACTGCAAATATGTCTCTGAATAAAACTCCATGCCTGGTTTGGGGTTCCATTTGCTTACAATCTACTAAAGGAGAGAGTCAAATACTTTTGGCATTACTAACCCAGAGGGTGTTCAGAATTCCTCCATCTCTTCCCAAAGATGCACCAGGAGCCCAGGCAATACTCTAGAGGGTTTGGGTAGCATGGGGATAAACAGTCTGTGATGTGCTGGATTTAAAACTCAAAGTTTACATGTAGGTTCATATTCACATTCTCTCATTTTCTTCATCCTCACCTCACTTTTTTTTTTCTTCTTTCTCTTTTACTCTTCCCGAATATTAATCAACACCACTATTCTACCTCATCTGACTAAAGTGAGTACATGTTCAGTGATCAGGGCTTTAGAAGATGAAGTCCCCACCAACAGTGAAGCTTCCTCTTTAGGGAGGCCTCTAGTGGTGATACCTGCAACTGCAAGGAATTTGACAGTGTTTCTTGCAGAATAAGTCAAGGTCTCATACTGATGAGGCTTGAGATTCCTTGCTAAGTCTGAATCTGGATTGTTTAGGAATGCCAAACTGTAGGGACAGCTGCATGTATGGGTGAAGTTCCGGAGAGTACACAGAAATCTCAACTTATAATCTCAATAAGAAAGAGTCCAATATGTTTATTAACAATAACCCAATCTGATTTCATCTGTCAATCCTCACCTGGCCAGGCTGGTTTGAAATTTAACCTCAGTTATTTTAGTGTAATGACCCTCATGGTTTTATCATTAGCAAGGCATTCTGGAGACCCTTCTAATTGTAAAGCATCTATGCTAGTTACCATGGAAATTTCCATTGTACCACTGTCTCCCAAATTCTGCAAGTCTACTGCTCTCATTCCTGTGTAGAGCAAATGACTCTTTGGGAAATCACACAGCCATTCCTCTCTCTACCACCTACATGCGGGTCCCAAAAAGGAGCAAGGCATGTATGTCTGCCATTCAAGAAGCCCAGAGGTTTCACCATCTCCCCATCTCAGAGAATAATTCTTTTCCTGAAGGAGATTCTTATTCCTCCAAGGTTCTCTTGCTCGCCTTCAGAGAAGACCTACCACAATCTCCTCAGAGGGATTAGACTACAAAAAAAAGCCAAGATATGATATGTCTTGCATTTTTGCATGTAAACTGTTTTCTACCATGCCACAAACCTCCCATTGGCCAAAGAAGCTTAGAGTCTGACAGCTGTTTGAAGGCAGAGGATGGGAATAAGGAAATATAAGAAAAAATATGAATTACTATGCCAAAAATTACTTTACCTCACTAGTCTTAGCAAAGATAGAGTTGGACAGTCAGAGTTTTGCACTTCAAGATGCTAGTGTGTCATGGCCTTGATGGGCTATAAACTGCATGGAGTGAGCAGATCTGGTTTTGATTGGGGAAAGCAGTCCCCCTCAAAGGTCACAAGCAGATTTTAGGCTGGTGGTGGTGCTGGTTGTTGGAGGGTGAAAGTTTCCTTGCCCCAGACCAAAGTGTTTTCCCTTCATATTTTGGTTTCATATAGAGCTGAGATTCAAGTCCAAGTTCAGAGGGTCACTCAGGCCATTTCATGGCAAAACAGGTAGCCCCAGTGAGATGTAAGCTGACATCATGATGAGAGAAGTTATTAGGACCTGGGAGATTAAGAAGCTGGGAAAAGCAAAGGTTCTGGGAAGAGTCCATGGCATAAGTCATTGCATTTCCTATGACATCTGAGGGTTCAGGCCTAGGATGTCAACAGACACAAGGATAAGAAGCCTTAGGATTCATCTGGAATTAGAAAAATAATAAGAAAAGAACATGAATTGGCAATTTCAAGGCAAAATAAAGTCCAAAATCTTGGCTTTTTTTCCCACTTCTTCCCACCAGTGTGCAGGCTATGCCCTAAATAGAGCCTACACATTTAAGCCCTAAAGAGAAAATTAACCTCAGGGAAAGCTAGAGATTGGAGTAAACACCACAATAAATACCTGAATTTTTCCACGAGGTAGTAGTGTTTGGATGCTGCTTTAAGAGAAGGCCATTTGTATGAGAGTGGACTTTCAAACTCCTGCCCTATGTAGGTACATCATTAATGGGAGGTTTGTTCAAATAACATTTAAGTTTACAGATGGTAGACTCCAAAGAGATGGCAAAGATTGAATGATAGCCTAATGAAGCTAAAACAACAAAGCTCTGTCTTTTTTTTTCTCTCAGCTCCCTTTCTGTTTCCCAATTTCCTTCAAATAATAAGAGTAGCTGGCGGTGATGATACAGTGGTGAGCATAGCTGCCTTCCAAATAATATGGGTAAGGTTAATGTATTAGATTGCCCGAGTAGCCATAACAAAATACTACAAACTGGGGGCTTAAACAACAAAAATTTATTTTCTCAGATTTCTGGGGGCTAGAAGTCCAAGATCAAGATGCCATCAGGGCTGGTTTCTGATGGGGCCAGTTTTCCTGACATGTAAATGGCCATCTTCTCTCTGGGTCCTCACATGTTCTCTGTGCATGTGTGGAGAGAGAGAAAGCAATCTCTGATGTCTCTTCCTTTTCTTATAAAGACATCAGTGCTATCAGATTTGGGCCCCATCCTTATGACCCCAATTAACCTTAATTACCTTTCTAAAATCCTTATCTCCAAATATAGTCATATTGGGGATTAGTCCCATAGGGGATGAATTCTGGGGGAGTGGACACAATTCAGTTCCAAACATTGAACACGCATTTTTATTAAAATGTTTTTAGACTTTGGGAGCATCACTTCAGCTCTGAAAATGCTATTTTCTGAAGGAAGCAGTGGTTAAGAAGTAAGCTACAAAGAAAAATCTGGTTCTGAGTTGTAATGGTAACCTGTTTACCCTGCAGAATTTTAGATATAAGATACATGAAAGATTTAAAATTAGACTTAATCACCATTGGAAGTGATTAAGAAGTTCCACCAATTCAAGAGGAAGGTGACCCAGTGTAGATGCTAAAGAAGGAACCAAACCACACATGTGACCCTTTGGGTGGGCTGAGAAGAATAAGAGGAAATGAAGGAAGTAAGACTATTTTGTACATATTTTAAAATTCTAATTTCTGAGTGGGTCAGGAGACATACAAGTCATTTGAAGGACTTTCATTCTGTGGGAGCAAGTATTTGGTTTTAATATGAAGGGGGTCTGGTATGATTGTGTGCAGGGTGTCAGCAAATTTGAGGCTTTGAATTATTTGAGCAATGGTAATATATAGCATAAGGGTTGAGAGCTCGGGCTTAGGAGCTAGACTGCTTGCTTGGATTCAAATCTTGCTCTCTACTCAACAGCTTGTGTAAGATACTCAAACTCTGTGCCCCTCAGATTCTTTATCTATAAAATGGGGACCATAGTAATAACTACTTCATAAGCTTGAGGCAAAAATTCCATGAGTTACAACATGTAAAATTCCTGGACTTCTCTCTAGCAATATTAACTGTTCAATGAATTTTAACTTCTATTACTGGTTGAATATCATGTGAGGAGACAACATCCATAATGGTGATGTGAGCAGCTCTGCAGAACCTTTTCACTACAAAACAACCATAACTGCTGAAAATTACTTTTTAAAATACCATTAAAGTGTCTCTAAATTATCCTACAGGCATATAGCAAATGAAGAAACATTCATTTAATAAAATCTATTGAATGTTGGTAAGAATGACCAGAGTGTGTAACATTTGAACCATAACCCCTTTCTCCATCCCTCCAACAAGTAGAATGGAAACTCCACTTTGCATGAATGTGGCCAAGAAGATGGGGATTCCTCTACCCAACTCTCAGTCCAGGGCTACAGTATCTCTCAAAGAGGGTCAGGCTGAACAAGACTTCACTAAAATAATCTAGCCAAATCACTAAAATATTAAACAAGCAAACAACAACAAAAAGCCTCAGAATGGAGGGATCAGTTTCCAGAAATGTTATGATATATTATCTAAAAAGTCCAGTTTACAACAAAAATTAAAAGACATTCTAAGAAACAGAGAAGTGTGATCTATGAGCAGGAAAAAAAGCAGGCAACAGAATCTGCCTTTGACAGGGTCCAGATGTTCAGCTTAGCAAACAAAGACTTCAAGAAGCTACTATTAATATGTTCAAAGAACAAAGGGAACCATGCTTCAATAAGTAAACAAAGGTATGATGACAATATCTGATTAAATAGAGAACATCAATAAAGAGACAGAAATTATATATATATATTTAAATTATATATATTTATATATGTGTATAAATAAATAAATATACAAACATACATATTATATGAAAAGTATATAACCAAACTGAAAAATTTATCAGAGTTGCCCAGTAGTAGATTTGAGCTGGCAGAGGAAAGAACTGACAAACTTGAAGAACCATCTCAAGAAGAGAGGAAAAAAGAATGAAAAAAATTAACAGACTCACAGAATGAGAGGGCAGTATCAAATTTACCAACATTTGTGTAATGAGAGTATCAGAGGAGAGGAGAAAGTGACAAGAGCTAAAAAATATTTTGAAGAAATGATGGCTGAAAAATTACCAAGTTTGATGAAAAACATGAACCTACACGTCCAAGAAGCTCAATAACCATATACAAGAGATCCACATCCAGACAGATCACAGTGGTAATGTTGAAAAGCAAAGAGAAAGAGGAATCCTGAAAGCAGTAGGGGAAACAGACTCATCACACACAAGGGAGCCCTAATAAGCGAAAAGCTAACTTTACCTGTGAAACAATGGAAGCCGAAAAGCAGTGGGATATCACATTCCAAGGGCTGAAAGGAAAAACTAAAAAATAAAACTATCCACCAAGTATCTTATATCTAGCAAAACTAACATTCAAAAATGAAGGCAAAATAAAGTCATTCCCATGAAAACAAAAACTGAGAGAACTTGTTGCTAGTGGACTCACTCTACAAGAAGTACTAAAGAAATTGTTCAGGCTGAAAGCAAGTGGAACCAGAGATAAATTCATATCCACATATAAAAAACAAAGAACACCAATAAGGTAATGATGTAATTATAAAACACAGTATAATTGTATATTTCTTTTCCTTTCTTCCATTAGCTGATTTCAAAAGCAATTGTGTAAAACAATATGTATATAATTATGTCATGGAACAATAACATCTAGAAATATATTTGACAATAACATCACAAAGAATGTGTGGGAACAAAGCTACGTTGACAGGAAATGTAACCAAATGGTAACTTGAATCCATAGGAACAAATGAAGAGAACAAGAAATGGTAGGGAAAAAAAAAAAAAAGGTAACATAACAAACTATAAATATATTTTTGCTGTCCTTTCCTCTCTCAACTTCTTTAAAAGGCATAGAATTGGGCTTCCCTGGTGGCGCAGTGGTTGGGAGTCTGCCTGCCAATGCAGGGGACACGGGTTCGAGCCCTGGGCTGGGAAGATCCCACATGCCGCGGAGCAACTAGGCCCGTGAGCCACAATTGCTGAGCCTGCGCGTCTGGAGCCTGTGCTCTGCAACAAGAGAGGCCGCGATGATGAGAGGCCCGCGCACCGCGATGAAGAGTGACCCCCACTTGCCACAACTGGAGAAAGCCCTCGCACAGAAACGAAGACCCAACACAGCCATAAATAAAAAATAAGTAAATAAAAAAAAATTAAAAAAAAAAAAAAAATATATAAAAGGCATAGAATTAATAAAGTAACAATTATAAGAAGGTATTGTTGGATCTGTAGCATATATAAATGTAATATATGCAATAATAATGGCACAAAAAAGGAAGAGGGAATAGAGCTATAAAGAGGTAAAATTTCTGTATCTCACTGGAATTAACTTGGTATAAGTTTGAAGTAGATTCTGATAAGTTAGGATGCATATCATAAGCCCTAGAACAACCGCTAAGAAAATAACTCAATAAATTTTGAAATATAATTAAAGGAATTAAAGTGTTACACTAGAAAATATTCACTTAACACAAAAGAAAACAGTGAAGTAGAAACAGTGGAACCAAAAAGACATAAGACATATAGAAAACAAAAGGTAAAATAGATGTAAATTCAACTATGTCAATAATAACATTCAGTATGAACATATTAGACAATCCAATCAAAAGGCTGAGATCATCAGGCTGGATAAAAGAGCAAGATACAGCTATATGCTGTCTATAAGGAAAACACTTGTAAGTCAAAGATACAAATAGGCTGAAAGTGAAAGGATGGAAAAAGATTCAACCAACAATCAAATCAAACTGGAAGATATATACCAATACTTGACAACATAGACTTTAAAATTTTAAAAAGTTACTACAGATAAAGAAAGACATTTTATAATGATAAAGGGGTCAAATAATTAGGAAGATAGAGCAATTGGAAATACATACATATATATATATATATATATATATATACATACAAACACAGAGAGCCAAAATATATGAAGCAAAAGCTGACAGAATTAAAGATGTACACAATCTATAGCTGGAGACTTTAATAACAGATAGAATAATGAAGCAGAAGATGAATAAAGAAATAGATGACTTGAACAACACTATAAACCACTAGACCTAACAGACATCTATAAAACCCTCCACCCAGCAACAACATAATATCATTCTTTTCAAGTGCATGCTGAATATTCTCTAGGAGAGACCTCATGTTAGGCCATAAAACAAGCTTCAATAAATTTAAAAAGTATTGAAAACATACAAAAGTATTGAAAACATACAAAAGTATTGAAAACATGTTCTCTGATCAGCATGGAATGAATTTAGAAATCAATTGCTAAAGAATTTTGGAGAATTCACAACTACATGGAAGTTAAACAACATACTCCTAAACAACCAATAGGTCAAAGTAGAAATCACAAGATAAACTAGAAAGTAATTTGAGATGAATAAAAATTAACTCACAAAATGAAAAAGGAAGAAAGATCACAAATCAGTATACTTGCATTCCACCTTAAGACACTGGGAAAAGGAGAACAAATTACAGGCCTCCCTCTGTACAGTCCTCCCTCTGATTAAAGGTTACGTTTAGTCTAAATTCTTAGAAAGGTACAGACCACCAAAAAATGACTCAAGAATTTTTTTTTAATTTATAAGATCTATAATGTGTTAAAAGATTGAATCAGTAATAATACTTCCCCCCCAAATAAGCTCAGCTCCAGATGATTTCACTGATAAATTCTACCAAATATTAAAGAAAAATTCTTTGCAAACTCTTCCAAACAACAGAAGAGGGAACACTTCCCTCATTCCATGATGCCAGTATTACCCTGATACAAATGCCAATACCAACACCAAAGGCACTACAAGAGAAGAAAATTACAGACTAATATCTCTTATGAATATAGACACAAAAATCTTCAACTGGATACTAGCAAACTAAACCCAGCAACATATAAAAAGGATTATATAACCATGAACCAGTGGAATTTATCCAACGTTGGTTTAATATACCGAAATCAATTAATATACCATACCAATAGAATAAAGGATAAAAACCATGTGGTCATTTCAATAGACACGGAAAAAGCATCTGACAAAATTCAACATCCCTCCATGATAAAAATAATCAACAAACTTGGAATAAAAGGAAACTTCCTCAACCTAAAGAACTCTCTCCAGTGCCTGGGATGAGCCAGGGTCAGCAGTAACATCAGGGTGGTGATGCAGACCAGGGCATTTGTGGTCACTGGTCCCCCTTTTTCTCCTTCAGGGTGTTGTACAACTCTACCACCAGCACCACTATGACAATGTATGAGATTGATCATGGAGGCATCGGGGGTCCCTTGGCCCAATTTCAGGAAGTGACCTGCTGATAGGACCGCTCTCACTAGCCAGCATGGAATTTATTTGCTGGTATCACACAAGACTGGGCCGCCAGAAAGATGCTAATGTGTCCATACCGAGTGAGTCTCCCTCATAGCACACACTGGACAAGTCCAGGGCTCTGAGCTACCGAAGGTCCACCATGACCTTTGGGCATGAGCCATCTGTGTGGGCCATGGGTTATCCCTCACCCTTCCATATTCCAACTGTTATTGACTTCAGGTTCCCTCTTTGGTTTACAGAACCCAAGGAAAGTGGCAGTAGATTTCCTTTACCCTGAGTGCCCTGCACTGCTGGAATCCAGGGCAGCTGTCCCATCTTCTCTGCAGGCTTCATGCTACATATCAGGCAGTCCTCCAGGTGTGACTGCACATCTCTTCTATGAAGCGTTTCAGACGTTTGCCTCACAATGCAACCAACCTTCTGATCTATGTCCTCTCTTGCCTGTCATCTATGCAGTAACACTGTGCAACAGTGTCCCCAGTCAGTCTCAAGCTACACCAGAAAAAGGGCAAACATTTCTAGTGTAAATAAGACAGCTCTCGCTCAATCCAGAGACCCGCTGCCTATGTTCCCCACTGATGACACAATGGGGAAGGCAGAGTTGCAATCAACATTTAGAGAGATTACAATTTAGGAATATTGTTATTACTATTCACAGAGTTGTAGAGAAGACATGGTTCTACATTTATGCTATAAAATTCTGAACAGTAATTTTAACAAGATCAGGAAACAAATTATTATTTACACTTTTCCAGATACCCTGGGTAGAACTTGCATGTGTGACTATCAGCAATGATGTGTGACTATCAGCAATGAAACACAGCAACAACCTTTGAGAGAGTCATTGAAAGCCAGCATTCACCAGCAGCTCTGCAGTGAGATAAAACTTCCCCGGATTTCTTAATCTTCCTGTGAAGAAACTTAGCCTCCTGAGATTTTTCATAGGCCACGAGAATTAGATCCGTAGCAGTCTGTCTAGTTAATTGTTCTGATACAGCTTATTAGAGGTGGCCCAGGGTCACAGGAAGACTGAAGGCTGCCTCCCTAAGTATTTAGATTTCAAGGAGGAATGAAGCCCAGGAACTTGGAGATATTCTTAGGCTGGAAAAGCAGAGACACAAAGAGATTTTATTTACACACCCAAGTTTGAAGTTATAATTTGGCCTCATTACTTTTCCAAGGATGAGGACAGTTTCTTCCTTCCCCTTTCTAAGCAGAGAAGTATTATATTTTTCCTGATCTCTCACCTATGGCGTGTCCAGCTTCTTATGTAGGACATTTGATCTGGCCCCCATTGTGTCACCCTAAGAGTAAGCACTGGGGCTAGGGACCAGAGACTTCTTCACTTGTACCACAAATGCCCCTGAAAATAGTGTGCCAGGGAAATGATAAGGAGAAAAGCAATGCAGTGAGGAGGATAAGCATTGCAGTGAGAGGATTACGACTTTAAACAAAGTACGCGGGGAGTTAACATCTGAGTGAAGACCTGAAGGAGGTGAGAGGCCCAGGAGTTCCTACAGCTGAGGGAAAAACACTCCAAACTCAGGGAAAATGAGAGTAAGTGCTCTGAAGCTGGGCATATCTGGCATTCCTTGAGGAAAGCAAGGAGATCAGTGTGGTTGGCAAAGAAAAGAAGGAAGAGTAGAATGGTAGGAGAAGGGATCAGAAAGGTACCTGGGACCAGACCTCCTAGGGCCTGTAGGCCACCCTATTCAGCTTCAGAAGGAACAGTATTGACTATTTATGGAAGTCATAAGTAATACTGAGCATTCATTCCGTCAAATTATTGCAACCAAACCAAACACAGGATGATTTGTTTTCAGTAATGGATTATTCCAAATTAATTCAAAATAAAAGTAATAGCTTGGGAAGAAATGTATGTATGTATGTATGTATTTATGGCTATGCTGCGAAGCTTGTGGGATCTTAGTTCCCTGCCCAGGAATCAAACCCGGGCCCTTGGCAGTGAAAGCACCAAGTCCTAACCACTAGATGGCCAGGGAATTCCCAGAAGAAATATTTAAGAGCTATTGCAACTCATATAAACAGCCTTGTTATAAATATTAAATGATTCTGCTATTGAGGATCAAATGATGATTTGGGGACATGTCACAAGCAGCAAAAAAATGACTTGCATTTCATAGTCAAAACAAAGGACTTTCTAAAATCATCTAACAGTCATATAAAAACTATGACAAAAAATAGAGGGGCATATCCCCATTTTATAAGCTATGCGCTCTATTTTCCAATTAAAATTGAAAGGGAGAGACAGACTGAGCAAGAAAATTATCTTTCCCAGAATAGTAATTATCTATGGGGAGAAAGACATGGGAAGAAGGGAGTGGCTATCATGTTTTGTCTTATATCTTTCTGTAGTAGTCAAAATTTCTACTTCTATACTTTTGTAGCTTTTTAAACAACAGTGAAGGTTATCTGATGGGAAACTTTTGTTTTCAATTTTTTAAAACTTACTGAAGTATAGTTGATTTACAATGTTGTGTTAATTTCTACTGTACAGCAAAATGATTCAGTTATTTATATACATACATTCTTTTTCATATTCTTTTCCATTATGGCTTATCACAGGATATTGAATATAGTTCCCTGTGCTATCTTGTAGGACCTTGTTGTTCATCCATTCTATATATAATAGTTTCCAACTGCTAATTCCAAACTCCCAATCCAACCCCTTATCCCCCTCAATTTATTTTTTGTATCTACTGTATTTTTAAGTGAATAAATGTTACATTATAAACAGTAAAATTAAAACCAGTTTTAATAGGAGTATATCATAAGCAATAACAATGAAAAGTTAAACTCTTCAGGACATTTCAAATAAAGGCAAACATTTCAACAAACTGGTCTTTGGACAACACTTCCCATATTCCCAAGAAATGGTACAACTGACGAGTAAATGAGGAAGGATCTAGAACTAAAGAGAGCTATGCAGCAAATATCGTTCCCAAAACAAATCTTCCAACAGCTCAAACTGTGAGAGTAGAGAATGGCATTTTAATTTACGCTAACAAGACAACAGACCTTCAAGTTCCACAGCACTTCGTATTTCTGGTACTCATTATCGCATGAGAAAGAAATCACTTAATGCTTGTGAGCTTCAGTTTCTCATCTGTAAAATGGACATAATCATGTCTACTTTCAGAACTGTAAAGAGGATCTAAAACATGTCATAGCACCTAACACAGAGTGCTCAACAGACCTTAAGCAAACTAAATGGCAAACTTTAAGTGATTGCCTGAGTTTACATAGCTCTTTAGCGGCAGTGCCAGAAATTAGAATTGCTGGTTGAGTGCTTCCTGTTATGACACGAGGAGGAGTCTAGGTGTTGCATTCTGGACCTGCTCAGATTGGCTTGTATTGTTTCATGAGAGCCACATGTACACAGCATTTCCCAACTCTGCAATTGGTGACATTATATTCGTAATTTGAAATTGATCATGATGGGTGTATTTATACCACAGAAATCAGCAAATGCTGTAAATCAAGGGTTTTGTTTACAGGGGGGCCAGTTATTAAATAGTCACCAGCATACCACCAATTCAAGCTTAGACCACTAGTCTACGCTTCTGAAGCTGGCAAGTGCAGAGGTGGCATCTATCATTTGGTTCAATATGATGAATGTTACGTAGACATCATCTATTTGAGGGGGCACTAACGATTTTAAGTCACAAGGTTCCATTACAGTTAATATCATTTCCAAAGTGTATTTAATTAACTTTGGGAAACTTCCCAACTAGGTGATTCTCGCTCTATAAGTCATGAGATGTCTTTTTTGGTTTTTTTGGTAAATTTTACAGTATTTGTTTTCTGAATGTTGTCTTTCCCTATATTTCTTTGTTTTTAATGTTGATAGATGTACTTTATTTTTTTTAATATCTTTATTGGAGTATAATTGCTTTACAATGTTGTGTTAGTTCCTGCTGTATAACAAAGTGAATGAGCCATATGTATACATATATCCCCATATCCCCTCCCTCTTGAGCCTCCCTCCCACCCTCCCTATCCCACCCCTCTGGGTCGTCACAAATCACTGAGCTGATCACCCCATGCGATACACCTGCTTCCAACTAGCTATTTATTTTACATTTGGTAGTGTATATATGTCAATAAGCATTTCATTTCATCCCAGCTTATCCTTCCCCTCCCCTTGCCCTCAAGTCCATTCTCTCGTCTGTGGCTTTATTCCTGTCCTGCCCCTAGGTTCTTCAGAACCTTTTTTTAGACTACATATCACACAGATTACATATGTGTTACCATACAGTATTTGTTTTTCTCTTTCTGACTTACTTCATTCTGTATGACATACTCTAGGTCCATCCACCTCACTACAAATAATTCAATTTCATTTCTTTTTATGGCTGAGTAATATTCCATTGTATATATGTGCCACATCTTTATCCATCCATCTGTTGACGGACACTTAGGTTGCTTCCACGTCCTGGCTATTGTAAATAGTGCTGCAATGAACATTGTGGTGCGTCTCTTTTTGAATTATGTTTTTTTCAGAGTATATGCCCAGTAGTGGGATTGCTGGGTTGTATGGTAGTTCTATTTTTAGTTTTTTAAGAAATCTCCATACTGTTCTCAATAGTGGCTGTATCAATTTACATTCCCACCAACAGTGCAAGAGGGTTCCCTTTTCTCCACACCCTCTCCAGCATTTATTGTTTGTAGATTTTTTGATGATGGTCATTCTGACTGGTGTGAGGTGACACCTCATTGTAGTTTTGATTTGCATTTCTCTAATGATTAGTGATGCTGAGCATCCTTCCATGTGTTTGTTGACAATCTGTGTATCTTCTTTGGAGAAATGTCATTCACATCTTCTGCCCATTTTTGGATTGGGTTGTTTGTTTTTTTGATATTGAGCTGCATGAGCTGCTTGCATATGTCGGAGATTAATCCTTTGTCAGTTGCTTCATTTGCAAATATTTTCTCCCATTCTGAGGGTTGTCTTTTTGTCTTGTTTATGGTTTCCTTTGCTGTGCAAAAGCTTTTAAGATTCATTAGGTCCCATTTGTTTATTTTTGTTTTTATTTCCATTTCTCTAGGACGTGGGTCAAAAAGGATCTTGCTGTGATTTATTTCACAGAGTGTTCTTCCTATGTTTTACTTTAAGAGTTTTATAGTGTCTGGCCTTACATTTAGGTCTTTAATCCATTTTGAGTTTATTTTTGTGTATGGTGTTAAGGGATGTTTTAATTTCATTCTTTTACATGTAGCTCTCCAGTTTCCCCAGCACCACTTATTGAAGAGGTTGTCTTTTCTCCATTGTATATTCTTGCCACCTTTATCAAAGATAAGGTGACCATACGTGTGTGGGTTTATCTCCGGGCTTTCTATCCTGTTCCATGGATCTACATTTCTTTTTTTGTGCCAGCACCATTCTGTCTTAATTACTGTAACTTTGTAGTATAGTCGGAAGTCACGGAGCCTGATTCCTCCAGCTCTGTTTTTATTTCTCAATATTGCCTTGGCTATCTGGGGTCTTTCGTGTTTCCATACAAATTGTGAAATTTTTTGTTCTAGATCTGTGAAAAATGCCAGTGGTAGTTTGATAGGGATTGCATTGAATCTGTAGATTACTTTGGGTAGTATAGTCATTTTCACAATGTTCATTCTTCCAATCCAAGAACATAGTATATCTCTCCATCTGTTTGTATCATCTTTAATTTCTTTCATCAGTGTCTTATAGTTTTCTGTATACAGGTCTTTTTCCTCCTTAGGTAAGTTTATTCCTAGGTGTTTTATTCTTTTTGTTGCAGTGGTAAATGGGAGTGTTTCCTTAATTTCTCTTTCAGATTTTTCATCATTAGTGTATAGGAATGCAAGATATTTCTTTGCATTAATTTTGTATCCTGCTACTTTACCAAATTCACTTCTTAGCTCTAGTAGTTTTCTGGTAGCATCTTTAGGATTCTCTATGTATAGTATCATGTCATCTGCAAACAGTGACAGTTTTACTTCTTCTTTTCTGATTTGGATTCCTTTTATTTCTCTTTCTTCTCTGATTGCTGTGGCTAAAACGTCCAAAACTATGTTGAATAGTAGTGGTGGAAAAAAAAAAAAAATAGCGGTGAGAGTGGGCATCCCTGTCTTGTTCCTGATTTTAGAGGAAATGGTTTCAGTTTTTCACCATTGAGAATGATGTTGGCTGTGGGTTTGTCATATATGGCCCTTATTATGTGGAGGTAAGTTTCCTCTATGCCTACTTTCTGGAGAGTTTTTATCATAAATGGCTGTTGATCTTGTTGAAAGCTTTTTCTGCATCTATTGAGATTATCATATGGTTTTTCTTCTTCAATTTGTTAATATGGTGTATCAGATTGATTGATTTGCGTATACTGAAGAATCCTTGCATTCCTGGGATAAACCCCAATTGATCATGGTGTATGATCCTTTTAATATGCTGTTGGATTCTGTTTGCTAGTATTTTGCTGAGGATTTTTGCATCTATGTTCATCAGTGATATTGGCCTGTAGTTTTCCTTTTTTGTGGCAGCTTGGTCTGGTTTTGGTATCAGGGTGATGCTGGCCTTGTGGAAAGAGTTTGGGAGTGTTCCTCCCTCTGCTATATTTTGGAAGAGTTTGAGAAGGATAGGTGTTAGCGCTTCTCTAAATGTTTGATAGAATTCGCCTGTGAAGCCATCTGGTCCTGGGCTTTTGTTTCTTGGAAGATTTTAAAACACAGTTTCAATTTCATTACTTGTTATTGGTCTATTTATATTTTCTATTTCTTCCTGGTTCAGTCACAGAAGGTCAGTCGTTACTTCTCCTTTTTCATTTCTAATTCTGTTGATTTGAATCTTCTCTCTTTTTTTCTTGATGAGTCTGGCTAGTAGTTTAACAATTTTGTTTATCTTCGCAAAGAACCAGCTTTTAGTTTTATTGATCTTTGTTACTGTTTCCTTCATTTGTTTTTCAATTATTCCTGATCTGATTTTTATGATTTCTTTCCTTCTGCTAACTTTCGTGTTTTGTTTTTTTCTTCTTACTCTAGTTCCTTTAGGTGTAAGGTAGGTTGTTTGTTTGATATTTTGTCCTGTTTCTTGATGTAGGATTGTATTGTTATAAACTTCCTTCTTAGAACTGCTTTTGCTGCATCCCATAGGTTTTGGGTCAGTGTGTTTTCATTGTCATTTGTTTCTAGGTATTTTTTGATTTCCTCTTTGATTTCTTCAGTGATCTCTTGGTTATTGGGGAGCATATTGTTTAGCCTCCATGTGTTTGTATTTTTTACAGTTTTTTTCTTGTAATTGATATCTAGTCTCATAGTGTTGTGGCCAAAAAAGATACCTGATACAATTTCAATTTTCTTAAATTACTGAGACTAGACTTATGACCCAAGATATGATCTATCCTGGAGAATGTTCCATGAGCTCTTGAGAAGAAAGTGTATATTTTTGGATGGAATGTCCTATAAATATCAATTAAGTCCATTTTGTCTGATGTGTCATTTAAAGCTTGTGTTTCCTTATTTATTTTCATTTTGGATGATCTGTCCATTGGTGAAAGTGAGGTGTTAAAGTCCCCTACTATTATTGTGTTACTGTCGATTTCCCCTTTTATGGTTATTAGCATTTGCTTTATGTACTGAGGTACTCCTATGTTGGCTGCATAAATATTTGCAATTGTTATATCTTCTTCTTGGATTGAGCCCTTGATCATTATGTAGTGTTCTTCTTTGTCTCTCATAATAGTCTTTATTTAAAGTCTATTTTGTCTGATATGAGAATTGCTACTCCAGCTTTCTTTTGATTTCCCTTTGCATGGAGTATCTTTTCCATCCCCTCACTTTCATTCTGTATGTGTCCCTAGGTCTGAAGTGGTTCCCTTTTAGACAGCATATATATGGGTCTTGTTTTTATATCCATTCAGCCAGTCTATATCTTTTGGTGGACCATTTAATCCATTTACATTTAAGGTAATTATTGATAGGTATGTTCCTATTACCATTTTCTTAATTGTTTTGGGTTTGTTTTTGCAGGTCTTTTCCTTCTCTTGTGTTTCCCACTTAGAGAAGTTCCTTTAGCACTTGTTGTAAAGCTGGTTTGGTGGTGCTGAATTCTCTTAACTTTTGCTTGTCTGTAAAGGTTTCTAATTACTCCATCGAATCTGAATGAGATCCTTGCTGGGTAAAGTAGTCTTGGTTGTAGGTTTTTCCCTTTCATCACTTTAAATATGTCTTGCCACACCCTTCTGGCTTGCAGAGTTTCTGCTGAAAGATCAGCTGTTAACCTTATGGGGATTCCCTTGTATGTTATTTGTTGCTTTTCCCTTGCTGCTTTTAGTATTTTTTCTTTGTATTTAATTTTTGATAGTTTGATTAATATGTGTTTTGGTGTCTTTCTCCTTGGATTTATCCTGTAAAGCACAGGGACTCTCTGCGCTTTCTGGACTTGATTGACTACTTCCTTTCCCATTTTAGGGAAGTTTTCAACTATAATCTCTTCAAATATTTTCTCAGTCCCTTTTTTTTCTCTTTTCCTCTGGGACCCCTATAATTTAAATGTGGGTGCATTTAAAGTTGTCCCAGAGGTCTCTGAGACTGTCCTCAATTCTTTTCATTCTTTTTTCTTTATTCTGCTCTGTGGCAGTTATTTCCACTATTTTATCTTCCAGGTCACTTACCTGTTCTTCTGCCTCAGTTATTCTGCTATTGATTCCTTCCAGAGAATTTTTAATTTCATTTATTGTGTTGTTCATCATTGTTAGTTTGTTCTTTAGTTCTTCTAGGTCCTTGTTAAACATTTCTTGTATTTTTCTCCACTCTATTTCCAAGGTTTGGGTCAACTTTACTATCACTACTCTGAATTGTTTTTCAGGTAGACTGCCTATTTCCTCTTCATTTGTTTGGTCTGGTGGGTTTTTACCTTGCTCCTTTATCTGCTGCATATTTCTCTGCCTTCCCATTTTGCTTAACTTACTGTGTTTGGGGTCTCTTGTTTGCAGGTTGCGGGTTCATAGTTCCCGTTGTTTTTGACGTCTGCCCCCAGTGGGTAAGGTTGGTTCAGTGAGTTGTGTAGTATTCCTGGTGGAGGGGACTGGTGCCTGTGTTCCGGTGGGTGAGGCTGGATCTTGTCTTTCTGGTGGGCAGGGCTGCATCCAGTGGTGTGTTTTGGGGTGTCTGTGGACTTAGTATGATTTTAGGCAGCCTCTCTGCTAATGGGTGGGGTTGTGTTCCTGTCTTGCTAGTTGTTTGGCATGGGGTGTCCAGCACTGGAGCTTGCTGGCCATTGGGTGGAGCTGGGTCTTAGCCTTGAGATGGAGATCTCTGGGAAAGCTCTTGCAATTGATATTATGTGGGGCCAGACAAATGATATTACATCTCTGTTGGTCCAATGTCCTGAACTCAGCTGTCTCACCTCAGAGGCTCAGACCTGACAGCCAGCTGGAGCACCAAGACACTGTCAGCCACACGGCTCAGAAGAAAAGGGAGAAAAAAAGAAAGAAAAAATAATAATAAAATAAAATAATTAAAATTGAAAAAATTTTAAAATTATTAAAATAAGAAAATAGAAAAAAAGAGGAGAGCAACCAAACCAATAAACAAATCCACCAATGATAACAAGCACTAAAAACTATACTACGATAAACAAAAAATATCAGACACAAGTCAGTTGCAGACAGCAAACCCCACGTCTACAGTTGCTCCCAAAGCCACCACTTCAATTTTGGGTTGATTCATTGTCTACTTAGGTATTCCACAGATGCAGGGTACCTCAAGTTGTTTGTGGGGATTTAATCCACTGCTCCTGAGGCTGCTGGGAGAGATTTCCCTTTCTCTTCTTTGTTTGCACAGCTCCGGGGGTTCAGCTTTGGTTTTGGCTCCACCTCTGCGTGTAGGTCGCCCTCAGGCTTCTGCTCCAGACAGGACGGGGTTAAAGAAGCAGCTGATTCGAGGGCTCTGGCTCACTCAGGCTGGGGGGAGGGAGGGGTACGGAGGAGGCGGGGCGAGCCTGCGGTGACAGAGGCCAGTGTGACGTTGCACCAGCCTGATGTGCGCCATGTGTCCTCCCGGGGAGATTGTCCCTGGCTCATGGGACCCTGGTAGTGGCGGGCTGCACAGGCTCCTGGGAGGAGAGGTGTGGATAGTGACCTGTGCTGGCACACAGGATTCTTGTTGGCTGCAGCTGCAGCGTTAGCATTTCACGCCCGTCTCTGGGGTCTGAGTTGACAGCCGTGGCTCGCGCCCGTCTCTGGAGCTCGTTTAGGCAGTGCTCTGAGTCCCCTCTGCTCACGCACCCCAAAACAATGGTCTCTTGCCTCTTAGGCAGTTCCAGGCTTTTTCCCGGACTCCCTCCCGGCTAGCTGTGGTGCACTAGCCCCCTTCAGGCTGTGTTCACGCGGCCAACCCCAGTCCTCTCCCTGGGATCTGACCTCCAAACCCAGAGCCTCAGCTCCCAGCCCCAACTCGCTCCGGTGGGTGAGCAGACAAGCGTCTCAGGCTGGTGAGTGCTGTTTGGCACCGATCCTCTGTGCGGGAATCTCTCTACTTTGCCCTCTGCACCCCTGTGGCTGCGCTCTCCTCTGTGGCTCCAAAGCTTCCTCCCCGCCAATCCCCGTCTCCGCCAGTGAAGGGGCTCCTAGTGTGTGGACACCTTTCCTCCTTCACGGCTCCCTCCCACTGGTGCAGATCCCGTCCCTATTCTTTTGTCTCTGTTGTTTCTTTTTCTTTTACACTACCCAGGTACGAGGGTAGTTTCTTGCCTTTTGGGAAGTCTGGCGTCTTCTGCCAGCATTCAGTAGGTGTTCTGTAGGAGTTGTTCCACATGTAGACGTATTTTTGATGTATTTGTGGGAAGGAAGGTGATCTCCACGTTTTACTCCTCCACCATCTTGAAGGTCCCTCCCCATATTTCTTGAAGGCAGAACAAAAGGCTTAAAATCAGAGCATTGTTTTCTTTTTTTCCCCCCATCTCTTTTATATTGGCAGTTCAGGAAACTTCCGCTCTAGGCAGAATTAATCATTCGGGCCTCCGCGCTCCCCAGCATTTTGCTCAAACTGTTAATACTGCACTTACCACGTTGCGTTACCGTCAGATTTTTCCTGCTTCTTTTCTTGGCAGGATCATGAGCAGCTCAAAGGCCTCTCGTTCACCTTATCACCACTAGCATCTAAAATGCTACCTAGCTCACAGTAGGCACTCCATAGCTGTAGAGTTCACTTGAGCTGGCCCAGAAAGAAATAGATATGGTCAGCTTCTTTCGATAGATATCCATCAATTAAAAGAGGGCTGCATTTTGGAAAGCTAACAATAAATTATTTTTCTAGGTCACAAAAATATTTAAACAGTTCCTTCCATAATAAAATTCAAGTCACATAACAAATGCAATAAAAGAAGGAAAAGATGGAACAGTGAGATTTTGTCAAGGAGGTATAGAGATGGTCCACCTCAATTCTATGTTACCAGGAGCCTTAGTGCTTTAGGACTACTGGCCTAAAGAGACTCTGTAGCTTTTTGGGAAAATGAAGATAATCATACCACCCTTACTTAAATCCCAAGGCTGATGTGAGAATTAAATGAGAAAAATGTTTCTGAAAGTCCTTTATAAACTGTAACACCCCAAACAAATAAAAAATATTATTCTATCTACTGCAACTTACTTTGTAGGAAATTTGGAAATTTCTAGTACTCCCATAACTTTGAGATCTTGTCACTGCTTCAGTATTACCTTTGGAAGCCTGTTTCCCCATGCCAAGATATACACTCACCCAGAGTTACCACTGAATGAACTCAGTTTCCTATTTTCCTTTTTTGTTTTGGTATTTAAAACACACCTGAATCTGAACTGTAATATCATACTAACTAGTCAAGTACTGCCATCTAGTGACTTTCATAAACCAATCAGCTAACTCCAGAAAACTTAGCTATCCAGATATTTAAACAAATCAATTGCACAAATACTCAATTTTCTGAAAGTGACATTTACCTCTCATTTACATGAAGCATTTTTTTTATGAAAAAGCTGCTGTTAACATTTCTTTTAAAAATAATATGCTGCTAGTATACCAATACCTTGGGGCATAGCGGCTCTGAAGCATGATAGCAGTCATTATTAATTTTGCAAGTGTTTTAACTATTCCTGGCAGATTACTAAATCTTGATGTCCACATTTGTAGCATTTCTTTGTCTGAATCAGGAGAGGAAGGGATGGTTTGGTGCCAACACAGGTAGAAGTATTCTGGATTTATTCAAAGATTGCCAGCGTGTCTTTGCTGAAGCATCCAAATACCTGACAATGACCGTGATCAAGCTGCTGGAATCTGAATAAACTGCCATCCATCTTACCTGATCTCTCAGATACGTCTGCTTCTTGCCCGAGGAGCACCGTCGGCAGAAATGGAACGGGGGGTTGTGCCATGTCCTGGGAAGTGCCATCTGAGGTCTCTGTGTTGTCACAGATGGCTTACACAGTAAGGCCAGGACTCAGGATGACATGAGGCCTGCAGCCTACTTGCTATTTAAGGAACACGGCTTAGGAGATGATTCCTGAGAGAGCTAACAGTGACAAAAGCAAACCTCTGTTTGCCCAAAACCTCATAAATCTGGAGTCTACATTTTTTTTTTTTAAATAGGAGTATAGTTGCTTTACAATGTTGTGTTAGTTTCTGCTGTACAATGAAGTGAATCAACTATATGTATACATATGTCCCCTCCCTCTTGGACCTCCCTCCCACCCCCGCAAGGTCACCACAGAGCACCGAGCTGAGTTCCCTGTGCTATACAGCAGTTTCCCACTAGCTATCTGTTTTACACATGGTAGTGTATATATGTCAATCCCAATCACCCAATTCATCCCACCCCATCTTCCCCCACTGTGTCCACTTTGCAGGGCAGGAATAGAGAGGCAGACATGGAATCTACTTTTAATCACACTTTCTTGTTCTTGTATCTTGCTTTTTACCCAATGATAGTTTAAAAAACTTATAGTATAATTTTTATCCATGACCACCAATTTGTCTAAATGTAACATTGTATCATTTCCTCTATTTCAAGAGGATAAAGTAAAAAAACAAACAAACAAAAACACACACACACACACAAAAACCAGAAACAAAAATCTGGATTCCCCAAATGCTTAAGGGATTGTGCTTCGTGGTTTTACTCTAATTCACAGAAGAAAGTAGATCCCCCTCTCTTGTGTGCTTTTAGCACTCTTTCTTGCTGCCTGGAATTATTTATCACAATCATAATTAATTTGATTAAACATCTGAAACATCTGCACCCCTGCTAGAATGAAGGCAACTTAAGAGCAGGGACGGATATCATCTACCTAGGCCATCCCTCCCTCCCCAGAGCCTAGCACAGTGACTTCTTCATAAGCAGGCACTCAAAAGAAAATTTACTGAATGAAAAATAAAGAAATGCCTGCAAGATTAGCCTTAACATTATTTCTTCTGTAATCATCTCTATGCATTATAAATCACACACAAAACGTCTATCTCTACTGTTTGTTTCTGAACCCAGCTCTGTTAACCCAGATTTTTTACTAATGAGCTATTAAACCTTGTCCAAGCCAATCAATCCCTTTGTGATCAATTTCTCCATATGTGAAATTAGAATATTATAGTGAAAGAGTGATAATTTTTTATCTCTTTCTTCTATTATTTATGCTTTATTTCTGCCTTATAGCTTATTGCCTTGGCCAGGATTAAAAGAACAGTGTTAAATAACAATGATGATAGAAGGATGAGACCCTAGGTTTTTAAAGACTTGTGTGAAAGGTCATTTGAAGTACACTGATGTTACCAAAGACATGCTGTCAGAGTTCTTTTTGAGGAGTATCTTCCTAAGGATTCTAAGATGTTTTAAAGTCTCAGGGTCTAAGATCAAAACAAAGAAAACTGGATAGAGAAAAAGCATAGTTCCTTTTAAACCAGCTGCTATTTTAATACTTTAAACCTAAATCTGGAATTACAATGCAGCAATAAAATCATTTGAGTGCTGGCAATTAGTTGAAAAGGAGAGATGATCACATAGCCTTCTGAGGTAACAATTTGTAGGAATGCCCACAGTTTTAATGTTTTAAGTACTCTTTTCCTATTTGATCAATGTAATCTTCTTGTTCATTTTAATGATGATGTTAACATTAGGCTGCCTGAATCCTTTGATTTACTGCTAATTGTCAATTTCCAAGCCAGGCTCGGCAGATGCTCATGCTTGCATTCATAGATATAATTTTGTGAACCATCTCTTTAGCAGTGAAAGCCACAGATTTAAAACGTAGGTAAAATCGTAGCTTTGGGAAATGATTATTTTCAAAACCTAGGGTTTCTTTTCATAATTTAAAAAAATCCATCCAACAATGTATAGATAAATGCTTTGCCATTATAGAACTATCCTTAATTTTTTTCTCCACATGCTTTCTGGTATTTTCCAAATTATCTATAAAGGGTTCATAAACTTTAAATGATTTTCTTTGTCCACTGTCTCACAAGGGAGGCCAGTTCTTCTCAGCACCCCTCACAATCACCTACCACTTCCAGGAATGTAATGAGATCCAAATTCCTTTGTAGCCCAATCACCCTGGTCTTTGCTCAATGGGCACATATACTAAGTAGCCACGGATCTGGGAGAAAGGCCAACTGCCAACAGCACAGGTTAAAATTAAGCCCCTGATATAGAACCATTCCCAGAGTAACCAGAAGGCAGAAACACAGAACTTTCCATCAGGAAGGCAGCAGTCATTTTTGACACAGGAATAGATGCGTATTCTGTATACAAATTTACTTTCCTTGCTCAAGATGTCTCTGCCAACACTGCAATTTGTGGAACTCCTTATTCATCACTACAGTTTCTCACATCTATAACCTCTGAGTAAGGAAATAATTTTATGGTGAAGGAAATGAAGCAATGCGTCTTGCCCATAGGATTCCCTGCTATAGAAAAAAAAAATAGGTGAAGTTACATCAGCAAGATGGTGGAGTTGGAGGTCCCAGAATTTGTCTCCCACTAAAACAACGATTTAACAACTTCCAGGACACAAATAGCTCTGGAGAGCTCCAGAGACCAGTTAAGAAGCTGCAGCAACCCAGTGAAGGAAAAGAACCAGGATAAGCATACGGAAGAGAGCGGAAGGAAACATTTGACTTTAACAGCATCACTCTACCCTCCAGGCTGGCACAGCTCAGTGATGAGTCCCTTCAGCCTCATGTTCCCTCATCAGGACAAAAGAGAGAAAGAGGACCCCGGCAGCCCCACCCACTGCCAGGGATCCCCACAGCCTTTGCTGCTAAGCCCACAGTTTTCTCCAATGAGAACCCTAGCTTCTGGAGCTACCAGGAGCCCAAATTGCCACATTTTACTGGAGCCAGAACTATTATACCCCGACCAACCACCAGCGCCATAAACTACCGCCCAGCAGATACCACTGTGCATCCTTGGGATTCGGTGCCACCACACACTCACTGGACCCAGAAACCCCACATGCAACTGGCCTGGTGCCCTCGTGTACCTCTGAACTAGGTGTTTGCCATGCCCGCCAGAACTTGTGCCCTTACATTCCCCTGAATCCAGCACCCACAGAACCTGTATGCTCCCAGACCTGGTGCTACCACAAACGCCACCCAGCTGGCATTCTCATGCCCACCAACAGCTGAAAGTCTTTCCCTACTGAAGCCAGTATATACAGTCCTACAGAGGTACTGCTTCTTCTAATGAGCAGACACCAATGCAGGCTACAAGGAACACAAAAAATCAGGGAAATATGAAACCACTAAAGGAACACAATAAATCTTCAGTAACTGATCTCCTAAAGTGGAGATCTATGAATTGCCTAACAAAGATTTCAAAATAATTATTTTAAAGAAATTCAGCGAGCCTCCAGAGAACAAAGATAGGCAACTCAATGAAATCGGGAAAACAATACATGAAAAAAGTTCAACAAAAAGAGAGAAATCATAAAAAAGAACCAAACAGAATTCAGTTTCTGATAAGCATTCTCTTCCTGGCTTGAAGAGAGCCACCTCCTTGCGGGTCCTCAAATGGCCCTTCTTTTGTGGAGAGAGAAAGAGAGCTCCTGGTATCTCTTCCTCCTCTTATAAAGACATCAATCCTATCAGACAAGAGTCCCACCCTTATGAACACATCTAACATAAATTATCTCCCTAAAGGCCCTGTTTCCAAACAGAGTCAGGAAGGAGGTTAAGGCTTCAACATAAAATTTTTTAGAGGGACACAATTCATACCATAACATTCTGTCCACTGGCTCCCCAAAATTCATGTCCTTCTCACATGCAAAATACATTCATCCCAAACCAAACTCCCCGAAAGTCTCAATATATTCCAGCATCCATTTCAAGTCCAAAGTATCATCTACATATCGTCTAAATCAGATGTGGGTGAGACTTAAGGTATGATTCATCCTGAGACAATTTCCACCTGTGAACTTGTGAAACCAACCAAGTTATGCACTTTTAAAATACAGTGGTGGCACAGGCATAGGATAGGCATTCCCATCCCAAAAGGGAGAAATAGGAAAGAAGAAAGGGGAAATGGGCCCCAAAGAAGTCCAAAACCTAGCAAAGCAAATTCCAACGGATCTTAAGGTTTGAGAATAATCCTCTTTGGCTCAAGGATTTGCCCTCCAGGCCCATTGGGGTGGCAGCATCACGCCCAGAGCCCTGAGGCAGTGACCTCACCTGCCTCATCTCTTTGCAGGGCAGCCTGGTTGCTGAAACCAAAGAAGTGGGCCCCCCTCTGAAACTAAGGAGGAAATGGCCTCACTCCTGGGCCTGTGGTATTGGTGGTAGCCCTGATGCTTTCTGAATTGCCTTTAAGGTTGTTCTTCCCTTTTCTTGCAGGATATAGCATGCTGGCAGCTGGATGACTACTGTCCCGTCCTGGAGAATTCCAGAGTCTGAAAGTCTTCCTTTATTTCTTCCTATCTCTGTTCCCTTCAGTTCAAACTAGCAGTATAATTGGTATAATCCCATCCCTATTTCTGGCTTCTGCTGAGATTGTTAATTAAAATCATGGGTAATTTCTTTATGGAGTGATCGTCCAGCCACACCCTTGGTGTTCTCTCCAAGAACTTGCTTTCTCATGTTTTGCAATATGGATATGTTGAGATTTTTCCAAATCTTCAAGTTCTGGTTCCTTTTTGCGTAGCAGTTCCTTCAATTTCTCTCTTTCCTCTCACATTAATATAAGCAGGAAAAAGAAACCAGGTCACATATGCAACACTTTGCTTACAAATCTTCTCAGCTAAATAAGTATTCATCACTGACAAGACTAAAGACAAGGAATTGTACATAAGCACTGTTCTTGAGTTGAGGAAGTTTTTCCCATGGGGTACATGTTAATAATTCTGAAACCACAATACATGTGTTGACCTGAAATAAACAGACTGCCAGATATTTCTCCAGAAAAGATGGGTTTATTCAGGATCAGCAGAGAATTGCATTTTGAGGTCTGCAACAATGACGAGCCATGTGTAAGTCTCCCCACAGCAAAGGAAGGAGAACACTACTACAGAGAGGAGAAGGAAGTTGGGAGGGCTATAGCAAACAAAGAGTCCATGGCTTTTCATCGGCTGAGTGCTTGCCAGGGAAGAAGGGGAGTCCTCCTTCCTCCTGTTGGGCTCTGCTACGATCCAGGGCCTGAGAGCTCCCCCTTCTGGTCTCCTGTCTCTATTAATTGAGATTTCTGTTTATTAATTGTCTACAAATGTATAATGGAATGGAACAATTAAGTAAATGAATGGCAATGGTGGGAACCAGTTTTCTCAGTGTTGGAGTGGGAGGTTACAGGCATGCAATGGCAGAAGGCTAGAATGTTTCGTGTGGTAATGAATTCGAGTTCTAGACATCAGTACGTATTCCTGTTTCACCTATTATAGATACATATGGTTACATACAGCAATATTTATAGATATGTGTATATACACACACGTATTTTGTTCTGTCAGCTGAGAGGACCTGAAAGAAATGACACCCTAGAAGCAATGAGAATATCCAGTGCTCAGATCTTGGGTTCTCATACTATTCCTCTATAAAGAAAACCAGCATTCCTTGGAGAATTGACTAATTTTAGGACTGGGGAAGGAAATATACAAGATGAGCCTTTGAGCAACAAATAAGTATTGGGTTGCCCAAAAGGTTCCTTCAAGTTTTTCTGTAAGATGTTATGGAAAAACCCAAAGGAACCTTTTGGCCAATCCAATAAAATTGTATTGGATTATAACACAAAGGACAAAATAAATATCCACAAATTCATATTGGTTTAAATACATGATTGAGTAAATACACAAATGGGGGGGAGAATAGACAAATCATCCATGCAGAAGTACTGCAAATAATTTATGTAGATACTTTACCAGATACTTCACTCTCTAGAAGGGAGAGGATAATTCTCCATTCCTTACGTGTGTGCTACCCATGGTGACTTCCAAAGATTACAATATGGAAAGAGGGGAGAAGAGTAACTTTACAGTGGAGAAACCTAACAAACACGACCTCAGCCAGGAAATCAAGGTTAACGCCAGTTGTAACCAGTTATGTGGATATGAGGTACCCTTGAGAAGATGTGATGACAATTGCACTTGACCTTTGTTTTCTTCCTCTCAAAAAGCCCTAATGCCAGTCTAATAATAAGAAAAACAGATAAATTCCAATCAAGGAACATTCTATCAAATACCAGTCCAGTACTTCTGACAACTGTCAAGGTCATCAAAAACAAAGGAAGTCACTAAAACTGTCACAGCCAAGAGGAACCTGAAGAGACATGATGAAGAAAGGTAATGTGGGATCCTGTAGGATTCTGGAATAGACAAAAAGGCATTAGGTAAAAACTAAAGAAGTCTAAATAAAGGATGAACTTTAATGTAAGATGTAAATAATAGAGGAAACTGAGTATGGGGTATATGGGAAATCTGTACTACCTTTGCAATTTGTAAATCTAAAATAATTCTAAAATAAAGTTTATTTTTAAGAAACCATCATTTAGATCCCTTCTCTCAAAATGGAAATATGTCCACCACAGACAGTTAACTTAAAAAAGCAGATTTTAAAAGACACTGTAGTAAACAGTAATGACAATAATACTTAGATTTTTCAAAGTTCTTTAGAGATATTTATAAATGATGAAGAATTCCTAGAAATACACTTGCCAGAGGTTTTCAATTCTGCCACTGCCTTGCCACATAAACACAAACCACTGCCAAGCTGGGTAACATTTTACTCTAGAATACCATAATTAATTCCTCTATGCATGAGTTTTTAAGTGGTTTTGTGTATCTCATTATCTGAACGAATGATAAGATTTAGGACATTTTAAAAATTTATGAGAAAAACAAAAACAAAATTTATGTATGTAAGGCCATACATAATGTTGTGGTATAATAATCCACTTTTTATCATTATAAATGGAGAAAACAAAACCCATGTGGCTTGAATTGGTGTCCCTCCTCCTTTGTAACATGAGTTATGTCTGTCTTTTCAACACACATCTGTACACACATCTATGCACCTCATGTAAGTATCAGTACTCTGAGTTTGAGGCACATAGAGTGTTAACTCCACAATAAGTAAGGGATCCCTAATTCCATCAGAAAATGTCAGTGTCCCTAAAAATGTTAAACGTTTGCTAGATGGAGGTAAACCTTCCAATAAGGCATAAAGCACTAGGTCATTTATAAAGCTAAGTGGTCACTTAAATCTTTTGGGGGGCAGGGTGGGTGGATAAATGAATAAATTAAACATAAAAATTTTCCATACTCTGAGTCCCTGAGCACTGGAATAACTTGAAGACTTATAAAAACTCGTCTTACTCACACTGACTTTTAGCATTTCTAATGTTTCAGAAAAATGTTAATTGGGTGAAAACGTATGTGTGTTGTTTGGTGATACTTCTATATATAGTATATCACCAAATAGCGAAAGAAAACATGAGCAGAAGTATAAAATGATGGAAGAAAGATTAATTTTAGTTCTATAGTTGGCAAGAAGCTAAGCAAAGACTATGAAGAACAAAAGTAAGAAATGCTATAAGACATATATAGTATACCAAATAGACTGGGACTTAGCTGCAGTAACAATTTAGAAATGATATAAAGATAAATGTGCAATTAACAATTACATACACTCAGATGACAATTTTAAAAATGAGCTTATACTTATGAAGGACTTTTTCCATAATGCTAAGATATGATTAATCAGCCTGCGCATCTGGGAAGGGGAAGAAACTAACCTTTCCTCTATAATGTCAAAGGTCACAATTATGAACAAAACAGAGGGTCTTTATCTTAAAGAAAAATTAGCACAGCTCTCTCAGGCTTTGTTTCTACACATTCAGCAGTTTTAAGAATTGTTGAAGTTCAACAATTCAACCAAGCAGCATATCTTGCACCCAAGAAACTGTTAGAATTTGACACTTCCTATTTTGTTTATTTGCATTACTCTAACCCGGGTGTATTTATATAAATTCATGAAAGGTAAAGATCTCAATTATGTCAAAATTATTTGGCATTATGCTAGGCAATCCCTTGAGTGCTAATTGATGCCTTTCAGAGACCTTCATTCTCCAGGCACTGCCCTGTGTGTTCTTCAGCCAGTGCCAGCTGGGACAGGCCATGCTTTCATCAGAAGGTTTAGCTCTGCCGGCTGGTGGGATCTTGATTAATTTTTGCTGTCTTTAGCCCAGTTTAAACTACCCAGGGTTAGTGGTGTGCCTCATTTCCACTAAACCTTAGGCTTTCTGTTAAAACCACTAAGCTTTCTTTGTATGCCCACGACCAGTATTTTTGTTGTAACTTTCTGATCTATACTCTGGTCCGCACCTCTGGGACTAGACTGTTATCTCTGTCATATAAATAGGAAGATTCACCCTGCACATAAGAGCTGCTTCCTCAGACTTATACCACACAGGATAACCTGTAAGAACTTGGTTACATGGTACATTAGAACTCTTGCTATGACCAGTAGAGAAGAAAACTAGGGTACTGACCTAATTTGTTTCCTAAAAAGGCAGTCAGCACTCCAAGTCTTAAATGGCATGGTTGGGTCAGGTTTGGAGTCTGTCAGTGTCAATATCTAAAAGTCCAATTCCAAACAGAATTGGAGTAAGTTCCATTCTATTTGATATGCTATATACATATTTTATAGTATTTCTTACTTTTGTTCTGTATAGTATTTGCTTAGCTTCTTGCCATGCTGGAAGCTGGAGGTACTCTGATTTCAAAGAGAAGAGAAAAGTAAAAGAAGGAATGCTGTCTGAGTCATGGCTCCTGCTAAGTGAATAATTTGGTTTTAGTCATAACAGGCTAAGCTCATCCATTTGTGATTTATAGTTTTGATTATTTTGTTTTCTTGCCAATGCCAGCTCCCCCTCTAAGTAATAATTTTTTTTCTGTCCTGAGGCCTTAAACTCCTACTAGTTAAGGCGGGGTGAGGGGGGAGGTGAACGATACATGAGAATAATAATGATTCTGTCTTTGCGCTTCCAAGCAGGCTGAGGAAGAGGGAGATTTGAGGGGAAAGAGCGGGGACTTACTCAAGAATACATCCCTGAATATAGAGCCCCATTCATTGCTAAGTGCTTATGAAGAGCCAGCGGTGTGCTTGTCCAGACAAGGGGAAAACAGTGGTGAGCAGGTCACTGGAGTTCTCAGTCTCCTGCCTCACTGGTAAGGCTGCAAAATCACAGCACTCAGGGGCTTCCCTGGTGGCGCAGTGGTTGGGAATCCACCTGCCAACGCAGAGGACACGGGTTTAAGTCCTGGTCCAGGAAGACCCCACATGCCGTGGAGCAACTAAGCCTGTGCGCCACAACTACTGAGCCTGCTCTCTAGAGCCTGCGAGCCACAACTACTGAGCCCGTGAGCCACAACTACTGAAGCCCACGCGCCTAGAGCCCGTGCTCCACAACAAGAGAAGCCACTGCAATGAGAAGCCTGTGCACCGCAACGAAGAGTAGCCCCCGCTTGCCGCAACTAGAGAAAGCCCACATGCAGCAATGAAGACCCAACGCAGCCATAAATCAATCAATCAATCAATCAATCAATCAATCACAGTACTCAAATAATGACATGAATACTGAGTTGAGGCATCAGCCAATAATTGAGAGAATTAACATAGAGACATAGGAAAACATACTCAGTGGATGACTGCTGTATACAGCAATATCATTTTATCATATCTGATATGAAAATGTTAATTTTCACAGTTCTCAGCCTCCCTTGCTGCCTCTCACCCTCTCCTTTTCCTTCTCTGTTGTGCAAAAGTGTACACGAACACTGACACGATGGGTTACAAAAGTATTTCGGATAAAGACCTAGTTGTTGCAAGTAATGCCTATGGGTAATAACAGTAAACACAGTAATAGATGATACCTGAGAATTTACGCTGTTCTAAGTGCTACTATGTTTTGTTTTGTTCAATATTCATTACAAACCTTTGAGGTAGGTATCATTATTGTACCTATTTATTACACCTGAGACACTAATAGGTTGAATGAATTGCCCAAGGTCACACAGCTAGTAAGTGGCAGAGCTGGGATTTGGACTAAAACAGGCTGACTCCAGGGCCTGAAATGCTAAACATGCCACTGTGAAACTCTTGGCTAGCATCAGTTATTCTCAGCCATCAAATGAAACACGGGTATAACATGAAGAATGTTATGACAGAGACTCTCTAATTGGTAAACATTTGTAGTGATGGACTCATACAGGATCTATTACAATATGTATCTCCTAGTCTGACCATGGAAATACTAGCTCTCAATATTCTTTCATAACTTTATAAATTAATTGCCTTAAACATATGTAATCCCTGATGCCCAGACTTCTCTTATAAGGACCTTGGATATGCTACATTTTTGTAATTAGAACTGAAATATATTAAGTATCTTTTAGAAATAAGTAGGAAATGAAATTTGGAAATAAATAATTCAAATGATTTTGCTTATAAGATACTGTAAATTATATTATTTTTTATCAAATCACAATACCATAAAACCATAAAAACTCAAATTTGAAGAATCTTAGACTTCCTTACCCTTATCCTTTCCGCAATAACTGTCATTATTTTTTGGTTAATAATCCAAAGGCAGTGGTAATATCCCTAAGAATTTTAAACTTGTGAAAAATCTTAGAATAACTGCATATATTTATGAATGATACACTATTTTTTTCACTTTTTTTCTCAGTATTTTCTCTTTTCAAAAAACCTTTATGCAGTTATGTTAGCTTGTTAGAAACTAAGGTCTTTCAGTGTTTCAAAAATGCCACGTCATGACATTTTATAAATGGCACGTTTGCTTCAATGCCTGAGTTTAGCAAAATACCTCTTAGTACAGTTCATAATTCTCACTATGCAGACTGGGAAAGGGATGCTGTCACCAAAAGGTACTCATTATATTTCAAGAAGGCAATATGAAGTCAAAAGAGGGAGACCAATTTCTTGACACTTTACACAAAGGAGAATGTCCTCAGAGATGTTTGGCTGAGATCTGTAACATATATGCTATAATTAAAATCGTAACCACAGGTTCCTGATTTTCTACAGATACCGCAAGCTACATTAATTAAGGTAGAATTTCAAATTAACAAAGTACTATAATCAAAATGAGGAGGGTTATAATTAAATGTGCTTGCAAGGGAGGGTCACCAAGTGAGACAAAACCACATTCTGTCTGCCACTGTTGTCCTTCAGATGACTGAAAACAAAATTGTGATGTAACAATTTAAGCTAAAGTATTGACTTTAATGATTTATAAGTCCAGAATCCTAAAGACACAAGGTGGGATGAACATAGCTAAGTGTGTAACATGCTGAGTTTAAACCTCCTTAAAAGGAGAAGGGCAGTGGAGAATTTTGTTATGTATGTATAATTTTTATATATGTATATTACATATAAATATATAACATTTTTATATATTTATATCTATAAAGTGTGTTTAAATTTAAATATATATATTAAATATAATCTATATTTTGTTTTAATAAATCCTAACCCACTGCCCCATTGGGAATATGAACGAATGGAAAACGTCAGTGGTCATGAAAACAGACACTCTTCCTTTTGTCATTTTACTTACTTTGTTTTTCTTTTTTTATTGTTAATAGGAGGAGAGTATATTGGAGGAAAGCCAGAAGGTTCAGAGCTAGTCACACTATTTAATGGCTTTACAGCTTCAAGTTTCAAGCAAATCTTTTCCAGAGCCCTCTGCTGGACTCATAATAGAAATGCTGATTCAAAGGAAGTGACAAAGCTTGCCTAGTTGCCAAAAGTGTTTGCGTGGAAAACACAAAAGTGAAGGAGATAGAGAGTAAGGAAAATAATTCTCTATTCCAAGATCTCTATTCCTCTCATCTCAGCACTTGCAATTATTTTATATTTTCTGTCTGTCTCACCCACTAGAATGTACATTACATGAGGGTAGGGGCAATCTTATCTTCCTCACCATGGAACTGAACATAGAAGATGTTTATATTAGAAAACTCTTTGTACCACTTCATGTCCTTTCAGCCTCTCCTTCATCCCAGGCACAGGATTCCATCAGCTTTCCCCATCTGTAATCTGTCAATATCCCACATTGGCCAGTGCCACATACCTTCCTGACCCAGGGCTTCTCTGCACCAAGGTGCAGCTGGCCCCCATCTTGAAGGAAACTTTGATGAATTGGACAAACCCTCCCACGAGGGAGGATGTGAGTTCTGCAGGGAGTGGATTATATTAAACCCTTTTCTGTACCACTTTCCTCTCAGTTCTACCTCTTATTCCGGTCCCTATTCCATTCAAGAAACCTGTGCAGGTTTAACTTGTCAGTAGTCATCTTGGCCATGACTACCTATTTCTCAATTCCTGCCCAAGGGCGTTTCTAATGCTACAGTATGGGTTTCCCAGGTGAATCTACGCAAACATGTACAAACCAGATGTATGAGCTGTTGAAAACCTGTGGGGTTACCATTGGCAAATGGAAGGCAGAATTTCATAGATAAATGTTTCTCTTTCATCCCTGGAGTGAACAGTCTTGAGAAACATTCATAGGGTTGCTCAGATGGTCTCAGAGGATTAAGCATTGCTTACAGGCAACGATGGCCATCTTGATAATGCACTTTTTTATTTTATTAATTTATTTTTTTATACAGCAGGTTGTTATTAGTTATCTATTTTAAACATATTAGTGTATATATGTCAATCCCAATCTCCCAATTCATCCCTCCACCACCACCAACACCCCCTGCTTTCCCCCACTGGTGTCCACACGTTTGCTCTCTACATCTGTGTCTCTATTTCTGCCTTGTAAACCAGTTCATCTGTACCATTTTTCTAGGTTCCACATACATGCGTTAATATACGATATTTGTTTTTCTCTTTCTGACTTATTTCACTCTGTATAACAGTCTCTAGGTCCATCCACATCTCTACAAATGACCCAATTTCGTTCCTTTTTATGGCTGAGCAATATTCTATTGTATATATATACCACATCTTCTTTATCAATTCGTCTATCGATGGGCATTTAGGTTGCTTCCATGACATGTCTATTGTAATAGTGCTGCAATGAACATTGGGGTGGATGTCTCTTTTTGAATTATGGTTTTCTCTGGGTATATGCCCAGTAGTGGGATTGCTGGGTCATATGGTAATTCTATTTTTAGTTTTTTAAGGAACCTCCATACTGTTCTCCATAGTTGCTGTATCAATTTACATTCCCACCAACAGTGCAAGAGGGTTCCCTTTTCTCCACACCCTCTCCAGCATTTGTTGTTTGTAGATTTTCTGATGATGCCCATTCTAACCGGTGTGAGGAGTTATCTCATTGTAGTTTTGATTTGCATGTCTCTAATAGTTAGTGATGATGAGCAGCTTTTCATGTGTCTCTTGGCCCTCTGTATGTCTTTTCTGGAGAGATGTCTACTTAGGTTTGCCCATTTTTTGATTGGGTTGTTTGTTTTTTTAATATTGAGCTGCATGAGCTGTTTATATATTTTGGAGATTAATCCTTTGTCCATTGATTCGATTCCAAATATTTTCTCCCATTCTGAGGGTTCTCTTTTCGTCTTGCTTGTAGTTTCCTTTGCTGTGCAAAAGCTTTGAAGTTTCATTAGGTCCCATTTGTTTATTTTTGTTTTTATTTCCATTAACTCTAAGAGGTGGGTCAAAAAAGATCTTGCTGGGATTTAGGTCAAAGAGTGTTCTTCCTATGTTCTCCTCTAAGAGTTTTATAGTGTCTGGCCTTATATTTAGGTCTTTAATCCATTTTGAGGTTATTTTTGTGTACGGTGTTAGGGAGTGTTCTAATTTCACTCCTTTACATGTAGCTGTCCAGTTTTCCCAGCACCACTTACTGAAGAGACTGTCTTTTCTCCATTATATATCCTTGCCTCCTTTGTCATAGATTAGTTGACCATAGGTGCGTGGGTTTATCTCTGGGCTTTCTATCCTGTACCATTGATCTATATTTCTGTTTTTGTGCCAGTACCATGTTGTCTTGATTACTGTAGCTTTGTAGTATAGTCTAAAGTCAGGGAGTCTGATTCCTCAGCTCCATTTTCTTTCCCTCAAGATTGCTTTGGCTAGGGACTTCCCTGGTAGTGCAGTGTTTAAGAATCTGCATGCCAATGCAGGGGACACAGGTTCGAGCCCTGGTCCAGGAAGATCCTACATGCCACGGAGCAACTAAGCCCATGTGCCACAACTACTGAGCCTGTGCTCTAGAGCCCGTGTGCCACAACTACTGAAGCCTACATTTCTAGAGCCTGTGCTCCACAACAAGAGAAGCCACTGCAGTGAGAAGCCCACACACTGCAATGAAGAGTAGCCCCCACTCACCACAACTAGAGAAAGCCCACGTGCAGCAACAAAGATCCAATGCAGCCAAAAATAAATAAATAAAATAAATACATTTATTTTAAAAAAATGGATTGCTTTGTCTATTCAGGTTCTTTTGTGTCTCCATACAAATTTTAAGATTTTTTGTTCTAGTTCTGTAAAAAATGCCATTGGTAATTTGATAGGGATTGCACTGAATCTGTAGATTGCTTTGGGTAGTACAGTCATTTTCACAACATTGATTCTTCCAATCCAAGAACATGGTATATCTCTCCATCTGTTTGTGTCATCTTTGATTTCTTTCACCAGTGTCTTATAGTTTTCTGAGTACAGGTCTTTTACCTCCTTAGATAGGTTTATTCATAAGTATTTTATTCTTTTTGTTCCAATGGTGAATGGGATTGTTTCCTTAATTTCTCTTTCTGATCTTTCGTTGTTAGCGTAGAGGACTGCAAGAGATTTTTCTATGCATTAATTTTGTGTCCTGCAAATTTACCAAATTCACTGATTAGCTCAAGTAGTTTTCTGGTGGCATCTTTAGGATTCTCTATGTATAGTATTATGTCATCTGCAAACAGTGACAGTTTTACTTCTTCTTTTCCAATTTGGATTCCTTTTAGTTTTTTTTTTTCTTCTCTGATTGCCGTGGCTAGGACTTCCAAAAACTTTTTTGAATAATAGTGGCAAGAGTGGACATCATACACTTGTTCCTGATCTTAGAGGAAATGCTTTTATTTCTTCACCATTGAGAATGATGTTTGCTGTGGGTTTGTCGTATATGGGCTTTATTATGTTGAGATAGGTTCCTTCTATATCCACTTTCTGGAGAGTTTTTATCATAAATGGGTGTTGAACTTTGTCAAAAGCTTTTCTGCACCTACTGAGATGATCATATGATTTTTATTCTTCAGTTTGTTAATATGGTGTATCACATTGATTGATTTGCATATATTGAAGAATCCTTGCATCCCTGGGATAAATCCCACTTGATCATGGTGTATGATCCTTTTAATGTGATGTTGGATTCTGTTTGCTAGTATTTTTTGAGGATTTTTGCACCTATATTCATCAGTGATATTGGTCTGTAATTTTCTTTTTTTGTAGTATCTCTGTCTGGTTTTGGTATCAGGGTGATGGTGGTCTCGTAGAATGAGTTTGGGAGTGTTCCTTCCTCTGTAATTTTTTGGAAGAGTTTGAGAAGGATGGGTGTTAGCTCTTCTCTAAATGTTTGATAGAATTCACCTGTGAAGCCATCTGGTCCTGAACATTTGTTTGTTGGAAGATTTTTAATCACAGTTTCAATTTCATTACTTGTGATTGGTCTATTCATATTTTCTATTTCTTCCTCTTTCAGTCTTGGAAGGTTATACCTTTCTAAGAATTTGTCCATTTCTTCCAGGTTGTCCATTTTATTGGCATAGAGTTGCTTGTAGTAGTCTCTTATGATGCTTTGTATTTTTGCAGTGTCTATTGTAACTTCTTTTTCATTTCTAATTCTAATGATTTGAGTCGTCTCCCTCTTTTTCTTCATGAGCCTACCTAAAGGTTTATCAATTTTGTTTATCTTCTCAGAGAACCAGCTTTTAGTCTTATTGATCTTTGCCATTGTTTTCTTTGTTTCTATTTCATTTATTTCTGCTCTGATCTTTGTAATTTCTTTCCTTCTACTAACTTTGGGTTTTGTTTGTTCTTCTTTCTCTAGTTCCTTTAGGTGTAAGGTTAGATTGTTTATTTGAGATTTTTCTTGTTTCTTGAGGTAGGATTGTATTGCTATAAACTTCCCTCTCAGAACTGCTTTTGCTGCATCCCATGGGTTTTGGATCATTGTGTTTTCATTGTCATTTGTCTCTAGGTATTTTTTGATTTCCTCTTTGATTTCTTCAGCGATCTCTTGGTTATTTAGTAATGTATTGTTTAGCGTCCATGTGTTTGTGTTCTTTATGTTTTTTTCCCTGTAATTGATTTCTAATCTCATAGCGTTGTGGTCGGAAAAGATGCTTGAAATTATTTCAGTTTTCTTAAATGTACTGAGGCTTGATCTGTGACCCAAGATGTGATCTATCCTGAAGAATGTTCCATGTGCCCTTGAGAAGAAAGTGTAATCTGATGTTTTTGGATGGAATGTCCTATAAATATCAATTAAATCTATCTGGTCTATTGTGTCATTTAAAGCTTGTGTTTCTTTATTAATTTTGTGTCCGGATGATCCGTCCACTGGTTAAGTGACGTGTAAAAGTCCCCCACTATTACTGTGTTACTGTCAATTTCCTCTTTTATAGCTGTTAGCATTTGCTTTACGTATTGAGGTGCTCCTATGTTGGGTGCATAAATACTTGCAATTGTTATATCTTCTTCTTGGATTGATCCCTTGATCATTATGTAGTGTCCTTCCTTGTCTCTTGTAACATTCTTTATTTTAAAGTCTATTTTATCTGATATGAGTATTGCTACTCCATCTTTCTTTTGATTTCCATTTGCATGGAATATCTTTTTCCATCCCCTCACTTTCAGTCTGTATGTGTCCCTAGGTCTGAAGTGGGTCTCTTGTAGACAGCACATAGATGGGTCTTGTTTTTGTATCCATTCAGCAAGCCTGTGTCTTTTGGTTGGAGCATTTAATCCATTCACGTTTAAGGTAATTATCGATATGTATGTTCCTATTACCATTTTCTTAATTGTTTTGGGTTTGCTTTTGTAGGTCCTTTTCTTCTCTTGTGTTTCCCACTTAGAGAACTTCCTTTAGCATTTGTTGTAAAGCTGGTTTGGTGGTGCTGAATTCTCTTAGCTTTTGCTTGTCTGTAAAGCTTTTGATTTCTCTGTTGAATCTGAATGGGATCCTTGCTGGGTAGAGTAACCTTGGTTGTAGGTTCTTCCTTTTCATCCCTTTAAATATATCATGCCACTCCCTTCTGGCTTGTAACATTTCTGCTGAGAAATCAGCTGTTAAGCTTATGGGAGTTCCCTTGTATGTTATTTGTCATTTTTCCCTTGTTGCTTTTAATAATTTTTCTTTGTCTTTAATTTTTGTCAATTTGATTACTATGTGTCTCAGTGTGTTTCTCCTTGGGTTTATCCTGCCTGGAACTCTCTGTGCTTCCTGTTCTTGGGTGGTTATTTCCTTTCTGATGTTAGGGAATTTTTCAACTATAATCTTTTCAATTATTTTTTCAGGTCCTTTCTCTCGCTCTTCTCATTTTGGGACCCCTATAATGCAAATGTTGGTGAATTTAATGTTGTCCCAGAGGTCTCTTAAGCTGTCTTCATTTCTTTTCATTCTTTTTTCTTTATTCTGTTCCATGGCAGTGAATTCTACCATTCTGTCTTCCAGGTCACTTAACCGTTCTTCTGCCTCAGTTATTCTGCTATTGATTCCTTCTAGTGTATTTTTCATTTCAGTTATTGTATTGTTCGTCTCTATTTGTTTGTTCTTTAATCTTTCTTGGTGTTTGTTCTTTAATTCTTCTAGGTCTTTGTTAAACATTTCTTGCATCTTCTCGATCTTTGTCTCCATTCTTTTTCCGAGGTCCTGGATCATCTTCACTATCATTATTCTGAATTATTTTTCTGGAAGGTTGCCTATCTCCACTTCATTTAGTGTCCTTCATCTGGTACACAGTCCTCTGCCTTTTCATTTTGTCTATCTTTCTGTGAATGTGGTTTTCATTCCACAGGCTGCAGGACTGTAGTTCTTCTTGCTTCTGCTGTCTGCCCTCTCTTGATTACGCACTCTTATTTTACTCCACTAATTCCTCACTTCTGCTCTCCGGGCTCACTTCTAATGAGATTACTGAATGCAGACTTTCATCTCAGACTCTGAATTGGGGTCCACCCAGACTAGGACAGAGTTCAATATACATTCATAGAATAAACAAATGAACAAACGATGAATATTCATTAGTCCCCAAATTCCCTGAACAGTCCATCTTTCTTCATTACTCTTTCTCTATTCAACCTTAAAATGCTGGTATTCTCCAGGCTTCTAACTTTCACTCTCTTTCCTTCTAGGCAAATAAAATTACCCTTAGCATTCCCATACACAGCAAGGTTGTAACTAATCTCCATTCTGACTTTTATCTCTTACCCTGTGCCCTCTCAGAAACTCCAGAACTATACATGTGTGCATGTGCCCATCAACATATAGTGAATATACGTACACGTGTAATTTCCTAGTTTTTCCACTTGAATGTCCCATTAACACTCCAAACTCAATATTTATCAAGAAGAAATCATTATCTTCCTCTGAAATCCACCCCTCTTTCTAGGTCCCCTATACTGAGGAACGAGAGCACCATCCACTCCACCCCACGAGTCAGAAATTCAAATCTTTCTTTATTCTAATCCATCATTACTCATATCCAAAGTCCTATCTATCTTATCTCTTTAATATAATGTAAATTTCTCTCCAATTAACAACTTTTATACTACTTCCTTAAATTAGAATGTTTGTACTGCTGTAATAATGTCATAACTAGTTTCTCCAATTTCATTCTCAAGCCTGTATCCTGATATAGCGGATTTCCTGAAATTCTTGTAATTTCTTGCTTAACTCCTTAGTGGTATTGCATGGCCTCTAGTTTAAAGCTGAAGTTTCTTAACCAAGCTTTCAAGGTCCTTCATCATATGGGTCCTGCCTACTTCTCTCATTTATTACTGTCCCTACATGTACTTCCGTATCAATCACATAAAACTCCCAAACAAGCCATACTCTTTTTTACTTTTGTGAATTAATATATCAGAGGTGTTTTTTTCTGTAACATCCCTCTCTCGTATCCACACCTACTATCTGTCATTCTTCAGGAAGTAACTCAAATCTTACTTCCTCTTAAAAGATTTCACCAATTTCTTTCATATCTTCTCAACCCTAGGGCTAGATTGGATGTTACTCCTTATCACACTCTCTCTTTAGTTCTTTACCCTTCAATGTCTTCTTATGTGATAGCATTATCACAATGTATGTTAACTATTGATTAATAAAATTTTAATTATATTAAAATTTTATTAATTTTTTTAGACAACATGTGCCTTGGGTTAGGGACTTACCAACTTTGTATTTTTGAGATACATAAGAGTGTCTGAATATAATAACTCCTCAATGTCTGTTGAATAACATAATCAATGACAATAGAAGCTACTGATTGTGTAACATTTTCAAAAGTACACTGTAAACTAGGCATTATTTCCCACGATTTTCTGGAAAAAAACCAAAAATTTTAGAGAAAGTGAGAGACTTCCTCAAGTACACAGCTGGGAAATAGCAAAACCATTTTGCAAATCTTTGTCTACATGAATACAAGGCCCATATCCTTACTCTGTGCCACATCATCTGAAGGCCCAAATAAATTGTGTATGGAGAGGAAAGAGTCAGTATTATGAGAGGTAATGGAGGAAAAAAGATAAAACCTTAGGCCACCACAAATGTCTTTCTTTCTCTTCATATTATTGTTATTATTTTGTTGGTTTGTATTATTTAGAGGAGAAAGGAGTTGTCTGTCTCTTTTAACAAGCTACACTGAAAGCAATATCTTCAAATGACAAATTCCCCAAATTCATCAAGACCTACCTTGTCTTACTTATCATTGCCAAACTTTGGATGGTCAATAAATGGCTTGACCTGAAACACAACTGTTTCTTTTCAATACTCACTACTCTTCATAATTTGACAAATAGAAAATAAATAGACCAAAAAATGTTGTTAAGCATCAAAGAAAATAGGATCTAACACAAATGAAAACAAAGACACATTTTTCATCTTAGAAATGATCTTCTTTGCTTGTCAAGCTGGTCAATGTAATTAAAAAGAATAGCTTAATTTCTCTATTATTTTCTGTTAGAGCAGAAGTTTTGTTCTGAACCCAAAGCAGCATTTGTTTTCAGCACTCTGTTGTCCATATTATTTTCTAGGTATATAGATTTAAAAACCTTTTGTCAGGCAATGCAAACTGTGTAGACATTTACAAAAAGAAGAAGAAGAGAAATAATGTGACAGTTATTTTCCTACTGTATGGATTTGCTTGGAACTGTACCAAGGAAAACAATCTTAACACAGATATTAAATTCTAGAGGAGGATATACATTTGGAAATGTTTAAGGGTACTGATAAAGCAAACTACTGTGAAAGCATCAAAAAATTATTTGATATATTGATAGAGGAATGAATATATGATGTGTAAATAGTTGATAAATAATTATAGAAAAATATCAGTTTTAGAATCTAGGTGATGAGCTTAAGAGTGTCCACTGCATAACTCTTTCAACTTTTCTGTGTTTTGGATAATATTCATAATGAATGTAAAAAAAATCAATGAAAAATTTTAATTGATTCCATGCATAATTTTCAGACATAAGCCAGTTCTCAGATTCAGAATTCATGACTGAAGAAAAATCTGGATTCCTGTGAGGAAGCATCACACAAAACTATGATATATACTCACTAGTAACTTCCTCCATTCTTCCCTAAAGAGACCTATAGCCATTTACTTAGTTAACCATACACTGGGGAAAAGAAAATACCTTCAAACCTTTTGAGAATATTTGTATATGGGGTCTATATTGGCATTGATATTTGGGAGCCCAAAGTGCTACCATCACTCCCCTAATAGAATATGAATAGATGTTATCTAGGAAATAAATATTATCTTGGAGCAGGTTCAGCTCATAGCTGTGGTCACACCCAACAGTTACCTCCCAGTCCCTAAATGTATAATTGTACCAGACATAGCTGGTAATTGGTAGAACACTCACATCAGTTCCTTGAGATGTGGCATAAGAGACATAATAAAGGAAAAGGCCAAGTGGAAGCCTCAAAAATTGCCCCTCCACCTCTGGTCAAGATTGTAAATACAGTAAATAATAACATATTACCAAAGCAATCAAAGAGATTAGTGCCACACTTAAGATGTAAAATATGCAGAGATATTGGTCCCCATCATATTCCACTTAATTCGAAGGTCTGACTCCTACAACAATTAAATAAATCTAGAAAGTCAACCAAGCAGATGCCCAAAGTTCAGCTTCTATGTCAAACATGGAATCTATACTAGAGCAAATTAACACAGCCTCCAGTACATGTTAAGTGGCTACTGATTTGATGAATGCATTATTTTCCATCCCTATCAATAAGGAGGGTCAGAAATAGTTCACATTCAAATAGGATGGACAACAGTGTACATATATGGTCCTACCCCAAGACTATGTAAATTTTCCTGGTTTCTTTAAAAACATAGTCCAAAGTGTCTTCAGCCATATAAACATTCCACAGAACATCACATTGGCTACTATATCAATGACATTATGTTAATTGGATTAAAATGTAAATTGGAGACTAAGGTAAGACAAATGTGCTCCAGTGGTGGAAAATGCACTCTACAAAGATTCAACATTTTGCCTCATCAGTGAAGTTTTCAGGCCCCTAGTAGTCTGTGGCATGCTGTGCTATCCCCTCAATATAAAGGAGAAATTTTTGCATCTCAGATCTTCCAACACAAAGAGAGGCACATAATGTCTGGTTCACATTTTCAGATTCTGGAAACAGCATATTCTACATTAAGAAAGAGTACTTTACTTACTGAATGACAAAGAAGGCTGCTAGCTTTGACTGGAGCCCAGAGAAGGAAGGAGCCCAGAGAAGGAAGGATCCCTCAGTAGTTTCAGGCTGTGATTCAAGTAGCTTTGGTCCTTGAGATAACTAGGAAAGGAAAAGAATACATGAGGAGTTTACAGTAAGTTCCAGTAGCAGAAAATTCTGAGGGTTCTAGAGAAGTCCTGTATTATCTACAGCATAGAAAGTATATAGTCTCTTCAACAAATGGGGCTGTGAAAACTGGATATCCATATGTAAAGGAACTAAATTGGACCCCTATCTTACACCATACACAAAAATCAATTCCAGTGGGTTAAAGACTTGAAAGTAAGACCTAAAACCATGAAACTACTCGAAGAAACACAGGCAAAAATCTTCATGACATTGGTCTCAGCAATGGTGTCATGGATATGACACCAAAAGGACAGACAACAAAAAACAAAAATACACAAGTTGGACTACCTCAAACTAAAAAGCTTCTACATAGCAAAGGAAATGATCAACAAAATTAGAAGGCAACCTACAGAATGGGAGAAAATATCTGCAAACCATATATCTGATAAGAGGTTAATATTTATAATACATAAATAACTCCTATAACTCAACAGCAAAAAACAAATAATCCAAGTTTTAAATGGGCAAAGGATTTGAATAGACATTTCTTCAATAAAGACATACAGATGGCCAACAGGTATATGAAAGGATGTTCAACACCACTAATCATCAGTGAAATGTTAATCAAAACCACAATGAGCACACATCTATCAGGATAACTATTACCAAAAAAAAAAAAAAAAGAAATTAAGTATTGATGAAGATATGGAGAAACTGGAATACTTGCACACAATTGGTGGGAATA